>NC_073624.1:173260532-173885532 GCF_029407905.1 Bubalus kerabau
GCGCCGTGAAGGCGACAGGGAAGTGGCAAAATTGTGGGGCTCCTTAGCTGACCAGGCTGGCTCACAATATGCCCCTAGGTCACTCTGAGAGTTAGAAAACAAGGCACCTCAGGTCCGTCATGCTGCCATCCAAAAATAATGATTTTTAGAAGTACAGGTGAACTCCCTCAAATTTCAATTACAAACCTGTGATAAGATGTGGTCGGACAGAGAAGAACTGGGATGAGCAGCCCCGAGGGAAGGAGAGAAGCAGAGGACGAGGAGGAGATGGAGAGAAGTCACAGAGGTTTGGGGAGGTGGCAGCTGAGGCCAGGAGTACAGAATGAGGAACTGATTTCGGAAGGCACATACCCCTCGGTTCCACGTGCTGAAATGCAAGCAAGCTATGGACTTTAGTTGAAGCTGACAGAGCTGCTGCACAGCCTGCCTGGCCTCTCCTGGAAGGCAGACAGAGAATTAGCAAATGAAAGGCCAGCCCACAACAGGTGGCTGGGGAGGGGCTGGGCTCCACGGAGTATCAGAGCCCCCACCTAAGGGACGTGAGGGCCACAAAGAACAGGTCCGGGCTGCAGGACTCCCAGAGCTCTCACACACGGTGCGGGAGAGACGGGGGTCAACCGCTGGTGACTGTGGAGAGCCGAGGTGAGGGCCACCACACCTACTTGGGCTGTGAGAACCAGAGCCCTTTCCAGAGCCCTCACAGGCCCACAGCCGTGTCACATTCCCCCAAATCACTCAAGGACGTGCATTCCAGCAGACAGCTGGCCGGAGGGTCAGGCACAGCTGCAGTGGGGCACAGTGGGGAGGACGGGGCAGGAGGGGGCTCGGGGCTGCACACGGCCATGGAGGACCCCCACCACCCCGCACAGAAGCTGGCGTGGCAACTGCGCTGGCCTCAACCCTGTCACGGAAGGGAGAGAGCTGGCGGTCACACACGCAGACCAGGACGTGGGCTCAGACCTCTCTGGAGACCTCATGGCTAAAACTGTGAAGACGTGACACTCAGTGAGGATCAAGTAGCCAAATCTCCACACAAAAGTAAAACCACTCAGACATTTTAGAGGAAAGGTATAGAAGCAACTTCTTTTAAAACAACTAAGTACTGACCTACCCTGTGACCCCAGCAATCTGATCCCTATTTAACAAGATGATCCACGTTCACGTGAAGATTTCCACAGGAATGCTCCCAGCAGCCCCAACCTGGAGACTGCCTGTTATCTGTGGACAGGTGAGTGGGCGACTACGCATATCCACACAGGAGTTGCTCAGTGAGATGCTGATACACATCACAGGGATGAATCCCAATCACACGGAGTCAGAGACGGTAGATCCCTCCAAGCCCCACACTCTCTATTTCTAGGAGGCTTGAAAAGAAGCAAGACTGATGTTAAGTGGGAGAATACACCCGGTCAGGAAGGGCAGTGTATGTGCGGAAGGCTCCAGTGAACCATCTGGGGTGCGAAGGGTCTGTACCCTGGTAAGCCTTCGGACTACACAGGTGGATACACATGTGAAAACCGCGGCAGGAGAGGCATCCGCAGCCGGTACCAGCAGCACTCCTGGCCGAGCAATGCCAACCCCAGTGTCTACTGCGTGCACCCTCTCCTAAAGACTGCTGGTAAAGCAGGTGCGAACAAACAAGGGCGCCACAACCCGTGAACAGTCAGGGACACACACACACCTGGTCCCGTGGACTCCGTTCCTGCTCACAACAGAACGAGGCCATCCACACAAGCCCACGCTACAGACGACAGGCACAAGCACTATCATGCTACCCTCAGATTCATTTTCACTTTGGAAGAGGACTCGAGCATGAACCTGGGTGTGGATGGCGTGCTCCCACAAACCACTCACCACTATGGGTGGCTAAGTCCTGTCTTACCGGCAAATGATCTGAGAACCCTGGCTTCTATACAGAGTGTCGCCCACCACTATCAGAGTCCCAAAGAAGGACGGGGCAGTGATTCTGTCATCAAGGATACCTGCTTCAAAGGTGGCCTGCTTTGCGGGCACCTTGGTGGGGATAAGAACACACATCCGAGTGCCTCGCATCCACGCCACAGGGCACACCACTGGTCCAAGTAAAGCTCTGTCCCAGAGCAAGAGAGACACACGATGCAAAATGGGGAAGGAAGAACAGGTGAAGCAGCTGCCTGAAGACCACGTACCCAGTGGAAGCCAGCAAAGGCAGCCAGCCACCATGCCACCCACCCCACATATCCACTCAAGGCCCACAGGGCTGGTTGGAGAGAAGCAGAAATGGGGCTCCAAGTCTGCCCCTGCTATGCAAGAGACCTAGGAACCCTAGCTTTGTTTCCCCCCAAGGTAAAATAAGGAAATAGAGATGGTCTGCTCAGGTGCCCAGTGACTTTCAGCCCTTGTGAGCCACACCCCTAAAATCAAGGCTCCCAACACCTTTGCAGGTTCTCTGACCACACTATGCTGCTAAGTCGCTTCAGTCGTGTCCGACTCTGTGCGATCCCATAGACGGCAGCCCACCAGGCCCTGCCGTCCCTGGGATTCTCCAGGCAAGAACACTGGAGTGGGTTGCCATTTCATCCTCCAATGCATGACCACACTATGGTACCCTAGAAAACCCTGTCCCATCACTTCTGCTCCCAAGGACCAGCACAGGACCTGCCAGAGAATCGAGGGCAAGCTGGCAACTCAGAAAAAGGCACACACAGATGTTTTCAGTGAAACATGGGGGTGTAAGCATGCAGCTCCCACCTCACACACCCAGCGGAGCCGAGGGACCCCGTCCTAGCCTTTCAGGTGGAGAAGGCCTGGCAAAGAGGCTCATTATTTTACTGAGTTAAATGTACCTCCACCCAAGAGAGGAAAAACAAAGCTATTCTCACCTGTGTGGGCCTAGATTACTTCTGAAGATCAATTTGTGACAGTCTCCTCTATAGGAAAGTGTAGGAATGGAGTCTATTTATCTTAGAAAGGAAAAAAGAGAGAGAACCCCCAAACAGCTTCCTCTGTCTGTCCCAGCTCCAGCCGCATCCAACAGTCTGGACTTGGGGTTGGGGGAGGGCAGCACAGGCTATGACCTTTGGGCTGGTCTCACAAGACCAACAGGCTCGACTTCCACCTCTGTGGGATTCTGTTTTTCCGTGAGCACATTTATGGAGGCCATAAAGGAAACTGAACTATTTTAACTCCATTTTTAAAATTTAAACACCCATCAGTTCAGTTCAGCTGCGCAGTCATGTCCGACTCTTTGCGACCCCATGAATCGCAGCACGCCAGGCCTCCCTGTCCATCACCAACTCCCAGAGTTCACCCAGACTCACGTCCAGCGAGTCAGTGATGCCATCCAGCCATCTCATCCTCTGTCATCCCCTTCTCCTCCTGCCCCCAATCCCTCCCAGCTTCAGAGTCTTTTCCAATGAGTCAACTCTTCCATACTGAGACATAATTTACATACCGCAAAATTCATTCACTATAAAAGTATAATTCAATGATTTTTAAGTAAATTTAGAGTTGTGCGACCATCCCTACAATCAAAGCTTAGAACACGTCCCTCACCCCAAAATGATGCTGTTATGATGCCCATGCACTTGTCTTTGTACAGATGTACTTTCTCAGGTACGTGCCTTGGATAGATTGTTGGGTCATGTGCTAACTTGGTCACATTTAACTTTTTAAGAAACTCCCAAACTGCTCATGTCATTTTACATTCCCACCTGCCACGTATAAGGGTTTCAACCTCTCCATATCCCCACCAACACCTGTTATTGTCTTTTTTAATACAGCCACCCTTGAGACTTGTTTCATGGCCTAGCCTACGATCCACCCTGTGCCATGTGCATATGAGATGTTATTTCCCAGTATTCTATAGACACCCTTTTGCCAAACAGAAGCAGTGCTCTTCAAGTCTTCTAGAATCTTGCCAATTTTCAGCTTAGTTGCTCTACCAATTACTTAATGAGAAGTATGAAGTCTCTGACTACAATTTATGAATTACTATTTCTATTAGCAAGACTGTCAGTTTATGTTTCAGCTACTCTGGGGCTCTGTCGTTCAGTACCTGTACATTTGTCACTGTTACAACTTCCTGCTGTGCCTTTAAAAAAAAAATGACCCTCTTTGCGACTTCCTTGGCGGGTCTCTGGTTGAGAGGGGTGTGGGTTCGATTTCTGGTCAGGGAAACTTGTGGCCAAAAACCAAAACATAAAACAGAAGCAATGTCGTAACAAATCCAACAAAAACTTAAAAATGTTCCACATTAAAAAAAAAAAAAAATCCCTCTTTGGCTTTAGGAATATTTTTTGTCTTAAACTTGATTGTGTGTGCATGTATGCACACACGCTCAGGCACATCCCAACTCTTTTTGGCCCCATGGATTGTAGCCCTTTAGTCTCCTCTGTCCACGGAATTTTCCAGGCAAGAATACTGGGTTGCCATTTCCTCCTCCAGGGGATTTTCCTGACCCAAGTATCAAACTGGCATCTCTTAACAAATCTCCTGCACTGGCAGCTGGATTCTTTACCACTGTGCCACCTGGGAAGCCAAAGTTAATTTTATCTGAAATTAATACAGTCATTCTAGTTTTCTTCTGGTTATTTATGGTGTTTCTTCCTTATCCTTTTATGTAAGGATCTAAGGGGTGTCTCTTATAGACAATATATAATTAAGCTTTATCTTGCCTTTTTATCTGGTCTGACAATCTCTGCCTTTTGATAGAAGTATTTAAACCATTCACATTTACTATATTTTTGATCTGGGTGGATTTACACATTTATCATTTTGCTATTTGTTTTCTACATGTCTTCCTTCTTTTTTGTTCTTCTGTTCCTCACTGACTGCTTTCTTTTGTGTCAAATATTTAATGTACCACTAAATTCTTCTGTTGATTTTTTAAACAATATTTTAAAGTGATTTTCTTAATAGTTGCTCTGTGTGCTGTGCTTAGTCGCTCAGTCATGTCTGACTCTTGCGACCCCATAGATTGTAGGCTGCCAGGCTTTTCTGTTCATGGGATTCTCCAGGCAAGAATACTGGAGTGGGCTGCCATTTCCTTCTCCAGGGGATCTTTGCTCTAGGGATTACAATCAGCATTTTACTAAGATCACAATCTGCTTCAGATTAACACTAACCTGATCCTGGTAAAATGGAAAAACTATTCCCATACAGCTCCATTTCATTCCTTCTGTACTACTGTTGTCCCATATATTACATATCTATATATGTTATAAATACAACAGATTGTTATGTACTTTTGATCAACTGCCAAAGAACTATGGTCATTTTTGTCAATTCTACCCAGTGTTATAGTTAATGCTTTAGATGATGTTATGTCTTTTAACTAAGAAGAAATGAGGGAAATGTTTTACAGTAGCCCACATTTACCTTTTCCAGAGTTCTTTATTTCTTCCTGTGAACGTAAGTTACCACCATGTCATTTCCTCTCAGCTTGAAGAACCAGCAGATCTGCCAGCAACAAATCCTCTCAGTCTCTGTTTATCTGAAAATGTCTTTCTGCTTTCACTTCTGAGGGACAGTTTTGATGCGCTGAGAATTCTGGGCGGATAGTTTTCTTCTTTTAGTGCTTTGAATGCATTCAGTTCCGTTTTGGTTTCCATTTGAATGTCTCAGGTGAGAAGTCAGTTGTTAATTATATTAATGCTTCCCTTTTATGTCATGAGTTGCTCTTCTCTTGCTACTTTTGATTTTTCTCTTTCTCTGTGGCTTGTGACAGTTGGACTATGATGTGCCAGGCACAGATCTCTCTGCATATATGCTACCTGAGATTTGTTGAGCTTCCTGGATAAGCTTCTCCTCAAATACATTTCTAGGGATTCTTCCTTCAAGCAGGTTTTCTCTCTTGCCCCAAATATGCCTGCAAACGTGGGCTAACAGGGCTACTGTCCCTCCCCACGTGTTCATCTTCAAAACTGTCACTTCAGCCACCAAGGCTGTTGCCCGCCCCTCTAAACTGAGTGAGTCCCTTCTCACCATTACAGCCTGCACTGGCTAGGCAGAACCTCCCTACGAACAGAGCTGGGCAGAGGCCATGAGAGCAGCATCAGGTTAAGTGACACAGATTTTCACCATTTTAACCCCAAATTTCAGCAGTTTCTTAAGCATAAACCCTTCTCAGATTGTCGCATACTTCTGGTCCATTTCCAGGATGCTGAAATAGTTGATTCAGGGAAGGGGGTAGGGCTGGGCCGTCAATTCTGTCCTGCTTTATAGCTGTTTTTTTGGGGGGGAAAGGATTTGACAATCTCTCTTTACTCAATCACTGCTGGAAGCTGCCTTCCAGTCTTGACTCATTTTGAAAATAAAACATACACACTGGAAGACTATGTCAGAAAAAAATGCCAGAGATGAAAAGAGGAACCGAAGAGACAGAGGAAACTCATCCTGCTGCCTCTTCACCAATCTCCACATGCTCGAAATCCCCCAGAGCAGTTTGGTTTTTTTTTAAGTTGTATCTTGATTTAAATTCACCAGCCACTTCCTTAAAGAAAAAGGAAATTCTCTCTGCTAGAAGCCACCAGAAACTCCCTCTAGTCTTCATTATGCCTAAACTGGATCATAAGAATAGGACAGAATGAAAGAAAGAAGCAGGTTTTAAAAAGAGCCAGATCAAGGGGAAATGGGTGTACTGGATGAACTGGGAGACTGGGGTTGACACATATACACTATTGGTATGCTATATAAAATAGACAACTGGTCAGAATATACGATATAACACAGGGAACTCTACTTAATGCACTGTGGTGTCCTAAATAGGACGGAAGCCCAAAAGGGAAGGGACGTATGTGAATGTATGGCTGGCTCATCTCACTAAGCAGTAGAGGCTAACTGAACACTGTAAAACAATTATACTGCAATAAGAATTCATTAATAAAATGAGAAGAGCCAAACAGAAATTCTAGAAAAATACTACACGGCACTGAAAAAAAGATTATTCCAACATTCAATAACACAAGTAAATCGGGGACTTCCGTGGTGGTCCCCGGGTTAAGAATCTGCCTTCCAGTGCAGAGGACACGGGTTCAGTCCCTGCGGGGAACTAAGATCCCACAGGCCGCAGGGTAACTAAGCCCACACACCACAATTAAAGAGCCACATGCGCAACTAAGACTCAAAAATAAGTAAAACATTAAAGGCAGCAACATAAGTAAACTTCACAAACACTATGCTGAATGAAAGTAAGCAAAGGCTAGAGACTACATAACTCCAATTATTTAAAGTGGAAAAACTAACCTCTGCTGTTCGAAGTCAAGACAGTGGTTACTCAGAGGGTAGTGACATCAAGAGGGTATGAGGGGGTAAATAACATTACATTTCTTGATTCGAGCTACAAGAAAGAGATCGGTTTGTGATATACCAAGTGGCACATGTCTACTTTTTATCACATATGCTACACCTCCATCAAATGAAATTCTCTGTATGGAGGTTCCCAAGGGATGAGCCAGATGCTCTCAAGGAGGATCCAAAGACTGCCAGCTTCTAACACAGAAACCATGGCCACCCACCCCAAAAATGATTAGTTCTAGAATGGTTCTGGGCTAGACTTGATCCTATTATTCTGTCAAAATTCTCCAACAAACCAGACAGAACATTCTGTGTGGGCACTCAAGGAGACACTAAGCTCTCTATGCGACATCTTATTTTAAGTTTAAAACTGAAGAGTACTTGTCACCAACACTTCTCATGCCACGCACCATGGTCAATTTCTGCGTACACATCCGTTACCTAGAGATGCAAAGCAGACATTATCACCCATTTTACAAATGAAGAACCACAGACTAAGGTCATCCACCCAAGGTCAGCTAGGGAGTGTGAGCTGACCCCCACTCTGCCAACACCAGACTCTCCACACCTCACACTGCCTCACGTCTGGAGACGCCAGGATGTGTCTCGTCCCGCAGGAAGACCCCTGCTCTGTGTGCCTGGGCTAGTCTGCCGCTTGCTCTCCACATTCTTCTATGCTCCTTCACATAACCTCACAATGCCCTCACAATTCCCTGGCCTGCCCTACAGGGGAGCATGGTGATTACAGGGAAAAAATGCAGACCAGACAACTAGAAACAGAGCTTCCCTAGCAGCTCAGTGGTAAAGAATCCGCCTACAATGCAGGAGACTGTCTGCAATGTGAGAGATGCAGGTTTGATCCCTGAGTCAGGAAGATCCCCTGGAGAAGGCAATGGCAATCACTTCACTATTCTTGCCTGGGAAATGCCTTGGACAGAGGAGCCTGGTGGGTTAGGTCCATGGGGTTCCAATAGTCCAGTCACAACTTAACGACTAAACCACTGCCGCCTAGGAACATAAGAGGGACCCAGCAAACCTCCACAAATGCAGGCTATTCCCCCTCTTCACCCACATGTGACACTGTTGAAGGGAAAGCAGACCCAAACTCACAATTTAATTTCCAGAATTTTAAGAGAGGCCTCTGGTTTCAAAACAGGGAGGGCAGAAGGCAGAGTCAGATAGAAAAGGCCTTTCTGGGTAGCAAGAACACAAAGCATACCATCCCAACTAACGGGCTTCCCCAGCAGGAGGGGGTTAAGTTCTCCATTTATCTCAAGGAGGTAAAATTTTTAAAGCTGAGAAATACCGAGTCAGACCATCTCTGAAGTCCTTAGAACACCAACCGTCTGGACCCCCAGTGAGTTTAACACAAAGCCTGCAGGCTGGGGTCCCTCTGTGGGATCAGTCAGCACAAGAAAGAGAAGAGCACCCAGGCTCTCCAGAGCTGCACCTCCCACCTACTGCCCCCTCCCCCACCCCAGGCGAACAGAGCCGGGAGGGAGAGCGCAGAGGACGTGCTGGGGAGGACAGGAGATGCACCCAGGCGGCTGCGGGGCTGCCCAGAGGCTGTGGCCGCACACACATGCCCACCAGCGGGGGGCTCACGGGACAGAGGGGTGAACACCGCAGAGAGCAGCGCTCACCTGTGCTCAAGGGAGGACCCAGGAGGGGTGGAAGAGGGGTGGAGCGCTGCAATTCTTTTCAAAGGGAGAGAAGAAATGGGGCGGTAGGTACGCTGAGTCTTATTTCTTTAAAGTTGAGGATTGGGGAAGTTACTCTTGAAGCCATCAGTACTGATTAAGGGGAAACCAGTGAAGCACACGGTACCGAACTTGGGAAGAGAGGGGCTTCCCTTCCCACATCCCCCATCTAGGAGGAGTGGTGGCTCCAGACTGCCCACAGCCCAGTGACCCAGGCAGGGGGCAGCAGCATCTCTGGCCCCCGGTGCCCTAGACGTGAAAAGCAGGGAGGCAGGACCAAATGAAAAGCTCACGTTTCCCTATAAACCAGAAGCACAGAGCTGGACACAGGTACACGTTCAGTTAAGACCTGCTGCCAAGCAGGGGAGCTGACAGAGGCTACCGCTCCATCCCGTGACACCCTCCCCACACAACAGATATCTGGGCCCCAGGACGAAGGTCCCTTGGCCAGGACAGTGGGCAGGTGTCAGAGCTGGAGCCCACAGCCGTCTCCACGACCACCTACCAAAAGCTGCCTCCCGCAGGCCCGACGGGCAGCTTCGCCTCCACCTGCTCACCCCGGCTGTCCCCAGTGCCCGGCCCCTCTTGCTCACCTGTGCGTGGTTCGCATGTCCACAGGCCCGTCGCCCACCTGCCCTTCGCCTCTGCCCATGGCCGTCGCCTCTGTCCCCCTCAGCAGCCCTTGGGCAGGGCCTGCTCCCGACTCAGGCGTCACTCGTGTGTCTCCGTCAGCGTTTAAATCCGAAGCCAACACTCCTCTCTCCATTTTTATCTTCTTGCTCTCCACATCGTCCTCCACTGGGTCCCGCTCAAGCGCCCGCTTCTGACTCCGTGTTCGGCATGCTTCTTCAGTCATTCTGAACTTTAGGGGAAGGGGAAAACATGACATTTAAACTTGGCACAACCAAGTAGCTATCTTCTCAAACTTTTCACAGTGTCAGCTTGGAGTGTTTGCCTTACCACATGACAATGGCAGAAGTGGGCACAACAAATGAAGGGCCCACAAAGCGTGCCCAGAACATTTCTTCACGGCCTTGAGCAGGAGCAACAGAGCATCTGGGAAGCCAAGCTATGTACCACCCTGTCTGGGACCAGAAGCCTACAGGGACCGGGACAGGAACAAGGGAAGGTGGCTGCTTGTCAGAAAGAAGGGGTAATCTCTGCATTCCAGACTCAAGAGCAAATAGAGGAAACTGTTCTAGGTCTGACCCCCTCCGGCGGGATCGAGCGCACTGGATGTGAGCAATCTGGAATCCAAGGGGGCACCATGCTGTCCCAGGAGCAGGGCCACAGCCCAAGTCCAGCCCTGCCCTGATGAGGGCTGACCCTTTTTCCCCATTCAGCCAGGGGAAGCCCCTCACTGCCTGCTCACCTCAGCGGAGGGGGGGGCGCGCGCATCACATTTAACCCTTTGACTGCCAACAAAGTGAACTCTGAATGGGGTGAGGCCTGGCCCAGCACCCTGCCAGCACCCTGCCAGCACCCTGTACCTGCAGCCCACACATATCTTGATTGAAAGAAGAAAGAAAAGAAGGGGGGGGGGAAAAACCGCTGAGTCAGGTTTTGATCCCATGACATCACTGGGCTCCACATGACCCTTCCCAGGATTCAGTCTGAGAGACAAAGCACTTTCCAGAAAACCAGTCTGAACCGGTTCCAGACAACAAGCTGAAGTGTTGTTAACCCTCACAGAGACAGTGAAGGAAGACCGCAGTGATGGCTGTTTGCAGGGAGACTGCTGGCATTCCACAACCCAGTCTGGGACACAGGTACCTGCTCTTAAAGGGGCCGCTCAGAGACCAGCCTTGATGTCCCAACAGGGCAGGACACTGGAAACCAGAGTTCCAACAGTCAGGATCTAAGAAGCCACACGAGAGTTCATCACAGGACAAAAAAGAATCTAGCTGCCAGGCCCCTCCACTCCCAGAGTACCAGTTCACAGGACAGTCAATGCCCACACCTACCAACACGTAGCCCCTTGGGGAACCCCAACCACCCCCGCAGTGTGGCCACACTGAAGACCTCCTGGCTGTGTCCACGCAGGCAGGACACCCAGAACCTGGGTTTCTCCCCAGCAAAACCCCTGGGAGGCCTGTCCTGGGTAGGGCCAGGCAGGATCAGTTCAGAGCCCAACTTCTGGAATCTGGGGGGTGGTACAGGGCAGGGAAGGAGCCACATCGCTGTATATGGGACACACTCCTGAGGCAACTCATCTGCCACCTCTTTAAAGGAGCCGACTTCACAAATGAGCAACAGCGCAAGGCACTGCCTTGGACTCAAACGGAAAGGAAGGGAAGTAACAGCCGCTCCACGCTCCTGGCGCAGGAGGCAGAGCGCCCATCTGACACGTGTCAGGCCAGCGTGGCCGAGCCTGGGCACTCAGACACCTGCTCCCACAGGCAGTCCAAAAGGGTGGAATCAAGAAGGTTTCCCAACGACCATGTCACCCCCCAGGGTGCTCCCCATTCCAGGCAGAGCTTGAGAACTCTGAAGCTCAAGGGCACAGGCTATCAGCTTGGCCTTGATCTGCCCCCAAACCCTCCTGGCACCCCAGCCTGCACCTGCCACCCCACCTCAGCCCCCTAGATCGCACAAACTGTCAGACTGCTGAGTCTGTCCTGTTTCCCTGTGAGCTACAGACAAGTCAATGCCCTGAATGGAAGTCACCCTCCCTTCCTCTCCTTCATCGTGGGAGGGACCGGTCACTTTCCTTTGGGGCACTGCCTAAACAACAGGAGCTGCTCCAACATTTGGGGAATTGGATGAGAGCAGTGATTTCAGTGGTCACTTTGAATAGTGGGTACCTGTGCTTCCAAGACCAGAGAGGAGCCTACTGGGCATAAAAGATGTGGGGCGTCCAGGATCTCAGGCAAGGAGGTCCCCCACTGTTGTCAGAGAAAATTCTGTCCCTTAGGGAGAAGCTCTCGGTCTGGCCAGCCCAGAGGGCACCCCCGCCAGGACAGCCTCCAGAGTGGTAAGCCCCAGGCTCCAATCCATAAAGCTCATCTGAACCCCAGTTTCAGTCTGAAGCCCTTCCTCCCAGTTGTCAATATGAAGAACAAGGTTGGAGCTGGGGAGAGCTGGGGAGTGAGGACAAGGAGGTCGCTCTGCATGAGGCCATCAGACCAGCGAGGCAGTGCCCCAGTGACCTCATTTCACCGTCACTGGTGTGGGACAAGTGGTCCCAAGGGGCTGCTCTCTCCAGACTCAGATCTGGTCAGGGTCCCCAGCCGAGGACATGGGAGACCCGTCTGCTTGTGCTCAGTGTGCAGCGTCAGGGCAGCTCACTTGGAAGCCGAGGGGCTGGAACTCTGCCAACCCCAGACACTCCCTGGGCCTCTGGCAGGCTGCTGGGGTTGGGGGGCCCGGCTGCTGCACCCTTCCCCCATGACACGAAGGACGTGCACAGCTGGAGGGGGCGGGGACAGCAGTGGGGTGGAGGGGGATGAAGTCTCAGGCTCTGACCTCCCCCTCCTTGGGTGGAGCCTCCTCCACCACTAGGAAGGCGGCTGCCTTCCAGCCAATCTCCATCCCGCCAGGCAACTGCTCCTGGGGAGGGCAGGTGCGAGTAAGGAGGGGCCCCACCCTCCTCTCAGCAGGAAGGACCTGTGACCCAATCCAGCACATCAGGGCTGGCGGCCACCGCCCTGCAGGCACGGGGGGAGGGGGGTGGGTGGGGCGGGGGCGGGGGGTGGGGGGGGGGGGAGGTTGTGAGGAAGAAACCAGCCCTGAGGAACGAAGTGTGACCTAGGAATGAAGCAGGACGGACAATTTCTGCAAGACGCAGTGAGGAGAGCACTAGGGTACTTTCTGAAGAGCAGCTGAAGAGGATATATCGCGCCAGCCGGCAAATTAGGATCTGCTTCAAAACTCCTGGCGAGTGAGGGGAAGAGGACGAAGGGATGGATAGCAGAGTAGCAGTGACAGATGATAGCACGTAAGTTCCACCACAGGCTGGAGGAGACCCGCTGGCCCGCAGAGAGCAGCCCCTCTAACTGAGGCAGGATCCGAGCCGGCTGCTGCCTGCAGGGCAGAGCCCAAGAGCAGCCAGCCAGCCGAAAAGAGGCACCACCAGGGCGCAAGGCTGCCCGGGGCACAGGCTGCCACCTGGGGAGCAGGGCCAGGACCCAGGGGGCTTCCGTCCCCCTTCTCACTCTCTCCAGGCAAAACCTGGCTGGTCAGCAGGACGCAGCTCAAGTAGTCCTTGGGCCCAAGAGGGACAAGCTCCAGCTACACCAGAGGCTTCCCAAGCACCCAGCACAGACAAATCCCAGCATGGGGGCTATACCAAGTCCTAGGCAGAATGCTAACACAGGGCTCTGGGAGGGGTGCAGATGTCAACTGCTTCTACCAAAAGATGCTTTTAGTTAAATGTCACCTTCCAACTGGTCTGAGGACCTCAGGTGGAAAATATATTCTAAAATAACTCCAATAAATAAATAAATAAAATAACTCCAAAAGGGTGATTGTGCAATGGCAGAAACCAATATTTTTAAACAAGACTCTGGGGACCAGCACCCCACACAGGCTGGTTCATTTGGGAGAGGGGAGGTTTAGAGAGGCATAAGTCAGAGTCTTAACCCTGAGGTTATCATTAAATTTCTCTGTACTAGGAAATGCTATGTATACCGTTACTAACATAACAGCAAAAACACTACTAGTAATACTCTTGTTTCAGGCATGAGGAAAGTGAGGCTTAGGAGTATGTGTTTGGGAGAAGTGACAAGAGCTGATGCTCTGAAAAGCAGATGACGTGGGGGTGCTTTTTCCAGAGCCCAAAGAAGGGCGTGAGATCAAGGTGGCGGCAGGGGGAGGGTGCTGAGTGCAGACTGACCTCAGGTGGAGCACAGAGGACAGGGTAAGTCAGGAGGAGAGGGGTCCAATCTGTTCTAAACGATCATGTGGTTGATCTGGGGACACACTGGGGCAGAGCAGCAGGGAGATACGACCAAATGATGGGTGCACTTCAGAGGATTTGGACAACATAACAAACCAACAGCTGGACAGGAGGCGAGAGAGGGCTGTTTTGTTGCTGTTCTTAATTTTTGTCTGAGCAGCTGAGAAAAGATGGACTTGATTTTCTGGGACAGAGATGGAGCAGATCTGGAGGAAGAACGCGGGAGTGAGATGGGCCGGCGCGCACAGAGGCTAGGAGCGTGAGGACAGGTGGGGCCTGCACACGGCGCAGCCGCTGTCCTCGGGGACGTGCGGAGAGAAGGGGCTGAGCTTGTGCAGCAACTGCCACGGAGGTGAGTGACGACAGGGTCCAGATGCCAGCCGCACTGGGCACCCGCCAAGCCCCACACCCTCCACAACCCCGGCTGACAGGCACACGTCTCCCCATCCAGCACAGACCTCACTCTGCTCTCGGCCTGAGCTACTTCCTGATGCCTGCCTCTCAGAGACAGTGGCAGAGATGCAGCAGCTGTGTTCTGGAAGGAACTCACACCAAAAACACCAGCTCTTGAGTTTTAAATCATGTCAAACCTCATTAAGGCCAAATATAAGGGATGCAATTTAACTTGGGAAATAAAAAATTGATCCCAATGGCCAGCCCCCACCAGATACAGCAGAGAACAAGTATGAACCTTAGGGAGCAACTGGCAAGGGAGCTTGTTACTCCCTGAGCCTCAGTTTCCCCTCCACAACTCACAGATATGCTGGGTAAAGAGAAACAATGACATCAGTAAAACCTTGAGTGAGAAAATCAAGTTGCAGAATGGTATGATACCATTCACAGTTTTACAAGGCTTAGTTACAACCTGCAGAAAAAGATACTAAAAGCGCACTAAAATCGAAACTGAAAGAAATTGGACTAAAATCCACAACACTCACCCTCTGAAACTTTCACTGTCTATATTAAGCATTTCTGTACTAAATTATTTCTCTTAACAGTGACAATCAGTTTCTTTGTAGTTAAAGAAAACAAAGATAAAAAGAAGAGTTAGATAAACAAACATGCCCACTGCAGAGGGTGAGAACTCAAAGAACAGAGGCACAAGGTGTGGCGAGGGAGTCGGTCCCCGTGGAGGGAGGCGCCCAGCTCCTCCAACAGGCAAACAAAGAGCCCAAGAGGAACCGTGACCTTCAGCGGACGGAGAGTGGATGCCGCTGCCACCTTCCCACTTGTTACTGGCAGCTTTCAAGTCCACCTTCTGGCCCACTTGCAACTTCTGAGTTCTAAACAGTAAACCTGAGCCCGTTATTCCATCCCCACAGCCCACCTTCCACCTGGGTCACCAGCTGTCCCCAGGGGACATCAGGCCACGGCATCAGAGCAGGCTCTCCCTGAGAGGACCCCTCACTGAGACACCCACAGCAGCAAATCCCACACTGCTCAGGGGCATCACCTCCCCCACGGCTGATATCCCCCATCTGTCTTCATCTTCAGTGTGAGCGAGCAGTATGAGTTCAGGACGGGCTGCTGAGTTAGACCTACATTTCTGTTAATCAGCCTCATGAAGCGGGTGACTCTTGGAGATGGCTTACATGGCAAAATGTAGCAAGTCAGTCAAGGGCTTTAATTAAAAACCCCTGCATTCTGACTTTCTGGAAGGCAAGCGTACTGAGATGGAGCCTCACAGATTGAGGCCAAGGCAGGAACAGGAATCCAGGGAGATGGTTCAGGTAGAGGAACAGCATAGGCCAAAGCAGCTGAGCCGGGAATCTCAGACAGAGGGAGAGGGGCCACAGTTAGTCCTGTGCAAAAGATATCCTCAAAAAGAAACCCGGGTCATACTGACTGACTGAAGCTGAGTTCTGAACCCTTCAGTTCAGTTCAGTCGCTTACTCGTGTCCAACTCTTTGAAACCCCATGGACTGCAGCACACCAGGCCTCCCTGTCCATCACCAACTCCCGGAGTTCACTCAAACTCATGTCCATGGAGTCAGTGATGCCATCCAACCATCTCATCCTCTGTCATCCCCTTCTCCTCCCACCTTCAATCTTTCCCAGCATCAGGGTCTTTTCCAATGAGTCAGTTCTTCGCATCAGGTGGCTAAAATACTGGAGTTTCAGCTTCAGCATCGGTCCTCCCAATGAATATTCAGGAGTGATTTCCTTCAGGATTGACTGATTTGATTTCGTTGCTGTCCAAGGGACTCTCTCAAGAGTCTTCTCCAACATGACAGTTCAAAAGCATCTGAACCCTTGCTGCTGCTGCTGCTGCTGCTGCTGCTAAGTCGCTTCAGTCGTGTCCGACTCTGTGCGACCCCATAGACGGCGGCAGCCCGCTAGGCTGCCCTGTCCCTGGAATTCTCCAGGCAAGAACACTGGAGTGGGTTGCCATTTCCTTCTGCAATGCATGAAAGTGAAAAGTGAAAGTGAAGTCGCTCAGTCTTAGCGACCCCATGGACTGCAGCCTACCAGGCTCCTCCGTCCATGGGATTTTCCAGGCAAGAGTACTGGAGTGAGGTGCCATCTAAACCCTTAGTGGTCTGAAAACTTAAAGACACTGCAGAAATGTAAATGTTTTCTCTTCTATATCATCAGAAGGGCCCCTGGCCCGGCCACCTGGCTAGAAGTTCCATGGGCATTCAGGGGACAACAGGCTCTCCCTGCCGCAGTCCAGGAACGCGGGTAGGCACCGACCACACCCACACACGTGAGGGCAGGTGCCACTCACCAAGAGTCTCTGTGGGTAGAAGGCCAGCCAGTCATCCCACACGGGGGGAAATCCGAGTACAGTGGGCCTGCAACAGGTTCAACATTCTTCTACTTGGCATCCTTATCAGCTGCCCACCGTGGAACATTCCACTGTACAATCTAAAGGCCTTTTGTTAATCATGCTTAAATCTTCTTCTCCCCTCACCTTGGAGAGACAGGCACACGGTGGGCCTGAAAGGACACCAGTGGGACAGCCGTCCTCATGCCTCCGTGGAGGCCCCACTTCAGAGCACTAAGCCTTGCCCTGCCAGCGGCTACAGAGGCACCCGTGGGGAGGTCTGGCCAGGAAGAGCCCCGCAACGGCAAGGTCTGAGCCCCCTGACGTCAGCTGCCACTGCCGCCCGCCTGGTGTGCCCCCAGCTCCAGAGGGGCACCAGCCAAGGGGCCGGGGTGGGGGTTGGGGAGCATGGGCTCCCTTTCAACACTGGCACTCTCAGATCCCAACCCAAGGTTAATGCTCCTCTGTTAACAGAAATGTGGGGTCTTCGTTTACAGACAAGATGGCTTACACTGGGCATTTATGTGCCGCGCATGGGTCATCTCAGATGCAAGGTGAGTGCTATCATCAGCCCTTGATTTACAGGAAGGGAAACTGAGGCAGGTGAAAGTCACACAGCAAGTGGGAGGGATGGTGCTGGGAACGGAAGCCCAGGCTCCTCTGCACAGTGCCCACTGAAACATGCCCAGCAACCACCCAGAGTCAGGCGTGTCCAAAGGACACAGGAAGCTCCTCACAGGCAGGAAGTGGGGTCGGACCGCTTGCTCTGGCCCCGAGGTCCAAATGAGATATTAAATGTTCACAACTTTATTGAGTGTTATCAGTGAAACCACGCCTTTTGCTGTTTGCTTTCAGAGCACAGAAATTCTGCTAGAGCACAGGACATACATTCCTAAAACCTGCCACATGGTGCAGAACCATGCAATCAAAACACAGGGCTTGTAGAAATGATGGAACACTACCACAGAACTTCATCAGTAACAGTGAAAGAGTCTGGAAGCTGATATTTAAATGGTAATGTGTTAAATAGCTAAGAAACACACAAATGCTGCCTGAAGCCCATGTCTCACCTGCGGAGAGCTGGTGTTTGCTGTGGCTGTGGGTGGGGTGCGGCTTCTGAGGTACTGCAACAGTAACTCAGGAGGAGGGAGGCTGTCTAACCCAGAAGGGGATGGGCGTGGTGTGGTGCACATCTCAGGTCCGTGCACTCTGCTTTGGGTCCCAGCAGGTGCTCTTTTAGCTGCGAGCAGTTTTCTGGATTCATCTCGTACAGGAGTCAGCAAACTTTCTTAAAGAGACACAGTAAATATTTTCAGCTCTGCAGGCCATTCAGCCATGGTCACTCAAGCCCTGCAACTGTGACAGTTTGTTCTCAAATGGGCATGGCTATGTCCCAATCAAACTTTATTTACCCAAAGAGGCCACCAGCCTGTGGGCCATAGGTTCCCAACCCCCCAGACCTAGCATTTCTCCTGGACAAAATCGCATGTAACAAAACCGTGTGCCCTTATACCAACAGTGTTAGAACACATCTGCTTTTCCAAACAAGCATTACAGCAGAACTGACTACAGAGAAAACTGGTTTCAAAAAAAGGATGTGAATGTGTTAATTCAATCCAAGCCCAGGACTCAAGGTTAACCCTTTTGACAAATCAGAAGAAATTTAGTTTCGAGAAGTGTCAAGTGCATCCTGGTTACTGCAGGGTCAGTCTGTCCCAACTACATGGGTCAAATTTACATCATTCTAAAAGCCCTACACACTCTTGAGATAAATAGGCCCCTCATAGAAGGAAATTACATGCTATAAACTCAATTACTGAAGCAGATGAAACTTTAACCCAGTTACAGAAACAAATGGTTCCTATGCACACGTGCCTGAGCATCAGACCAAAGCTCTAAGGAAAAGCACAGGGGCTGAGGACCGGGGGTGGGGGTGGGGGTGGGGGCTGGCAGGGCAGGATTAAGCCAGGAAAAGAAAAAAGTGAAGTCGCTCAGTCGTGTCCAACTCTGTGCGACCCCATAGACTGCAGCCCACCAGGCTCCCTCGTCCATGGGATTTTCCAGGCAAGAGTACTGGAGTGGGTTGCATTTTCTTCTCCAACGGATCTTTCCCACCCAGGGATTAAACCCAGGTCTCCGGCATTGCAAGCAGATGCTTTACCATCTGAGCCACCAGGAAAGAAAGTGCAAATCAAGTCCACTGGAGCCGAGCTGCTAGAGACCTGGGGTGGTGAGGGGAGGGGTCCCTGGGAAGAGCCTCGGGATCAGATTTCTCTCCAGGTAACCGACTTAACTTTGCCCTTGAGGGCTGGTGCAGGGCTGGTGCGGGTGGGTGCAGTCTGTGTCAGAGAAACCCTAAGAAGGGCACTTCAACTGGTTTGGCGGCAGCCGGGGACAGGGTGGGGTCCGGGAGGACACAGGTTCACAGCACACTGCCCCCCACTGTCCTACTCCAGGGCAGGTTAGGCAATGCCATCACAGCCCTGCTCCTTGCATCCTGAATAAACCTTGATGCCTTCTGCCTGCAACCATACTTTCACAGCTCAGCCCCAGCCTGGAGACGCCACAACAGCTTCGGGAACAGCCGCTGGGCTCAGGCTTCACCCAGTCAGCACCTTGGTCCTTCAAGTCTCCTGACCTTTATGTGAACGCTAGGTCTGACTGGTAGGCACACCACCTCACTGCCAGCCTGACAGCATCGTGTCCATCCTGCTGGAGCTCCCTGGACCTGGGGACTCGATGCAGGTTTTCTGAGCCTCCTGCTTAATGTTAAGAGAAGCCGGCGTTGTTTGCCAGATAAACAACCACTTTACAAAAATTAAAGTCTTGACCAACAAACACTTCTGTCATATTAAAGGAGCTCACTTGCTCTTTTAAAGGTTTCGCACAAGGTGGGTGATGTCATCGCTGGCCTCTAACGGTGGCCGGCGGTGCCTAGTCTCTGGGTACGCAGAGAGAAGGGCGTGAAAGAGATGAACACGTGGTGCTCCAGACTTGGAAGCATCTGACCCTACTTGATGGACACCCTACTTACTGGCAGAGGAGGGGCTCAGGAAACCGGGGTGTCAGCAGATACCTCCCTGTTCCCCCAAATGCAATACACCAGGCTAGCTGAACACCAAGCAACCTTGTGTCACACAAATACACACGTGTGTACCCACATTCAGACACGTGCCCCTACAAACACTCACGTCGTACAGTTTTCATCCCTTCTTCCTACTTCCAAATCTTATCCAATCATCTTAGAAAAGGTCTTTCTTCTCTGTGTAATTCATTTATGAGCAAAAGAACAGCAGTTCTTATGTGTGATCACTGTCCACTGGGCTCCAGAACCAACTGTCGGGAAGGAAAACCATTCTGAAAATGAGATGAGACAGGGTCCAGAACCACCAACTTCTGAAGCAAGTGAAGGAATCCACAAGCCGTGCAAAATCCCTGCAGGGCCCTGTGTGGACCCCTGCACACCTCCACCACTTCAACCCACACTTCCTCTGAGACAAATAATTTCACACCTGGGTAGAACAAGAGAGCGTTTTAAAAATCACTAGCACCTGCAACCACACTCATTTTTACTACTTTGTGCAAACAGTAATTTAAACTTCCAAAGAAGGCAAAGAACCAACTGCTGTTTACTGCTGTTAGTATCTGAGTGATGCCTGAACCTAGAAGGGAACTTCGGTAGTACTGAGGAGCCTGGTCAGTTACTAGCAACCAGGGATACCCTTCTCCTAGTTCACAGCCTGTCTGATCCAGGACATGGATGTCAAACACTGATTCTGCGCCAGTCAGTGACCTCCAAGGGGCCAGTGACCTGGGGGTCCCACCTCTGTGGAAGGCAGGAGCAGCACTTTGGGGATCACTGGCCTTCATGAGAGCAAAGACCCAGTAAGGATTGTGAGATACATGTGTGGATCATCATTTTGTTACAAGCCAACAACGGAAAAGAAATCTGCTCTGCTGGTCCGGAGCAGGAGGGGGAGTATCTAGAAATATTTCATTAGAGGTAGGCCCCATGAGCAGAATCTGGAGTTGTAGAGATGGAAGAGGAGAAAGCAATGGTAGCAGAAAAGGTAAAGTGGCAGAAATATACAGGCACATGAAAACCCATCTCCCAAGTAGGTACATGAAACCAAATAAAAGGGGATCAAAACTTTTAACAACTTTTTAAAATGGGATGAGGTTGCTTAGAAGGAGAAAACATCCCCCCATGACAGTAAGGCCACTTACATGCTAGCAGCGGTGACTGGGCCTCCCAGGCTGCAGTGTCTGGGACTGGGGATGGGGCGGAGGTCCTGGCCGGCCACCAGTCTGTGAGCGTGAGGAGGGCTGGAACCTTTCATTAGGTCCTGAAGGACAGGAGAGGAAGTGCTGAGAGCACAGAGTGTGCTCCCAAAGGCCTGAGTGTGCATGCAATTTCAATCAAGTGCCTCCAGTCACTCCATCAAACTAATCAATCTGAGCACCGATGCTCTCCACAGGGGACTCTCTGACCCTAGTCCCCAGAGGTGTGCTCTACCTAACCCTTCAGGGAAGAGACAACATTTAAGAATGCGGGGTTCAACTCAGATTAGGGAGTGAAAGGTGAAGGTTAAGTTCAGGAGCATCTTAGTCTCCTCCTAACAGGGCACTTCTTTCGTGCCAAGCGTGCCCAGACACCACGTCCATCTGAAATGATAATGACACATCAAATATACGGCCATCACCACTCAGGCATCATGCAAGGCAGAGTCAGACCAAGGCAGCCATCCTATCAGGTCACCTTCAGCCTTGGTGCAATAACCACTCGGATATGTAGGTATGCAGACTGTTAACACTGGAAAGAGAAAAAAGCCATATATAAAACACCCTGGGCTCTTACAGTTACAAATAAACACACATTTACAATCTTGATTAGTTTTGGGTTGTCATGCCCTCCTCCAGGGGATCTTCCCAACCCAGGGATGGAACCCAGGTCTCTCTCATTGCAAGTGGATTCTTTACTGTCTAAGCCACCAGGGAAGCCCAAGAACACTGGAGTGGGTAGCCTATCCCTTCCTTCAAGAGATCTTCCTGACCCAGGAATCGAACTGGAGTCTCCTGCATTGCAGGCAGATTCTTCACCAGCTGAGCTACCAGGGAAGCCTTTTTAAGGTAGAGGACATGTAAATGTAGCTTCTGAAATAATGCTTTTTTGGGATATATTTAATAAAATTAATCTGGAAAGCAGAAATTTTAATATACTCAGGTAGCAACCACCAACATTTTACAAATAAAACCTCAAAGGTCTTCAGATTCCTAAAGGCCAATGCCATGCAGACCTGGAGAAAGATGGTGGTAGCACCTCACCCCAGTACCGCTTGAAGGAACAGAGCAGGTTTGGGGACCAGTCATCTTCAGAAAAATGGATGGTCAATGACTTCAATGGGGCAATGCCACAGTAACAGCCAGCCCTCTGGTGGCCTGCCCAGCCACTCGGACTCACCCTGGAGACACACAGGGCCAGGCCTGGGGCAGCCAAGTCTCCAGACCGCAACACCTTCCTCCCTCCCTGGAGTCACGGTGAGGGGCAGCCAGAGAAAGTACAGGTCCCGTCAGGGACGCTGGGGTAGGTGGGGAGTATGTTTTTATCTTTCCCAGACACACACCATCTCTTGAAACTTCTGAAAACAGGGACCACCACGGACCAGCCAGGCCACGCAGATACCACTGAGGTCAGTCTGCACCTCAGCCTCATGCCTTGGCCTGAGTATCCCTTCCCAGTGACAGGAGAGGAAAGCCTGTCCACACGTCCACGTTCAAGCACATAGCAGGACAAAGCACACCTGAACTGACCATGCTTTAAGAGGGGGAGCAGCAAATGTTTTTAAAACTTGATAGCACCCCGGGCTCACTCTGGAGAAGGGGGCTTGGATTTTGTGTTTCTGTTCTCAGAAGTGCCCAGTAACTACCCAACACCGCCCACCTGGAAGTGGCCCCACAGGGGTGTCTGAGCCTCTGATAGCTGGGGCCTGCGCCCGAAGCCCAAGTGCAACCCCAGAGAGAGAAACAAACGTTACCAGAAGAGAAGGCGACACGGAAATAAAGACACTACTGTGAGGGGGATGTGAACAATATTAAATACCAACAGGGAACTGGTGGCCAGGGGCCCTCTGGCGCAGGACGTCACTGAGAGATGTGTCACTGAGCCTCCTCAGCCCACAAAGGGTTACGCCTGCCAATTCCCTGCCATCTGCAATGTGCCCAGCGGGTGTCACATCACCAAATGGGAGGCCTTAACCCTTCCAGGGCTGCCTCCCTCAGGACCTGGCTAAGAAAGCAGCCCTGACCACCAGCTCCACCGAGCTGGAAATGGCAGGAGGTTTTACACAGAAATTCCCAGGAAGGGCCAGAAAAGCCTTCTGCATCCTCAGGAGGAGATGGGAGTGGAAAGAGGGAGAACCAAACATGCACCCAGCAATGTGGTGACATGGGCCTGGAGGCCCTGCCCGGGCTCCCTTGTCAGCTCATCCCTGCATGCATCCTATGGCAGCAGGGCCGGCAGCCCCAGAAGGATCAGAGCCAGCAGGGAAACCTACGTCTAGGACTAAATAAGTTTCTGGTCTCAATGAAGCCCATGGGCCTAAGAAACAGTTCCTACTGATGAACAGTTCCTCCAGCACTTCCTGCACAGCTGTGAGAGCTGGAACAGAAATCTTCCTTCTCTCCTCCATCCTGTAAGTAGAAATCTCCCCCTTGGGCAGAGGGTTGTTCTGGGTACAGACACCTATCACAACCTCCAAGAAATAGCCAGGCTGACCTAAAGGATATCACGAGTGGTCATTTTGTACAACATGCTACTCAAGGCAAAAGCAAGATCTCGCCCCAGCCAAGGCCCTGAGAGCCCCTCTGACCTGTCTACTACCACCCCTCTCACATACCCCCTACCCCTCGACCCCATTCTTTCAGCTCCAGCCACTCAGACATCCCAGCTGCTCCTCTGAAAGCCAAGTTTACTCCCACCTCAGGGCCTCTGTCCTTCCTGCTAGGTCCTTCCCGGAATCTCTGTACAGCATTCTCTCCTTCAGCAGAAACGGCAAAGTGACATGATCTCCCCCCACATACGTGACTCAGGGGGTCTCTACCCCCTTTCCCACCTCATCACCACTAGACATGCTAATTACTCATCTCTCCATCTGCGTCCCCCTCCTCTCAACCCCCACAAGAACACAGACTGTCTCTCTGTTCGGTGATACTAGCCCAGGGCCCAGGACAGAATAGGTGTTCAATACACACTTGTTAAACAGACGGGAAAAGTACTTTCAGTGCTCCCAGCTATGGCGCTGCCCTCCCTCATTAAGTAAGTCCCAAACTCTTCATGTCAATAGAAAATAAAATGATCAAAACCAAACAAAACAGGGACTTCCCTGGTAGCCCTGTGGTTAAAAATCCGCCTGTCAGTGCAGGGAGTACAGGTTCGATCTCTGGTCCAGGAAGATCCCACAGGACACAAGAGCACTAGGCCAGTGAGCTGCAACCACAGAGTCCTTGTTCTAGACCATGGGAGTCACAACTACTTAAGCCCACACAGTTCAGAGCCCGGGCTTGGCAACAAGAGAAATCACTGCGACGAGAGGCCCGCACACTGCGATAAGGAGCGGCCTCCACTCGCCGCAACTTGAGAAAGGCCATGCACAGCAACGACAACCCAGAGCAGCCAGAAAATAAATAAAATTAATTAGTAAAACAAAATGCTTACTTCATACCATACATGAAAAACCAACTCAAAGTTGGCCAAAGACCTAAAGATTAAAAGCTAAACCTATAAAACTCTTAGAAGAAGAGTACATAAGGGTAAAATCAGGACCCTCAATTTGCCAAGAAATGCTTCGATACACCAAAAGCTCAATATCAACAAAGGAAAAAAATAAATTAGACTTCATCAAATTTATTTAAATTCTTTTGTGCAGAAGATTGTGAAAAAAAAAAAAAAAAAAAAAAAAACCAACAGAGTGGGGACAAAATATTTCAAATCATCTCTCTAATAATGGTCTCATGTCCAGAATATATAAAAAACTATTAGAATTTAGCAACAAACCCAATTCAAAAAAACAGGCAAAAGATTTGAAAAGACATTCCTCCAAAGATGACATACAAATGGCTGATAAGCACATGAAAAGATGTTCAGCATCACCAATCATTAGGGAGACGCAAATCAAAACCAGCTCTCACCCATTAGGATGGCTATTTAGAGAAAAAAAGGAAAATAAGTGTTGTTGAGGACATAAAGAAACTGGAACCACCATAAACTGTTGGTGGGAATGTAAAATGTTGCTGTGATGTGGAAAAGTCTGGCAGCTCCTTGAAAAGTTAAATACAGATAAATACAGAATTACCCTTATGACCCAACAATTCTACTCCTAGATATATCCAAGAGATGTGTTCATTTAAAAAAAAAAAAAAATTGTATACAAGTGTTAAAAAGCGGAACTATTCACAACCACCACCAAGAACAATCCAAATGTTCACCAGTGGGTGAATCAACAAAATGTGGTATATCCATACAATGGAATATTATTCAGACATAAGAAGGAATAAATTTCTGATCCCTGTCACAATGCAGATGAACTGTGAAAACACAGTAAGTGTTTAGCATGCTTAGCAGACACAAAAGCTCATGCAGTACCTGATTCCATTTTTCTGAGATGCCCAGAACCATGCAAATCTAGAGACAGAAAGTAGACTAATGGTTGCTAGGGAATGGGGGCACAGAGGTGGGGCTAATACATACAGGTTTCTCTCTGGGGTGATGAAAATGTTCTAGAATTAGAGGTGATAGCTGCACAATATTATGACTATATTAAATGCCAAGGTACACTTTAAAAGGGTTAAAATGGTGAATTTCATGTTGTGTGAACATTATCTTATGATTTTAAGGCAGGAAAACAAGAACAAAATAATCTTAACCTCAAGAGCCACAGCCCCTCTAGAGCTGCTTAACTACTAAAAGGGAAAAGCAGGCTTACTCTGATCCCAACAGGACTTGAAAAGGGTCCTCAAGGAAAGACTCCTTTGTGTAACAAGATCGCCAACAACCCAAGAGCCACTGTCCACTGGGGTGCAGTCCCTCATCAGCTTCTCAGAGCAGCCAAGGAGGCCGCAGCAAGCCCGTGATACAGAGTGGGACCACATGGGACACAAATGGGACAATTTACCAAAAGGGAACCAACTCTATGAGAAGCCAAGACCTCCAAGGGCAGCGGTCACACAGGCCACCAGTGTAGAGCAAGGTTCAAGTCAGGCCTGTCACTGGCCCCACACTGGGCTTGTGTCAGCGCCTCAGTCTCACAGACATGTCACTCACTCATTCACCCTAACACTTGCTTAGTTTCTACCATAGACCAGGGGCTGACTGGGGGCTCCAACAAAAGGCCTGCCATCCATAGCAGCACAGTCCGAGGAAGCCCCTGGGGACACACACAGATGTATGGGGCAGGCCGTGAACACAGCAGGCTGAGACAGAGGGCAGAGGCCCCCCACACTGGAGCTGCCATAGACCCTGGACCACACTTACGGCTCAGATTTATAAAGCACTTCTTTTTTTATAAGACAAAGTCACGCTGAAGACCAGCTAACTACCTACTTTATCCAGACTAATCGGCTATGGCTGCTCTGGACAGACACCACCAATGGAGAGGTGAGATTGATTTCTAATGAATAATATATTAATTTGTGTCAGAAAACAACATATGGGACATCGCGGCATCAGGGTACTGAAGTGAAGCAGCACACGCAGTGATCGATGCGCTCTGGGTTCTGGGGGCAGCGGGGGGAGGTGCGCACAGAACAGCCAGGGCTACCAGCGCCACCCTCCACCAGGCCGAGCCCAGAATGCCCGGCTCACCTCCACCCCTCACCTTCCCCACCTGTGAAATGGGAACACACCCACTCTATCACTAACATGGCTCCACGAAGGTACTGTCAGTGCTGCTATTACAGAAGCAAGAATGCTTTACCAGGAAGCTGCACCACTGATGGGCCACTGTCACATCCCCACAGCAATGCCAGAACCTCTGCTCAAGGGTTTCTGCTTGAACTTAAACCAACCACAAGCGGCCACCATCCTCACTTTCATAAGCGGTACTTTTCCTGCTCTGGGTGACATGCATCATAAAGCTCCCTGAAGGAAGGCCTGGGTTACATTCATCTTCCAAATTTATTTTATGGAAAATAAATTATTTTATGGAAAACTGCAAACATGCCCAAAGAAGCAGCATAAATTGCACATGCCCACCACACAGATCCCACGGTCATCAGACAACCAACCATAGTCTTTCACCCACCTCATGTCTGCTAGGCTCTTTAAGAAGCAAATACCATTCAACATGTATTTATGAATGAACAGTATTTATCACTACAGGACACAAAATCACAATTCCATGATCATACCATCAACAATTAAACAATTATTCCTCAATCTTTGTCAAAGTCACACTTGTCTAAAATACACAGGTTCCCCCATTGCATTCTTTTCAATCATATGTTGAAGAAATCAGGTCATTTGTCCCTTGACTGAGCTTTGCAAGTGGCCTCCTTGTGGTATAACAGAAAGTGTGAAAAGTTGTCAGTTGCTCAGTCATATCTGACTTTTTGTGGCCCCATGGACTGTAGCCTGCTCAACTTCTCTGTCCATGGAATTCTTCGGGCAAGAAAACTGGAGTGGGAAGCCATTCCCTTCTCCAGGGGATCTTCCCAACCCAGGGACTGAACCCAGTTCTCTTGCACTGCAGGCAGATTCTTCACCATCGGAGTCACCAGGGATACACACCAGGAACACAACCCGTTTCCTATAAACTAGATTTTGAGGCCAAATCAAGCATACATCCCTCTGAAAGCACATGCACCCTTCCTTGGGGGTGGGGGTGGAGGGCTGGCAGCTACTGAGGACCACTGTCTAGACCCACCATTTTATTAGCTGTCTGCAAATGAACGAACTTATAATTTCATGTTCCATACTCATTAGCCAGAGCGTCAATAGCTACACTGTCCGTTAGCCACATGTGGCTATTTAAAAAGACTTAAATAAAACTAAAATTTGACTTTCTCAATCACAATATTCCAGGTACCACATCAGACAGTATGAGTAGAGCGTACTGGAAAATTCTGGCAGCTCGAATCTATCTTCGAGGGAAAGTAGCCCTCACCCACTATTTTGTTCCTTGCAAGTTCAGCTGTAGAGGTAAATGCTTTTCTTCACTCTACCAATTTTTCAAAATGAGTTGATTCCCTAACACTTTTTGAAGGGCACTCATGAGTTTCTTCCTTTCCTCTAATCATCAATACTAACCCTGGATTTTTTTTTTTTAAAACACATATGATGCTCCAACCCAGGGAACTAATTTTCATTCACATTCCCTTGCCCCACCCTTGGCCGGGGGTGGGGGCCGGGGGGGGTCCTGTGGGTCCTTCTGATACAACCCTGGCAGGATCTTTCACAACTGGGACATTGCCAATGCAAATTCAGAATTAAAACATTTTCACTTAAGTGCTTTGATCTTTCACTTACATGTCTTTTGTCCTTAAAAAAAAAAAAAAAACAACAACAACAACAACAAATTTTTTTTGACCACACCACAGGGCTAGTGGGATTCTAGTTTCCTGACCAGGGATCAAACCTGGGCCCCCTGCAATGGAGGCACAGAGTCCTAACCACTAGTCAGCCAGGGAATTCCCAATTTTGGTTCTTAAAGACATCAATTACTTGTTTCCTCCTACAATACATAATAATAAGACTATTGGCATTGTTGACCTGAAACCAAAAATATGATTCCTAAAAGCAGTTAAAGATTTTTTCCTACTTCTTACCTTTATGGCATTATCTCATATCTTGTGATCAAAAAGTACCATTTTTCCAATTGTATTTATTTATGGCTGCGCAGGGTCTTTGTTGCTGCACGAGGCCCTTCTCCAGCTGCAGAGCATGGACTCCAGGCACACAGGCATCAGTGGTTGAGGCGCATGGACTTAGTCATCCTGCTGCATGTGTCCCCTGCCTTGGCAGGCGGATTGTTAACGCTGGACCACCAGGAAGTCTCCAAAACTACAATGCTTTAAAGCCATGTAAAATAAATCCTCTGAGAGGTTAAATTACCCACTTGAGTAACAACTGGTATGTACCTAGATTCATTTCAGCTTGCTTTTGCGTATGGCTTTTAGGGGTTCCCTTCCCCCAACATGACATAACTTTATTTTCTAATTATATAAAACAAGCATCTGGTGTGACACAGAAAGGAAACCTGGAGGAGTCTCCCAATAATCCTATCCTCCTTTCATCATGCCTCTGGAGGTGACCATGTAGTTCATCTATGGTTTGTATATCCATTCTAAAAAATAAAATAAAAACAAATACACATTATGTCTCCATCCCACCCCTAACCTTTTATCATGGGGAATGAAAGTGAGTACAATACATTTACCCTTCAGTTTGTTATTGCTTCTACTTAATTCACCCTAGAAATCCCATTACAGTGACATGAAGCCATCCCTTCTTTCCCTCAGGGGCTCAGCTCCGCCCCGCTGGCAGACCCAGCCCCATCAGTCCTGGCCCCAACTGACAAACAGCTAGGTGAGTTCCAGATTGCTACTTCAGAATGTTGTAGAGAACAGCCCAGCCACAATCCTTACTTTTGACAGTATCTTCAGGATCCTTTTTGAGAAGTGAACTCACTGGAGCAAATCCCTCTCTGAGGTGTTGTGAACCTCCCAAAACAACATACGGTGGTGCCCGGTTCCCACCAAGAGAACAGTCTCCACCTTTCGAGACTTAAGGGTCAGAAGTGTCTTAGGGAAGCTCCAGTGAGCACTATTCTCAGTACTGGGAAAGACTTGAGTCTCTTTCCTGCCTCGCTTATGGGTCATCTGCATTTGCTTTTCCCTGTTTGTTTTTCTACAAGTCATACCCGTTCTGGTCCTTAACACCAAGCACGAGGCCAGTCTCTGGGCACGCGAGCAGTGTCTGCAGCTGCCGAACGACAAGACACCTGACGGGCAAAAATCAAGGGTAGACACCAATTCCATCAGCCCAGGCAAGCAGAGTGTATGTACACTGAAACCACGTACAACGCGGGGCGCGGTGTGCGGGCTGTGTGCGTGTCAGAAGACTCTCCAGGACGCGGCCCCTCTCCCGCCTTGCTCTTTTTCCGTGCCCACTGAAACCCGGGCAGCAGGAATGAGGAGACCCCAGCTGACCACAGGCCACAGTCCAGTGGAAAGTGGAACAATCAATCAATCAATCTGCTCGGCTGACTTACACCCACGACCAAAAGTACACAAGCTGATGTATTTATACATTTTTTAAAAATAATTGCTCAAGGGTGCTTTTGCCTGTTTGACATTGACCATCACCGGCCACCGCCATCTGCAGACCATATTTTCCCATCAAGTCCTTCACACAGCAGGTACAGAAGCAGGACCACAGGGAACACCTGAGGTGGCTTCCAGAAATTCCCTCCCGGATCCCCAACCTGACTGCTTTCTAATGCTATGGCTATGTCTTCCTTGCTGGCCCTGTGATAGGAAAGGAGGAGTTTTCTTTCATTCATTCTCTCACCAAGAACTTACTGCTCGGACCATGTACTTCCCAGGAAACAAGGGGCCAGGCAGGGACTTTCCTGGCAGTCCAGCGTTTAAGACTGTGCACTTGCATTGCAGAGTGCAGGTTCAATCCCTGGTCAGCGAACCAAGATCCTACATGCCGAACCGTGGTCAAAATTTAAAACAAAATAAAACAAAGGGCCAGACAGATATGAGGTCATCCAGCCTAGGACCTCAAAGAATCCTGAGCCAGCCCTCTGCCTTCAGACAATGCCCTGGGCTACTAGACAAGTGATGGTCACTCACCCCACCCTGGGCTGCAGTGAGACCTTTTCTAGACATAAAGTACCATGAATTTTAAATGCTAACGTTCAAAGAAAGCCTGCTGACAACCATGGGCCAAACCCACTTTCTAGGTGGCCAGCCTACTGCACGCTGCCACCAGCACCAGGTAACGAGCACCATTAACACCAATGATCCTCAACTAGCTCTAAGAAACCGGCACAGACTCTTTGAGACATTTTCACCAGAGCTCTAGGGTCCCTGGGTAGGGCGGGGGGAGGGGGGGGGGGGCTGTAAAATGGTGCAGCTGCCATGACAAGAGTCTGGCATTTCCTCAGAATATTAGACTCGTGATCCAACAATTCCACTCCAAGGTGCACGTCCAGAGGACCTTAAAGCACGCCTCCACAAATCTGCGTGTATAAATCTTCACAGCACTGTCATAGTTACCAAGAGGTGGGGATAGCCCAAATTTATCCCAGATGATAACAGATAAACAAAACTGAGTCTAGCCATGCAATCGAATACACTCACCCACAAAAAGAGATGAAGCACTGACTCACGCTACAGAGTGGACGAACCCTGAACCCTGAACACACGCTAAGTATGAGAAGTGAGACGCACAAGGTCATACAGACTGATTCCATTGATAAGAAATGTCCAGAACAGGCAAATTCAGAGATATAAAGGAGAGGAGTGGCTGCTGGGGGCTGAGGAAGAGGGATTGGAGATGGACTGCTAATAGGTATGGGGTTTTTTTGGGGGGTGAGGAAAGTGTTCCATAACTACACAAAGGTGACATCTGCACAACTCCTGAACACACAAAAACATCACTGAATTGTACACTATACATGGGTGAATTATATGATATGAAAATTATCTCAATTAAAAAATTTTAAACACCAGTAAAGTTTATTTTTGCTGGGGAAACATTCTGGAAATGTTTCCCTGACCCCAGGATTACTTGACCATTCCTATACTTTGTTGCTCTATGCAGGTAAGAGCTGAAACCTCACAAGCCGACACCCAACCCTTGTCACATGCCCTGCTCACCCAGCAGAGGCGTCCCTGCAGCCAGGTCTCGCCCCATGCGGTTGTGCCACTGTTTCAAGGGCATCCACCCCTCGGAAAGTCACCAGCCGGCCGGCCTACAAGAGGAAGCGGCTCACCGACCCAGGAGGAGGTCTCCAACGTGTCTTCATCTTCTAAGACGTCTTTCAGTCGTACCTTCTCCAGTTAGGTAGCCCTGGCCCAAAACATCACTAGCCAGGCCCTGATAGTAACAGACAAAATAGCACCCGGCTCTGGGCTCGGTCCTGTTGGGTCCTAAAAGCCCTGGACAGTCTCCACCTGAGACCCCAAAGCAGTGGGGGGGATGGCTCAGTTTCCCCACAGGCGCAGAGTGCAGGAAGGTCAATGCGCTCCAAGCACAGGTGGTTAAGGATAAACTCTAATCGTGGCATTGGGAAACCACAGGTATGGCCGGAGGGCAAAGGCCACCTGGCCAGGATTATGCTCTGCCCCTGATCCTCACAGAGGACGGCTCATTCTACTGCGGCCTGGGCTTTTCAAACAAGTGACCTGTGAGACATAAGAAGAGAGCCAAAGGCCATCTGGAGAAGGCAGGGCCTGGGCAGCCCCAAGGAGATCGCCCAGTGTGCAAAACCAGAGGTGCTGGCCTTCTTCCCTCGCTAGGAGGTGGCCATCAGCTTCCGAAGCAGTGCTGTGTCAACGTCCAAGGACCTGAATGAGGCCTACTGGGTAAGCCAGCCTCCATTCCACAGATACTAGATACCTCGCACTCACCTGGCTTCTGGGCATGGGACAGTGGTCCTACCAGCCGGCCATGGTGGGAGCTACGTCAAAAGGCAACTGCTGTCAACGTGCTGGCCAACCTAAAACAAAGAACAGAGGAAGAAACATTGAGTTTCCAAAAAAAGTTACTGGTACATACTGACAATTTTAAATGTCTCCAATCCCTGGAATTACACAGCATAATTCTAGATTTCAGCCAGAGCTCTGTGACTGCACCCTTCCACAGGAAGGCAAGCTGAAGAAATCAATTTCTATCAGTCTCTATCTGTATGACCCAATATGGTGCACTAACCAGTCAACACGAAGATCTCAGACACGAAAGATCCCATCTTAAACAATACGGATAGAGACAATAGGTGGTACACAACCACAAGCCAACATACTGAATCACACAAAAAACGGCTCAAGGTTGTGATTATAATAGTAATGACATTAACAGCAAAAACAGACATACTAGCATTTAATAGATGTTCAGCAGTGAGTTCCAGGTACTACGTTAAAATTCAGTTACCTCTTTGAATCCCCTGGACAGTCTCAGGGTTAAGTTACAAAATCATTCCCATTTGACAGCTAAGGGATCTGACATATGTGATATTCAGGAACTTGTCCAAGGTCACCACATCTCCCTCTTCCAAGGTGACCTCTCCCCTCTCCAGTCCCCACACCCAAACACAGACCCCAAGAAACCCACCCACTATTACAGGCAGGGCAGAGTTTGCCCTCATGAAGCTGGGGACATGAGGTGCCCAAGGATGGATAAACTTCATCTCCCACATGGAAGTGGCCTCACTGCCACAGGGCAACTAGAAGTTTTACCCAGGGATCAGCTCCAAAAGGCTTACACGGCCCAGGCAAAAAGGGGCTGCCTTGTTTTACAGACCCCAAAACTAAGGTTCAAGAACGTTCAGGAACTCTCCCAAGGTCACAGAGACAGCATGAGTTTCCCTCCTTTGTGAGGTTAGATGTCCAGTGCAATGGGCACACAGGCTCAAGCCAGGGAACCAGCCAAGTCTCAGCCTCCCGGCAGCCGTCGGTTGCAGCTTCCAAATGTTGTCAGTGTCACCTCTGCGGTCCTTCTTTGCGCCCACACGACTACCAGGAGCTCACTCTGGTATGAGACCTTTATATTTAAAGTGGGTTCACAGAAATTCACAGCTCATGGATGTCGAGAAACACTCCCACAGGAGAACTTGCAAAATAAGCAAATATCATATGGAAAGATCTTTGGGCACCAAGAAGCACACAGAGCGCTGCTCAGTGGGGCCCAGAGCTGGCTACAGCCACCACTAGGGCTAGCTCCTAGGGAGAGGGGCCCTTTCTGTCACTTTTTTAGACCCTATTCAGTCTGGGAAATGCAGTAGATACCATTAATTCCCTAGAGCCAACACCTCTCTCTGCCTCGGAGAGGGAAACCTCCGGAGTAGTCCGGGGCTTTTCCCAGCACCTGCTCTCTTCAGGATCATGGTCAATATACAAAAGTCAGAGGTATTTCCACGCAATGGCAACAAACAATCAAAATTCAGAACTTCTGTGGTGGTCCAGCAGCTAAGATTTCCTGCTCTTAGGGACTAAGTTTAATCCCTGGTCAGGGAACTAGATCTCACATGCCACAATTAAGACCCTGCGCAGCCAAATAAGTAAATAAAGTTTTCTAAAGCCCAAGGCTCGGACTGCCCTGGTGGTCCAATGGTTAAGAATCTGCCTGCCAATTCAGGGGACACAGGTTCAATCCTGGTCCAGGAAGATCCCACACGCCAAGGAGCAACTAAGCCCGAGCACAACTACTGAAGCCCGCACACCTAGAGCCCATGCTCTGAAACAAGAGAGGTCAGCACAGTGAGAAACCTGTGCGTCACAACTAAGCGTAGTCCCTGCCCACGACCAGAGAAAAGCCTGTGCCCAGCAACAAAGATCCACCACAGACAAGAAACGAAGTAATAAATCTTTGGGGAAAAAAAACAAAATCAAAGCTCTAAAAAATAGTAATAATTAATACAGCATAAATGTAAAATACCTAAGGAAAAACCTGATTTTTAAAAACATGGACAAGACCTGTAACCTGAATTACAGTAAGATGTCACCAAGACTAGTGAGAGAAAACCCAAATAGAGAGATGACTATTCCATGGATCAGAAAGTTGTCAGTTCTCCCCTAAATTGATGCAAAGCCCCAATCAAAAATTTGCCAGCATGTTTTGCTGGGGAAAAAACAGGCTGATTTCAAAATTTATATGGAGATACAAAAGACCTAGAATAATGAAACACTGAAAAGGAAACAAATCTGGAGACATACCATCAAGTATGTAACCAAGAGCGTGAAATGCAGGTAAAAGCAGATGAGCAGATAAATGAACAGAATACATCCATGCTCATGTGGACAGATGATTTGCAACACCCAGTACCCCAACTCTGAAACCATAAGACACACTGGACATTTTCCTAAGGGGTTAATGCCAAGTCACCTTAACCTGCTATAATAGTGCATACAGTGCATAATGGGACACTATGCAACATATAAGAAGTTTGAAGGTCATCTCAGACTTTCACCCTGAACCACAACCTTCCCCACTTTCGGTTCAGTTGCTGAGTCATGTCCGACTCTTTGCGACCCCAAGAATCGCAGCACGCCAGGCCTCCCTGTCCATCACCAACTCCCAGAGTTCACCCAAACTCATGTTCTTCGAGTCAGTGATGCCATCCAGCCATCTCATCCTCTGTCGTCCCCTTCTCCTTCTGCCCCCAATCCCTCCCAGCATCAGAGTCTTTTCCAACGAGTCAACTCTTCGCATGAGGTGGCCAAAGTATTGGAGTTTCAGCTTCAACATCAGTCCTACCAATGAACACCCAGGACTGATCTCCTTTAGAATGGACTGGTTGGATCTCCTTGCAGTCCATGGGACTCTCAAGAGTCTTCTCCAACACCACAGTTCAAAAGCACCAATTTTTCGATGCTCAGCTTTCTCCACAGTCCAATTCTCACATCCATACATGACCACAGGAAAAACCATAGCCTTGACTAGACGGACTTTTGCTGGCAAAGTAATGTCTCTGGTTTTTAATATGCTATTGGTCATAACTTTCCTTCCAAGGAGTAAGCGTCTTTTAATTTCATGGCTATAATCACCATCAGCAGTGATTTTGGAGCTCAAAAAAATAAATCTGACACTGTTTCCACTGTTTCCCCATCTATTTGCCATGAAGTGATGGGACCAGATGCCATGATCTGAAGTTTTCTGAATGTTGAGCTTTAAGCCAACTTTTTCACTCTCCTCTTTCACTTCCATCAAGAGGCTTTTTTAGTTCCTCTTCACTTTCTGCCATAAGGGTGGTGTCATCTGCATATCTGAGGTTATTGATATTTCTCCTGGCAATCTTGATTCCAGCTTGTGCTTCCTCCAGCCCAGCGTTTCTCATGATGAACTCTGCATATAAGTGAATTAAGCAGGGTGACAATATACAGCCTTGACGTACTCCTTTTTCTATTTGGAACCAGTCTGTTATTCCATGTCCAGTTCTAACTGTTGCTTCCTGACCTGCATACAGGTTTCTCAAGAGTCAGGTCAGGTGATCTGGTATTCCCATCTCTTGAAGAATTTTCCACAGTTTATTGTGATCCACAAAGTCAAAGGCTTTGGCATAGTCAATAAAGCAGAAATAGATGTTTTTTGGAACTCTCTTGCTTTTTCGATGATCCAGCAGATGTTGGCAATCTCTGGTTCCTCTGTCTTTACTAAAACCAGCTTGAGCATCTGGAAGTTGATAGTTCACATATTGCTGAAGCCTGATTTGGAGAATTTTGAGCATTACTTTACTAGCGTGTGAAAAGAATGCAACTGTGCGGTAGTCTGAGCATTCTTTGGCATTGCCTTTCTTTGGGATTGGAATGAAAACTGACCTTTTCCAGTCCTGTGGCCACTGCTGAGTTTTCCAAATTTGCTGGCATATTGAGTGCAGCACTTTCACAGCATCATCTTTCAGGATTTGAAATAGCTCCACTGGAATTTCATCACCTCCACTAGCTTTGTTCATAGTGATGCTTTCTAAGGCCCACTTGACTTCACATTCCAGGATGTCTGGCTCTAGGTGAGTGATCATACCATCGTGATTGTCTGGGTCATGAAGATCTTTTTTGTACAGTTCTTCTGTGTATTCTTGCCACCTCTTCTTAATATCTTCTGCTTCTGTTAGGTCCATACCATTTCTGTCCTTTATTGAGCCCATCTTTGCATGAAATGTTCCCTTGCTATCTCTAATTTTCTTGAAGAGATCTCTAGTCTTTCCCATTCTGTTGTTTTCCCTTATTTCTTTGCATTGATCACTGAGGAAGGCTTTCTTATCTCTCCCTTGCTATTCTTTGGAACTCTGCATTCAGATGCTTATATCTTTCCTTTTCTCCTTTGCTTTTCGCTTCTCTTCTTTTCACAGCTATTTGTAAGGCCTTCTCAGACAGCCATTTTGCTTTTTTGCATTTCTTTTCCATGGGGATGGTCTTGATCCCAGTCTCCTGTACAATGTCACAAACCTCCATCCATAGTTCATCAGGCACTCTGTCTATCAGATCTAGTCCCTTAAATCTACTTCTCACTTCCACTGTATAGTCATAAGGGATTTGATTTAGGTCATACCTGAATGGTCTAGTGGTCTTCCCTACTTTCTTCAATTTCAGTCTGAATTTGGCAATAAGGAGTTCATGATCTGAGCCACAGTCAGCTCCCGGTCTTGTTTTTGCTCACTGTATAGAGCTTCTCCATCTTTGGCTGCAAAGGATATAATCAGTCTGATTTCGGTGTTGACCATCTGGTGATGTCCATGTGTAGAGTCTTCTCTTGTGTTGTTGGAAGAGGGCATTTGTTATGACCAGTGCATTTTCTTGGCAAAACTCTATTAGCCTTTGCCCTGCTTCATTCCGTATTCCAAGGCCAAATTTGCCTGTTAGTCCAGGTGTTTCTTGACTTTCTACTTTTGCATTCCAGTCCCCTATAATGAAAAGGACATCTTTTTTGGGTGTTAGTTTTAAAAGGTCTTGTAGGTCTTCATAGAACCGTTCAACTTCAGCTTCTTCAGCGTTACTGATTGGGGCATAGGCTGGATTACTGTGATATTGAATGGTTTACCTTGGAAACGAACAGAGATCATTCTGTCGTTTTTGAGATTGCATCCAAGTACTGCATTTCGGACCCTTTTGTTGACCATGATGGCTACTCCATTTCTTCTAAGGGATTCCTGCCCACAGGAGTAGATATAATGGTCATCTGAGTTAAATTCACCCATTCCAGTGCATTTTAGTTCACTGATTCCTAGAATGTCGACATTCACTCTTGCCATCTCCTGTTTGACCACTTCCAATTTGCCTTGATTCATGGACCTAACATTCCAGGTTCCTATGCAATATTGCTCTTTACAGCATCGGACCTTGCGTCTATCACCAGTCACATCCACAACTGGGTATTGTTTTTGCTTTGGCTCCATCCCTTCATTCTTTCTGGAGTTATTTCTCCACTGATCTCCAGTAGCATGTTGGGCACCTACTGACCTGGGGAGTTCCTCTTTCAGTATCCTATCATTTTGCCTTTTCATACTGTTCATGGGGTTCTCAAGGCAAGAATACTGAAGTGGTTTGCCATTCCCTTCTCCAGTGGACCACATTCTGTCATTCCCCACTTAACCTCACAGCAAATTCAGTCTTTCAAGATGCTCAGATTAAAATCTGGTGTTACCTTCTTAATCGGTTTACCCATCAATCCAGTCCATCAGGAAATCCTACTGATTCTGCTGTTGAGCACATGTGGGGTCCACCCACCTCTCACACCTCCACTGGCCACACCATCCTCCAGCAGTAGGGCGGAGGTCTGCAAACTGGACCTCCTGCTTTCACTCCTCAGCCCAAAACCCTCCGAAGGCCCTGAATTCTCACTCAGAGTGAAGTCCTGTCCTCTCCTGATCCCAGAGGCATGTCCACCCCACCTCCCAGTCATGCTGGCCTCCAACACACCATGCACCCTTCTGCCTTGGGGTCCTTTAAGGTCTTCAACAAAATCCCAGATACGCTATCATTTTAAACAATCAAGTCTTCAGTTTGCAGCCCAAGTTGAAAATGATCTTTGAAGACATAACTACCATACAATAAGCCCTAAATGTCAACAAATGCCCAGTCCATATTCAGCTTCACACGATTTCTCAGAAATGTCTGTATACAGTCTGTTCCAACTGTACTTGTTAGACCATTTGTGCTAGCTGCTCTCTCTGCTTCAATCACTCTCACTCCGAGGACTGACTCCTCCCTTTACCCCCAAATCACTGCTCAAATATCTCCCTCAAAGAGGCCCACCTTGCTCACTCTGCCCCTTCTCTCCCACACCCCAAGCCCTCCTCAAACTGCACACAACATAGTTACCATGTCTATGGACTTTCTCACAGAGTAAGAACAAAGACGCCACAAGGAAAGGGATATCTGCCTGGGGCCTGATTTCATTTCAAGCACCTACAGCATGTCTGGCGCTCAATAAATGTTTATGGAATGAATGAGCAGAGACGGTTTAACACTAAAGGAGAAGGAATCAACCCGAGGAGTTCATAAGCACCCACCCCCTTGATACAATTAGTGCAAAATTCAGGAAGGAGCAGAAACCAAGCAGAGACCCCTTAGCACCAACAGAACTGGGAGCACCTCTCTAAAAGAAACTGTAATCGCTTTTCACGGATATATCCTTTGGGCTGCTGTGCCATCGACCCCACACTGGCCGGGGTTTAGAGCGTTTTTATTATTTTTATTTCCAACCCATACATTTAAAACAGTATCGAGTAACCCTTAAGTACACAATTACCAACTCGTAAGAGACTCTTCCGCTCCCTTGATAAATCATTATGGTTTGGCTCTGACCCTGCACCTGGGTACTCCACTTAACATGCATACACACTCAACACCCCAAACCTTCGACCTCCCCAAACAACGATTTCCCAATCTGAGGGAGATCACACTTGGTGAGGAGGCAGTGATTGGTAATTTACATGAAATCAAGTCACTGCACTTTAGGGAACAGAAGTCCACTGTTGCCATTTCCTTTCCACGTCAGGCAAGTGAGGTCCGCGCCCTTTTAACTTGAGGTGAGGAGGCCCTGGCCAGACACTGGCTGCTATCTAGGGAGCTCCAGTGTTCCTCAGAGACACTGAAGTTGCAGTGCCCACGGCCAGCCCAGGGACAGCTCTCAGGGGCCAAGGGCACCTGCCGGGGAAGCCTGGGCTCTTTGAAGAGGAGGGCCACAGCGCCCCTTCCGAGGCCTGGTCCTGTGGAAGCCTCACGCCTCTGGTCTCCTCCTTAGCACTGTCTGCACTCAAACACTTGTGCTGCCTCTGAAATTCCTCAGTTGTGTCTGCATCCAAACATTTAACCACCCTAGCTCCAATCCAGGCCCAAGAACATGATATTAAACCCAAAAAACCACCAAGGTGAAACCCAACAATCCCATTCACCTTCTCCCACTCCTAGGTCCACAAAGTCCACTTGTTACACACGAGGAGCACCACCTCTAGAAACAAAGGGCTACCTTAGACCCTTCTGCCAACAATCAAAGCAACTGCAAGGCTACTTGTCAAGGAGACGAAATCCCCAGCCAGCCCTATGAGAAAGGGAGAAACTGAGGCAGGCCAACAGTGGATTACCCCAGGGAAGCCCAAAGGTCACACTGCTCCAACATGTGCTGCCTGGCTAGGGAAAGATTAACTTGGCTCAGAGTCAATTCCCTAATCCAGGATCACAAACTCCGGCCTGGGCCTGCTCTAGGAAATGGGTTTCCTAGGACACAGCCACGTCCACCCGGGGTCAGCCTGTCTAGGGCTGCTTTCGTCCACAGGGCACAGCTGAGCAGTAGTGACAAAGACAACGTGGACCCCAAAAGCCAACAAGACCGAGCTGGTGGGCTCCACTCAGCATTCCCGGGACAGAGGTGACTCGGTCAAAGCTGCCTGCCTGAGACAAGATCAGAGTGCAGGCGCAGCAAGGGTGTGCTCCGGCTCCACATCCCCCGGGACTAAGCAATACCTGCTCTCCCCCAGGCCCAGAGCCTCATTAACCCTGTATCCCCACAGAGGCAGGGAGAGCATGACTAGGCAGACTGGAGAGGGAGACTCAGCCCCACGAGGGCCACGGAGCTGACAGTGCGGCCAGCTGCACAAGCCTATCCTTGGCAACCAGAGCTGGACGATCTCCACCGTCAAGCCAGAGCACCCACTGGGGTAACAAGCAGTACATGCCCCCCAGACCCCTGAAGGGCCCCTGCCTGTCCCCCCTCAGCCACAGCAACCATGGCCTCACCAAGAGACGGACTGTGTCCTCACACCATCCCTTCCTAAAGCTCCTTAAAGCTCCCAACACCTCACCACAGCCTTTAGGACCCTGCCTGTTTAGGCAGGCGACCCCAGGACGTCACCTGGCATGCATGTATGTATAGGCATGCACGTATGTGTGGGTACACACACCATACTCCTGCCTCCAACCACACCGGTCCTGTTTCCTTTACCCACCATATCTGCCTTCCTCTACGACCCGGCCTTTGCACATGCTATTCTCACTCCTAGGAAAGTACTTCCTTCCCCCCACTCATCTGTCAGACTCAAAACGCGTATTACTCAGAAACCCTCTCCCTTTCATCCCCAAGGGTTAAAACCCCATCACTTGGCATGGCTGACCTTGACATCTGACAAGCATCCCACTCGGTTCTCTCCTCTAAACACTCCACGTACCACAAGAGGAAGGGCTCTTGTTCATCCTATCCAAGGCCCAAAAAGGAATGCAGAAGAGAAGACACCACGGCGTCCTGCGCCGGTCACAAGCACCCAGCCACTGCGCTCTCGCCACTGTGCTCAGGCACCGAGCCGTGCCCAGCTCTTCTGTGACCCCATGGCAAGAACACTGGGCTGGGTAGCCATTTCTTTCTCCAGGGAATCTTCTCAACCCAGGGATCAAACCCACGTCTCTATGTCTCCTGGATTGGCAGGCAGATTCTTTACCACTGAGCCACTTGGGAACCCTGTTTTCAGCACCAACTTGATGGAAAAACATAACAATATAAATAACATTAGGAATAAACAACACGTGGAGACAGGCAAGGCCACAGCATCGCCACAGCCCCTGGGGGCCAGGGCTTCTCGGGGGAGGCGCTCCCCCAACTCCCTCACACGGCTGTTTGGAGAAAGGTGCTTGGAGACTCCCACAGTCCTCAATGGCCTTGTGTCCAGAAGCGCCTCCCTGTCACTGCTGAGAAGTGAGCGCTACCCCAGTACCCATTCACCAACATCCCCTCCCTCTTTCCTATGGCCAAAATTCTATTTTGTTGTTGTTCAGTCACTCGGTCAACATCCAACTCTTTGCAACCCCATGGACTGCTGCACGCCAGGCTCCTCTGTCCACCACCTCCCGGAGTTTGCTCAAACTTACGTCCATTGTGTCGATGATACCTTCTAACCATCTCACCCTCTGCCGCCCCCTTCTCCTTTTGTATCCTTTCCATCCCTGGGTCGGGAAGATCCCCTGGAGAAGGAAATGGCAACCCACTCCAGTATTCTTGCCTGGAGAATCCCATGGACGGAGGAGCTTGGTGGGCTACAGTCCACGGGTAGCAAAGAGTCGAACACGACTGAGCAACTTCACTTGAAAAAACACCATCAACAATCTTTCCAACAGACCCATGCCCTCCTGAAGACTTGACTCCACAACCCCCCTCCTCTCTCCTAAGCATTCTGGATATCCCTCCCTTTCACACCACCAGACCACCCTGATGATGATGGACAGAGTCCTCCTGATGAATCACACACAACCAACTGCTCGGCCCCGACTCTCCTGACAATTCAAACACTCTGGGGCCAAATCCGACTGTGCCCCTGGGGGCTCGCTTACCCCTTAGGACTCAAGATCAGCCTGAGGACCAAGTGACAGAGCCTGGCTCCAGGCAGGCTCTCCAACAGAAGCAACTAGTTCTTTCTTTGACTATGATTACTGCTGTTCCTCAAAATCCTAAGCCTCCTTATAATGAGGCTCCTTGGAGAAGGCAGTGGCACCCCACTCCAGTACTCATGCCTGGAAAACCCCATGGATGGAGGAGCCTGGTGGGCTGCAGTCCATGAGGTCGCTAAGAGTCGGACACGACTGAGCAACTTCACTTTCACTTTTCACTTTCATGCACTGGAGAAGGAAATGGCAACCCACTCCGGTTTTCTTGCCTGGAGAATCCTGGTGGGTTTCTGTCTATGGGGTCACACAGAGTCGCACACGACTGAAGCGACTTAGCAGTAGCATTTCAGTGTCCTCACGCTCACTCCCTAGCAGCTGCCCAAGCAATCCACCTTGCAGGTGCATTCAAAACGTCAGAGAAACCACCTCCCCCCATATTTAAAATGCACAGGAATCAAATGTCCACCTCTAGACAGATCTGAGACTAGTGTTTGAAGGGTTTAGCATTAGTGTGTTACTTTATGAAAGGACACCCTGAAGAAAATGTCAGAACAAAAGAGGAAACAACTTCGGTGTTGGCAGTGAGGACCTACGAACCCGAGTCCCCCTTGTGTGCACGCCCGTAAATACGCGCCACCCTGAGGGGTTCTCTGACAAAGGGCAACGGGAAACAAGGGGTACCTTCAGCCTCTTCAGGCACGGGGCGGGGGAGACCTCAGGTGTTCCAGGACACTGCTCCCCCTAACCTCCTGCAGACCCCAGTCCTGTGTCACCCTACCGAGGGGAGAAGAGCATCCAGGCCCCACCCTCCTAGGGACCAAAGAACACCCACGGAATCATGCTCCCAAGATGATGTTACAATGAGCCTTCTAGAACTATGTGTATCTTTTTAAAGCCCCCAGTATCTGACATAAGGCAGACCATCAAAATGGGAGTGCCTTTGTTCCTTTCTCTCTAAGCTAACATTTGGAGGATAAAAATGCTGCTCTCATAAAGATGCAGGATATTTCTAAATTCACAAAGGTTCCCTTTTGTTTTTCTTCCTCAATGTGGTATTAATAAAATATACGTAACATTTACTGACTTAGTCATTTTTTTGGTCTTAGTCATTTTAGGTGCAGTTTAGCGGCACTAAGCACACTCCCACTGCTGTGCAGCCATCAGCACCACCCATCTCCAGAACCACTTCACCTTGCAAAGCTGAAACTCTGTCCCCATGACACACTCATCACCCATTCTTCCCTCCCCCACACCCCGTCCAGGCGCCCACCATCCTACTTTCTGTTTCTATGAACCTGACTACTCTGGGCATCTCATTTAAGTAGATATCACGCAGTACTTGTCCTTTATTGTCTGGTTTATTTCACTCAACACAACACCTTTTCGAGGCAGAATAACATCATTCTAACATTTTGAGGCCTGTGTACAGAACAAATCCCATGGGGCTGGTATACCCACAGCTACAAGTACAGTTCTAGAAATTTGCTTCCCAGACCGGGCCCAAGTCCCTGACATGCTTCACTATCACTCAGTCCTTCTCTCCACTCCCCAAATAAACTGCACAAAAAAATACTGGCAAGGGCTTCCCTGGTGGCTCAGGAGTAAAGAATCCACCTGCCAATGTAGGAGACACGGGTTCAATTCCTGGTCTGGGAAGACCCCATATGCCATGGAGCAACTAAGCCCATGCGCCTTAACTACTCAGCCCACACCCCGCAACACGAGAAACCACCACAGGAAGAAGCTCAAGCATCACAGTTACAGAGTAGTGCCCACTTGCCACAACTAGAGAAAACGCACACACATCAACAAACAGCGCAGCCATAAAGAAAAATAATTCTTTTAAATTGCACAACTGATTAGAATGCTGCAAGGTTTCAAAAAAGAAACCACAATGGCAACACCCACCAGTAAACTGCGGCCCTGCACTGGGCTGTGCTTACTCGCTCAGTCGTGTCCGACTCTCTGCAGCCCCATGGGCTGTAGCTCAACAGGTTCCTCTGTTCGTGGGATTTTCCAGGCAAGAATACTAGAGTAGGTTGCCATGCCCTCCTCCAGGGGATTTTCCCAACCCAAGGAGCAAACCTAGGTCTCCTGCACTGCATGCAGATTCTTTACCATCTGAGCCACCGGGGAAGTCCTACACACAAGCCTGCACTACACAAGCCAATTAAAAATAAACAGAGATGATACGAACATACACTGTATCTTCCTGACAACGCACCCGACAATAAAGATACGATCAGAGAGCGTCAGGATAGAGGGGTTTCTAAGGGAGGGTGTTTCAGGGGACCATCCAACTGTCCACTGCTCCCAGCCCTTACAGGGTAAGTGGAGCCCAAGATGGAGAAGCAGAGCCCCCTAAGGTCTTAGAGGAGGCGGGCAAGAGGGGAGCAGGGCGACACCCGCTTCTGTGGCCGTCAGTGCTTCCTCCTCACAGAAGGGCCAATGCGGAGAGGAGGTGCCTCGCTGGCTGGGAAGAGTCCTGCTCCACTCGGCCAAGAAGCCAGCATCTGGGGAGCAGACAGGAAGGAAACTGCACTAGGGACTCGGACACCTGGAGGAGCGGCTCCAGGAGAGAGGCAGCGGGGCCCCCCGCCCCCACCAAGGCTTCAGGAGAGTGCCTGCCTCCAGGGGTGCAGCGGTGAGACCAGAATTTTGAAATATGCTTTGCTTTGTCCTCTGCTGCAAATTGGAATTCTCCTTGATGGTAGACTCTAGTCTACACTGATGGGCTGTGAGGTACAATGCAAACGCCATGTGAATCTCTGCCTTAAGATAAGAAGTCCAAAGAACCTGTGGGTTGTGCCTCAGGGGGACTTTGCCTATACCTGAAACTCACCCCAGAGTAAGCCAGGGACCCCACAAAAGGCAGGACTCTGCCACACAAAGTCCACATCCAACACTGACTGAAATGTCTTTGCTCCATTTGCGAACAGCAGAGTGCCTGCTTGGGTCGGGCTCCACGCCAGCCAGCAGGCACACACGGCACACACAGAGCCTTCACACGGGTGCACAAGCACGAGCACGTGGGCACACACACCAGCCAGCACACACTTTATCTTCCAGGCAAAGGTGCACTTCGAAGCTGTCAGTTGTTGAGAGCGCAGACCACACATTCTAGAGAAACACGGTGCTAAGTGGCCCCAAGTAGCCCACTAGTCCATCTCGTCCCAATGGCACAGTCCTGCCAACATAAGCCAACCTAAGCAAGAAACCCTCTGGGAAGTCGCTTCGAGTCCCAGGTCACCAGCCCTCCCAGACCAAAAGGGCTGAAGAGGGGGGAGGAGGAGGAGTGCCAGGGAGGCAAGAGCGAGGTGTCCAGTCACCTCCCCTTTACTGGGCGCGCCTTGCAGGACCCCTCTGGCCTCCTCCGCGGCCCACCCCACTGCCATGCTCTGTCACCAGCCGCCTCACACAGACCTAGGTCCCAGTCACTGCAGCTCTGTCCCCAAGGCCCCAGTGACACGACTGCTGGAAGTGGGTGCTCCGCGGTCCCCCGTGGTCCAGGACTCCTTCCAGTGCTCATCAAGCTTTGGTGGCATGGGAAGGGGAGGGCCTAACTCTTCATTGACAAAGCCACCGCTGGGCACACAGACTCAAACTGCTGCAGAAAAAAAAGCCCACTGCCGACAAAGGCAGGAACATCCAGAGAATCACCTGTAGCACACTGACAAGAGATTTTGTTACTAAAGGAGGAAAAGAAAAGTGTAACAGTGGCTAACAATTATTAAATTCTTTATTTGGTGCCAGGCGTGGTGCCAGTACTTTACATGCCTGATTTCATTTAATCCTCATAACCACAGAATGAGGTACTACCAACGCTACCCGTACTCCACACAGGTACCGCTAACACTACCCACACTTCACACGGGGGGACCGCCACCGTCACCCACACATCATTGGAACACTTGACAGGTGAGAAAACAGGCTGAGAGAAGTCATGGTGATTGGCCAGGGTTACAGGGTTAAATGGGGATCCAGACCCAGGCTCCAATCTCAACCATGATACCTTGGGGAGCCGCCTGTCTCTAACTAAGGCCATCCTAAGGCTGGATCCTTCCCAAGGTTCTGGGAGAACGTCCTAAAACAAAGGAAAGCACAACCTCCGTTCCTCTTAATAGAGCACACTAACTTAACCCTTTCCTGAATTTCAGGAAACCCCTTTCCTGAATTTCAGGAAACCTCGCTGTGCAAACCCCATTCCACAAACCATACAGCAAATTCAGGGACTCAGGTGGGTCTTCACCTTCTATGAGAGGCACTAAAACCCTCGGAGGGTGCTGAAGCACAGACTTCTAAGTGCCTACCTGCCAGGGTACACACAAGCTAAGGGAAGAGGACCTGATCAACACTGCCAGCCCGGGTCGTAAATATAAATGAAGACCCTTTCGTCCTTTCCATTGTGTGAGATGTACACATACGCCAACCACACTCAGCATCCACCAAGCAGACCTGGGGCCCGCGGCGAGGACTCGTGCAGACTGAGCTGCTCTCCTTCCATTGGAAGAGCAAAGTGCTCACAGGGGGCAGGAGACAGAGCAGACACAGACCGGGGAAGGAGACAGGTCCTCTGGTCACTGACTCGGCAGTCTCCCCGGCCCACGGAGCATGGAGCCGGGGACAGCCCGGGCCCTGAAGGGAGGGATTCCTGAGGTGGCTGGAGGCCGGGACGCATGCTGGCCCGCCCAGCTCTGTACACGAGGCACCAGTCTGCTGCCCTCAGCCTAACTCTCCTGATGCCTCACTCCCACCCTTAACCTCAAAACCGGGACCCTGGCCATCATCAGGCAGATGCCACTCTCAGAACCAAGTCATTCTTTCCAAGGGCCAAGTCTCCAAGGCCCCCTTCCTTCCTGCGTCCACAACGCCTCCCTACTCTCAAAACCCGTACTGTCATTTGGCAGGATATCCACCTGTCTTCTTCCCTGAACTCGGCCAGAAGAGTCAGGATTTGAAAGCATTTGAGCAATGCATGAAACAGGGTAACTTTTTCAAACTAGAAAGTAGCAGCTGTTGGAAAAATTCATGTGGATGTTTCAGGGAAGTGTCTTAATCGCTCTAGGTCTGTCTGGAAAAGTGTCCAAAGCCTCAAGCTGGAAAATTCTCAGACTTTAGAAAATGCTGATTACCAACCAGCTCCTGGAGCACAGGAATCACATTGAGCCTCTTCTTGGTCCCTCTTAACTACTACAAAGCTCTTTCTCAGGTGAAGTTAAGGGCCGTGTCCTCCTAATTTCAATCCACTCATCACTACTTCACTCTTGGGAACAGAGCAGAACAAACTGTTCATATACGGGACCATCCCTCAGATATTTTATTCTTTTATCTGTTATTTACCACACTTTCATCTAACACAAAGCACTGCTAGTTTGGGGAGGAGGAGACACAAGGACAAATCAAGTTCCCACCCAGCCCCCAGAGAAGGGTCAAAGACACACACCCCTCAGTTCATGAGGGTCCTGGGTCCTGATGACCACACACGACCCCCCATACCTCAATCCACTATGAATCCCAGTGAAGCAGAGAACGGCCATCCAGGCCCACAGGCTGAGCTGTCTCACAATGCCTGGCTTCTCCCAGGAAGGAGACACGATCTCAGACCACGCTTCTCTAGGACCCAGCTCACCTCACCTTAGCTCAAACTCAGCACCTGAAAACTTAAGGCCCACCATCTCAGGGCTTGCGTCACCCTCCAGTCCCCACTCGGGAGCCACCACCTGGACATGCTCCTGCCCACCCTTCCTCTTTCCCAGAGCACCGCGCCCTATCTCCCCATGAAGAGTTAAGACCCCCGAGGACAGGAGCCAGCCATCTCACCCATCGCCAGAACCCAGGGGCACAGCACAGGCCAGGCAGAGAAGGGACCCCAGTTGCTGAATGAACAGATGACTTGTCCTCAGCCCCTGGTATCCACTTAATCCCTACCCGATCTTCACGCACAGGATCTCTGGCACCTGTCCCTGCTTTTTACTCCCCATCAGGCAAATTCAAGGCAATGTCAGCTCATGCCTGCCTCTTATCCGTGGCCCTTTTACCTCACTGGCTTCCCTACCCAATTCAAGTCAGCATTTTCCTCCTCACAAACCTGAGGGCTCTCCGTGCTTTTAGTATCAAGTGTCAACAGCCCTCCGTTTAAGATCATCAACAATAATCATTTTTCAAACTTATTTCCCACTAAGACTTTCCATAAACCCTGAGGTCCAGGACAGTGATTTGCCAGTGCCATCCCTCCCTGACACTCCAGTGCAGGGAACACTCCCTCCAACAGTCCAGTCCCACACAACGAACCTGCTTCACAATAGCTGTTAAGACCCCCGAGACCAAGGAAATCATCTCTTCTCAGAATAGTGTGCATGGCAAGCACAGATCAGATGCCCTGTCTTTCTCATGTCATGACATCTAACAAAAATTATATGTGCACAGTGCACTTCAGTAATATGAGGGCAACTCACTGAGGAGCTGGGCTGGGGCCACCTGGGCCCGAGGACATCTCTGCATCTCTGTCACCCAGCTCAGCATCTCTCCTTAGGGAATCTCAGAGCCCGCAACTCGTGCCGAGGCCTGAGTGTGTGCCCAAGTGTGAGTCACCAACTCACTGTGCAGTGATGAGACGTCTGCACTGCATTTCACTCCATGGGTCACCTACTAGAGTAACTTAGGCTCTTAAATGTCAACGGGCTAACTTTTTTTAAAATAACTTAAAAAAAGAAAAAGCAGCAGCCAACAATGGTTCACAGAAGACTGGTTACAATTTAAGTTTCCTTCTCCTTTCTGCAGTAAACCAAGGCAACAAAGTGGGCATGCTCCCACCATCTTAAATTCACAGAAGGTGCGTGCAGGTCTCTCTTGTGCTCACCCGAAGCAGAGCACCTTCCCCAGGGACCTTCCACTTTCGCTGCATGTCATGGCAGAGCCACCTGATTTTATCTCTGGAAAGTTAAGAGGAACCCCTTCCATCCTCCCTGAGGGAGCTGAGTGGGTACGTAATGGCACCAGCAGCAGGAAAGGACAACTGTCCAATCCTGAGCCAAGATTCCCAAATCACCAACATCCCTCCCGGAACTCCTCAGCACCCCCTACCCCAATCTTCTCTCATCCAAGAACACATTCAATCCCTGTAACCAGCTCACCTGTGAAACGGCTTAAAGATGACTTCAGCAGGCAGAGCCGACTCCCCCCACATATAAAGGTTAAGTGAAAAATAACCTCTCTCAAAGCTTTTCAGCAGCCAGCATGTGCTGTTCTAGACTCACCCTTACCTGAGTGTTAAGGACCGTCCCTCCTGCCCTCGACTAGCAGAGCCTGATACAGGATCTGATGTCCAGCTTTTCTGAATCCTGAAATGGTCACTCAAAATGATTCATCTGGAGGATGCCTAAATAATGAGTGCCATCTCTTGTTTTTTAATAGATAGGGAAAAGCAGTTTAATGCTCTTAAAACTAAAAGCCATCAACCACTCAATTTCAGAACAAGAAACATAGCTACAGTCTGTTTCGTTTGCTGGCTTTTAAATGCAGCCCAGAGACTCCAGAAGCAGCCTTAATTCTTGCCTGTGTCCTGTCCCATCCTCACATTAGATACCGTGATGACCTCAAAAGACAAGGTCCTGAGGAAGGAAATTTGCCAGTGGACCTACACTACATAAATAAAGGGAAGAGAAACCTAAAACAAAACAAAAATTGTGAAACTAACCAAGCCATAAAGAAGTAAGGATAACAGATCAGACCAGGAGGCTCCAGGAGGAAACAGAGCTCTGCCTCCTCCTCTCTTCTGCAAGTTAACACAGGGCAGGCCACTCCCCCTCTCAGGCCTCTGTTTCCAGTTTGTAACATCAAGCCCCGCCCCACTCATCTGGAAGACTGTAAGCCGCCTGCTGGGTTCAGCGGAAACAGCACACAGAAGCTAGTCCCAGGTGAATATTAAACTTGTCTGCTGCCCAAGGACCAAAAATAGTTACATTTCTAATGCTCTTCCTGACAAACAGAAATTGACAGTAGGCTGCAATGATATTTCAATCCAGACTCGAGTCTGTTAATATCCTTAACCAAGAAAACTTCAAAAGCAGACCAGGGCACGACTACTACTGACACCTGAGACTCCCACCTTCTCCCCAGACTTTAGTTATCAGGAAATGTTACTTGTGGGGTTGAAAGAGACAGAAAGCTTCAACAATAAAAACCTTAAAGGTCTGGGGAAAGAGGCAGGAGACAGATGACCAACACACAAACTGCTGAAAAGGTCAGCTAATCAAACAAGTGTCAAGGAAAACACTAACCAAACCCTCAAAATCTCCCCAGTGCACGAAAAAGAATCCCAGGGAGGGATCTGACTCCAGAATCCTCTGAAAGAATCACTTGCCATTGAAGGAATGCATTAAGCTTTTACATACACAATAATCAGGAAAGAAAAGAAAATGAAGTTAAAGTGTTCTGTCAATGATAAGCAAGCCCTGAGAATACCACAGGTCTGGAGTGACTCAACCAATGCAACCAACACCTTCAAACCAAGGATTCTGTTTGCCATGCTCCTACTTTCCCCACAGCACTGAACAACTGGGGGAGAAGAAAAACTTTGCCCCATGGGTGAATCAAAGTTGCAGCAGCAAAAATTTCAGAACTTGCTGGCTAGCAGTGAGAGCCTGCCCCAAACACACAAGAATACTAAATCTGTTGTCACTGCCACAAAAGCCCAACAAATGTAAACTCAAGTAAGGAAAAACTGGCCTGGAAACCTGCTCACCTCCAAGGTCCTGGTGAGAACCTTCCTCTTAGGTAAAAATGTGTTGGGTCAAGTTTAACAGCCACTGACTCAAAGGGTAATTGCATAGAATAATTGGAATTGGAGGAAATGTTATATTGGGATTATATGCAGAGTTAAGACCACTAGGCGTTTCTTAATTCCCTTCTGGGCAACCTGACTGACCTTTTTAGGTGAGATCTCCTTACAATGAGTTCTGAAGACCTCCAAATTGTTAGGCTGTGGTAGAATTTTGTTATAAAGAAAATCTAGCTCCTCAATCTGAGTGTTTCATTGTGCTTGATAACTGAGATGTAAAACTGGGGGAGATATTCCTGTAATTGTCCTCTGGGCAGAGGAGGATTTTGGTTTTTGGCTTGTTTTTGGATCTTGGTTCCCCAACCAGTGATGGAACCTACGCTCCCTGCATTGGAGGGCCAGGAGTCCTAACCACTGGACCACCAGGGAATTCCCTCAGGGAAGGAGTTTGATCTCAGAAGTAAATGGAGGACTAAGGGTTAGGATACCCCTAACTACTTGTTCAAACATTTCTCAGTTGTCCTTGCAACCATCCCATGAGGTTAAAAATACAGTGCCCATCTACAGGTGAAGCTGAGGCCAGGTGGCCAGGCAACCTGCCCACAGCTGAAAAATGGTAAGTTGTTGTCAGATCTTCAGATTCCCAAGCAGCCTAAGTGCAGAAGAAAGACTGGTTCAGGCCCAAACTCTCCCTTTAGTCACTGCAAGCACCATCAAGCAACCTATTTCCAATCCCTGGCCAAAGGGAACTCGATGATAAGGCCAGACGTACAGAAGCCCCTCTTGGTTCTCAACGGCAGAACCCCATGAGGATCTGCCTGGTGAACATCTTACAAATGGAAGAGCAGCCCCCTGAAAATAAAAATGTGAGGTTTAGGAAGCCCAGGGTCAGGAAGAGGGGCTGTGTCCCCTTTGCCCCGATGAGACATCACCAACCCAGGCGTTCTGTACTGCCAGGGAGGCCCCAAGGCTGACGGGAGAAACATTCAGTCTGAGATTAGAAAGGCTGGGGCCCAGTCAAAGATGTAGAAAACCCAGCAAGGTGACCCTGCAAGCATCACCCTCTGTAGGGGCTTCACCTTCTTCCATCTCAAACATGCAGACAGCGACATCTGTCCCGCAAGCACGGCGGTGCTCCACACGCGAGAAGCAGCGCAATGAGCTTTTAAGCTCTGCCTCATCTACTGCAGCCACAACAGCACACTCAGTGGCCCTGAGCGTGTGAGCAGGCACACACTAGGTGCTGCACTATGCCCCTTTGCACTTATTATCTCACTTCCAACTCAGCCATCATGGGAGACAATACTTCCTCCTTTTCAGAAATGAAACACGGGGAACTTTCCTGGTGGCCCAGTGGCTAAGACTCTGAATGCAGGGGCCCTGGGGTCGATCCCTGGTCAGGAAACTAAGAGTTCCCATGCCACAACAAACACCTGGCACAGCCAAATAAAGTAGTTAAAACAAATATGTTTAAAAGAAGAAGAAATGGGAAACAGAGGATGAGGCTCACCAAGGTCAAGTCACTACGAAGAGGCTGGGTGGAGCCCACACCCAACCTAAGGCAAAGCCAGGGTTGGCCCAGGACACCTCTACAGGGACCTGCTGCCCGGGAACCCTGCCCCGCCGCACGCCCCCGCCCCCGCCCGCACCAGGAGGAGCTGGATGAGCATGTAATCCAGCAGTACTAGAGAGCGCTCAAAGGCATTACCTCGTTTAGGATGAATTAGGTTTGAAGGTTCAAATCAAAAGACCTGGCCATCAAGGCAGGTCAAGTAGTGTCAAGTGTAGAGATGGAGACACAGGAAGAATAGCTGAAGGATTCTTCAGCCTCAAGTGAAGACTTTCTTTCCAATCCCATACTGCCTCCGACTCCGCCTCTGCCCTCTACCCCACCCCCAGCTATGGCTGGACCTGAGGCCAAGCAGCCTCAAAGTTTACAACCTCATCAAACCTTCCCTCCAAACTCCTGCCTCAATTCTGTTGAGAGCCCCCTTGCAGGTACAGCCCACCCCAGCCAGCACATTCTACCTCAGATTTCCTCGGACACATATCAAATCTTCAGTCCTTACACATAAGGAATCCAAGAACTGGGGATCAGGACAGGAAAGCAAGATCCCTGTCAAACTCACCTGTGAAACAGGTACCCCTGTGAAGACTGAGAGCGAGAAAGTGGATGCAGTGCACTGAAGCTGCAAAGACCCTTTCTCACATACCCTGGAGTGTTCCAGAGGATTCCCAGTCACTTCCTAAGGTGACCTGCAGGTTTTCAATTACAGTAAGTTTCTTTGTCTCCTAAAAGACTAACCTACATTTTCATCAGACTAAAAAAGAGGTCACAAATACAGCCTAGAAAGCAAGGGGAGGGGCAAGAAGCCTGTGGTCTGACACTCCTCTTGACTAAGAAGTCCTGCATCATGTTTGCCAAAATCCACAGGTATGCAAGATGCGTCCCCAGCTGCTACTCGTTTCCAATAACACAGTCTCACCACCTTCCACCTCACTGCCACCTCTTCAGGTCCCCTGCCTTTTACCTCCACCTTCTTAACACACTGCCTTCCTAATTCAAGACAAAGACGTAGCTTTGCACAGTTGGCAAATGAAGTAAGTTTCATTAGCTGAACAAATAGCAATCTGAAGCCAGACTGACTAACTCACCTCCTGAAACAGTTCATATAACTCAAGAGCATCCATTCTAACAACCAACCACACTTAGCTGGCAGCACAGTTCTGTAAGCCTCAAACTGTGACACTGCCAACTCGTTCTTCTGGTTCTGCGGCACTTCCCAACCCGACAACTATAAGGAAATCCCAAGGATGCTCTATTACCCCAGGACGACGGCTCATGAAGACCTCACTTACTCCCCCGTTTCATAACCTTCCTAGTTTTCTACAATGAGCATAAATTATCTCAATTATTGGGGGAAATAAATAAGCCCAGGGAAAACAGTCTTGTCCATTCCATTTGATGGCACAGAAACACCCCAAGTCCAAACAGGTAGTTCTCAAGACAAGTATTTGAGTTGCCCATGCCTTCAGAGGTTAACACACTCACACTGACAGTCCTTAACTGGATTCAGTGGTAAGAGTATTACACTTTGGCGTCTTGGAAACTGACACATTCAAGACTCTGCAGGTCATTTTTTATTTTCTCCCAAGAGAACACCAGAAAACGCCAACATCTCAGAAGCGGCTTCACTACCCTCCCACTCGTGCCCTTCAGGTGCGTCTCCTAGTCCTCTGCGGCCTCGGGCCAAGGAGGTCTAGCCGCGCGCCCCAGTGCGCCCTCATCACACTGGCCCCTGCCTTGCCCTCTTCAGCTGGTCCCGCTGCTCTTATGGCAAATTCCGGACCCCCTCAGCCCTGGAACCTGCCCATTTGTCTCTCTCTGCCCCAACCACACTGATCTTCCTTCAATCCCAAACACTCTCTCTGCCAGAAATGCTCTCCCTTTTCCACTTATTTAGCTCCTACATGTCCTCTGATCCCAGATGAAGGAAGGCCCCCTTGAGTCCTGCTTACCAGTTCACAGCATCCTTCTATCCTTGGCCCGTGTTAAGTTTCCTCAAGTTTATGAGATTAGTTACAATTGCTCTCCCATTAATCTCACAGTAAACTCCACTGAACAGGGAGAGATTCCTAGCACAGTGCCAGAGGCACAGTATGCACTCTGATATTTATTGAATAAATCAATAGAGAAATCACTACTTGCAATGCCACAAAGTCACAAAATAAGTGACGCAAAACAAGTGAGAAGAACTACTTACAAGAGTTGAGAACTGGAGTCTTTTAAATGCTTTATCATTCAATACTTAAATTTAAAAGTCTTCTTTCTTAAAAACAAAACAAAACAAAACTGTAAAATACAGACACCAGAAAGTTTATAAAAACAAAAAACTACTGCTAATCCTAACCCAAAGATTTTGTTGACATCTTGCTACATATTCTTCCAGGATTTTTTTCTATCAAAAGCAGCATTATTTCTTTCCTCTCTATCAGAATATAAGATTGTAGGATCTGCCAAATGATACTGCATTAATAGAGATGACTTGACATTTAAAAAAAAATGATGTCATCTGAATGGAAATAACAATGCATCCAAATCATTAATACATTAATCCCATTCTCTACACCACATCCAAGATGACAGGCAATCCTCTGCAAAAACCAGCTTCAGAATTTTAGGGGCAGCAGAGGGGATGAAAGCTGAAGGGTGGGGGAGTTAGCGAGGAGAGGGTCTAGGAGATCACTCTCAAAATCCCCAATCTAAACCGCTGCCTCCAAAAAAGGGCCAACTTCTGAGTTATAGGCTATAGAAGCGAAGCAATGGAGTGACTCTGTGGCTTGGTTCTTAAAAGCCACCTGGTAACTCTGATCTCCAAGGACAAAGCAGGGCTAGAAACAGAGTTACCAGATCATCCCCCAACTCCAAGCAGAGGTGTACTGGAGCTTGGACAAGTACATGGTTTTGTGTTGTGGGAGCTCCCAGAAAATCCTCATACACAGCTTGCAAGCATTCCCGGGCTCTGGTGCCCCACAGGGCAGGCACAAGCCCAGCTCTACCTCTCTACTACTCAGCAGTCTTGGGCAAGCAGCCTGGCCTCCAGAAGTCCTGGCCTCCAGTTATCTCACCTGTAAAATGAAGACGATACTCTCCCTTCCCAAATCAGATTATTAGTGACACTGAAATAATATGTCTGTGAACTGAGCTTAGCATACAGTGGGCACTCAAATTGGGGCCAGTTTGATCTTTCCTCCACAGCTTGCTGTCAGGTCTAACAAGCTACCACCACTCTGGTGCCAGCGAACATTTCACGGAAGATTGAAGGCAGGAGGAGAAGGGGACGACAGAGGATAAGATGGTTCAATGGCCTCACCAACTTAGTGGCCATGAATTTGAGCAAGCTCCGGGAGTTGGTGATGGACAGAGAAGCCTGGCGTGTTTCAGTCCGCGGGGTCGGAAAGAGTTGGACATCACTGAGTGACTGAATTGAACTGAACTTAAAAGAAAACTTGTAACCACTATCAGAAGAAAAAGAATATCAACAGGACAGTAGGTCCAAGACTGCAGGAACTGCACAGAAGGCTGTCTGTCCGGCGGTTTCTCTGTGCTACCACAGCCAGAAGGTGTCACTGTGTGAAATGGACACACAAGAACCACAGACTTAACCAGTACTGTGTACTCCGAGAAAACTGAAAGAAGTAAAAGGGTAAGGAAGAGAGAAAAATTAAAGGCTCAAGTGACTCACTCGGACTTTGATCTAAAGAATCCAAAGCTCTAAAGATAAGGATGAACCACACACGTAAAAAGGTAGAGTCAAATACACAAAATTAAGCAGTCTCTGCAAAATTCCCAGGGCAAGGGAGAAACGTGCACGCAGGCTTCCCAAGTCATTCAGTGCCTAAGGGAGGGGTCCCCATTCATTTCTGGGTCCCAGTGTTTACACACACACCAAGTGTCAGTCACGCTCTAGGCTAGGGCCCTGCCCATAAGCCTTTCCTTGTTGAAGTGATCAATTCCGATTCTTGGCAATAATCCCTTTAAAAGGCCAGCTGCTGCTGTCTAGTCACTGATGCCAACCCTTTCCAGGTGGGAAAAAAGAAATCAATACAGCCAACGCCTAGATGGAGAGGCAAATTTAAAGTATAAGGCCCTGAGAAAGGCCGGAACCCAGAGAGGGGGAAGGGTCCCGTGGCTCCCCGGGGTCAGGCAGGAAGGGCGCGAGCCGGGGGGAGGGCCAGCCCTGCAGGCGTGGGCGCGCGGGGACTCTTATTCTGACACGGGATCCGCAGCCGCCGTCGCCGTCGCCGCGGGGTTCAGCGCCGCGGCCCGGCCTGCCCGCGACCCTCGTCTCCCGCCCGGGACCCCCGCCCCGCGCTCCCACGTGCCACTGCCCCCATGCCCGTCCCGGACGCTCGGAAGCTGCACCTCACGACCTGGCCCCGACTCTGACCCACAGAGGAAGCGCAAGAGGAAGAAGGGCGACGCCGCGACTTTCTGGGACCCCCGCCCGGCCCGGCCCCCACGTGCCCGGGCGGCGTCGGAGCGCGGAACTTTCCAGGGCAGCGCGAGGAAGACGCTCCCGGAATACAAGGAGTAGAACTCGCTCACTCTCACTTTTCCACGCTCGCATCGGGGTCCCTCACAGCCCCCAGACCTTCCGACCCTGCCCACCCCACACCGCCCCTGCCGCTCCAGACTCCCTCACGCGACCCCGGCCCTGACCCCAGCCCCCGCCCCCCGCCAAGTTTGGTCCGGAACTTACCGGGCCGCGGGCCGGCCGGGCCCTAGGACAGTGTGCGGATTCAAGGGGCCGCGGGGCCGGGGTCGGGGTCGCCTGCGGGGCCGGGCGGCCGAGGGGCTGGGGGCGCTTGGCCGCGCGCGCTCGCTCCGCCTGTGGGGCCGCCCGGGCCCGCGGCGCTCGCTCCGCCGGTCCGCCCGCCCGCCCGCGCCGCCGGCCAGATAATGCGCCCCTCGGCCGCACACATGGAGCCCGGCGCCGGCGTCACCGCCCGGGACATGCGCACCAGGTCAGCGCGCCCGGCCCGCGGCCCCCAAAACACCGGGGAGCTCTTAAAGGCGACGCCGCCCGCCCGCGCCCGGCTGGGCGGGGCTAGGCGGTTTGTGGGCGGGGCCTGGTATTGGTGGGCGGGGTCAGTTGGCCGGCACCGCCCCGGAAGCACCGCCCCTCCCGACCGCCCTCCACGGGACGCCCTGCCCCGTGCGCCGGTTTCCCACGAGGGCTCGGGCGGGCTCCTGTAGCAGCGCCGAAGGGTCGTCGCCAGCTCACCCGCGCGGCACAGCCGAGCGGGCCGCGCCCAGGGCTGACTCACGGCGCGCTCACTGCTGATCTCGCTCCAACTGGGCTGCGAGACATCGAGCAACTGCTTCTGAAAACCGAGGTTAGAATGCCACCCCCGCAGGGTCGACACACAGAAGTTCCCCTCCAGGGGATCGGCGAAACCATAATTCCTCCAGCTCAGTAAAGAGAGTTCTACAAAGTAAGCGCCAGAGCCACCCACTTAAAAACACTTAAGAGATGACTGCTTTCCTTCTCCATTTACCTCCCAATCTGCCCCGTGCCTCTAGGAGAAGGTGAAACCTCCCAAGAAAGCAAATCTGCGCCCTTCCCTCTGCAGTGACGTGGAGGAAACACGGCAGTCTAACCCGAGAGGATGGGCTTTGGAGATATCCAACTACATAAAGCAAAACACAATTTTAATAGGGAAAATAAAATATCTTGTATTCCAAGAAGCTCTCAATATCAAGGTTAGGTTCTGAAGAATCACCAAAAAAGGCCCTTCCCAAGTTCTTTTTATGAAAGTCAAGTCGCTCAGTCGTATCCGACTCTGCGATCCCGTGGACTGCAAGTCTACCAGGCTCCTCTGTCCATGGGATTTTCCAGGCAAGAATACTGGAGTGGGTTGCCATTTCCTTCTCCAGGGGATCTTCCCGACCCAGGGATCGAACCCAGGTCTCCTGCATTACAGGCAGACACTTTACCCTCTGAGCCACCAGGGAAGCCCAGGGAAGCTCTTTTTATGGCATTTATACAAATAATTCAGGATGAGACACCTAGATAACACATCCTGATACATATTCATCAAGTGAAACAAAGTTTCACCAAACATACCTTTACCACTTGAAATGTACTGATATTTTTCTACCTCATTTTTTTTAAGAGAATCAATATAATTCTGACCTACAACTGGTCTTGACCCCAAACTTTAAAAACAATGTAGAATAAGTTTTACAAATAAAAAGTTTTCTGCCATGTTTCACACCCCCCCCACCTCAATAAGAAGTTCAAAAAAGCCCATTTTAATTGTGAGTTCCACACCTAACTGGCAACTTTTTGTTGCTGATTCCATCCCCTGCTGCTGCTGCTGCTAAGTCACTTCAGTCCTGTCAGACTCTGTGCTACCCCAGAGACAGCAGCCCACCAGGCTCCCCCGTCCCCCAACCCATCCAAAAAATCTTCCAAGGGCTTAAAGCCAACATCTGGTACAACCTCTCCAGGGCCAAAAGAGAAGCATTCCTCAAACTAAAAATGATACAAAATACAAGTTGTTGGCCTGCAGACACCTTGCCTGACCCAGTTTTGTCAACAATTTGCTTTGCTACAAAGAAATTTAAATGTTCAAATTCAAAAACCAAACAAAAACATTTTATTCTCAAACAGGTAACTGGGTAGAGGAATGCAGAAAAATCCCTGATCCCAGAGGCAAAGGTAGTTTAAAGCAAATATGATTTTCACTCTAATTTGGCATCTCTGTATTTTGAGAACTGCTTTACTCAACAATTAATCAGATGATGTATATTAAAGCAATACAAGCAAAATATTACCTCACTGCTCCTCAACTGGGTTGTGATTAATCCTACTTAATTAAATACAGACACAGCAAAATGTGGTCAGGTGGGAGATCCAGACTTGAGCCTGACATAGGGATCCCAGAATCTGAGCTGGCCCTGTGTCAGTCACCCAGGTGACAACCATCCTGTTTTAAAGAGGAAGGCATCAGCTGTGACGCAGTAATGACACGGCCCCATGGACTGAGATGTGAACTAGTGACAGGTGGTCCTCCAAAGAATAGTGCCAACTTCTCTGGCTGGCAAAGGGTGAAATGGTTTATTTTATGATAGGAAGAGAGGACCAAGTGTGTAGATGGAAAAAGTGATGGTGAATCCAGACCTGTTTGGAGTCCCAGATGCTCAGGTGGGTGAATGCTGAGGCTGCTTGGCTTTAAGGCCTTGTGCCATAGTACTGGACTAAACAGCAAACAGTCCAGCTGGTGATTAAGAAATATGCTGCAACCACCTTCAGATGCCATTCTGAAACTGAAAACACTAAGAGACAAGTAGGGCTAGAACTATGTTTCTCCTGAAGTTTTTTCCCTCTGCCCTAAGAACAGGCAGTCACTTAATACTTATAGATGCCACTTAACATAAAAACACTTCTGTTATTAGGTTAAACAAAATTTTCTGCCAAATTCACTTCATATCCTTCAGATCCTTACTAATAATAGCCAACCCTCCTTCCACCCTAACCACTGAAGAAATATTCTAATTATCGCTCTAAAGTACTATTAGATAAACTTCCAAACACCATCTGAGCTAAATTCCTGTACAACAGAGGGACTGACGAAAAGAAATTTGGGCCAAATTCCATGTTCGTGTCCTCATTTATAAAGCAGAAATTCGTCAAAGGCTCCAAAGTAGTGTGAAACTGAAAAGGAGTAGCATCACCTACTGAATGTTTAAGGTACTGAACTTTTTGGGTTTTAATCAGAAAATTCCTTTGAAGTTTCTGCTGGACAAAAATTTAAGATGTCTTACGTGATAAACAAGAACTGGATTTTGTAGGCTGGGGAGCCTAGAGGCACCAGCTCCACAAGTTCACAGGCTGGTGGCACAGAAAGACACAGAATGATTTCAATGCAGAAAATGCATTCGTAGGAAAGACAGGACTCACAGAGGAAAGGACTGCTCCCCTCCCTGGGAAGGGCTCTGGGAAATCTTTGCGGATGTGACATTTGAGCCAGCTCTTAATGGATGGACATCCTAGGCACCGAGAATAGCAGAGGCAAGGGGCCAGAGCTGGCTACTCCTGGAGTGGCTTTGGCGCAGAAAGGGCTGAAAAGGGGTGGATTCATTATCCTTTAAACTTTCTAGTTGGCTCTCTCTCTCAGAATGCTTAAAATCACAAGCTAAGCAGGCCTAGTTATGAAGACTTTAACCAATTTTTAGATTACCACTATCAAACAGTGATACTAAGCTCCAACTTGTATTCTAAGAAGCTCTCCAAAGAATAAACAGGTTGTTCATTCAAGTTTAAAAAAAAAAAAAGGGGACTTCCCTCATGGTCCAATGGCTAAGACTCTGAGCTCCCAATGCAGGGGGCCCGGGTTGGATCCCTGGTCAAGGAACTAGCTCCCACATGCTGCAACTAACTCCCAGTGCAGCCAAATAAAAAATAAATATATATATTTTTAAAAGGCACCCTTATGACAAAGAGCACTAGACTTCCCTGGTGTCCGGTGGTTAAGAATCTACCCCTGGTCCGGGACGATTCCACATGCTGAGGGACAGCTAATCCTGTGCACAACTACTGAGGCCCGCAAACCCTGGAACCCGTGCTCTGCAAAAGAAAAGCCACCACAAGGGGAAGCCAATGCAACACAACTAGAGAGGAGTTAGCTCAACGCAAGTAGAGAAAGCCCGCATGCAGCAACAAAGACCCAATGCACCAAAAATTAATACATACACACAGACATAAATAGAAATGTGATCATAAAATTAAAAACAAGATTATTTAAAAAGAAATAAAGCAAAAGAGCATTGACTGCTTTCCACACTTTGCATTTTTAGTACTCTAAAGTCTAAAACTATTTTCATTGAGTTTAGAGACAATATAACCACAGTCTCTAAGAGGATTATTTTTAAGTTTCTTATTTCACCCCAAATTCATATTCAGATGGTGAGATTACAAAGCAATTGGGTTGGGAAAGGAAAAGATTCGTTTCTATGTGAATTTCATTTCCCTAGTACGTTGATATTTTTGGTACGTTCTTCAAGGACCAGAAAAGAGTTAAAGAGGATGTACTTTAAGAAAAATACAAGACTCCCAACACATTACAGCTGCTACCACAAATGCCACTGTTTAAAAACAATCACAACACTTCTACACTAGTCTTGGAGTTTGTGGGAGATAGCAGCTCCTGTCTGCCTCATCCCAGGAAAGCTCTCTGAAGTGCAGCTCTCTGGAGATGAGCCACCTTGTCAACACGTGTTTGAGTATCCTTTCTAACCACGACTCTGAGCACTTCGTGTCAATGCAACATGGAGTTCAGGCTCCATGTGTTAGTCTCTGTGACCCTGATGATACCCCTCTATTACAGGGTTCTGAGCACAAGTGCTTCCCTCAAGGGTTAAATACAAACTGCTAAGAAGTATCACTGTGACCCATGAACCGGAAGTGTATCTCCCACTCTGTCTTCATCTGCATGTGTCACCAGTTGGCAAGGAGTATCTCTTTTGTGTCTATACATGGCTGACAAAAAAAAAAAAAGCACACGTAATTTAGATCTATTTTAAGTCTTTGAAAAGTTAGTCAGTGAACCATGTTTTCTATGAATTAAAGAATTAAAAGGGAAAAAAATCAGAAGACAACCAGGAAAAAAAAAAAAGTGCTATATGACAGTCTTAAGTCTAGAAATAAATCTATTCAAACCCGCTTAACAAAGAAACTGTTAGTCACATCATTCATTTGCTAATAAACATCCTTGGTTTAGACATGAAGAAAAACATATTTTAAAACCTTAGTATCCAGTTCATACCTCCATCTCCCAGTTATTAAATGGCTGATCTTCCAACTTGACATAGGAAGGAGGAAAACATTCCTCCCAGTTTTCCTAACAGGATGAGTACTTGCCGCCTCCACTGGTGCCCAGCATTTTACTATAGAAAATACATGACGTGGGTCTTTCTAGTTTCCTTCCTCACAGCTTGCCCTATTCCATGCTGACCTAGTCAGGCCTATAATTTTACCAACTCCTGGTTTGAGACCAGTAAAATCTTTTCTTCAAATTTGGGTCAAAAATCAACCTTCACCATATGTAAAATATATAGACAATGAGAATTTGCTGTATGGTTCAGGAAACTCAAACAGGGGCTCTGTATCAACCTAGAGAAGTGAGATGGGGTGGGAGATGGGAGGGAGGTTCAAAAGGAAGGGGACAGATGTATACCTATGGCTGATTCATGTTGAGGTTTGACAGAAAACAACAAAAATCCTGTAAAGCAATTATCCTTCAATAAAAAATAAAATTAAAAAAAAAATCAACCTTCAGTATAGATACTTCAAGAGAATAAAAATAAACTTGAAACCTTTATAAATATAAAATATAAAGCCTAAACCTTGAAAATGTCATGCAAGTGAAAAAATTGTTCTGCATGTTAAGAATTTTAGACCAGCTTAGGGCTTCCCTAGTGGCTCAGTGGTAGAGAAGCCACTTGTCAATGCAGGGGACACAGGTTCGATCCCTGACTCAGGAAGATGCCACATGCCACAGAGCAACTAACCCGGTGCACTGCAACTATTGAGTCCGCACTCTAGAGCCTGGGAGCTGCAACCACCAAGACAACATGCCACAACTCCCGAAGCCCGCGTGCCCAGAACCCGCCTTCCGCGGTGAGACGCCAGGGCACTGCAACTAGAGCACAGCCCCACTCACAACTGGAGAAAAGTCTGTGCGGCAATGAGGACCCAGCACAGTCAAAAATAATACAATTTTTAAAAAAAATTTTAATGACAATTCCCAAAGGAAAGAAAAAATTCAAAAACAGGGAGTTCCCTGGTGGTCCAGTGGCTAAGACTGCGCTCCCAGTGCAGGGAGCCCAGGTTCTATTCTGGTCAGGGCACTAGATTCCACATGCCACAACTAAAGCTCCTGCGTGCTGCACCTAACACTCAGTGCAGCTGAAATATATAAATATTAAAAGAAAAATCAGAAGCAGTCCCCATTATCTGTCCTCCATGTAGACTGCATACTATTACAAAGACAGTCTGTACAGTCTGATTTCACTAGCCACCACCGGTTTCTGATTGAAAATACTTATTCAGAGGTCAATTTAAATACAACTTTATAGCTCAATCTTGAATCCTACTATGACACATTTTATAAGACTCTCTACTTTTGAAGGTAACTGAGCTTTTCTTGCCAAAGGTGCTCCATTCAAACTGATTTTTAAGTGAGCATAACCACCTCAGGTCAAGAGAATGCACCAGACTGTTTTTCACGTCCAGGTCCTTGATGATGCCCATGCTGTTCCCCTCCCGTGAATGCCCAGTCGCCTAAAAAGGAGCTCTCCCCATTTCCCCTTCCCTCGCAGGCTCTTCCATCCATCCCTCCTTCCACATTCCACTCGCAGCATCTTGCTGCACTTTCCAGTTCAGGAACCTCTCTTTTCCTAGCAGCATATGAGGGCCACTGTATCCAGCCAGGCGCCTAACCCTTAACAAGTTAAATGAGCACTCCCATCACTCTCGAAGGTAAGGGTTTTGCTGTAACATACTGCAGGCACATAGTGTGTAAGTTTGAGCCTTCTTCCTAGTCGCCCTGTCAAGCTTCAGAAGGCACGGCAAGTCCACAGGATATACCAAGGTGATGCAGCGGTGGTGGCAGCAGCAGCAGGGGCTGTCTAAGCCTACAGTGAACTAAGGGAACCCATTGGGAAAAACCAGCCGATCCAGAAACCTGCAGCTCAGGGGTCCCCAGCCTCTGGGAATGCCTGATGATCTGAGGTGGAGCTGATGCACCAACAGAAACCAAGTGCACAATGAATGTAATGCGCCGGAATCATCCCAGAACCCTCCTCCTTCCCTCCGGTCCTCCATGAAACCAGCCCCTGGTGCCAAAAAAATGGAGAACTGCTGCTCTAGATCACTGGCCCTCAGTCATAAACAGCAGCCTATGGCCCCAACATGGACTGGTTTGCTCTTGGGCAGTGTTAACTGCCATTGGTAGCCATCGGGTGCCAACCACAAGAGGAATAGCCAGCCTTGATATGCTTCTATAACAATTACCTTTACTGTTGTTCTTTAGTTGCTAAGTCGTGTTTGACTCTTTGCGACCCCACGGACTGTAGCCTGCCAGGCTCCTCTGTCGATGGGATTTCTCAGGCAACAATACTGAAGTGGGTTGCCATTTCCTCCTCCAGGGGATCGCCTGTTTTGGCAGGCGGATTCTTTACCACTGAACCACCCAGGAAGCTACCTTTACTAGGCACCTACAACAGTCTGGCTGCTTGCTTCGTGCTTACCATCCCCACCAGCAAATGAAGAGACTGTGGCTCCAATGTTAGGCCACTTTCCTAAGGGCACAGAGCCAACAAGTGGCAGAATCTGGCTTTCTGGCTCTAAAGTTTCTATTGCACACAGGGCCTCCCATGGCACTTTTTACCAAGCAGTAAAGACAAATAACAGCAAACAATTATCCAAGAACACACTCTTGCAGAAGGATCTATCTACTGTCTGCTTCCGTAAGTTCTATACACATCTCCAGAGCAGCCTTTTGCAGGCAAGCTACTGCAGGGAACCTTGTGATAATGCAACAGGAAACTGTCCTGTTAACCACCCTGCCAGACAGTCCTGAATCTGTGGGTACATGAGCTGGGCCCCCAGCCCTGCTAAGTGTAGGTCCACTAGCTCCCAGCTCTGACAGAGCAGCTTACTGAGCAAAAAGTGAGAGCCTAACATGTTTTCTATGCTCACACTGGAGCCTAAGAACGCAGCCTGGAGGGCGGGGAACAGGAAGTGAAGAGAGAGCAAGCATCCACTTCCCAAGGGCAGCAGAGCCCAGAGGTGGGAGTCTGATCACGTGCACAGTTGCAATACTTGTCCACGCCCACTTCCGGCCTCGGCTTTCCTCTTCACCTCAGAAGTCAGTACTTGGGTGGAGAGAAAGGAAAAGAAGACTACCAGGAACTCCTTGTAATATGCTCCCTCTCCCCTGGAACCTGGGCCCTGAATGAGTATCCACCCCTACTCTCTGGCTCCACCCCTCACAAATACACTTACTTAAGAAAAACACCTGTCACATGATTGCTCTACGTGGACTAACATCAAATCTGGACCACAACACAGGAAAATCAAACTAGTGCTTACCCAGTCCCAGTATAAGAAGGAACCGTAGGGCAGAGGGAACTCCACCAAGAATACTAATACAAGATAAAGCAACTTAGCTCTTCGAAACTCACCTTTCCATTGCTATAAACAACAGCCAAGTACTACCCTTGTCTGATTTTTTTTAAGAGATTCCAAATGACGCAAGAGGACATTTAGAGTTGTGTATCTCTTTGCATATCTGGGCTTCCCAGGTGGCACTAGTGGTAAAGAACCTGCCTGCCAATGCAGGAGACATCAGAGACAAGGGTTCAGTCCCTGGATTGGGAAGATCCCCTGGAGAAGGGCACTGCTGCCCACTCCAGTATTCTTGCCTGGAGAATCCCACGGACAGAGGAGCCTGGTGGGCTACAGTCCATAGGGTCGCACAGAGTTGGACACGACTGAAGCAACTTAGCATGCATGCATGCATCTCTTTGCATAATAGGCACTGCCATGAAGAAATACCACGGGATTCCAAAAACACACTGCCACCGGCTTCAGGAGAAGCAAAGCTGAAAATGCTCTGGGAAATAACCATTCCAGAATCCCTTTTGTTTCTCCAAGACTATAGCCCCAGTCATCCTGGATCAACTAGTGCCAAAAGCCAACAATCAACTGGGAAAACACCATAATTTCTGCCTTCTTTCAGAGGGAGGAAACAGAAAAAAAGAGTCCAGTGAGGAAATTAGAAGGGTAGTAAGGTTTCACTTCCAAACCTTCAAGAAACTCTACCCCAAAGTCTCAACATCCAGGGATATTCTCAGGGAAGCCCTGAGATAGTCGTTCATTTGTCTCTGACCGGGACGTAAGGTCCTAGAGGCCTGACCGCATCTCTCTAGCCAGCTCACTGCCAGACTTCCAGCACCCAGCCTGGGGTGCCTGGTGCATCGCTGGCGCCCACTTATTGCTGAATTATCTGCTGGCATAGGAAGTTATACCAGCCAGAAGATCTAACACTTTCTATTTTCCAATCCAATTTAAGTTACATTAAAAAACAAAAACCCTACCTTAGGGCCACACAGGAAAACTCGTAGCAAGTTAAGCCCTTACTTGAATGTTCAAACGTCCCTTATATGCCAGTTTGGAGGGATAAATTCATATCCAAGCAACACACCCATATAGACAAAGGCAGACAGTCTGCAGAGAGGATAATGTCACACTTAAAACCAGAAATTCAAAATAACAACATCCATTCATTTGAATAGAACAACTCCATAAAATAGTTCCCAATTTCGAAAGAGGTCAGCTTCTTTCTTATCATCAAAATCCCGCAGGGATTTAATGCCCCCCAGTGCTGTCTCCAACAGGAAGGAAATCCTGACTTCCCCAGCTATTTCAGTTACATAAATCAACAGTTTATCGTCCAGAGTTAGAAGCTGGGCAGTGTTGGGACCCATATGCCTTTTAGAGCAGCCTACCAACGGATAACCACGTTACATTACATCTAATGAATGTACCTAGATCAATATCATTTCTAACTATCCAAGGGTTTTTATTGCTGTAAGGATCTTTCAATTCAAAAAAAAAAGGTTTAAAAAACTTCCTGTTAGATAAAAGAGATGAGATGGTGGCGCCACCATCCACCAAAGTGAAGTCTGTGGTACATAAGAGACATAATTTCAGAAGGGATAATAATCCCTTTAAAGTTCTTAACCTTGTGTTTTATATTTTAAAAATAATAAACTTTGCTCCTTTCCCATATAATGGAATAAATGTCCTTAAGAGAATTAAGAGAAATTTAAGCCTGGCAGATATTTCTGAGCTTCAACAGTTAAATTCACTGTGTGTGTATGAAAGAGAGAGGGAGAGGGGGAGTGGAGGGCAGAGGAAGGGAGAGGGGATATTTTTTGGAGGGAACCCTTTTCTTCTAACTTGGGAGCAATGCAGTGGAGGCCTAGCTCAGATTTCTCACTCACTATTCCCCTGCAACCCAGGGTGTAGCTATCAGAGACAAGTGCCATCTGTCCCCACATGAATAAGTGAAAAAGGCTGAGCCCAACTCATCAGGCCCAATGTTAAGGCTTTCACTAATTGCTAAGAAAAACAGCTTCTCAGAAAAAAAAAGTGTCCTGCCCATTCATTCCAGTCCCCATCCACAGAGGTTGAGCTAGCATCTCCGCAGTTCTCCGGATATTTGGGACCTCAAGGTGAATTCTGACCTCACGGGCACCACGCTACACACTCAATGCACTATTACTGTGTGGCAACAAATGCCTTTGCACATCACGTTTGCAGTCTTTTGTCCCCAGATCTGATCCATTACCCAAAAAGAATGGTTCGTCTTCCAAGGTTCTAATATAAGAAGAGATCACTTATGGGGTTGCATATCCTTCAGTCCAGCAGTCCCAAAATCTGGCCTAGGATCCTATATGGCTCACCTTCTTTTTCTTCCCACAATTCAAGTTTGTAATAATCTTCTATCCGGCCTGTGGTCTAATTATAGTAATATATCTCCTTGTCCTTAACTCACAGGTTACCCCATTTTACAGAGGGAGAAAGCAAGGCCAAGGCAAACACAAACCCCTGCCACAAAGCCAATCTATCTCACAACTGCTATCTGAACATGGAAAAATGCTAGACCCAGATAGGCAGTGGATTTTGCAAGAGACAAGTTTCTTTCTCTTTGCTCTTCAGGCATATTTAGCCTTGGCAAAATATCAAACGCTTCCTGGTCGGGGAGTCCAGGCCAGAACCATAGTCTCCTGAGCACAACACCCAACCTTTACTGCACACCAACCACGTGCTAGATGCTGCGCTGGCAGCCTCCGGCTCATTATCCCAGATTCATTCATTCACACATCTAGGAAGCACTTTCCATCTGTAGGCACCTTCACACATATTCACGGAGATGTGACCCCCCCCTCAAATATTTAGTAATGTGCTGATCTTGTGCCAAAACTTATCTAAGGCCACAGAGCTAGGAAGGACAGGCCCAGAATCTGAATAAGGTCCCAGAATCTGAATCAGGTCCTTCTGACTTCAAAGCTCCCCCTTCCCTAACCCTGCTGGTCCTGTGGGTTTCATTTCAAATAATAAACATGTGCCAGCACTTCTCTGCCCTATCTCAGGACATCTTAAGCCCCAAGTTCCCCACCATCTTCCTTTTCCCTTCAGGGCAGTGCCTACAGCTGACCAGGAAGAGGCAGCAGAGAAGCAACCAGGTCTGGGGCAGCTTCCTGCCTGGACTTGACTACTGCAGGAGCAGAGGGCCCAGGAAACTCTCCAAGCCCTTCTCCACAGAAGAAAATAGCTCGAGTTGAAACTTGTGTCCACATGGTCCACCGACAGATTTAGAACTCAAATTATAGCCTCGGCAGGAGTCTTCACAAAGGACGCAAATTAAGCAAGACCCAGATGGAAATGAACAGGAGAGAGACAAGTCTTAAGTCAAACTGTAAAGTGAACTGCAGTTCTAGCAGAGTCAGAGGGAAGAGCTGGTTGAAATGCTAAACCAAACAAGTTCAGCCTATATTTCGGAACTCCAGGAACATTTCTCCCCACGTTTTTAGCCTGAGACTTGTGCATGGACACGAAGTGGTTACAAGTTACTCAGGTTTCAAATTGAGTTCATTCCTGTCCTTTGGACCATCTCTCAATGCCAGCATTCATCAACTTGGGCTCCAGAGAGCTCTGCGTTTGGCAAAACAGATAAAATTAGCTACTGGAGTGAACTTGGAATCCAGGGTGGGCCACTAAAATAAAGTACACATGAGATTTGTAAAAGCCACGTAAAAACTTCCTTTGAGCCAAGCTGAAGTCACCTAACTTAGAGAAATGAATTCAAATCCCCTGTTCTCTGCCTCCCTTCCTCCCTTCCTTGATCGAAGGTGACCCATTTCCTGCTTCTTGCCTTGCCTTTCAAACCAGAGTGTCCCACAAACTGAAGATCCACTAGAGATCAAGGGGTAAATGAATCGACCTCAGGAGAGAAAACACAGCAGGAAGACCTGAATGAGCATTTTTTTTTTTCTTCTCCTTTTGCAGGGGCGGGGGGTGAGTTCTAGCGTGCAGAGGAGGACTTAGGATGGGACAGGAAGTGGGTCAGTCCCACAACGTGAAGGTGTGACAATGGGGTACAGTGCTCCAGCCCTGTCCGTCCTGTCTCGGCACTGGCCTGACAACACCGTGGTGGCCCCATGACTCAAACATGGAGTAACCACAATTGTCATTTGACAACAGCTCTTGCTCCCCCAAATCTAGCAGGCCTTAAAGGATAAGAGAAAACAGCGTTTTGTTTTTTGCCTGTCTCCCAATTTCCCTTCCAGCCACAATTTCCCTCCAGGTCCCCTGAAGCTGAGGTAAAAATTCAGATAATACCCCTAATCTGGCCAGAAAGAAGACTGAAGGTGGGAGGGGCATATTTCTGATCTCTCCTTCCAGAACAGAAGTTGAGTACCAAAAACAGAAACAGGGGTCTGAAGTTGGGGTCTCAAAGAAAAAGTGAAGGAAGAGTTTTTGCATTAGAGAATCAGGAGGGAAACCTTAGGAAAGGGGAAATGTCCTCAGGCAAATGGAAGGAGAACCCCTGGGAATGGAGGGGGACCCTTCAGAGAAGTGAAGAAACTCATTCCCTCTTCAATCAGAGAGGGGGTATCTTGAAAGAGTGGAGGCACACTTCAGGGATGTGAGGAGCCTAATAAAGTGGGACATTTCATTTTAGGAACAGAACCTCTGGAGAAGCCAGGGACCCCTCCAAATACTGCGGCACCCATAGATTAGTAGGAGTCCCCCACAAAATGGAAACTGTTTTGGAAAAGTGGGGAACATTTCTTCAGACAAATGAGGATCCAGTCATTAATATGAGCACTTTGGAGTAGTGGGCCCCCTCAGGAAAATGGAGGTACTCATCAAAAAGTTAGGGGTCCCATCAAGAGTGGGGACAACTCAAAAAAGTGGGGAACACCTCCAAGAAGGATTCTGACAGAAGCAGGAACACCTCAGATTAGTTGAGGGGGGCCAAGGGGGAGGCCACCCAAAGAAGTGGGGACACAGAAGCAGGGAGAGCAACGCGGAAAGGTAGGGAGGAAGGGGAACCTATGAAAAGTAGGGGACGCCTCAAAAAAGCAAGGGCAAAAAAGGAACACAGTACACAGTGGGACAACAGCTCCGAGAAGCAGGGTTCTCCTTATAGAGGTGGGGGTCCCCCAGAGAACTGAGGGGCAGGGTCCCCTAGAAACAGGGGTATCTCCTCAGAGAAGTGGCAGCCCCTCAGCGAAGATGGGGGTCGGTCCCAGAAAAGGAGGCGGTCCCACATAAAAAGCAACCGCTCGGAGAAGCAGGGGTCCCCTTAGAGAAGTTCAGAGGAGGTGCCTCAGAGACGCGGGGCCCTCAGAAAACGGGCCCCTTAACGAAGCAGGAGGTCCCTCAAAGAGATGGGGCACCCTCAGGGAAGGGAGGCTCCCCTCAGAGAGGCAGGGTCCCTTAGAGAAGCAGGTTCCCCGAGACAAGAGGGTCCACGCATGGAAGCGGCCCCCTCGGAGAAGCGGAAGCCCCAGAGAAGCCCGGGGCACCGGAAGCCGGGGACCCGCCACCAGCGGCGTCCGCCCCTCACTCACCGAAGTTGCTCGGCGCCTCTGCGGGCGGCTGCTGGGCTCCAGATGGCCTCGGGTGGCAGGGTCGGATCCCGTCCGCTCGGGTCTCGCGGCGGCAGCTCCCTCAGGTGGCGCCCGCGGCGGCGACCGCGGCGGCGACAGGACGACGGACGATCGACCGACCGACTGCGCGGGCGGCGCGGAGCGCGTTCGGGCAGCAAGGGTGCGCGTGCGCGCGCCGGGGCGCTGACCCCGGGCGGGAGGAGCCGCCGCGCCGCGCTCGAAGCCGCCGCTTGGTCTCGCCGCTCCGTCTCACACTGAAATTGCCCGCTTCGCAGCCCGGCTTCCCCGGTTGCTAGGCAGATTTCGTCTCTCACACTTCCGGGTTGAGGCACGTCTCACCGAGTGGCGGCGCCGCAGGCCAATGAGGTCCGGCCAGGGTTCCCGGGATCCGCGCCCCGGAGAGGGCGTGGCCAGCCTCGTGACGGACAGCATTCGGCGGCCAATGAGCATACGGGCCGGCTGGCCCTCGGGATCGCGCCGGGGGCTTGGGCGGGCCCGAGGAGGCGGGACAAGATGAATGACATGCGATTTGCCAATGGGAGAGTGGAGCGGACCTCGGGTCCAGTGAGGGCGCTTCGGGGGCGGGGCTTTAGCTTCGGGGCAGGAACACCGCGAGGGGCGGGGCGTGAGGAGGAGTCAATCCGTGGTCGGCTGCTCGGACACTGGCGGGGGGTTCTGCCCGGCTACCCGGCGGCCCACAACTGTCTGGGCAGGGGGTTCCCCGCAGTGCTCAGCAGGGGCGCCCCACCCACAATGCACCGGAGGCGGCTTAGGCCAGCCGGGCGTGGAGCGGTTACGCCGGGCAGTGGGCGGGGCCGCATGAGGCGCGCTCTAAGGACTCTGGGCGAACTGTGGCCAGCTCTTGTTCCCGAGGGGATTCGTTGCCCTGGGCTCTCTTCTGACTAGAGTCACGGGTTCGACCCTCTTCTGAGGAGAACTTGGAGGAATCTTACCCCTGGCCCCTCTTGTGAGAAGAGTTTTAGCGATTCTTGCTTTGCCCACTTTTCTGAGAATTGCCAGGATAAGAATGATTTTGTTCTAAGAAAACGTGTAGGGATTCGGGCCCCTGTCCCCTTTACTAAGGACAATTTGGGGGCCCCCTGCCTTTCCTGGAGAATATTTAGCGAACATACCCTGCCTCTTTTCTGAGCCCTAGTGGTGGCCACTGGCCTTCTTCCTCCCTGGTCTGAGGGCCGGTGGAGGTTGCATGTCCTTGGCCTTCATTTCTGAAGATAACTTGGGAAATTCATAACTTGCAAGTCCTTCCTTCCACCAGAGGAGAAACTTGGAACTTAAAGCACCCTTCCTCTCTCCAGAGAGAAATTGCAGGAAACTGATGGCGCCTCATCCTTTTTAGTCAATAATTGCCGAGGAGTTGTGCTCCCTGCGCTTTTTCTAAGCAGTGTTTGAGTGTTAGAGAAAGAGTTCCTCTTTTCCTAAGAACTGCAGCCATTTGACTCCTCTGCCCTAGAAGAGTTATCCATTTAGCTATCCTTCCCTTTTTTCTTTTTTTATGAGAATTTTTCCAAGCAGCTGTCAATTCTTTCCCAAGGGTCGAATCTGTGGCGCTTCCTAATTCTGTCCCCTGTTGGGCTCTTCATTTCCACTTTCTGCTCTACTGAGTGGGGCCCTTCCAAGAAGCAGTCCTTTTTCTCACCTGTCCCCAGACAAAACTAAGCAGTAACTAAACTCTGCTGTAGCATCACCATGGCCTACCAGGTGTCTGAGGCTTTCACCTCTGTCTTCCCTCAGCCCTTCTGAACTCCTCCCCTGATTTATCCCCAAGGAGCCCAGTTAGACCCTTTGCATGCAGCCAGACATCCATTGAATTGAAGGGGTGAAGAAGGCAGCCATGAGAAAGATCCACAACACTGAGGATTCAATATGGCAAACCGTTATCGCCCCCACCCCACCCCCACCGACCTATGCACAGAAATATGCAGACACTGGGATACCTCAACTACAGGATGGCACTTGGGAGCCAGTATGAACACAATAAAGGGAAATAGGGCTATTGGACAAGGCAGACTGTTATACTAAAGAGATACCAAGAATAGGTTCTAGGAATGTAGAGGAGGAAGTGATTAAATGAAATAATGGATGTGAAAGTGCTTTGTAAACCTTGAACCACTGTTCCCTTGTAGAAAGGATTATTGTTATTGTTACAAGTGAGCTGACATTCCTGGGAGAAAAGTAAAAAATAAATGCTGAGAAAGAGATGGGAGGCTTGGCAGAGAGCCCTGTGGGACCTGATTCCCTGAGTGAGCTCAGCCTGGACCTAAGTGGTAAGGCTGACAGAATCCTTGGCTGGGAAGGAAAACTTCTGGAAACATGAAGACTCCGTGTTCCCAGGGTGCCTTGTTTGTACCTCTGTTGTAGCACTTGCCACATTCTGCTGCTAAGTCGCTTCAGTCGTGTCCGACTCTGTGCGACCCCATAGACGGCAGCCCACCAGGCTCTGCCGTCCCTGGGATTCTCCAGGCAAGAACACTGGAGTGGGTTGCCATTTCCTTCTCCAATGCATGAAAGTGAAAAGTGAAAGTGAAGTCGTTCAGTTGTGTCTGACTCGTAACGACCCCATGGACTGCAGCCTACCAAGCTCCTCCGTCTATGGGATTTTCCAGGCAAGAGAACTGGAGTGGGGTGCCATTGCCACATTCTACAAGTGTCTAAAGCAGTCTGGGTGGACAGTAAACCCTTGGACTACGGTGACTGGCAGAGCTGGGCTCGAACCCACGCCTGTCACTCTCTAGCTAGGCCAGTTACTTCCCCTGCATGCATGCTTAGTCGCTCAGTCGTATCCAACTCTTTGCGATCCCATGGGCCGTAATCCCCCAGGCTCCTCTGGCCATGGGATTCTCCAGGCAAGAATACTGGAGTGGGTTACCATTTCCTACTCCAAGTTACTTCCCTTAGCCATATCAAAAAAGGGAACACCAGTTCTCTACAGGTTGCACTGAGGTTTGTGAGCTCAAAGTGCCTTGTGTGGTACCTGGTGTGCAATAGGACTTGGGAGCTTTTTGTTTCATTCCAGTCACTAACCAGGATGCTTTCTGAGAGCAAGAATACAGCCTTATTCATTTAAGTAATCCCTCAGTGCTTTTATGGTTCTGAATTGAACTGGGATCAAAGAGCAGTTCATTGTCCAACCCCTTCATTTTATACAGGAGAAACTGAGAGGCCCAGAAGGCAACTGTGACTTGTTCGCATCCCACTGGCACTTTACGGCTGAATCCTAAACTTGCATCGTCTTAATCTCAGTTTGGCCTCCGTGCAGGAAAGATGAGAAGGAGGGAGACCTGTGCCCCTGATCCATTGTGCAAGGCAGAGTCATGGAAGAACCCAGAATTCCCTGGGCCTAACCTCTGTCTCAGGCAATTGTGAGAAGGTTCTGAAAATAGTTCTAATAGAGTCCCCAGACTCAAGAGCAAAGGGCAAGTGGGGGCTTTGACCAGGGTCAAGGCTACCTAAATCAACTTTATCAAAGGGAAATTGCAAATGAAGTGAGGTTATTAATATTTCAGAGCTACTCTATGTAATTTCCAGATTGATCCCTGGAAATGTCAGGACATATAATTACATCTCACCTTTTTATTTTAAGAATGCACAGAATTTCTCAGATTCTCTGGGGAAAGGAAAAAAAAAAAGCATTGCCTGGAGGAGGAAATGTTGATTGAATTAAGAGATGTCAATGAAATCTGGAATTCTAAGCATAAACAAGAGTCCCATTTGGCTGGAAAATTATATCTTTGAAGAATCAGAGGCAAATGGCATTCATTGGAGAGAGTGAAATGACCCACCAAAATGGATGACAGGAGCACAGCTTCTGACATTAAAAAAGAAGAGCACTCAACTCATACCAAGCATGGGCTTTCCTTTCCACACTGGTAGCAGTGATTGCATCTTTCTGCATCAAGGCGTGTCCCTTCCTGGATCTGGGAAATCATGTGGGCAAACTGGCTAAGTGACATTCACATCCAAATAGGGGAAATGGGAACTGAGCCAGGTGAATGCACAAGCGGCGAGGAAGGCAAGGCCTCGGCAGTAGTTAGAAAAACGAGGACCTGGTGGGCTGCCACCCTGCAGAGACCTTCTCTTGGGGTCGTGGTCCTGGACAAGGAAGAGTACCAACTGACCGTGAGTAGAAAGGGTACTAAGCACGAGAATCAAAGCCCACAAGTGTGGCTCAGTGATTGTGGCAGTTCAGGAGCACACAGGTGCACACCCCTCCATTATTGCCTCCTAGGATTCTTGGATTGCCTAATTCATTTGGGTTTGCCAAGCACAATGAAGTCCACCTGGGAAGCCCAGGTGGTAAAGCTAGTGGTAAACAGCCCGCCTGCCCATGCAGGAGACATGAGCAACTCAGTTTCCATCCCTGCATCAGGAAGATCCCCTGGAGGAGGGCATGGCAACCCACCGCAGTATTCTTGCCTGGAGAAGCCCATGGACAGAGAGGCCTCGCAGGCCTCCATAGGGTCACAAAGAGTCAGACACAAGTGAAGCAACTTAGCACACACACACGCATGAGGTTCACATATCTGAGTTGCTAGTCTACAGAAACATGCATCATTCGGCCGGTCCACTGGAATCAGCTTTGATTCTCCCGGGCATAGGGTGGTAATAAGTCAGTTCCTTTGGGGAGGGATAAGTTAGGAATATCTTAGTCCCAGACACTGAATTTGAAACTCCTGCTGCTGCTGTTCTGTGCAACCCTGTGTACTGCAGCCTGCCAGGCTCCTCTGTCCATGGGATTCTCTAGGCAAGAATACTGAAGTGGATTGCCATGCCCTCCTCCAGGGGATCTTCCCAACCCAGGAATTGAGCCAGGGTCTCCTGCATTGCAGGCAGATTCTTTACCGTTTGAGCCACCATGGAAGCCCTATTTTTTTTTTTTTTTTCATTAAAAAAAAAATGTATTTGTTTCTGTCTTTTTTTTTATTTAGTTTTTGGAAGCCCAGTTTAACTCTAGTATATGTAAAATAGATAAACAACAAGGGCCTACTGTATAGCACAGGAAACTATACTCAATATTCTATAATAACCTTTAAGGAAAAGAATCTGAAAAAAAAAAGATACATAGGTATATATATGTATAACTGAATTACTTTGCTGTATACCTGAAAGTAATGCAACATTGTAAGTCAACTGTGTGTTCTGGGCTGTGCTAAGTCACATTGGGCTGCCGTGCCCTCCTCCTGGGGATCTTCCCAACCTAGGGATCGCACCTGTGTCTCTTATGTCTCGTGCATTGGCAGGCGAGTTCTTTACCACTAGCAGGACCAGGAAGAGAAGTGAAGTGAAGTGAAGTCGCTCAGTCATGTCCGACTCTTTGCGACCCCATGGATTGTAGCCCACCAAGCTCCTAGGTCCATGGGATTTTCCAGGCATGAATACTGGAGTGGGTTGTTTCCTTCTCCAGGGGATCTTCCTGACCCAGGGATGGAACCCGGGTCTCCCGCATTGTAGGCAGACGCTTTACCGTCTGAGCTACCAGGGAAGTCCTGCAGTACAAACAGTACCTGGGGAGCCCTGTAAATCAACTATACTTCGATTTAAAAAAAGACAGTCAATCCCTGTTTCCAGAGAGAAATAGACACCACTAAATCAAGAGGTTGGCCTACAATGTCTCCCTGATTCCCTAAGAGAAAGTCAAATAGCGCCTGAACTATGCGGGGGCTGGGGAGTTGCGGGGGGAGAAGCTGTGTCCTATGCATTGGCAGGTGGATTCTTAACCGCTGGACCACTGCGGAAGCCCTCCTTTTTCTATCTACTCTTTGCAATTTCCATTTCTACCACAGATGCCTGGACTACCGTGTGCAAACTGTTGGACTAATTTCTCTTAAATCATGGACCACATGACACCCTACTCAAAACACTCTGATTTTTACAGAGACTGTATTGCATTGCTTATATAAATCAGGAAGAAAAAAAATTTTTTTTAATGACCTCCATCATCAAAGGTAAAGATTGAATCTTGACTTAATGTTTTAAGCCCTCTACTTGCCCCTTCTTTTCGCTATAGTTTCTTCCTGGATGCTTTCTTCAAGAATGCTATCTTAAACAAAAAAAAAAAAAAAAAAATTAACAAAAAACAAAAAAAAATAAAAATAAAAAAAACAAAAAAAAAAAAAAAAAAAGAATGCTATCTTACATTGATTAATGCAAAATTTTCCACATTGAATTCCAGGAGACATCTGAATGACTCAAGGGACTTTTCCTGGTGGTTCCGTGGTTAACACTACACCTTCCAATGCAGGGAGTGCAGGTTCAATCCCTGGTCAGGGAGCTAAGATCCCCCTTGGCTTGCTGCCAAAAAAACCAACAGAAGCAATATTGTAACAAATTCAATAAAAACTTTAAAAATAGTCCACATCAAAAAAAGAACAGTCTTAAAAAGGAATGACTCAAAATATCAGTGGAGATTCTATGATGAGTTTCCCTACTTAAAAAAAAAAACTTTTTTCAGCCAGAGAATTTGGCTCAGCCTTTAATATTGTTAATACATGTTGTTATGTTATATTACAACCCTCCTTGAGCATGTGATGTTTCCTTTTTTCCTAAAGTGAAAGTGAAGGTCACCCAGTCGTGCCCGACTCTTTGTGACCCCATGGACTGCCAGGCTCCTCTGTCCATGGAATTCTCCAGGCCAGAAGACTGGAGCGGGTGGCTGTTCATTTCTCCAGGGGGGTCTTCCCACCCCAGGAGTCAAACCCAGGTCTCCTGCATTGCAGGCAGATTCATTACCAGCTGAGCCACCAGGGAAGCCCTTTTTCCTAAGAACATCTGTTAATATTCTGGTGAACTTAAAATCAGTAGCATGTGGTTCATAGCTTGAATGGGGCTGGCTGGGCATGTTGCCCCGTCTGAGCCAGCTTCTGCCTCCCTGATTGCCTCTCCACTTCCCGGAAGTTGTATGAGATCAAGGTACACTGCCCCATTTTGGAGGGGAGAAAATTGAGGCTCAAGGGTTTTTATTCAGCTAGGGTCACAAATAAAGAAAACCAGAACCTAGGTTTAAATTCCAATTCTGAACAAAATCTCTGACTTTCATAGTCTTTCCACCTACTAGGGCAATAAGCATATTGATAACTAACATTTTCTGTTTATAATCCTCATTTTTGTACATTTTACATTAAGTCACTACAGAGAGTATGTAGGCTGGTTTGTCTTTCCCTCTTTCCTTCTCTTCCTCCCTCCTTTTCCTCCTCTCTCGTCCTTCTCTCCCTCCCTCTCTTTCTTTTTTTCTCTCTTTCTCTCTCTCTCCACTAGATAATACATTCCCAAAGGACAGAACTACATTATTCAAAATACTAATACTTATAATAGATACGTGCACACATTTAATATACACACAGTGGAGACGTTCCTGATGGTCCAGTGTTTAAGACTCCATGCTTCCACTGCAGGGTTTGATCTCTGGTCGGAGAGTTAAGATCCCACATGCCGCATGGTGTGGCCAAAAATAAAAATATACACACACAATGCTCAAACTATGAATGCCTGTGTCATCCGCTTTTTCTGAATGCCTGCTCATCTCTCCCCTTCACATCTTCATGTAGATAATCGAGTGTTAAGAACTGTCAGAACTGAGAGGAAGTTAAGCAATCAGCTAGTCCATCTTCAGTTTCCCAAATGCAGAGTGCAGAGAGGGTATGACTTGAGCAAGCTTGGCATCAAGGCAAGAGCTGAGCCAATCCCCTGGCAGAGCCAGCCTGAATCTCAAAGTCCACAGAGATCTGCTGCACTTAGCTGCTGCTAAGTCGCTTCAGTCGTGTCCAACTCTCTGCGACCCCATAGACGGCAGCCCACCAGGCTCTGCCGTCCCTGGGATTCTCCAGGCAAGAACACTGGAGTGGGTTGCCATTTCCTTCTCCAATGCATGAAAGTGAAAAGTGAAAGTGAAGTCGCTCAGTCGTGTCCAACTTTTAGCAACCCCATGGACTGCAGCCCACCAGGCTCCTCCGTCCATGGGATTTTCCAGGCAAGAGTACTGGAGTGGGGTGCCATTGCCTTCTCTGCCGCTGCACTTAAGCGGTTTCTAAACTGCAGTGGAAGAGCAGGTGGCGCCCCATCTCATGTCTTGAGTGGAATTCAGGAGTCCTCAGGGAGCTCTGGGCAGTCACGGGCCACATCCTGTGGGTCACTCACGTGTCTTTGTGAGGGAAGTTTCTTTGTCACAGCCCAGCTGCTTCCTGCCTCCATATTAAGGCCTCCATGCCAGTCTGCAGGGAAGCAGCCTCAGGGTTCCCTGACTTTGGCTCCCACCCAGACCCTGCCAGGCTCTGCTGCTTCCTGCGGCAAGTCAGCCTCTCACACATCTGCTCACCAAGGTCCTGGTCCTCTTTATGAGAATTCTCTTCTGGGCTGTTGCCGAAGCATGGACAAGAGAGTTAGGAGACAGACGTTCTCCCAGACATATAGGACTATAGGAATGTGTCTGGTCAGCTCGGATGCTCCCCTCTTCCTCCTCTGTGGCGGGCATGGGGCTGGCCTTGGGTGGTAGCAGGATGAGCAGTGGGGATGGAATGAAAGAGCATACTTAGTGCCTCCGTCTTATTTTGTTCTTTTGGACAAATAACCTTTCAAAAGTTCCGTCGTTCATTGGTATATTCATTTATTCCACAAATACCTGATGGGCCGCTAAGGAGGGCTGAGCACTGTGGGGTTAGAGCAGTGGGCAAAGGCGCCGGGCATAAGGCGTCTCTCCCTGACCTTGGCCCTCTGGCCTGCTGCCCCTCCCCCACAGGTAGCTGCTGTCACCAGTCTCTTGCATGTCCTCCCACAGAGGTTCTATTCCACATGCAGATGTACACGGTCCACTTTGGTTTTCCACACACCCAGCATCACATACTCTGATCTTTTAAAGCAAATGTTCTGGTGGGCAGTTTTCAAGTTGCCCCCTCAATCAGTGACCTGGGACTGTTCTAGAATGTTTGAGAACTGAGCACCTTTAGCCCAACATTGCTCTTCAGTATAGAAAGGGTTGCAAAGAGTCCCACATGACTTAGCGACTGAACAACAACAAATAGAAAGCCCTAGAAATCCCTGCACTGGGGCCTGAGGGGGAAAAGTTCCTGGATCCTTGGAGTAGGGGTCTTGCTACATGTCTGGGGTTAGACAAGGCCGAATCACAACTTCAGCTTAGTTCTGGCAACAAATGTATCTTCTTCCTAGTGCGGGGGAGTCACTAGTTCCCCCTGTCTGGAACCTTCACTCCTGTTCCAAATGATGCAGACAGCCAGGAGCTTGCAGCTTAGGGGTAGGTGGGGCTGTGGCAAGAATTTCAGTGCAAGGGCCCAGGTTCTCCACCGGAGCCATCACAGGCCTGCGGTCCTGGAGTTCAGGATGCTGTGGTGAGCAAGTCGAGAGGGGAGGGGCAGACTGACAACAAAGTGAACAAGGCGATGTCAACCATTAAAGATGCGGATGAAGTAACTGGGGAGACTTTCCTGGTGGTCCAGTGATTATGACTCCATGCTTCCACTGCAGAGGGTGCTGGTTCAATCCCTAATCTGGGAACTAAGATCCCACATGCCACGTGGAGCAGCCAATAAAAAGAAAAGTAACTGGAGATGCGACATAGTGACTGGAAAGGGCTCTGACCAGGACAGGGGTGGGAGACTTGTGAGCAGGTAGATTTGAGAGATCTGAATCTTAACAAGGACTCAACCCGGGGATGAGCATTCTGGACAGAGGGGAGCAGTGCTCGGCAGAGAACTGGCAAGCTGGTGGGCAGGGATTAAGTCGGAGGCCAGCGAGGAAGTGGGATTTTATTCTGATGGGGAGAAGTGAGCATGCTACAGGCTCTGTGAGCTCTGTTTCCTACTGGTAAAATTCCTGGTTTGGATTCAGTAATCTTCCAGCTCTCTGGTTTCATGACTACATTCTTTTATTCAAAGATGTTATTGAACCGCCAGGGTGGCCACATTTAGCAAATGAAAACATAGGACGCCCAGTTAGATTTGAATTTCAGATCAATGACCAATTCTCCCGTATTATAAACCTATGCCCGAGTGTCAGAGTATCTTCCATGTTCCAGGGCCCCCGCTAGCAGTCAGCTCAGGTTTGAATAATTCACTTCACATAACCCCACAGCCTACTGCCTTTGGAGGAGCTCATCAGACATGAAGGTTAGAGTCTGGTGTGGCTTGGGAGTGAGGGATTAACCAGCTTCAAAAATCCACTTTGGCCCCAAATTGTGACCTTGAACTGCTGATTCCTTTGGGTGCCCCAGCTTGTTAGCCGCCCACACAGCATTGATCAAAACGCCTTTGACATCCCTGCATCCAGGTATGTATCGTGTTGTGTGGGGAGGTTTCTTGGGTGACCAAATATAGATTCTGGCCTTTTTCATGAGAATTATGAGAAGGGAGGGGAGTGTGCTCAGCACCAACCTATTATCCTCACCGAGGGTGTGGCTGTGAGACCTGAGGTAAAGTTTCAAGGTTGGAAGACTCCGGAGAGAGACGACATGGCTGTGGGCTCCTCGTCTCACCATGGGGTCCGTCTGTGTGCAAAACCCACCTGGCCCCGTACTCTGTATCCAAGGCATGCAGGTGTTCCATAGGGCAACCCCAGGCATGGTCTATGGCTACTCCAGAAAAGGCAGGGAGGGGCAAATAATCCCGGAGAAAAAGTAATCTCCTTAAGTCAAGGTCTCAGGAAAACTAGATCCTGAATGAGGGATTTGGGCGTGGCCCTGCTGGGACTTCCTTCTGCCAGATGACAAGCCTACAGTTCCTGAACTCAGGACCCAGCTCTGAGGCATCTTCTCTGGTTAGTTCGTGGTGCTGTCAGGAGGGCTCCAACCCTTGGTTACCTGCTGTTGGAGTCCATGTTACACAAGGGGGTGGGTGACCCCATCTCCATCAGTAACCGTCTGACCCATGGCCATGCCTCACATTCAGCCCTGTTTGTAGTCCCGAGTTCACTTCTGGTATGTGGGATGTGTTGGGGGAAGAAGAGCCTGAGGGGGCCTGGAGATTCAGTCGCTCCCCAGGACATGGGGGCTCAGTCACTTTCTCCATCCATCAGTGTCCTCCTGGACATGACCCAGGCCTCGGCTGGACTTGAGGTGGTGGGCACATGTGGCAGCCCTTGCCCTCCAGAATGCCACAGGCAGCCCAGAGGCCCATAGAGCATCCTGTCTGGAGTGTCCAGAAGTGAGGGCTGTCCATTCCCTCCCCACAGTCTCGGTGGCTGTGTAGCAGAAGTTGGAAACGTCATCTGCCTGCCCAGCTGACTGGCTGGCTGAGGAAGGCTTCCCTTTGTCCTGTCACAGAGCTCCACTACCCCCCAGGTCCCCTGCTTGCCCCATCCTGCAGTACGCTGCTTCTCTCAGGGGCAAGACAGCACTTGCTCCTATTTGAGGCCCATCATAGAGCTGCTGGTAGAATGTCCACTCCCTGAGGGCAGGGACTTTGTCTAATGTGGCTCCTGCTGTGTCCCCAGTAGGTGCCAAATGTTTGGTGAGTAAATGAAGGAATGGTGTAGCCCTGACACCTAGAGAACCATGGGGATCAGCTTCTCCAAACTGTGTGTTACAGGAAGGGAACTGAGCAGCCCTGAGGTAAAGGTCAGCCCACACCCTTGCAGAGGAGGACAGAGCCAGGCTACACTGAGGTCTGGTGACACCCAGACCAGCCTTCCCAGCTTGCTTGCCCTGCCTGGTGGGGCCACTGACTGGGGTGTCCACGCCCCCTGGTGGCTGAGGCTGAAACAGACCGGGCCACTGGCAGCAGCTGATGACCCCGAGATGAGATGGGAGATTTACTTCCGGTTCACGTTACTTCTGAGCAGTTTGTATTTAACCCTTTAGGGGAGTGTCTCTGTTCAGAACCCTGTGTTCAGTAGCAGGACATCCTCCAGGGCCACACAGACACTCGCTCTGGGCAGAGCATACCTACCTGCAGACGTAGCCTGAATATCAAGTTGCGCAGACACATGACATTCAGAATCATAGTTAGAAACATTCAAAGCAAAACAAGCACACACTGACCAAGTGGCCCACTTCTAAGGATCTATTTCAGAGAGCTTTTCTTCATACAGGGAACTCCTAACTTAGTGTAAGAATGTTACAATTTTTAAAACGACGTTTGTTGTACCAGTCATAATTCATTGAGCATTGCATTTTTCATAAAGCATCACCATAACAGTCCCTTTAGGCTTCCCTGGTGGCTCAGTGGTAAAGAATCTGCCTGCCAATGAAGGAGATGTGAGTTCGCTCCCTGGGTTAGGAAGATACCCTGAAGAAGGAAATGCAACTCACTCCAGTATTCTTGCCTGGGAAATCCCATGGACAGAGGAGCCTGCAGGGCTACAGTCCATTGGGGTCACAAGAAATTGGGATCCAACTTAGCGACTAAACAATAGTCCTTTTATTTTCCAGTCCTTGAAGAAAGTATCAGAAGATATCAAAGTGCTAAGAAAACCTAATTCACATAGAAATGAATTGTTTCCTTTTTTCCCCAACCAACTGCATTGTAATCTCACCCCATGAGCATGAATTTGTGGTCAAATACTTTTAAACTTGTCAGCGATGCCCCCTCCCCTCTCAGACCCCTTGCAGGTGTCAGGCTTCACTTGGCACTTCTGAGCTGACTGGGATTGTATTAGGGAAAGAAGGCGGTGTGGTTCAAATGGAAGAAGCGATGTGAGGCGCTGGACAGACAGAAACATAGTATGAACCTCCCCAAATAGCTTTCTTTATGGGGAAATATAAACTCAAAGAGCTCAAGGAGACCAAAGGGGAAGCCAACACACGAGGAATACTTCAAATCCCCAGGCCCGCAGGAGCCCATCGGCCAGGGGCTGAGGTCCAGGCCCCCTCTAGGTGCAGGCCAGCGGGGACCTGGCCACAGTGACTGCGAATGCTGACACCTGCATGTTGTGGGCAGGCGTCCACGGTGGCACCTGCTGGACTGGCCTCGGGATGGCCCATGTGTCCTTCCCTCTGGGCTGTCCCATGGACCCACCCACCCTACACCAGGCTTGGGCCAAAACGTTCCCCAGTGAAACCCAGCAACCACAAGGAGTACTCCTCGCAAGGGGACAGGTGCGAGTGAGCAAAGAATATCCTGGGACCATTCAGGGAGGAGCCTCCAGGTGGGAGGCATGACTGGGCCTCAGGCAGGTGAAGATGGCCAGGAATGGGCAGAGTGAGTGGCAGGACTTCCGAGGACTGGGGGTGAATGTTACTGAGGACTAGTAATGATGCCTTTCCCAGGTATTTGGTCCTTGGGCCAGCTGCCCTGGCCACCTGCTAGCCTCTGTGAGGTCCATTCCATTTCTCAGCCCTGTGGATGCCTCCTGGCTGAGTTCTTATCATCTGCTTCCCAAGTGTGTTCTTTACATTATGTCAAATCACTCACACATCCAGTGGCCAGCAATTCTGCCTGGGGACTGTGGCCCAAAGGCATCTTCAAAAGTGCCCTTAAAAAGTCAAGGCCACCTGGGCATCCTCTCAGGGCAGAGGGAGGAGAGCAACACAAGGGTCTTGATACAGCACAGGTGGCAGGAAGGTCCTATCCATGCGCATTAAAAGCACGGCACAACCCAAGAGAACTGCAAACACGTGCCAAAATAAATGCTCAGATGCACCCACAGCAGCACTACTCATAACAGCCACAAGGGGGCAGCAGCCCAAAGCTCATCAATGGTGACTGGCTAAAACGTGGTCCATCCATCATCCAACAGACCATTATTTAGCCATAAAAAAGAAATGAAGCAATGATACCTGCTCTCATGTAGAAAAATCTTGAAGACATGAAGCTGAGTGAAAGCAGCCAGACACAAAAAGACATGTTACACTATTCCATTTATGTGAAATGCCCAGATCAATCAAATCCATAGCGACTGACAGTCGATCAGTGGTTGTCAGAGACTGGGGAGAGAATGGAATGACTGCTAAGGGAGATGGGGTCTCCTTTTGTGGTGATGCAAGTGTTCTGGAACTAGACAGAGGTGCTGGTTGTACACAGTAAATGTACTGAATGCCACTCAATTGTAGACATTAAATTTTATGTGACTTTCACCTCAAAAAGGAAAAATAAAACCCCCAGGTACATGAAGGCTGACCCGTGTGTTTTCTAAGAACACAGGAAACAGGACACTGGGAATGCAAGGAAGTCTGGCTTGTGGAGAGCCAGGAACAGGCAGGGCTGTGGGCTGTGCCTGTCATGTCTCAGCGGCCCCCTTCCCTGGAGCAGGGCTGGACCGAGGACCATCCTCACTAGAGGGGGAGGAGATGCGGGTTTCCCTCAGGTCCTCCATGCAGGGTCTGGGGCTCTGCATCCTCATGCCTGTGGGTTACAGCAGAAGGCCCCTGTGGCCCTGCTGGCTTAGAGTCTTCACCAGGCCACATGTGAGGGGCGTGCGCACAGCACAACAAAGACACAGTGAGTGACGGCTCCTGCAAGTTATTTTACTTTGAATACACAGGAAAAAAAATCTACAAACAAGAAGCTCTGTTCTACGGCTCTTTTAAACAATACTTTGTATTTACAAAAAAAATTTTTTGTGTGATTAAAAGCACCAGCTGAAAATACAGGCTGCTAAAAAGACACTGAAAATCCATTAAAAGACAGTATGCCAAACATACATTAAAAACATTTTAGGGAAACAAAGATGATGCAACCAACACATCTCACCCACTGTGCCAGATAGCCTTTTCCGATTTCCCTGCCTGTGTTCCCAGTAAGTGGGGCGGGGAGTGCTTACCCCAGGGGGAGGACCCTGGCCTCCCCCATGGGCGACTGTGGGGATCCAACTACGTGTCTGAGAGGGAACCGGCACCTCCTGGACCAGCATCCTCAGAGCCGCAGGACCTGAGGGCCACCATCACTGACAGGAGGAAGCGGGAGGCACACAAAAGGGAGTCTGAACAGCTTTCAACAATTAACCTGCCAAGAGCAATCTTTCTGCTACGCCCTCACACCCCCCCGTATGCTTAAGCATTTGGAGTTTTTGTTTTTTTCTGAACACCCAGCTATATGACACTGGCTGTAATATATCTCTGGAGCTTGTGTGCAGTCTGTCTTAAATTCTTATGATTGAGAAACCGTGAGGCACTGAACTTGGACTTACAGGAGGGTATTTACAACAGCTTTCTGTGGCTGAAGGCGCTGCAGTAAGGGGAAGTTCAAAGCTTGCGCGCACGCATGTACATGCGGGTTGGCGTCCATACAGCTAGAGCGGGGCATTAAATATCGAGTACTGAAGTTTTAACTGTAAACTTAAGAACTCACCTTTAACTTTACATATACATAGATAACAAAGTGGTCACTAAAAGCACTTCAACATCAGGACAAGACATTAAGTTTTGAGGTTCTTATTTCAACTGCTCTACATACAAAATGCCCTAGAAGCAAAGAAAGGTTTAAATAAATACTCAAACAATGTAAAGCAGGACTGAAGAAATATGGGTCTGGAGAGGCTGCACACTGTGGAGTCCAGGCTAGCAGGTGCAACTTGTAGCGAGATAGGTGCTCTATCCCTTTGGTGGAAGAGAGGACCTCTGCGGGGGGACCATCAAAGGGGGAGGAAGACAGGATGGGGACAGCTCGTGAACAGGCAGCAGACCACCTCTGCAGGCCTCAGAGACCCAGGGGCAGCCCCGAGGAGCACGGGACAGGGCTGGACTCTTGAGTGACCCAGGATGACACAGAGAGGGCAGGTCCTTTTCGAACAAAACTTGGCCAGCCTGTCCTTTCAACCAGGCTGTCCCTTCATTCAGTAGCTTACTAGCATGCCTGTTGCTGGCCCCTAAGAGGGCAGCAGGGCCCTGATGTGGGCAGTGACCCAGAACAAGGAGGTCTGTTGATAGCCCTGCTACTGGCTAAGGCACACCCAGGCCTTGGGGCCCAAGCAGCTGACCTGAGCAATCCCAACATTCCTTTCGTCACAGACACTGAGGCTTTGAGAAGCAGCTTTCACAGTGTTGGGTAACAAGACCTGAACCAACAAGCAGTCATAACTAGCAAAACCACGCACCACCCTCATCAGGGAGACCCTCCCAGGCACTGGAAGCCAAATGGGGCCAGGCTGCTGCCGTGACGGCCCCCAATGTCACTGTCACCCGGGGCATCACCTTGACTATTCAAAAGGAGCACAGAACCAAAACGGCTGTCTGGGCCTGGCAGAGCCTCCTGGGGTCCAGCTCAGGAAGACGTTACAATGCTGTCCCGAGACCCAAGGCAGGTAGGTCTCCTCCTCCCCTCTAAAGACAGGGCAGGGTACCAAGGGAATGGCTGCCTGCAAAGTGGTAGAGCCGAGTTGGGCTGAGAAAGGTCCCTCCCACCCTGCGCTATGGACTCTGACAGGCAGAAGGTGGCTGATACACACAGGAGTCTCAGCTCCAGGCACCAGCTCTGGCTGGGAAGCAACACACAGGCACACACGTAGGTCAACACCAGCAGGTGCACTCCCACAGCCGGACAGTGAGCCCAGTCAAGGTGCAGATGCTCAGAAGTCAAGTTCCTGCCAAAAGGATGGATGCTGACCAGAAAGGCAAGCCAGGAAAAGCACTGGGGTGAGACAAGCATTTCTGTCCCTGACAGGCACCATCACTTCTTCCCTCCAACTGTGGGTCAGACACTGGCATCTTGCCTCTGGGCGCAGGAAGCTGCCATGAGCAGAGGAAACACTCTGGCCCAGCAAGGAGGCCTGTGGAAGTCATGTGGTACCTCAGTGGCACCGACCACCCGTGCATGCAGGGTCAGGACCGGGCTGATGGCCAACACCCGCTTCCCTAGCAAGCCACTCTCTTGACGACACAACTCAGACACGGAAACAGGACCAGCAGTTCAAACCCACTATGAAGGATGGCTCTGGAGTCAGCTCCAGCAGCCCACAGGCAGCCACAGCACTCAGACTCCTGGCCCCTGGCAACAATGGCCAGCTGGCCTGTCCTGGGAGGACAGGAATCAGCCCTCCACGCTCCCCAGGGACCCAGGCTGCTCTGGAGACAGTCGGGAAAGAAGCCTGAAGACAACCACGCCAGCACGTCTTCAGGGAAAGCTCAAGTGCCATCTGGGTGGAAGTCAGGGACACACCAGGCCCCCACGGAGGCTTGTAGAAGCTGAGAGGCCCCGTGCAGGAGTCTCACAGGAGGCTGGCCAGGCTGGTGTTTGGTCCGTTCTGAGCTTGGAACTGCACGGGGGGCGGGCCGTCTGTCCACTGCAGGGAAAGAGGACACACGGGTGAGGGCCTTCCTAGTGAGCAGCAGGGGGGTACTGGGCTGCGTGTCTGCGCCTGGAATGTTGCTCTCCTCAGGCTGGTCAGGGCCCCTCTCCTGCCTATCCAAGGGGGCTCCTGAGGCCAGGCTGGGTTAGGGTTTTTTGGAGAGGTGCAAGGAGACGGTGGCTAAGGGTGTGCTTCCTTCCTCAGGAAGTGCGTTCCCTGGGGCTGCAGGTAGGGTGAGCTGACCCCAAGGAGCCACCCAGCCCCCTCATTTTGTCTCCCCACCCTGTGCCCGTACCGTGATGAGGTTGTGCTCAGGGAGGCTGCAGGCCTCGATGTGGTCTTGGAGTAGCTGCTGCGAGAAGTTCTGGTGCATCTGGGCGGCTTCGTGGGCATCCATGGCATTCCCACAGGCTTTATTCAGGTCTGGGGTAGGGGGGTGAGAGTACATGCAAAGGATGGGCCTGTTTTGGCCTGCCACTGCCCCAGGGCCTCCCCTCAGGTGTGGGTGGAGGCCTGAAGTCAAACCCCAGCTCCACCAGTGGATTCCTGTGTGCCTGGCACATCACCTGCCCTGAACCCTGTGTCAGGGTCAGCAGAGCCCACCTGCCAACAGCCAAGTTTCTGAGTCTTATGTCCTTGGAGGTGGATGAACAGTGAGGCCCACAGGGGCAAATATGAGGGCTGGGAGGGCAGTGAAAGTCCTTTGGGCCCCCTTGGATGTGGCTCTCCCAGGGATTTCCTGGCCAGCTTGGGGCACCTGGGAGCCTGCAGGGAACAGGGCACCTAGTGTTCACTTCTGAGGCAGGAGGGCGGAATGAGTGCACCAAGTCCACTGCAGATGAGAACAGTTGGCCCTCCACCTCCTCACCAGGACCCTGGGTGAGTCTGTGGGCCCTGGTTTCACAATCTGTAAATGGGGGAGCAGCCATGACAGCTGCTAAGCATGCTCTCTGTGCCCAGAGCACCTTGGGTCATTCTGCCGGACACGGACGACTGCCGTCCCCATTCATGGGAAGGAGACCGAGGCCAAGCGCCAGGGTTCACTGCCCAAGCAGATGCCAAGAACTAGCCCTGGGGGTCCCGGAGAGTCAGAACCAGACTGTGTAGACCTCCTGACCTCCGCCTCACCTCTGAGCAGGGCCGACGACCACAGCTGCACCGACATGTCCGGGATCTTGCTGGCCAGCTGCATGGCAGGCACCACCATGTTGTTGCTCTCCTGTCGGCCAAGAGCAGCAGAGGGTCAGGGAGCAGCGGGAGGAGGGTCAGGGCTGGGGTGGAGGCGGCTGAGCCTGGCGGCAGGGACAGCCTGGGCCCACCTGCGACCTCCCGCTGCCTGGGAAATACCTACTCCTATTGTACAGTCTATCTCAAATGACCCTCTCTGAAAGTACTCCTCGACAACCTCGGGGGAAGAGAAACAGCTCCCGCTCCTCGGCCCTGCACGTGCCTCCTGGCTGGGGCACCGCCACAGGCGACTCTATGTGCCTCTGTCTTTCTAACTGAAGAAAAAGCACTGGTGGCAGGCAGCCCTGGACCATCTCAGGAGCCGATTAGACACACAGACTCAGTGCTTCCCTGGTGACCCAGTGGTTAAAAACCTGCCTGCCAATGCAGAGGACACAGGCTCAATCTCTGGTCTGGGAAGATCCCATATGCCACGAGGCAACTAAGCCCGTGCCACAACTGTTGAACCTGCCCTCTGGAGCCCAGGAGTTACAACTACTGAGCCCAGGGGCCTGACAGCCTATGCTCCGCAAAGAGAAGGCACTGTAACAGGAGGCCCACTTGCTACAACTAGAGAAAGCCTGTGCAGAGCAACAAAGATCCAAGGTAGCCAAAAATGAATAAATAAACAACATTAAATTAAAAAAAAACAGGTTCAGGGGTCTCAGGGCAGTCTGTCCTGGTGGGAGCAATGAGGACTAATGGTCAAAAGAGAGAAGAATTGGTTTTTTCTACATACGAACCTGCTCCTGCAGAAGGCCACCTCAGACACATGGGGCTGTGGGGCACCAGGATGTATTCCCCCAGGATGTGTTCCCCCTTGAACCCTGACTCCACCATGCAGCTGTGAGAGCACCATGCCTCAGCCCTCAGGATGAGCTGAGTGAAAGCTGCTGGGGTCTGCAAACCCCCATCCTTGGCTCTGCAGTGACTCCATCCAGCGCAGGACCCAGAGCCTACTGGCCTAAATGTTGGGTTCAGGGTGACACTGGGAGAGCCCCCATGTGGCAACCACGTGCAGTGTGGGGGGGCACTTGGCATGTAGCCCAGAGATATATAAATCCTCCAAACCAACTCCTGAGGCCCAGGTTCCAACACAGCCTCCTTGTGTGGGATACGCCTCCAGACACAGAAGCCCAGTGACTTTACACTGCCCGCCCGGGCCAGCACCTCAAAGATGAGCTCCAGGTGGGTCTCAAAATTTTTCAAAACTGAACCAAGGCCTCCTAAGACCTCAGAATGCAGAACAGGAAAAACTGGTCTCCTCTTCCAGGCCTGGGGCCGAGAGGGAGCTGCTGGGAGGGAGAGTCCTCTTGGCTCCAGTTCCCTGTGGCAGCTCGGTTTCCACAGAACCTAGGTGTGAAGACCAGTGTTGTCCTGAAAGGGGTCCTGCATGAGGCCACCCACAAACTTTAATGCCTGAGTATGCTGTGGCCTGGTAAGCCCAGGGCAGGTGGCTTCTCCCACAGATCCAGCGCTGCTTGAGGCGGCGCCTGGCTTTGGGGGCTCCTGGTGGCCCCAGGAAGCAAGAGAGATTCCCAAATAAGCTCTGTAATTTGCTCTGGGACTGCCCCCCACACACACCAGAAGTTATAGCTGAAGAGCTACTCTGCCCACCCTGCCCCACTAAAGGTGGCTTCTAGAAGCTTCTGGACAAACAAGCATCAGTGAAGTCTAGGTTCTAAGCCTGGGTCTGCAGTTTGGGGCTGTGTGACATTAAACTCCTCAGCTGGCAACAAGGCGATCCCCACCACTGCACCAAGACACAAGGCGGGCGGCCTGAACTCAGGGGGGCCTCATGTTGAGCCCCTCATCCCTGCCCAACGCTGGGATTTGCCCTGAGGCCACTGTCTTCCCTGTGCTCCGAGTACCAAGACAAGGTGCTCTAGAAGGAGTGGAGCTACACTCAGAAGGAAGAACCCACTGCTCACCCTCCTTTCAGGGTATTGATCCTGCCAGGGTTCAGGACACAGCTGAGGGCATGTGGGCCTCAGAAAATGACTGTCACATGATTGTGCAGAGGGGAGATGCACTGGGCTTATTAAAAACACTCATTCTTTAGAAGCTCTGGGATTTGATCAGATGAAACTATGGGCCTGCATTCTCTGTCCTGAAATCAGCTAAAGTAAGTTCAGCTAAATCACTGAACTGATGCCACTTAAAAATTCTCACTGCCATTAAAAAAAGGCCCCAACACAGTGGTGCAGAGAAAGACCAGACATAAAATTATAAGATAGCCTGATAAAACTTAGGCTTACACAGAGGCAGGCAATGAAAAGAGCTGGAAGACAGAAAACACGCAAGGATTTTATCCTTTGCTTCTCAGACTTTCTATGATAACCATAACATCTTTTATACTGACAAACATACTCTTAAAAAAATTAAAGACCTTGTAAGGTCAATGGGTTGGGGTAGGTGAGATGTTCACACACCCCCAGACGGGGAAACTGAGAAGGCAACTGATCCCACCCAAGACCATATGGCATGGGTGGGGGCCAGGCACAGGGGGACACAGTTGGTGAGGGTAGACACAGGGTGCCCTGAGGATACCATGTGTGATGGGCAGAGAAGGAATCCCTGGGATTGTAGCTGAGTGGACACACCTCTTAGCCCCCACATACTAACACAGGGAAGGGGACCTGCCCTCAGCCTCACCAGCTCTGGGCAGTCTGAGCGGCTCTAGCTCCACTGAGCCCTGGGGCTTTGCCTAACAACTGCCATGGGCCAACACCAGCCCGTCTGCCACACAGGTGCACCTTCAGGAACCCAAAGCTCCCCCAGCCCTGCCTGCCCAGGCTGTTTGAGTCTCATAGAGCATGGTGGTGGGGATGGGGTGTTATGGGGGAGTGAGAGGTCACTAAGATAGGATCACTGCAGGGCACGGGATGGGAGGCACTTTGCTAGGTGCCCCCCTCACCCACCTCCACCCCACTAAGCACCACCCTGGACCTATGCCCCTCAGCCTGGCCCCTGACACTCACCCTGTGGTTTCCCAACACATAGAAGATGTGACCTAGGAGCACGAGGGAGCAGGCTGTGAGCCGATTCAGGTCCTCTGCATTGGACATCTTCAGGGTTTCCCGCAGAAAACGCCTTCGTGAGAAGAACAGATGCTGAGGCCCCACTGGGAGGGCTTTTGGGGAAGAAAAGGCAGCCTTGGGGCCCTGAGCAGAGACCACCTGGGGGAGGGTGGGAAGGGAAGGAACAGGGGGGGCCTGGGCACATGCCGTTGGGGGAAGAGAAACATAGAGAGGTGCCGGGTACAGGGTCACCTGCCCTCTCCAGTACTTACTTGGCCTCATTATAGCGTCCCTGGAAGAAGGAGAAAAGCCCACGCACGTAGAAAGCCGCTGCTCGGAGGCAGTGTGAGCTGAGGGAAGAGTGGAGCGTCACACCTTAGTGAGTTTTAATGAAAGCAGCAGATTTACAAATGGGGATTGGGTGGGAGGATGGGAGGTGTTGGGGTACACAGGCAGTCTGGGGCCCCACAGATGCTCACACTACCAAGAGCAGAGAAAGCATAAGATAGTTGGTAAAGTGGGACTTGGGGCCTGGGGCTGCCTACCTGACAGGGAAGCTGTGGTCTGGATTGATCCTCTCCAACAAGCTGTACAGCTGTGAAAGCAATGTCTGCAAGTTAGGATAACTCTACATTTCTAAAAATGAGAGGGTTTGGCCCCAGTATGCCAGTAAGTGACTAGGGCTGCCTGCAACTTCCTAACCCAGTCTCATGACATATGCCCGTACCTCAAATCCCATGCCTGAGTGCAACCTGCCGGGAGAAGGGGCAGAACCTGCAACCCTGCTGACATCTTAGGCTCCCTTTGGCTGATGTATGGAGGGGAAGCTGGGTTGGGGGGTGAGGGCTGAAGTGGGCTGAGGCTGTGCCCAGTACCCCCGAAGTTTCTTCAGGAGGCACACACTGTGGTGGGGGTGGAGGTGAGACAAAGGAGCCAAACTCCTCTGAGACCCACCAAGACCACATCAGGCCCTCAGGACCCTGCCCTGCTGTGCTCTCAGGCCACTGGAGCAGCTGGACAGGGCCTTCTGCCCAAAGCATTCAAACCAACTATGTGTGACATCAGCTAAGTACAGGGCCATCTCTCTTTGTAGCCAAGAGATGACAGTGGCCTGAACTAAAAAATGAAGGTCACAGGTGTGGAGACAAGTGGCAGATCTGAGCTACTCCAGAAGGCTCTGGGCTGGAGGGAAATGGCAGGGCTAAGGGGGTGTCACAACGGGAACCTGGTGGGAGGTACTTATCCTGGGGGGCAAGCTCTGGCGCCCACCTCCCTGCTCCAGCAGGCTGGGGCACTAGGATACCTAGGGGCCTAATGCAGACAGGAGCCCAAGGTGTCACTCCTCGTAACTGAGCCATGAGGCCTCACTGACAGACAGCTAGAACAGATAGCTGAGAGTAGAAGAAATTTTCTTTTTTCCCCCAAGGAATTCAATGGTTGGCTAGTTTTCAGTAGAGAGAAATGTTAATTTGCTACGGAAACGTTTCTGTCCTAGACTTGGCCTCCTCCCAGCCACGCCCATGCTCCACTCTGTGGGACACTTTGTTGGAAGGAAAATACCCTAGGGTCGAGAGATTTGCTGGTGCCCAGGACCACACTTCCCACACACCCCCCTCCAAGTAAGAGTTGAAAGGATACCAAACATGAAGCATGTCACCTACTACCTCTTGGTGTCTATTTCCTTCCCGTATATACACACTCGCCAGGTTGGTCACGATGAAGGCCCATAGCTCCTGGTGATTGGTGAGCTGGAATATGGGAGACACAGGGCATTAGGGGGCCCGGCTGGGCAGTCATGTCACTTGGAGGTCGCTTGGTGGCATCAGAGCCACCCGAATGCTCCACAACAGCTACCTTGGAATCTTCTTACTCTTTTTATTCCAAACACACATACACACCCCTGCCTCCTGAACCTAAGGACAACAAAACTGTTAGCTCCTGTCATTATAAAATAATCATCTGCATTATAGGAAACTCAGAAAACGGAAAAGCACAGCCAGCCACCCCAGAGCCTGTCCTCAGAACACGCCACAGTTTGCTCCATTCTCTGCTGTCTCAGCCTGAGACCTGGGTGCCCCCCCGACACCTCAGGTGGTCACCCCAGGACCCCACTGTGTGTGAACACAGCAGAGGAGCATGCTTGCTGGTTCCTCTGCTAATGGCTGGTGGTAGACAGACTGCTGTCCCCAGTTTTTCTGGAGGAACAAGAATGGCCATGAAACCAATCTGAGTGGTTTGAGCACTGCTCAGACCCTGGGGGCTGAGCATTCTAAACAGGGCTTAGCGAGTGCAACTGTCTAAGAAGCCAAGAACGCCTACGAAGCACAAACCCCACCTGGAGGACCCCGGCAGGTGCCAAGGAGATCCAGAGGGTTGTCTGATCTGAGCAAAGATGCTTCGATATGTTTGTCACAGGACCACAGGAAACATGTTTGGTGTCATGAGGGGTCTGGATCCAAGTTCTGGTTGTACCACCACTTCCCCCACCAGGTTGGTGGACAGAGCCCCCTGGCAGCACACACCATCTGCTGGGAACTTTGATGCTGAAACAAAGCAGCAACTTGTGTAGGAAGTGGGACGCAGAAGGAGTGTCTAAGAGACCTTCAAGGACCACAGGCAATGAGGGGAGGTCTCAGCACCACTGGAGTGAGCAGCACCAGGGCCCAAGTAGCTGGGACACAAGTCAACATCACCTGGTGGACCACCGGGAGGACGGGAATCCTCAGTGAAAGTGGCTAACCAGGGCATGTCCAGCAGGTGCCCGGCTCAAGACAACCTCCTTGAGGCTGCCCTCTGAGTTAGCTGGGGAAGCCCCACCCCAGGGTGCCCAGGAGCCCCCCTGCCCATAGCCATCCTGCATCAGGCTGTGCTGCCAGCACTGGCTGGCCACACCCGGGCGGCACAAGGCCTGACAGAGGAAGCCCTAGATGAATGGCACAGCACTGTCGCAGCTCGCGCCAGGCTGGACGCTGCGGAGTCACCCACTGACCACGGTTTGTGTGGCTGCTGTCCCGACTCCTTACTGAGAAGCACCTCCTGCCCCCATGAAGTGAGGGCCGGCACCTTACCCGCAACGCTGTGGTGAACTGGGCTTCAGCGTTGTCCATGCAGTTGACAGAGACACAGTACAGCCCCTAGAAGAAGACGGTGCCAGGGCTCAGAGCCACATGCGGCTTGCCTAGGGCTGCACAGCTGCACCCAGGCGAGCCTGACAAGAGACTCTACCGAGCCAGCTGTATCTGAGCTTTACCCTGACCAATGGAGAGGAAGATGGCATGCTTCATTATTCCTGCCTCCTGGGACCTGAGTCAACTTGGACTTGATGAGATGCTTGTCAGAATGAAGTCCACTAGGAAGGTTCTAAATCCTGCCTGGGGTGTTGGTCACAGGGTTGCTCGCAGGGATGGGGCTGGGGGCGGGCAGCCCTCACGCACTCACCAGCAGTGTATGCAGCTGTGCAGCGTGGTTGGAGAAGAGCCGGGGCGACTGCTGGCACAGCTGACAGACCTGGGAGATCTGCAGGGAGACGGCATGTCTGACGTCACTGTAACGTGGGACCCAGGGCCCCGGCAGCATCGAGAAGAGGCCCCCAAAGCCAGTGGGGGTACCCGCATACTGCCCAGTCTAACCTGGGCATAAAGTCCCATCAGAGGTGCTCACTGTGAGGATGCTGCCCCTTGTCTGGTTCTCCGCCTCCTCCCTTTACAACCTGTGTCTTAGTCATATAGTACCTACATCCTCATCAAGGACCCCATGCCCTTTCAGGAAGGTGGGTGTCAAGGATTACGGATCACTGGGCAGGAGGGGCGCTAGAATTGCCATTGGCAGACTCTAAAACCCCAGACCCCATGTTCCTTGGGCACAAGAACTTGTAGGTAAAAACCTGATGATGTCCATGCAGGCTCACGGCTGGCCAGGTCACGTTCTCCGCAGTGACACCCTCAGGACCCAGCCTTCCCCTCCTGCGTGCCCGCGGCCCCGGGGCCTACCTCCTGCAGCGCGGTGGCCTTGTGTCCTGTGACGAGCCGGCACATGATGATGTGCTCCAGCAGGATCACTTGGAAGGAGGACAGGATGGGGCTGCAGTCGAGCACTGGGGGTGAGAGGCAGGGGTGAGCCCGAGGCGCGGGAGGAGACCACACCAAAGAGACATGACCCACGTCCCTGCCTCCTGCGGGCTTCGAGCCCTCCCGCCACACAGCCCCTCAGCTACTCGGGTCTGAGCCCACCTGCTCTGCCGGGCACTGGCCTAGCACCCAGTCTGTCACCTTATTTGGTGCTCACAGCACCCTCAAGCAAGGGGGTCCATCTCCCTGTCCAGGTGAGGAATCAGGTTCATAGCCAGGTTTTGGTGACCAGAGTATTTTAAAAGCAAGAAATTCCTAAAGGGATCTGTTTTCCATCCTCAACCTGCACCCCTGCCCTGACCCAGGTGAGTGCTCAAGGGCATGCTGGGCACCAAGGGTTCTAGAAATGTTGAGGTTGCCCAGGAGACTATGCAACAGGCTTCAGACAACAGTGGGGGGGACCACAGCTTCTGGCTGTTCCAAGCGGCTGCCCTCACACTGGAACCAGACAGCACTTTCCCAATTCATCTCAAAGAAAAGAACAGTAGTCCCTGCGAAATTGGGCTCTCTGGCTCCTCCCCAGCAGCACTGACAAGGGCACAGGGAGTGAAGAGGGTGAATGGGGCACAAGCCAGCCAGGGACATGCGGGGCTCTGGGTTCCCACTAGTCAAAGGTCCTCGATGACCCAGGATGGATTAGTCAAGAATCCCAGAAGAACCTAGGACCCCCAGAGAATCTGCTGTCAGTCAAGTTCCAATTCTGATCTCACCCTAAGCACAATCCACAGTACAATACTGATAAGCGACAGCAAAAGCAGCCACCGCCTTTCAGCTGGGCACTGTTGTCCCCGCAGGTTCTGGTGGAGTCCCACTAACCCTCGTGACTGCTGTGCAGTGAGGGCGATAGGACAGAGATGCTCCAAGTACTCACCCCACCTCCCTGGGGAGCAAGGATCCCGTCCAGGCCTGGCACAGCTCTGCCTGAACCTGATCATCCCTATCTGCCAACTGGGGTGCGAGACCCATGGGGCGGGGACCCATGCTGCAGTCTTTCAAAGTCCTCCAGGCCTAGCACTGGCAGTGATGGGCCGGCTGCCCACCAGGGGGCTACTCGACCCAGAGCCCCACAGGGCCTGACTTACTCTTGAGCTTCTCCAGCTGCATGAGGGCCTTGTCTGTGTACTTCTGCGCCTTCTCTAGGTAGCCAGCTTGCATGGAGTGCATCACAGTCACCTGGGGACAAGGTCAGATGGTGGTGGCCACTGAAGCCCTCTCCTCTCACCCGGGCCACCAGGCTCCGGCCCCTGCAGGGACTCACCAGGTAGACAAGCACGCACATGTGCTCCTTGGGCAGCCAGTGGAAGAGGTCAGCAGGGTTGCTGGGTAGGATCTCGTCATCGTGCAGTGTGGAGATGGTCTGGATACACTGCTGCAGCTGCTTCAGGCACGGCTTCACGCTCTTTACCTGCAGCAGGCACACAGCACTGCATACCTGACCACCCATCTGCTCCTACCAGGTGCCAACACCCTTAAGAGGCACGTACCCACAGTGGCAGCTACCCAGGTCCCGCCTGCCTTGTCCCATCCCGAGGCCCTGCAGGCCGTCTCCGCAGCTGTCAGCACCCTGTAAGGGTCTGCTCTGCTTCTATGCACTGAGTGAAGTGCTCAGCCCAACAGGCAAAGGTGGGTGTAGGAGGGGGAACCAAGAAAGTGGCCGGTGGGGAGGGACAGGAGGCAATCGCAGAACTGATTTCTCAGTCAGAGGCCCATCCACCACCTGCCTGCTCCCCAGCAGCCACCACGCGGGAGGCAGCACACACCTGCCCAGCATCCAGGTAGTGGGTCACCTGGAGCACCAGGAAGAAGACACGCAGAGACTCTTTCTGGATGGGGTTCCCTTGCCAGTTCTCAACTATCTGCCCACAGAGGGTCAGCAGTGGGTGGACTTCCTGCAGCTTGCGCTCCATCAGCAGCAGCTGTGGGGAGAGGAGCAGGTGCTGGGGGCTGTCCGGGCGCAGGGCTGCCACCCACCTGCCCATGCACTGTGCAACTGCAGGCACCTCAAGCGGGGGCACAAGGCCAGGCTGGAGCCCAAGTCCAGGCAGCTCCAACCGAGCCGGCTCCCCCGCCAGCACAAATCCCACAGCCTGGAATTGGAGCTTTGTCTCCGAATCCAGCTGGGGGACGGGGGACAGGGTCTGCCTCTCATGGCTACCTGCCACGTGCGAGGGTCTGGGCAACTGCTGGGCCATGACATGGCAAGCAGGCGAAGCCTTGGCAGACCCTGGGACCCAAACTCATGCCCCCACATCTTATCCTGCCCAGCCTCCACTTACCATGCCTTTGCTGAGCAGGAACAGTGCCCTGGAAAAGAAAGGGGGCGTCAGGTCTGGGAGGCCCAGGCAACCCCTAGGATGACTGCCACCTCAACATTCCCAGGGACCTAACCCCTGGGGCAGTTAAATGGATGACAATGGACCCTGGCCAATAAGCGTGCTCTATTTTGTTCTATTTTCCTTTAACTTTTTTCTTGTTTAGAGACTCATGAGGTTCAAAAGCTCAGAAGGCAGAAACAGGTGCTCAAGAAAGCACGGAGTGAGGACTTCCCTTGGCTAAGACCGCTGCTTTTAGGAGCAGCTGTGGGGCTGCGGGCCCGCCAGTCTGTGCAGAGTCCCGACGTGCTGCAGCTGACACCCCGTCAAGTGGGCATGGCTCGGTGAGGAGACTGAGGAGCACGGGGTCCCAGTCACATAGTGAGACGTCTACACTCCCGGCCACCTGCCATCCTTTGTTGTTACCTCACAGCATGGACACCCGAGGGGCTCCTGCCTGACTGCTGAACTCTAGGGTCTAGAACTTCACGTCAGTGTTGCCATATTATCACCTCACTAGGCCTCAAGTCTGAGATCAGAAGTTCTGTGTCAGGAGACCTGTAGGCGCCATGCCCTGGTGCAGGCCCAGCCCGGTTACCTGCCCGCAGTGGTACAGAGGCCTGTCTTGAGGACACTTGTGAAGATGTGCAGTGTGCCCCCATCCCCGTGCCCTGCAAGTCGCTGCGTGTCGCCCCGAACCTAGTAATGGCTGCAGCATGAGGAGGACAAGACGGGCCAGGCGCACAGGCCGGACCACGTGACAGTGTCCATCCCGGGCAGGGTGGCTGAGGGATGAGAGTCTCCGGGGAGCTATGTGCACCCGTGTGAGCACTTACAGGTCCAGAACTCCAGAGAATAGACTTAGGAACTGTTCTGTCCCAACGACCCCACAGAACAAGCTTAGAGTCTGTGATACAGAATTTTTCACAATCCCAACACACACACAACAGAGTAAGAGTGCTGCTCCAAGGAGCCTGGAATCCTACTACAGAGGATTCTTCTCTTCCGGGTAAAAAGAGACTGGCGGCCCTCTAAGAGGGCGCACAGTGAAGCACTGGTGGCCTCTGACCCCGACCCCGACCCCAGCACACTAGCCTCCAGGTACTTTAAGCCGTTTCACGCACAATACGAACCCATGTCCGTTCTGTTACACAAATGTCCTCTTCCTCTGTCCCCTGTTGTACACCTAAACACTCCTGGGCGTCTGAATGGGGACTGGCTGCCAACCATGCCGCCCACGGGACCTACAAGCACCACTCTCACCCCCACCAGGAAGGGGATCACCCAGGACATCACACGGGCCCTTTTTATTTCAAGAGATGCTAGAAACACGCAAGTGCTCACAGTGCTGAGAACGCCAGCTGCCCCTCACCCTCACAGCCAACTCAGCAACTCCTCACTTTATGAACCGGTGGGGCAGGAGCATCTCTGGGCTGCCTGAATCTGCATGTCTCTTACTATGGATAAGGGTGGTCATCATTTCACGCTGAGATGCCATTGCTATTTGCTGTCCAGGACCAAACTTCCCCAAGTGGGTGGAGAAAGGGCCCGAGGATCGGGTGCCTACCGTGTGTACTCAGAGCCCACCACCCGGGCATACTCGGCCCCCACACCCAGGAGGTCACAGGCCGACACGAGGTCCTTCTCAAGTGTGTGCAGTTGCTGAGAAAAGGAGAAAAGAGCAATGACCCTCACTTCCAAACCACCAGATTTACCATATCTGACCTGCTACCTTGCAAGCAAGTTACACAAAACCTCCCCACATCAGCAAAATTGCCTCAGTATCAGTTCTGAGCTAAATTAAGCAGATTATCTCATCAACACTAATTGCTTTGGGTACAGAATTCCGCTTTGTCTACAGCTTAATGGTGCACAGAGCCAGCAGTAACACTAACGGGCACAGACCCCTGAGGGCTGTGCAAATATGTCTGTGTGCTTCGCAGGTCACCTTCAGGGGCCGGTCACTAGGGGAGCAGCCAGAGGAGCCTCAAACAAGAAGGGCCTCTTTCAGGGGTAAGTGTCTGTGGGAGTTTCAAACTCAGACTGAAAGGCAGGGACCCTGTGGGGCCTCAGCTGAGAGCTTGGGCTCTGCTTATCACACCCAGCTACTCTGTGACCTGAGGCAAGTGACTCACTACCTCGCCTGCTTCCTCCTCTGAGGAAAGGCACAAAAGCACACGGGAGGATTCAAGGATGGCAGTGCACGTGTGGGGCGGGAGGGCGCCTGGAGAGACGGCAGCCGCTCAGGCTAGGCGAGCTCTCCTCAGCAGGGGAGCGTCTGAGCCAAACCCTCCTGGCATTAAGAGGCTCCCCCAGGGAGCAGGTGACACTGGCAGCCCAGGCCCCACCGTGTGCACAGGCAGGTGATGGGGCTTCATCACGGAGGGCAGGCGAGAAGTGGCTGGCGGGCAGGCTGTGTCAGGGTCAGGGGAGGCTGGGGCTGGCCAGAGACAGGGCGGTATGGGCAGCGCCGGGATGGAGAGGCATCTCCAATGAGTCTACCTGGCCTGCAGGCTCCTCCCCTGCGGCCAGGGAAGCCCAGCCCAGAGAGCCGCCCACCCAACCGGCACCCGTGCACCTGGTCAGGCCCACAGTACGCACAGCGAGCTGGAAGAGCAGGCGGCAGTGCCAGTACGGGGTCTGCTGGGAGATCTGGATGGCTTTCCGCAGCAGCGGCTTTGCTGCGTCCACGGAATTCTGAAAGGAAATAGTCACGTTTAAGGAGGAAAAAGCAAGCTGGATTCCTTCTGCAGCAGCTGCGGACCCAGAAGGCCATTCCCAGACACACTTACCAAAGGATTTGCTTGATTTAAAAAGAAAAGATATTTTATTAGCCTCACTGGCTAGGAAGCTTTTCGCATTGATCTTAAAATAATTCCCTATTCAACTAAACTCAAAGTAGCTTTAGTTCAAATTCCTGAACAGTCAAATTGATAACAATTACCATCTTTTCTGAACTGTAACCAGAGTAAGAGGCCAGGGGCATGAAACAGGGGTCACTGCTCAAAGTGGAGAAAGGCAACTTTCAGTTACACTTGAGATCAGAAACCAGCTTCAGCTAAACTATGTGAACTTGTTCGGGAGTTAATCATCTTTAGCCCAGGAACAAGGCTGCTTTGCAACAGTCCTCCGTAGAAAAAGACTCTGCTAGTCTTTGTCAGCAAGTGGTCATCCATGGATGCCCTGTACCACATGTTCAGTTCAGTTCAGCCACTCAGTCGTCTCCGACTCTTTGCGACCCCATGGACTGCAGCACGCCAGGCCTCCCTATCCATCACCAACTCCAGGTGTGGAAGACAGGAAAATTATGCAAAGTCTTAAAAGCCAGAAGGGAATCCACTCCTGTGACTCCCAATCTGCCACTGTGCCTTCACTACAGGGAGAGGGGGTTTGCTTTCAGAAGCCTTTATATGTTCTTACCTCTTGACAGTATAACTCGGACAGAAGACTTGCTGCTTCAAACTTAACATCTTCAAACTGTGTGATCTAGTGATGTCTCGTTAAGGAAGTAGAGACACTACAAAATGGTCAGTTTAAAAGGGCCACAGTTCAGCATTCTGACGCTGTAAAGGCTGGCTGGATGAGCACATCCCCGTCCGCTCTAAAACCGCAAGTTCACGTATTCCCCTAGTAATCCCTGAGCTTGCTGCTGGCTGGTGTGGAGCTAGACGCTGTGGCATGAAGAGGAGCAGAGCACCCAGGAAGAAGCTGCTGGTCTGAAGGGATGCTCCAGGGCATCTGTGGGGCAAAGCCCAAACCCGAAGTGTGCATTATAAGCAGAATTCAAGTTTATAACCATGTTTTTATTTAGAAGGAGCTTTCCTTAAAGGGAATAGTACCAAGGAAAGGATACTTGCTGTGATATCAACCACTGAAAGAGAAAGAAAAAAAGAGTTAATTCTCCAACAGTGAAGCAGCTTTGCACGTGCTTAACTGGGCCCACTTCGGGGTTCACACAGGTTGTCCCGTCACCAAAGGCTGCAGGCGTTCAGTTAAGTGGGAAGATGGCCTGCTCAGCTTGAGAAGTGGGCTTGCTTTTCCTCTAATCCAGCAACCGTGGTGTGTCTGGGGGAAAGGGAACATGTACGTGCTCCCCTACGGATGGGCTTCCTGTCTTGCCAGGCTCTGGAGCCAGCACTGGAGCTGCCTCTCAGGAGCACAGCACGGCCGCCACATGCTACCTACTGCGGCACACCCACCGCCAATCACGGCGCGAGAAACCAGCTTAACACAATCAGAGAGCAGTCCTGAGGGCTCGTCTTTCGTGGGGAAGGCACATACAAAAGATGTTTGGAAATGAGCAAAGTTAGCCTCAGAGGGGAGGGAGGAGCACCACAGAAGGATGGGGATGGGCAGCGGTGATTCTGAGATCTGAGCTCACCACCTCTGCTCACGCGCATGCTGGTACGCGGTTCAGACGACAAGGTCCCACGTGGGGATAACTGTGCCCTGGAGTTTCACATTCCAGCAGGAAATGGTGCCGTCTCAGGGCAGTCCACCACACCACCACCATGACCACAGTCTCTCAACCATCTAAGACACAAGCACACACCTGACGCAGTTCCTGCTGATCCGCTCATCCTGCAAACATTCTCAGAGCTTTAGCGGTTGCTGGAAGGATGCAGAGGGAGGAGGAGGAGGAGAAGAAAGAGGAGACAGAGGCTGAAGGCCCATGGATCTGTTGCCTGACAGGGAGAAAGGCTGCTGAGGCCAGGGGGGCAGCCTTGGGCTAGAGATGTTTCTGGGGCTGAGTGAGTAGTGGCCAGGAAAATCACCAAAGAGGCTGGGGATGACTTGGAGCTGGTCTGGAGACCAGCCCCTGAAAGACACAGGTGGGCCAGGAGGGGGAGCTAATAGGAGCGGACGAGAGGGACAGAGGAACTTAGAACACTGGAGAGTCACTGGGCTCCTGTCTGTCTCTGTCTCCCATACTCTCTCTTTCTCTCTCTCTCTCTCACACACACGTGCATATAGAGCCCAGGCAAAAGGCATTCTGCAACCAGACCAAGTGTCCCCTCCCAAGGCAACAAGGCCTGGAGGAGCTCAGGGTCCCCACACAGACATGGGCAGTGCCTGCTGCCATGAGTGTGGCCCCAGAGTGAGGCTCCTTGGCTGGAGGCCATCTACAGAGACAGTGAGGACAGGCTCAGCTCCAGCCACGTGTGTGATGTTATAAAACTGGTAAACACAGAAGTAGGGGCTTGCGTTCTACAGAAGCCACTCCTTCCCACTCAGCATTCAGCAAGAGATGCTCACTCCTGAAGGCCACCAATTGGGAGGGACAACTGGAGGAAACTATGTGACCAAAAGCTGGGTTAGGGACATGCTAAGACCTGGTCCAACCTTGAGATTCTGAAGTTCCATGACTCAATCTCCACATGTAAAATTCTGAAGTTCCGTTACTCAATCTCCACATGTAAGACCTGTCTTGGGCAAGGCCTTCATGCTCAAGGGGAGCCCTTTAGAGAGAGTACACGGTGGATAAAAACACATACGGGAAGCACTTGCCTTTCACTTGGAGCTCCGCGTGGCTTGCTCTGAACAACCCAGACGGGTAGCCAAGGCGGAGTGGGTAAACCCACCATGCACAGGAGTTTCCAAGTCAAATCTAGCCACACCTCAGCCTGGTACAAAGCTGACCACACCTGAGTGTCACTGCCCCCCAACAGAGATGAAGAGGGCAACAAGACGAGGTGAAACTCTTCCAGTGGGCTGAAGAAGCCTTCTTTTTGAGTCTGTGGCCCAGGGATGCTCTCCTCACCACACAAGTTCAGTTCAGTTCAGTCATTCAGTTATGTCGGACTCTTTGCGACCCCATGGACTGCAGCACGCCAGGCCTCTCTGTCCATCACCAACTCCCGGAGTTTACTCCAACTCATGTCCATTGAGTCAGTGATGCCATCCAACCATCTCATCCTCTGTCATCCCCTTCTCCTCCTGCCCTCAATCTTTCCCAGCATTAAGGTCTTTTCCAATGAGTCAACTCTTCGCATGAGGTGGCCAAAGTATTGGAGTTTCAGCCTCAGCATCAGTCCTTCCAACGAATATTCAGGACTGATTTCCTTTAGGATGGTCTGGTTGGATCTCCTTGCCATCTAAGGGACTCTCTAGAGTATTCTCCAACACCACAGGTCAAAAGCATCAATTCTTTGGTGCTCAGCTTTCTTTATAGTTCAACTCTCACATCCATACATGACCACTGGAAAAACCATAGCTTTGACTAGACAGAACTTTGTCAGCAAAGTAATGTCTCTGCTTTTTAATATGCTGTCTAGGTTAATAGCTTTTCTTCCAAGGAGCAAGTGTCTTTTAATTTCATAGCTGTAGTCACCATCTACAGTGATTTTGGAGCCCAAAAAAATAAAGTCTCTCACTGTCTCCCCATCTCGTTGCCATGAAGTGACTGGACTGCATGCCATGATCTTAGTTTTTTGAATGTTGAGTTTTGAGCCAACTTTTTCACTTTCCTCTTTCTCTTTCATCAAAAGGCTCTTTAGTTCTTCTTCACTTTCTGCCATAATGGGTGGTGTCATCTGTGTATCTGAGGTTACTGATACTTCTCCCAGCAATCTTGATTCCAACTTGTGCTTCATCCAGCCCAGCATTTTGCATGATGTATTCTGCATGTAAGTTAAATAAGCAGGGTGACAATATACAGCCTTGACGTACTCCTTTTCCCATTTGGAACCAGTCTATTCCATATCCGGTTCTAACTGTTGCTTCTTGACCGGCATACAGGTTTCTCAGGAGGCAGGTAAGGTGGTCTGGTATTTCCATCTCTTTAAGAATTTTCCACAATTTGTTGTAATTTACACAAATGCTTTGGCATAGTCAACAAAGCAAAAGTAGATGTTTTCCTGGAACTCTCTTGCCTTTTCAACGATCTAACGGATGTTGGCAATTTGATCTCACCGCACAAGGCATACTCCAAATCCAGGGGTGAGGAAAGCCCACAAGAAACTACGTCCATGGTGGGCACACTGAGAAGGGACACAGCCAGAAGCCACCATGCCCGCTCCTCCAGTGTCTTGCCTGTGCTGCCGGGCCCAGGCCTGCATGGGCCCATCAAATGTCTTTTCATGTAGAGCCTTTGTGTGGTCAGCATCTGCTCAGCAGACACTCAGGCAGGACTCCACCGACAGCTCTCTTCTCTGGCCGGATGTGCCTGTCAGGGGTCAGTTTCTGTCTCTGCCAGTTCTCTCTTTTCTGACCTAAGGGTTGGAGAAAGAGCATCACACCCCTCTGGGGCCTTGAGTGGCCACCAGGAGAGCCAGGAAGTAAGATGTCCAAAGGCTTAAGACTCAAAGCTTCTGGAAGGCCTTGTTTGTCAGCATAAGAGGATGTCAGGAGTACTGCTCTAGGAGCCAGAGGATGAAGTTTGAGATGTGGACCCCCATGGGAGTCAGCAACGCTCCAAGTCCTGGAGGAGATGGATCCTAGTGGTCCTTGGCATCCACTTCCCAGAGGCACAACCTGCCACTGTTCTCCCATGCATGCAGTGTGGCCCTGTCCCACACACACAGATGAGGGCCGCTAGATGAAGCCCCATAATGTTCTTCCTCATGTGTCCCCAGTGCTATCATAGGCTGGCACGAGGCAGGTTCTCAGGAAACATTTGTTGCACAAATGATGACTTTATCTAGCATCACCAGGAAATGAGGGTTTCCTACTGTACAAAAAGCCACAGAATTGAGGCTTGCACCTTATCAACACAAACTTTTAAATACTAAATGGCATCAAGACATCTCAGCTTCAAACATCACTGCTTCTTGCTCAGGCATCACTGTCAGTGACACCTGGAGCTCTCCCCATGAGATGACCCATTCCTGAAGCTGCAGGACAGCTCCATGTCAAGGTGAGCCAGTCACTTCCGAAGGCTTGTCAGTCAGAAGTCAATCAACTCACTCTGCTTTTTTGTCTTTTTAAACCTTGCAACATACATTCATAATCAGAAACCTATAGACGAATATGTCCATCTCACAAACAAAAGTTTGTAGGATACCTTACCCAAGGTTGCTACCTCATCATATGTTTTACTTTGTAACATTAAAATATAGTTTTTATGTCTTCTCCCTTGTCATGGGAAAGCAGCCAAAGTTAAGAGCCCCTTTCACTGCCAGGCAGCTTGCAGGCGTGAGACAGAGAGGTGAATGATCCCTCCAGAAGCCTCTGGGGTCACCTTAGGTTCTCAGGGAACGCAAGGGTCACCACAGGGCCAGCATGCACCCTGAGGGTGGAAGGGCTGCGATCAGCACACCTCTCATTCCTTAGAACATTCACTTCAGAGTTGAGAGTGGGTTTTTTGTTTTCTTTTAAAATTTCTGAGCACCTAAGTTTATTAGCGGGGATTACACATGCAAATAACAGAATTTGGCCCCCCAAAATATGGAATGTTTCATGAATCTGTTTGTCATCCTTGCACAAGGGTCATGCTAATCTTCTCTGTATCATTCTAATTTTAGTACAGGTGCTGCTGAAGAGAGAACAAGGCCGAGAGTGTTTTAAGGCTTAAAGAATAGCAAGAAGAGATAAGAAAGCCTTCCTCAGTGATCAATGCAAAGAAATACAGGAAAACAACAGAATGGGAAAGACTAGAGACCTCTTCAAGAAAATTAGAGAACATTTCATGCAAAGATGGGCTCAATAAAGGACAGAAATGGTATGGACCTAACAAAAGCAGAAGATATTAAGAAGACGTGGCAAGAATACACAGAAGAACTGTACAAAAAAGATCTTCACGACCCAGATAATCACGATGGTGTGATCACTGACCTAGAGCCAGACATCCTGGAATGTGAAGTCAAGTGGGCCTTAGAAAGCATCACTACGAACAAAGCTAGTGGAGGTGATGGAATTCCAGTTGAGCTATCTCAAATCCTGAAAGATGATGCTGTGAAAGTGCTGCACTCAATATGCCAGCAAATTTGGAAAACTCAGCAGTGGCCACAGGACTGGAAAACGTCAGTTTTCATTTCAATCCCAAAGAAAGGCAATGCCAAAGAATGCTCAAACGACCGCACAATTGCACTCATCTCACATGCTAGTAAAGTAATGCTCAAAATTCTCCAAGCCAGGCTTCAGCAATATGTGAACTGTGAATTTCCTGATGTTTAAGCTGGTTTTAGAAAAGGCAGAGAAACCAGAGATCAAATTGCCAATGTCCGCTGGATCATGGAAAAAGCAAGAAAGTTCCAGAAAAACACCTATTTCTGCTTTATTGACTATGCAAAAGCTTTTGACTGTGTGGAACACAATAAACTGGAAAATTCTGGAAGAGATGGGAATACCAGACCACCTGATCTGCCTCTTGAGAAATCTGTATGCAGGTCAGGAAGCAACAGTTAGAACTGGACATGGAACAACAGACTGGTTCCAAATAGGAAAAGGAGTTCGTCAAGGCTGTATATTGTCACCCTGCTTATTTAACTTATATGCAGAGTGCATCATGAGAAATGCTGGACTGGAAGAAGCACAAGCTGGAATCAAGATTGCCGGGAGAAATATCAATAACCTCAGATATGCAGATGACACCACCCTTATGGCAGAAAGTGAAGAGGAACTAAAAAGCCTCTTGATGAAAGTGAAAGTGGAGAGTGAAAAAGTTGGCTTAAAGCTTAACATTCAGAAAACGAAGATCATGGCATCTGGTCCCATCACTTCATGGGAAATAGATGGGGAAACAGTGTCAGACTTTATTTTTTTGGGCTCCAAAATCACTGCAGATGGTGACTGCAGCCATGAAATTAAAAGACGCTTACTCCTTAGAAGGAAAGTTATGACCAACCTAGATAGCATATTCAAAAGCAGAGACATTACTTTACCAACAAAGGTCTGTCTAGTCAAGGCTATGGTTTTTCCTGTGGTCATGTATAGATGTGAGAGCTGGACTGTGAAGAAGGCTGAGTGCCGAAGAATTGATGCTTTTGAACTGTGGTGTTGGAGAAAACTCTTGAGAGTCCCTTGGACTGCAAGGAGATCCAACCAGTCCATTCTGAAGATCAGCCCTGGGATTTCTTTGGAGGGAATGATGCTGAAGCTGAAACTCCAGTACTTTGGGGACCTCATGCAAAGAGCTGACTCATTGGAAAAGATTCTGATGCTGGGAGGGATTGAGGGCAGGAGGAGAAGGGGACGACAGAGGATGAGATGGCTGGATGGCATCACTGACTCGATGGATGTGGGTCTGAGTGAACTCCGGGAGTTGGAGATGGACAGGGAGGCCTGGTGTGCTGTGATTCATGGGGTCGCAAAGAGTCGGACACGACTGAGCGACTGAACTGAACTGAACTGATACCTTGTAACCAAGGTAACTTAAAAAAAAATTTTTAATAACCAAAATGTGTAGAAAAAGTTATCAAATGCAATTCCTCTGGGACGGGAGCACAGCGTTTAGGAGCCAGCCTGGCCTCGCAGCGTATGACCATGGCTACAAGCAGCCCAGCCAGTACTGTTATCAGCAAGTTGAAGTGGTCTCGACCTTCTGCATTTGGTGAGGACCCAAAGAGACAGTGCTCCAAGAAGCATGAACACTGGGCCTGGCATGCGGAAGGCACCAACAATGCTGTAATTCCTAGGCAGGAACAAGAAGTAGAGGCTACCGGGGAAGCAGGGGTCAAGTTGCTAGAATCATGAAGTGATGGTTCCTAAATACATTTCACCGTCTAAAGTCAGAGGAGACCCAGAGAATGCATGGAAAAAATGAAAATGCAAACAGCAATAGGCACAGATATTCTTCTGTGGAAATGCTTAACACCAAGTGATACAAATGCAGCTTCTGCACCAGGTTCTGCTCCTGACTGATGTGGCACAGAATTTACCAGGACACGGGCATGATCCTAAAGCCGAGGTCCGCAACCTTCAGGATCTAATGCCTGATGATCTGAGGCGGAGCTAATGTAATAATAACACAAATGAAGTGCACAATAAATTTAATGTGTTTGAATCATCCCCAAACCATCTCCCTGTCCCAGCCCAGTCCATGGAAAAATTGTCTTCCATGAAACCGGTTCCTGGTGCCAAAAAGGCTGAGGACCGCTGTCCTAAAGGATGAAAGATTTGCTTCAGCTGTGCCTGATGACGAAAGGCCCAGAAGTGAGCCCTTTAGGGCCTTCAGCGTCAAAAAGGAAGCTTTTAATCACTTGCCGGGAAGGTAGCTATAGACTCTCTGGCTAAACCTGGAAGCAGAAGGAAGGAGTGTCTGACTAGCACAGTTTGGAGCAACTTTCCAAGTCAAACAACCACTAAAAAGTAGCCCCACTGAAACTACACAGAGAAACCAAACCGGCATTAACACAGATACTGCAGTTAGGAAAGCACGTCATCCAGAGGATGATTGCCCAGATTACAGCAAACAACGGAAATCCATTCCAGAGAAGAGGCGTTTACTCCTCTGCAGCTTTCAAATCAGGGAAGTATAGGGATAATGACGTATATTCCACGTCAAGAGATAAAAGTAATATAATCAAAAGCAAGAAAGTTAAGGGGGAAATAAACACATCTAAATACAGAAATGTAGATTCTCAACTCCACAGTGGAAGCACAAATGACTGAAACAGAACTGTCTACAAATGGAACTGTCTGCTTGAAAAACAGTGAATGTAAGACAAGAGAAGACTGAAAATTCACAGAGGAAGAGGTGTGCAGCAAGAGGAAAGATAAGAAGGCAAAAATGAAATGAAAAAGCACGAAATCTGACAGAATCTGCAGAAATGACTTCATAAATTATCTAGGTAAGAAATTTCTGGTAAAGCAACATCCCTTATAATCATGAACAATTTAGTTAAGTCCCAGGGGAGTCAGGAATTCTGTTGATACATCCACATCACTGCCATATCATAATCAAAAAGGGAAGGCTCTCTGGTGAAGTGTCTTGTTGTGTACCCTAATAGTTACGGTCTGCTGAGCAGATCCAGGGACTGAGACAGCCAGCAGGCTATCCAAAGGCCTGTAGAGGCAGATACCCCTGGGAAACCAATGGCTACAATTTGGATAAAGTTGCAAAGTGAAACATCCTCCATGCCTCGGAACTCTTAACGAATGAACTGATGAAACATATGGGTGAGTTTATTACACATTCCTCTTGGAAATACAAACACAGTGGAGGAAACAGAAATAATAATTGAAACATATATACACACACACACAAACAAGGTTAGCCTCTTATACAGAAAGCAAAAGATGATGAAAATAATAGATAAGGAAGATAAATGTGGTACCAAGTTTAGAGATCAATTAAAATTTTTACCTATAGTACACATATGATTCTTTACCAAGTAAAGAATGAAAAGGAAGAAAAAAAGTTGACAGCTGCCTGATTTGGAAAAAATGCACAATTAAAAAGAATGAAGTTTAAAGAAAGCATGCTTGCACTGTGATACAAAGGGAGATCAGAAACAACCACAGAGGGCCTCCCTGATGGCTCCTCGTGAAGAATCTGCCTGTCAACGCAGGAGACATGGACTCAATCCCAGGTCTGGGACGATCCCATATGCCTCAGGCACAACTAAGCCCCTTTGCCACAACTATTGAGCCTGTGCTCGAGAGCGTGGGAACCTCAACTACTGAGCCCACACACCCTAGAGCCTGTGTTCCGCAAAAAGAGAGCCCACAGCAGTGAGAAGCCCACACACTGCAACTAGAGAGCAGCTCCCACTCTCTGCAACTAGAAAAAACGCCCACACAGCAATGAAGACCCAGCACAGCCAAAAATAAATAAATAAAACTGTAAAAAAAAAACAACCACAGAAAGAGAACGGTACAGAGAATGGCATTTTACCTGAAACCTGGACAAGCTTTCAGCTGGGGATGCACCTGACAGAGAAAGGGATTTATTTCCAAGCATAATGACAGTGAGCTACAGAAGTTAGATTGTGGCTCTGTGAAAGACCCCTTAAGATCGAGGGTTCTATAAAATCAAGGGAAAACTCTCCACAAGGGGAAGAATTTAAATTACAGGTCCCAAAGCCAAGCAGCTACAAAGAAGCAATCTAGGCATGGTTCCTTCCCCTCAATAGCACTGAGTGGGCAAATATATGACAAGGATGATATATACAATAACTATGAACCACTGCCAGCAACAGGCCGAATGGAAAGAAGTAAAACTGTCACTGTTTGCACATGACATGATACAATATACAGAAAATCCTAGAGATGCCATCAAAAAATATTAGAACTAATAAATGAATTCAGTAAAGTTGCAGGATACAAAATTAATATATAGAAATATATTGTGTTCCCATGCATTTAATAATGATCAGAAAAATAAATTAAGAACACAATACCATTTACAGTTGTATCAAAAAGAATAAAATAGCTATGAATAAATCTAAACAAGGAAGTAAAAGACTTGCACTTTGAAAACGCAAACATTCAATGAAAGAAATTGAAGACTACAGAAATGAATGGAAACTATACTGTGCTTGTGAACTGGGAGAACTGATATTCCTAAACGAGCACACGACCCAAGTCAATCTACAGATTCAATGCAATCCCTCCCAAAATACCAGCAGCATTTTTCACAGAACTACAACGAATGATTCTAAAAACTGTATGGGGCCTTCTCCAGTGGCTCAGAGGTAAAGGATGTGCCTGCCAATGCAGGAGACAAGGGTTCAATCTCTGGTCCACGAAGATCCCACATGCCTTGAAATAACTAAGCCCGTGTGCCACAATTATTGAGGCTCTGTTCTAGAGCGTGGAAGCTGCAACTATGGAGTTCACGTGCTGCAGCTACGGAAGCCTGCCTGCCTTACAGTCTGTGCTCTGCGACAAAAGAAGCCACCGCAGGGAGAAGCCCATGGACCACGACCAGAGAACAGCAGCCCCATCTCTCCACAACTAGAGAAAAGCCCGCACAGCAATGAGGATCCAGCTCAGCCAAAAATGACTTTTTTTTAATCGTATGAAAACACAAAGGACCCCGAAAAGCCAAAGTAATCTTGAGAGAACAACACAGCTGGAGGTATCATGCACCATGATTTCAAATTATACCACAAACCTACAGTAAAAATAGTATGGTATCCACACAAAAACAGATTCATAGGTCAATGGAAGAGAAGAGACAAACCAGAATAAACCCACACTTACACAGTCAATTAATCTATGAGAAAAGAGGGAAGAATACAAATTGGCGAGAAAAGACAGTCTCTTCTATACATGGTGTTAAGAAAACTGGACAGCCATAAGAAAAAGAATTAAACTGGACTACTTTCTCACTCTACATAAAAAAATAAAGTCAAAATGAATGAAAGACTTAAATTTAAGACCTGAAACCATACAGTTCTAGAAGAAAATATAGGCAGTATACTCTCTGATATTAAAATCTTAGCAGTATTTTTTGGATGTTTCCTCAGGCAAGGGAAAAAAAAGGAAAAACAAACAAATGGGACCCAGTTAGTTGCTCAGTCGTGTCTGACTCTTTGCGACCCCATGGACTGCAGCACGCCAGGCTTCCCTGTCCATCACCAACTCCCGGAGACTGCTCAAACTCATGTCCGTCAAGTCAGTGATGCCATCCAACCATCTCATCTTCTGTCATCCCCTTCTCCTCCTGCCTTCAACCTTTCCCAGCATCAGGGTCTTTTCCAGTGAGTCAGTTCTTTGTATCAGGTGGCCAAAGTATTAGAGCTTCAGCATCAGTCCTTCCAATGAATATTCAGGACTGATTTCCTTTAGGATTGACTGGCTGGATCTCCTTGCAGTCTAAGGGACTCTCAAGAGTCTTCAACACAACAGTTCAAAAGCATCAATTCTTTGGCGCTCAGCTTTCTTCATAGTCCAACTCTCACATCCATACATGACCACAGGAAAAACCATAGCTTTGACTAGATGGACCTTTGTTGGCAAAGTAATCTCTCTGCTTTTTAATATGTTGTCTAGATTGGTCATAGCTTTTCTTCCAAGGAGCAAGCATCTTTTAATTTCATGGCTGTAGTTACCATCTGCAATGATTTTGGAGCCCCCCAAAATGAAGTCACTCACTGTTTCCACTGTTTCCCCATCTATTTGCCATGAAGTGATTGAACTGGATGCCATGATCTTAGTTTTTTGAATGTTTAAAGCCAACTTTTTCACTTCCCTCTTTTGCTTTCATCAAGAGGCTCTTTAGTTCTTCGCTTTCTGCCACAAGGGTGGTGTCATCTGCGTATCTGAGGTTATTGATATTTCTCCTGGCAATCTTGATTCCAGCTTGTGCTTCATTCAGCCTGGCATTTTGCATGATGTATTCTGCATGTAAGTTAAATAAGCAGGGTGACAATACACAGCCCTGACGTACTCCTTTCCGCATTTGGAACCAGTCTATTCCATATCCGGTTCTAACTGTTGCTTCTTGACCTGCATACAGATTTCTCAGGAGGCAGGTCAGGTGGTCTGATACTCCCACCTCTTTAAGAATTTTTCCACAGTTTGTGGAACTACACCAAATGGGACTACACCAAACTAAAAAGCTATTTTTACATAGCAAAGGAAAATATTAACAAAACAAAAAGGCACCTTACTGAATGGGAGAAGATACAGTTGTCCTCAGGGGATTGATTCCAGGAGTCCTTGAGGATATCAAAATCCATAGATCCTCAAGCCCTTATATATTTTTATTTTTTAAGTGAAGTAGAGTTGTTTTACAATGTTGTGCTAGTTTCTGGTACACATCAAAATGATTCGGCTTAACATATAGTTTTTTTTCATATTCTTTTCCATTATGACTTACTACAGGATATCGAATATAGCTCCCTGTGCTCTACAGTAGGGACTTGTTGGTTATCTATTTCATATATAGTACTTTGTATCTGATAATCCCAAACTCCTAATTTATCTTTCTCCTACCCCTATCCCTCCTTGGTAACTGTAACATTGTTTTCTATGTCTGTGAGTCTGTTTCTATTTGAAAAAAGTTCATTTGTATCATATTTTAGTTCCCACATATAAGTGATCTCACATGATATTTGTCTTTGCCTGACTTACTTCATTACTTAGTATGACTGTGATAATCTCTAGGTCTAGCCATATTGCTGCAAATGGTATGATTTCGTTCTTTTTTATGGTTGACTGATATTCTAATATATACATATACTACATCTTCTTCATCCATTCATCTATCAATGGACATTTAGGATGCTTCCATGTCTTGGCTATTATAAATAGTGCTGCTATGAACATTCTGGCACATGTATTTTTTTGAATGAGTTTTTATCTTTTCTGGATATATGCCCAAGAGTGGGACTTCTGGAGCATATGACAACTCGATTTTAAGGAACCTCCATACTGTTCCCCACAGTGGCTGCACCAATTACATTCCTAGCAACAACGTAGCAGGATTTCCTTTTCTCAACACATTCCTTAGCATTTATTATTTGTAGACTTAAAAAAAAATTATTCATAGATTTTTTTGATGATTGTCTTTCTGACTGATGTGTGGTGATACCTCACTGAAGATTTGATTTGCATTTCTCTAATAACTAGCAATTTGAGCAACTTCCCATGTGCCTAGAAGCCATCTGTGTATCTTCTTTGGAGAAATGTCTAGATTCAAGCTCCTTACATGAAATGGCATACTCAGTTCAGTTCGTTCAGTCGCTCAGTCGTGTCCGACTCTGCGACCCCATGAATTACAGCACGCCAGGCCTCCCTGTCTATCACCAACTCCCGGAGTTCACCCAGACTCACATCCATTGAGTCAATGATGCCATCCAGCCATCTCATCCTCTGTCGTCCCCTTCTCCTCCTGCCCCCAATCCCTCCCAGCCAGTCTTTTCCAATGAGTCAACTCTTCGCATGAGGTGGCCAAAGTACTGGAGTTTCAGCTTTAGCATCATTCCTTCCAAAGAAATCCCAGGGCTGATCTCCTTTAGGATGAACTGGTTGGATCTCCTTGCAGTCCAAGGGACTCTCAAGAGTCTTCTCCAACACCACAGTTCAAAAGCATCAATTCTTCGGCACTCAGCTTTCTTCACAGTCCAACTCTCACATCCATACATGACTACTGGAAAAACCATAGCCTTGACTAGACAGACCTTTGTTGACAAAGTAATGTGTCTGCTTTTTAATATGCTATCTAGGTTGGTCATAACTTTCCTTTCAAGGAGTAAGCATCTGGTTGGTGCAAAAGTAATGATATTTTTGCATTGCTGAAATTTGCCATTTGATATTGGAATATATTCTAAATAAATGTACTTATGTTATACATCATTTTAATGCACATTCTTGCTTTTTTTTTGCTAACAACATTACTTGTTTATTTTTTATCTATTTTAGACGATGTGAATGGTTGACAAAAAGCAATTTAAAACAATTTTCTTATCTGAGTTCAAAATAGGTAGTAAGGCAGTGGAGACAACTTGCAACATCAACAATGCATTTGGCCTGCTGCTGCTGCTAAGTCACGGCAGTCGTGTCCGACTCTGTGCGACCCCATAGACGGCAGCCCACCAGGCTCCCCCATCCCTGGGATTCTCCAGGCAAGAACACTGGAGTGGGTCGCCATTTGTGAAAAGTGAAAGTTAAGTCGCTCAGTCGTGTCCGACTCTTAGCGACCCCAAGGACGGCAGCCCACCAGGCTCCTCCGTCGGTGGGATTTTCCAGGCAACAGCACTGGAGTGGGGTGCCATCGCCTTCTCCAGCATTTGGCCTAGGAACTACTAATGAATGTACAGTGCAGTGGGCTTCAGGAAGTTTTGCAAAGGAGACGAGAGCCTTAAAGACAAGAAGAGTAGTGGCCAGCCATCGGAAGTTGACGACAATTGAGAGCCATCATCAAAGCCAATCCTCTTACAACTATACAAGAAGAACTCAACGTCAACCATTCTGTGGTCATTTGGTATTTGAAGCAAATTGGAAAGGTGAAAAAGCTCAGTAAATGAATGTCTCATGAGCTGACCAGAAATTTAAAAAAAAACTCATTATGAAGTGTCATCTTCTCTTATTCTATGCAACAACAAACCATTTCTCAATTGGATTGTGACATGTGACGAAAAGTGGATTGTATACAACAACCAGCAGTGACAAGCTCAGTGGCTACACTAAGAAGTACTTCCCAATGCCAAACTTGCACCAAAAAAAGGTCATGGGTCATGGTTTTGGTGGTCTGCTGCCTGTCTGATCCTCTACAGCTTCACGGATCTCACTGAAACCATTACATCTCTGAGAAGTATGCTCAGCAAATTGATGAGATGCACTGAAAACTGCAGCTGGCATTGGTCAACAGAAAGGGTTTCTATCTTCTATCAAAAAAAGATAGGTCAACAGAAATTCTCCTCCACAACAACACCCAACTGCATGCTGCACAACCAATGCTTCAAATGCTCAGCAAACTGGGCTATGAAGTTTTGCTGCATCCACCATATTCACCATTTTCAACCGACTACTTCTTCAAGCATCTCAACAACTTTTTACAGGGAAAATGCTTCCATAACCAGGAGGAGGCAGAAAATGTTTTTCAAGTTTGTCAAATCTCGAAGCATGGATTTTTATACTATAGGAATAAACAAACTGATTTTTTGTTGGCAAAAATGTGTTGATTGCAGTGGTTTCTATTTTCATTAATAAAAATGTGTCTGAGCCTAGATATAATGATTTAAAATTCACAGTCCAAAACCATAATTACATTTGCATCAACCTAATTCACACAATGAATATAATCAGCCCTTATATCCTTGGTTGGTTGAATCTGAGGATGTGAAACCCGCTGATATAGAAGGTCAACTGTATTTGCAAATGATATATCCAGTAAGAGGTTAATATCCAAAATATACAAAAAACCTCTTACAACTGAACATCAAAAAAACAAACAATCCAATTAAAAAATGGATGAAGGACCTAAAAAGACATTTTCCCAAAGAATACATACAGGTGGCCATGAAAAGATGAACAGACACATGAAAAGACAGTAATTATCAGGGAAATGCAAATCAAAAATCATAGTGAGATACCACCTCACACCTGTCAGAATGGCTATCAAAAAGACAACAAATAACAAGTGCTGGTCAGAATGTGGAGAAAAGGGGACCCTTGGGCACTGTTGGTAGGACTGTTAATTCGTGCAGCCACTATGGAAAACAGTATGGAAGTTCCTAAAAAAAATAAAAAATAGAATTACCACAGGATTCAGCAGTTTTACTTTTTGGGTATTTACCTGATAAAAACAAAAACATTCAAAAATAAACATGCACACCACTGTTCACTGCAACATTATTTATTAATGTAATAGGTAAGATACGGAAGCAACCTAAGTGTCCACTGATGGATAAAAACAATGAGGTATACACATACAAGGTAATATTGGGGGCTTCCCTGATGGCTCAGACAGTAAAAATCTGCCTGCATGAGACTCAGGTTCAATGCCTGGGTTAGGAAGATCCCCTGGAGAAGGGAATGGCTACCATACAAGGTCATATTAATCAGCCATTAATATAATGAAATCTTGGATTTCCCTGGTGGTCCAGTGGCTAAGAATCCATCTGCCAATGCAAGGGACATGGGTTCAATCCCTGGTCTGTGAAGATTCCACATGCCATGGGTAACTAAGCCCATGAGCCACAACTGCTGAGCCCATGTGCCACAAATGAAGCTTGCGTGTCTTAGAGCCCATGTTCTGCAACAAGAGAAGTCACAGCAGATAGAAGCCCATGCACCACAGCTAAGGAGTAGCCCCTGCTTGCCACAACTAGAGAAAGCCTGCTCGCAGCAACAAAGACCCAGCACAGACAATAAATAAAGAATTTTTTTAAAAGTCCACATCAAATTAAAAAAACCTTTAAAAGAAAATATGAAATCTTGCCACTTGTGACAACATAAATGGATTTAGAAAGTATTATGCTAAGTCAAATAAGCCAGACAAAGAAAACTAAATACTGCATGATCTCAATTATACGTGGAATCTAAAAACATACTAGTATATACAGAGAATAAACAACGGTTGCCAGATGGGCAAAATAGGTGGAAGTGGTTAAGAAGTACAAACCTCCAGTTATGAAATAAGCAACCCAATGGAGATGTAATACACAGCATAAAGAATATGGTCCATATAACATTGTAATAACTGTATGAGGTCAGATGGTTCCTAAACTTATTAGGGTGATCATTCCACAATGCATGCAAATGTCAAAGCTCTACATAATATACCTGAAACTAACACAATACAGTAAGCCGCCTACAAACAAAACCTTCAAGTTGCGACCTTCCAAAGACGTGATTGTGTGTTCATGTGTCCACTCCCAGAAGCTAGTTCACCTGTCTGGCGTACTCTATCCTGTGAGTACACCCTCTACAAGTGGTTGCACTTCTGTGCACCTTACTGTACAGTACTGTATAGAGTACAGTATCTTTATTTCAAGCCCAGGATGTTCAGAAGCAAGTATAAATGCAGGGGTGATGCAGGCGGTACTGCTACCAGTCCCTGTATGCCATCTGTTGTACTGTGCTACTCTACTTTTCAAGGTACTGTTCTATAAGATTAAAACTATTTTCTTTTGTGTGTCTGTTTATATATTGTTTTATAGTATTTGTACAGTATTTGTTTTAAAGTATTATAAACCTGTTAATAGAGTACTATACAATCGATTGTGTTAATTGGGTGCCCAGATTAACTTTGTTGGACTTACAATAAATTGGACTTGCGAATGTGCTCTTAGAACGGAACTCGTTTGTATGTAGGGGACTCACTGTATTGTTATGTCAACTACATTTCAACTGGGAATTCCTCAGTGCTTTCACTGAGTTGTGGCCTGGGTTCAATCCCCTGTTGGGAAACTAAGATCCTACAAGCCGCACAGCACAGCCAAACAAATTTTAAAAACCCCGTAATACGTCAATTAAAAAAAGAAAGGAAAAAAAAAACCAGGCTGAATGGCCTGGAGACCAGAGAAAGAAAGTGGCAGGATTTGTTGTTAACTGAGAGAAGGGACAGCTTTATAACTAGCATACCTATTGAAGGCCCTGGGCTGCCAGGCCTGGGCAGTCACAGCCTCCACCCTTCATACACCCAACGAAGCCTGACACTTCATTTGCTCTCAGCCTCATCGCTGTCTCGGAGAAACCCTGGTATCAACTAGTCACCGACAACTGGGGTACTTCTAGGGATTGACATGAAACCTGGAACAGTTCTCAAGGCTTGCCTCCTCCACCTCATTCAGGCCTCTGTTCAAACGTCACTCACACAAATACAGACTCCCTGATTACCTCTGCCAAAAACAGCTCCCTGTCAACTCCCTGGTCCACATGTTTAATGGTTCTTCAATCCCTGCCTAATGTTTTACGACATAGTCATTGTTTGTCTCCCTCACAAAAACACAAGCTTATGTGGGCAGGGACTGTTTTATTAGTCACTGCTGATCCCTGGCACCTAGAACAGGGCTTGGTACCCAGTGTGAGCTGATTAAGTATCTGCTGAATGAACGGAAGAAACAAACTTCACAGAAATGATGACTCAATGTCGTGGCATCCACCCTGGTGGTCTTGAGCCTACCTGTGAGACCAGTTTTATTAATAACTTGCTGTGTGGCTTTGGGCAAATCACTTCACCTCTCAGGGCCCATACTGCCTCACTCCTTAAACAAGGAAGTGGCTCAAGCAAGGACAAAAGCCCCTTCCAACTCTACAGTCTGCAAAACACAGATCTAATTATCCTCCCCAAGGCAACTTGTTACTAGCCACAGGTGAATTCAGATTTACCTCGGATCAAGACATTTTTTACATGATCGTTGATTCTACTCAAGAAGTCTCTCCTCTAAGCTGAATAAGGCTGAGTAAATGGCAAATGGAAACACCGTCTGTCAGGAGCACAGTGTTGCTCTGAAAGGAACAACTCCACAGCCCCAGAGGGCAGAGGGACGGCCACTTTCCCACATTCTTCGGGGTACCAAGACCCCACAAGGCATCGTGGGAAGATGGGGCCTGCCCTCTGAAGGGGATGGACCCGTGGATAGTGGGAGGAAGAGACGTCACAGGTGGTTGTGGAGAAAGCAGGAGTCCTGAGCCCTGGAATCCAGACCCCGCAATCCTCAGCTCTGCTTTTTTCAAGACGTCAAACCGTCTCTCGAGTCTGCCTCCCGCCTATGACTCCCCTCATCACTGATGGGGTCACAGTCTCTTTCGTCTGGAAGTCCTTCTCAGACTTCCATCTCCTGGGAAAGACCTTGCTAGATTTCCTCGGAAGCCAAATTTCAGATTCTCAAAGGATGCCTGGACTGTTGTTACCTGGGGTTACCTGGACCCTCCCCTATCCCGAGTCCTAAGCCTCTGGCTGTCACCAGAGATACCAAGTAAGGTACGTGGCGAGGCCCTCGGATCCTCTGAGAGGCTAACAGCTTTGGGGGTCTCGCTGCTCGTGCGGAACTCACGCCCCAGGTTCCAGAGGAGCGGCCCGGCGGCGGCCCCCGTCCACCAGGGTCGCGGCCCGTCAGCTCAAGCCCGGAAAGGAACCCGCGCCTCCTCCCTCGCGGCCCAGCCCACGCTCACCGCCTTCTCCAGGTGGCTGCGCGCCTGCTCGCTGTTCTTGGTGTGGTGGTAGAGCACCGAGCCGAGCTGCAGATGTGTTCGGGCCTCAATGCGCTGAGGCGGCTTGAAGGGGAACACGGCCTGCAAGCAGTGCACGCACAGGCGGATCTTGGGCGGGCTGGAAGTGCGGAAGTGCTCGGCAAAGCCCAAGAGCGCCAGGTACCACGACTCAGCCGCCTCGGCCTGCGCTGCTTGGGCCGCCGCAGCCTGAGCCGCCGCCGCAGCCTGAGCCGCCATTTTAGCCTCCACAACAACAAGCCGCCGCCACAGAGAGGCGGAAACAGGCGCGTGGGGCGGGGCCGGAGCGCCTCGCCTTTCTCGCGAGAGCTGCTGTACAAAGCATCCTGGAATATGTAGTTTGTGTTTGAAGTGGCTGCGGCCCCGGAAAGGTCTGAGAAAAGACGACATTCTCTGGTCCGCCGTAACTGAGACCAGAGATTGCCGATTGGCTGAGGTTTGCGTTCCTCGGGGGAAGACCCCCAGCTGTCCAAGCAATGGTAGGTCTTGGCTTGCCGAGGCGGACTACATCTCCCATCAGGCCACGCGCACTATAACAGGCCCCCCCCCCAACTCCGGTGGCGCCGGAGCATTGTGGGATTGGATGAGTCTCAAGATGGACAACCGGGATGTTGCAGGTAACAGCCCCCGCCTACCCTCGAGCGTCCGCCTGGGTCCTCCGGCTACGCGTCTTTGCTTCGCCATCCCGTCGGGCCTACCTCAACCCGTTGGCCCTTAGCCTCAGCCTCCGGGCGTCTGGAAGAGGCGGCTTTTGCACCACCCCAGTTTCTTGGGACCCCCCCCCGAGACCCAGTTATCCTCCCCGCCCCCACCGCTGGTTTGGTGAGGACGCCAGGCTTTCCTCAAAGGCCGCCACGGTTATCTGCCCTGCGCCTGCTTTCCGAGCTGACCGCCTTAAGGGCTGCTCCAAGCTCCGCTCCCCGAGCCAGCGGCAACCTTCGGGTCTTCTGCGCCCCTCTTTTCTACTAAGCTCCTTCCTCGCCTCTATCCCACTTTCTTGGAAAGCTGCTTTTCCGAACTGCACTCTGACTCCCTGTACATATTTTCCTGGGTCTTTAGAGCCCCCCTTTTACCATAAACCTTGCCCCTCCCTCTCTCCCAGTTCTAGCGCCCCCAGACTGGGATGCATTCAACAAACATACTTTATGTGCTAGGCACAGTGTTAGTTGCTGAGGATGCAGTGGTATCCAAAATGGGGTCGTGTCGTACTGAAGGTTACTTTTACCGAGGCATCATACAATGCACAAGGAGGAAATACTTACAAGAGAGTTATAGTGACTTGAGAGAGTGGAAATGCAGGCTGCTGAGATTGAGTGGCCAAGGAAGGCCTTTTTGAGCAGAAGACATTTGAGATGAGAGGGTGCCAACTATTGAAAGGCAGAGCCTTCCATGGAGAGAGGAACAGCAAGTGTAAAGGCCTTGAGGATTTGTTATTTTGAGGAATATCAGGGATGAACTGGAAGTGGGAAGGGGGTTATCTCTGGCAGGGTCTTCAAAATCAGCTTTCAGAGTTTGGGTTTTATTTTGAGCCCCACGGGGAACCTTCGAGGTGGCTTTTCTATGTCCACAATTACCACCCTTGTCTGAAGACACCATCATCTTTTGCTTACAGCCAGTAAGCCTCCTGGTTGTTTCCTTACTCTGTCCAATCAGTAGCTGGAATGATCTCACAAATAAAAGTACCAATTGGATCTTATCAGCTTAATACTCCCCTGTGGCTTCTTAAAGCCCTTTAAGTAAAACTCAGACTTCCTATCTTCTCCCACCACTCCCTGCGAACTGTCCATTCCCACCCCTGGAACTGTCCATTCTGACCACATTGGACCCTTGCTGGTCCCTTGGGCTTTCACCTCTGCTGCTTGCTCTACTCAGATCAGCCCCCATGTGGCTTTTCAGGAAGCCAGCTCTTTATCTTTCTGTTTTTAGCTTAAATGTCCCCTCTTCTAAGGGCTGTTTTCTGGCTGCCTTAGCTCTGTAGGTGTTCCTCTGTTATTCCTTCTCACCATTTTTTGTTTGTTTCCATCAGAGAGCTCTTACGATTTTGCAGCTACTTTCTTGTTATAAGTCTGTTGTATCCTCAGCCAGAGGTGAATCACACATGAGCAGAGCTCCATCTGTCTTGTTTAGCACCAAGTACAGCACCCAGTGCATAACTCAGTAAATGCTTGCTAAATAAACGAACAGATGTGTGACTGTGAATGAATGTCAGTCTGAATGCCAGTTGCTGCAGGCAGCAGCACCTGGGCCGCACCATGTAGCAGCTGCTGGGCATGTTTGTGGAGCTAAGGTGATTTCTTTCTTTCTTTTTTTTTTTTAATTTATTTTTTATTGAAGTATAGTTGAATGGCAGTGTTGTGTTTATTATTGCTGTACTAGTGATTCAGTTATACATATATATATATACACATTCTTTCCCATGTTCTTTTGCGTTATATCACAGGATATGAATATTCTTGCCTGTGCTATACAGTAGGGCCTTGTTCTTTATGTATTCTGTACGTACGAGTTTGCATCTGCTAACCCCAAACTCCAAATGCAAACACCAGTCTCTTCTCTATGTCCCTGATTCTGTTCCTGTTTTATAGATAGGTGTACTTCTGTCATATTTTAGATTCTAAGTAGAAGTGATACCATATGATATTTGTCTTTCTGACTTCACTGAGTATGATAATCTCTGGTTGTATCCATGTTGCTGCACATGGCATTATCTTACTGTTTTTTATGGCTGAGTAATGTTCCATTGTACACATGTGTGACAACTTTATCTGTTCATTTGTCAGTGGGCATTTAGGTTGTTTCTGTGGCTTGGCTATTGTGAATAGTACTGTTACGAACATAGGAGTTCATGTATCTCTTTGAATTATAGTTTTGTCTCGATACATGCCCGGGAGTGTTACTGCCAGAGCATATTTTTAGTTTTCTGAGAAACCTCCATACTGTTTTCCATAATGGCTGCACTAGCTTTCATTCTCACCAACAGTGTAGGAAGGTTCCCTTTTCTCCACACCCTCTTTGATATTTGTTTTCTGTAGACTTTTTAATGGTGGTCATTCTGAGTGGTGGGAGGCAGTACCTCGCTGTAGTTTTGATTTGCATTTCTCTCATAGTTAGCAGTGTTGAGCATCTTTTCATGTACCTGTTGGTCATCTGTATTTCTTCAGAGCAAAGGTGATTTCTGATGTACTTCTTTTCCTGCCCCAGGAAAGGCTAACCGGTGGTTTGGGGTTGCTCCTCCCAAGTCTGGAAAAATGAATATGAACATCCTTCACCAAGAGGAGCTCATTGCTCAGAAGAAACGGGAAATTGAAGCCAGAATGGAGCAGAAGGCCAAGCAGAATCAGGTGGCCAGCCCTCAGCCCCCGCATCTTGGCGAGTAAGTCTACCCTGAAGCTGTGTTAGGGTCTTAGAAGGTCACCAGCAGAGGGTTTTGCTTGTGAGAGCAGTTCAGATGTTGCTGCATCTGACTCCAACCTGATGATGCGAGGAGGGATACAGGTACACTCTTTTAGGAGGCTCAGTGTGGCAGGAGAGAAACACAGGGTGTATGGGATCCCAGAGGACGGCTGCCACCTCTTTCACTCTGTGGTTATTTACTGCTGACCATTTGTGGGCCAGGGACCACGAGTATAGCCTGAAGCAGAAACCCAGATTCCATCTCTGCCCTTACGGGGCTCATAGCCTACTAGCAGGGAGGAGTCCCGTTTACACGCCTGAGCTGACGGTAGGTAACGCAAGGCATTGTGCTCCCAGATGCAGAAGGGACTCTGCATTCTGAAGGCCCAGGCAGAGCCGGCCCTTTGAGGACGCAGGAAAGGGCTGCAAAGGCCAGGAAGGGAGGTGAGCCCCTGTGTGTCAGGCACCCCGAGCTGCTGCACCAAAGGGGCTGTTTCTGAGTCAGATGAGAGGTAGTTTCGGCAGAGTTTACTCCTGACTGTTCTGAGAAACTCTGTAGGCACCCAAGAGTTTTGAGCAGCAGTGATGTGATCAGGGTGACAAGATCTCCACACTGGAGACGGACGGAAAGACAAGTCCCTTCCTCTGTGGTCTGAAATGTGGAGCATGTTGTTCGGTCACTAAATCATGTTCAACTCTTTTGTGACCTCATGGACTGTGCCCACCAGGCTCCTCTGTCCATGGAATTTCCCAGGCAAGAATACTGGAGTGGGCTGCCATTTCCTTCTCCAGGGGATCTTCCCAACCCAGGAATCGAACCTGTGTCTCCTGCAGGTGGATTCTTTACCACTGAGCCACCAGGGAAGCCCATGAGCATGTTAGTCCTGCACTGAAGCTTTGTTCCAGCGCCCACGTTTGCTAAGAATCCGTGGCTTCTCCCCAGAGGAGAGACTCCCCTAACAATGACTAATCTGCTTTCTGTCTGGGTGGATTTACCTATTTTAGATGTTTCATGCGATATCTGGCCTTTTGTGTCTGGCTTCTTTCACTGGACATAACGTTTTCAAGGTCCATCACTTTGTAGCTGTGTCAGGACTTCACTCTCTCTTTTTTTTGGACTGAATAATATTCCATTGTGTGAATGGACCGTGTATTGTTTATGTGTCATCAAGAGCCATCATTCAACACCTGTGTAATACCCCCTGTTGTTTGTTATGGGTGGTTTTCACGTGGGATTCAGTTGCTGGCATGCTGCTGCCCCGCAGTGGGTTTGTTTGGCTTTTTTTTTAAAGCCATTGTGCAGCTTGCTCAATCTTAGTTACCCAGTCAGGGATTGAACCTGGGCCCTCGGCAGTGAGAGTGCAGGGTCCTGACCACTTGACTGCCAGGGGATTCCCTCCAAAGTATTCTCTTGTCGTTCATTGTCCCTGCCTCTTTCTGTCCCTCCTGGGGGAGGTGTACGCAGCGTGGGGACAGGGCCAGGGTCACTAGAAGGCTCCGCTTGTTTAACGCCAAGGCTGGTTATCAGTGGATCTTTCTTTCACATAAAACAACTTTTGTTGCCTTCACTCTCTTTTAACTTTAAAAATAATGCATACATGTGGTAGAAAAACTGGGAAATAGAGGAAAAAATAAAATCATTGTAACCCTGCAGCTCACAGGCAAGTGCTGGTTGCTTTTTGATGGATTTTTGTAAACTTTTCCAGTCAAATACATGTTGACATAAGTAGGACCATGCTGAAGATACTGTTTTACGTCTTGCCTTTCTGTTTTTCACTTATCGTTGTGTTTGGTGGTTTTATTTATAAAACTTGAGCTTTCCAGGACCACTCCATCTGCCCTATGGATGTCCTATAATTTATTTAACCAGTGCACCTTGTTGACTCATTTTTTTTTCCTCTTTTATTTCATTAGAACAGATATCTAGAAGGCTAGAACTTTATTTTAAAGGAAAAAATTCAGACCTGTGGGCTCCTTGAGCTTTTATCAGTTGAGTGTGTCCGTATGATGGGCGTGGCTCTGAAAGCGCATGTAAGGAGTTTCTGAGGCTGGAGCAAGACAGTATGTTGTAGTAAAATATGAAAGAAGTAGACTACATAACCGTGATCACAGCTTTATTTCCTTCTATTTCTAATTAAGGATAAATCAAAGAAGTATACCAAACTTTGAGTGACGCTTGTGAGGCGAGGAGACTTTTGCGGGGTTTTCTCCTTGCTTTCTATATTTCTGTTTTTTTCCCAGATTCCCATTTGCTCGTAATGAGCCTCCATCACTTTTTGCTCAGCTGCATCCCACTCTTTGTGACCCTGTGGACTGCAGCCTTCAAGGCTTCTGTGTCCCTGGGATTCTCCAGGCAAGAACTCTGGAGTGGGTTGCCATTTCCTTTTCCAGGGCATCTTCTGACTCAAGGATCTGAGCCTGCATCTCCTGTGTCTCCTTTCAATGGCAAGCGGATTCTTTACCACTGAGCCACTGGGGAAGCCCCCTATAACTTTTATGATAAGGGTTTGCTTTTGTGTTTCGTTAAAAATACATTTTCTTTTTCAAAATAAAACATACTTGGGACTTCCCTGGTGATCCAGTGGGTATGACTTCACTTCCCAGTGCATGGAGTGCAGGTTTGATCCCTGATCAGGGAACCAAGATCCCACTTGCCCTGCGGCCAAAGAGCCAAAAGCGTAAAACAGAAGCAATATTTAACAAATTCAGTAAAGACTGTGAAAATGGTCCACGTTAAAAAAAAGTCTTTAAAAAAATAAAACATGCCCTTTGTAAAAATGAAAGAGAAAGTAATAAGAGTGTAAAATTTCTCTCTAATTCTCCCACCAAGAGATTTCTTTGGGTATTTTCTTGGACACATGTGAAACCCACAGAAGTGCTGACTGACCTCAGCCCAAAACTGTGGTCACATACAGGTATAGACACAGGCCCTGCCTTTGGGAACCATACAGTTTGGCTGGTAGGACAGATATGGGAGCCAGCAAAAGCCCAGATGACTCGTTAACAATAGGTATGGCAGGTGCTGTGTGGGAGCAGGGCAGGTGCTTCTGAGCCATCTTGTTGGGGAAGCCTTTGAACCCAAAGGGTCAGCATGCAGATAGAGACAACTTCAGCACAGGTAGCATCCCATTGACTAGTAGAACCAGCTTGTTTGAGCTGACTTCTCTGAAGGCCGCTCCCTGCATTCTGTGGGCCACCGGCATCTTCGGGGGTCCATTTGGGGCCCCCTTAGAGCACAGTGGTGGGGGTAGGACAGTCCGGCGCGTTGTACACCCTGCCTCCTCTCAAGGCTTATCCTCTCTGTCCTCTGCCTCCCGTCTAGAATTGCAAACGCACACAACTCTAACGTTTCCAACAAGTTTGCCAACGACGGCAGCTTCTTGCAGCAGTTTCTGAAGTTGCAGAAGGCACAGACCAGCACAGGTAAGCGTGGTCCCCCCCTGGCCTGTGTCGCCGCCTCCTAGAGTCACCCTGCTGACTCTCCCCACCAAGGGTCCTCGGTGCCTTGAAAGTGGCAGGTCCCACCTCAGCCTCGTTCCTCTCACCCCTTGTTCACTGAGCAGCTTCGTTCTGCTTGTTCTCACAGGAAGTGCCCAGGGGATAATGCAGACCCTGCCATTGAGGTGCTTACCCACAAGACCTAGAGGCAGATAAGCCAGGTTCCTATTTGGGGAGGGGGCGGTGGGGGCCAGAACTCAGCACACCTGAGGGACTGTGGCTTGAGTTAGAGAGGCAGCTGCAGTGTAAGGAACAGGCCCTCCTTCTGTAGGTGGTGAGGGGCCGCTTGGCCCACAGGAGCCGCGTGGGACACGCCAGGTGTCAGAATCTCCACCTGCGGGAGTCCACCCACAACTATGCTTGTGCACTTTCCTAGTCTCATTTTTTTAAAAATTTCTTTTATTTACTTACTCGTTTGTTTATTTTTGGCTGCGCTGGGTCTTCATTGCTGCGCTCGGGCTTTCTCTAGTTACGGCAGGTGGAGGCTCCTCTCCGGTTGCGGGTCACATGCTTCTCATTGCAGGGGTTTCTCCTGTTGCAGAGCACAGGCTATAGGGCCACTCGGGCGTCAGTGGCTGCAGAGCGTGCGTACGGGCTCTAGAGTACAGGCTCAGTGATCGGGGCACACTGGCCCAGCTATTGCCCATGGCGTGTGGCATCTTCCCAGACGAGGGATTGGATCTGCGCCTCCTGCATTGACAGGTGGATTCTGAAGCACTGGACCAGCAGGGGAGCCCCGCTAGTCTCATGTTCACTATAAGGAAGTTACTGGTGAAACAGCTGACTCTGGACTTCTGTCAGGTTTCCCAGCTAACAGCTAGAAAAGTTAACCCAAGGCCAAGTTTGCCCACAGAGAGGGAGGAAGGGCTATAAGAGCCCTTCACTGCAGGGTCTCAGGCCATGAATTGTGGTTGAAAAGTCCCAAATAGGCTAGCTCCTGCCCACTACTGCTAGCTACTGCCTGCGACAGTCAGAGGGGGTGGGTGGACGCTGCATGGGGGATTCGGGTCTTATCCTGAAGAGTTGCTGTATCACTAGTCTGTGGATGGTGGAGAAGGCAATGGCACCCCACTCCAGTACTCTTGCCTGGAAAATCCCATGGACAGAGGAGCCTGATGGGCTGCAGTTCATGGGGTCGCGAAGAGTCAGACACGACTGAGCGACTTCCCTTTCACTTTTATGCTTTAGAGAAGGAAATGACAACCCACTCCAGTGTTCTTGTCTGGAGAATCCCAGGGACGGTGGAGCCTGGTGGGCTGCCGTCTATGGGTCGCACAGAGTCAGACACGACTGAAGCGACTTAGCAGCAGCAGCAGCAGTCTGTGGATACGGGTGTCAAAGCTACCTACCGCCAGAGTTGCCACTTGCAGAGGCCTGGGCTGGGTGACCCCTATAGGTTGTTTCTCTCGAGGCCTCGAGGGTCCTCATCTGTAAATGGGGGTGGCATCTTCCCTGAGTGCTTCTGAGCACCCACTGTCTGCCAGTGCTGTGCTGGAAGCTAAAGAGCCCAGCCAAGGGGGACTCGGGGCTGTTCAGGCAGGAAGACAAGGAAACCTGCACCACAGACCTTGAGTGTAGGTCTCCCTCCTTGTATCCCAAGATGCTCCCCCCAGCGCACCCACTGCCCCGCCTCGTGTGCTCCCCCGCACCGGGAAGAGGCCCCCCCTCATCAGTAGCCCGCTGGGCCAGGTGAAGAACTACATGCACGCCAAGCAGCTGCCTGTGGCCAGCCGCCCGAGTGTCTTCCAATCTCCTGATGAGGACGACGAGGAGGACTATGAGCAGTGGCTGGAGATCAAAGGTAAGGTGCCAGGGCTGCTGCCCACCGTCCACAGCTGCTCTTCCAGCTCCGCAGGCAGGCTCCATGGTCCTGGGGAAAGCGCAGCCGGGTGTGGGTTGCTCGGGGTGTGGTCAGGGCATTGCCACCAGGCCTCCAGGCTGAGCCAAGGGTCAGAGTGAGGCCCTTCAGGATGAGGGAGGTGAAGGAAGAGGTGAGGAGTAGACCATGGGGAGCCTGGAAGGGCTGCAGAGTGCGGGCTTCTTCCTGGGAGCTGTTTGGCTCATTGTCCACTTTTGTGGGGGCTGGTCTCATGGTGGGGTGGCGTTCTCAGGGGAGTGTGCACTTGTGCACTCCTCATCCAGTTCTAGAAGAGGAGCTCCTCAGTGTGGATTAATTGTCTCCACTAATTTGGACCAGAGGTGTGAGCACAGGGGTTGGGAAGTGCTCTCTCCAGCCCAGCGCAGGATGGTCATTGGCCTTAGCTGAGCCAGTTCAGGCCCCGTGGTGGAGGAGGGCGGGGAGGGGGCTGGTGGCGGCAGTCCCAGTGCGCCCAGCCATGTCCGTATTCAGAATGAGACGGGGTGCCACCTGAGCTACGTGGACCCCAGCCCTGGGCCTCCGGGATGGCTGGCGCAGTCACGCCCCTGACAGTGAGGACAGGCTGAAGGGACCATGCCATCATGTTGTGACAGCCTCTAGACCTCTTGCTCTGGGTGAGGTGCTGACTTCAGGCCTTGCATCTGAGCAGAGCAGTGGCCAGCCTCGAACCCTGGAGCTGTAGTCAGAATGGAGCCAGTGAATGTGGTGGTTCCTCTGAGAGGTGCCCTGGCAGTCCCAGTGGTACCCTGCTGGGAACTGCCACTTTAGGAGGGACAGCAGGTGCCTCAAGGCCCTTGAGACCTATTGTGGCCTGCTATTGATTTAACCTCAGAGAAGCAACTGCGCTTATAAAGTGACCAGGTTAGGGTCGTTGCCAGGCATGTGGCAGGAGAGTGAGGCTGAGGGGAAGGTGGGTGCGAATGTCCTTGAGACCTCTTATAGGTCCTCCTGTAGGCCCTTCTTGGCCACACCTTGTACCACTCCTCTCTCCCAGCTCCTCCCAAGCTTCCTGGCAGTACAAGCAACAAGGAGAAAGAGAGAGGCCACAGACTCAGTGTCTCGCCCCATTGCCAGGAGAAGCAAACGTTCCTAAGCACTGACTGACATCAAGAAATTTCTCCTGGGAGCTCTCGTATGAGGGATTCAAGCTGTATGAAACAGGCCAGCAATAAATACAGAAGCAAGTTCCATGTGGCTCGAAGTAGAGGCCAATACAAATACAGAAGTATATTTTTTAGTTTTGTTCACTGAGAATGCCCTGAGGTAACAATTAAGTCCGTCGCAGTGAGCCCCCCTAGCTCCCAGATGTTAGTCTGGAAACACTTTCTTACTCACGGATGGCAGGACTTGTGGAGAATGGTTGGCAGTCAGTCTGGGCAGGAAGCGTCTGACATGTCCCAGGAGCGCCCTTTCCCAGCAGATAGCAAGGAGGCAGGCAGAGACTCCTGGGGCCATGCCTGCAGGCCTTAGGAGCCAGTCTGAAGAAGCTCCACCAGCCACAGAGGGGAAGATGGAGCTTCTGTGATGACATGAATTGCATTGGATTGAAACCCACCCATGTCTTTCAATCATAGTTTATAGTGATATTTAAAAAAAGAATTTGTCATTTTTGAAGGATGAAAGGGAACGGATATATTGTATTGAAATATAAAGAATTAAGTCATGTAAATAAAAGAATTGAGCATTCCAAAAAAGAGGGGGGAAGCTGGCTCTATTTTCCAACATCTCCCTGCCAGCCTGGTGACTGGCTTGGCCTTTGGGAGGCTCACACACTTTTCTCCCCCCTTTGCGTGTCTCACAAAGGCTGTCTAGACCGACTCACCCTCATCATGGTGCTTTTGTGTATGGACCAGGACTCCCAACAACCTCCCGCATTTCACCCTCTTTTCCCCCCACCCTCTGTCCTTGTGGTCCATAGAGAGAGTGTGCCTGTTGACTGTGGGGTGTGTGAGTTGAACCCCAGTACTGACAGCCTCCTTAAAGTTTCACCCCCAGAGGGAGCCGAGACTCGGAAAGTGATAGAGAAATTGGCCCGCTTTGTGGCAGAAGGAGGCCCCGAGTTAGAAAAAGTAGCTATGGAGAACTACAAGGATAACCCGGCATTTTCGTAAGTATTTCTGGGAGGGGAAGGCCACTGGTACTTAATGTTCTTGCCACACGTTAGTACATGCCCACATTCTTATGAGGCCGTGGTGGTGACTGAGGCCAACCGGGGCTGGGTGCTTACTTGCGTGGGCCAGATACCACTTTCTGTTCACACCGGAGATTGCCAGGGGCTCCAGTGTGGAGACTTACTTTTGGGCCCCGTGAAGGTGTCTCTGCTCACCAGCTTGCTTTTGCACACCATGTCTTCAGAAGCTGCATGGGCCCACCCATCCCTGTTGCTCATTTTCTACTCTCTGTTCTGTAAAACTCCTCTCCAGGTTTTTGCACGATAAGAATAGCAGGGAATTCCTCTACTACAGAAAGAAGGTGGCTGAGATAAGAAAGGAAGCACAGAAGTTGCAGGCAGCCCCTCAGAAAGGTAGGTGGGCGAAGGGGGTGGGAAGTTCTGGGGAGGCGTGTAGACAAACCACACCCCATGTGGAATTGGGGTTCCTTTCCTGGAGCCCTCCTTGGCATGGGGTGGCGCTGACAGTGCAGGTTTGTGCCCGCCCAGGCAGCTGGGGCCATGCTGGGACTAGCACTGCCCTGGTTGCCATTGCTCCGAGGAGTGGGGAAATGTAAGGGTCGAGGTGAAGATCAAGGGCATGTCCAGGAGCTCAGCTCCTGGGAAGTGCATGCAGGGAAGAAACGCTTGCCTCTTGGTTCACGGTCATTTTCACAAGTGCTTATGGGCACCTGCGGCATGCTGGGCACCGAGACACAAATGCAGTGCCTGACACTTGGCAGGGGTGGGCGGTGGAGTGAGGGGCCAGGAGACAGACAATTAGCTGGTTAGAGGGTGGTGGGATGACTGTCAGGGGAAGGGGGATGCTGCCTGGTCTCCAACTGGGATGAAGTGAGGCCCCAGCCAAGTGCTGGTGGGCAGCAGGGGCCTTGATCTGTAAGCCGAACGTGGGCCACATCCCCCCACGTTACCTGGGTGGGCGGCTCCCATCAGAAAGGCCGAGATGGGGCTTCCTATCTCCAGCCTGGACCAGGCCATCCCTCAACCTTCTGTTCCCACCATCCCAGTGTGTGGTCCAAAACCCTCAGACCTATGGGGTGGGAAGGGGTGGAGCATGGGGGGATGGAGGCTCAAGATATTATTAATTTTGCTTGGTTCCAGTACAGTAATCTGATTCCCATTTGCCTGTTTTTCTTTGTATTGTTCCTAAAATAAACCCCTCTTGTTTCCCGTGGGGTTCTTAGCAGAAATTAGGCTGTTGGGTGTAGTGAGTTGAGCTCAGTACTGACAGCCTGCTTAAAGTTTCACCCCCAGAGGACGAAGAGGTCAAGAACCTCGCAGAAAAGTTGGCCAGGTTCATAGCGGATGGGGGTCCCGAGGTGGAAACCATTGCGCTCCAGAACAACCGTGAGAACCAGGCATTCAGGTAAGAGGGGGCACCCACTGGTGGGTGGTAAACTCTCACCCTAGTCATAGCTTCCCTGCTGAGAAAATGGGGTCAGTATGCTACTGAGACGCTCTAGGATCCCATGGCAAGAGGTTGGCAGAGCCAGACCCAGGTCCAGGAGTTTCTGATCACAGAGTTCAGCCCTGCTACCCCATCGGCATTCTCCAAGTGCACATTGGTTCCTGAGTCGTCCCTGAGCCAGGGGTGTGGGGGCCTTTGGAGCCTTCTGTTGGCTGGGAGCCTCGTCGAGAAAGTCTCTAGCACTTGCCTTGCTTTTTTTGTAGCAGAATAGGCTGGGCTCTCAAAGAGAAACTAACAGGATTGTTGTTTGCTGTGTGCATCCTCTCATCTGTACAAGGGAGATGGTAGGAGAGTGGGGAACGTGGTACCTCAGGCTCTGGGGCGGGCGAACCACAGCCTGTGTGCAGGGTCCACAGAGCACGCGGGACAAGCAGCCAGGCCTCCCCGCTGTCCCCAGCCATGACACTGCACGCCACCCCCTCAGGCTGGGTCTGTGCTCACGCACTGCCATTGTTTGGGTGGGTTGAGCGCCTGCTCTTTATGGGGGCAGGCTGCTGGGCGGCGGGATGTTGGGTGTGGTAGGGTGGTCACTGCTGCAGGGAGGGGCCAGGCAGAGGTTTGTGAGGTGGGCGCTGAAGCCATTGTGAGGGTGATGCCCCCTCGAGGACACTTTGGGCCACAGGTAACACAGGTTCCTACTCAGTCAGTGAGGAGATGCGATGGCGCTCGTAACAAAAAGTATCGGCGCCTCAGCCATCTGGGCTGGTTGATTCAGCAGCTCTAGACGCCATCAGGGACACAGGAAGAAGGAAGCAGGAGTGGAGGCTGGGCAGGCGGCCAGTCGCATCTACCACATGTGAGGCAGCATGAGCTAGACACGGAACACCGTGAAGGGCGTCTGGAGGGACTGCCATGCAGGAGTGACGCGGCAGAGATGGCGGAGGTGCAAGGCGAGCGTCAGTGCAGATGGGCCACGGAGCCGGGCAGGGCTCAGTCCCAGAGGGCTCAGGTTCATTGAGAGCCTTTGGAGGGTCTGCACAGGGAGTCAGGGTCAGCTGTGCTTCCGGGTCAGCTGTGCTTCCCGGTCATCTGGCCACAGCTGTGGAGGGTGGGCAGACCCAGCAGGTTGGGACACATGAGGGCACGGGGGAGCCATCAGGTGGGGTGGAGGAGGACTGCTGAGAGTTCAGATGTCCCTGTGAGGGGTACCCGGGCATTTGGGAGCTTTCATGGGGGCCATGGGGTGTTCAGGTCTAGCGCTCAGAAGACCCAGGGTCTCCTCACAGTGTAGTGATACTGGCTGCCGCGCTGCACTGTTCACACCAGTGTTACTTAGCAATCCATCACTACATCTTTTTTCCCTTCCTTTACATAAGTAAGGTTGTTTATTTCAGTGGGAAACTTAGCGTCCAGTCACTCACCATGACTAGAGCTGACTAAAAATCTATTGCAGGCAAAGCGGGTGAGGTCATGGGATTCTGTACAAAGCCTCCAGCCCAGGTGGCTCTCCCTGGTCAGAGGGTTCCTGGGCTCAGCAGCTCCAGCTGAGCCTTTCCTGTGGGGTCAAAGCCAAGAGACATTATCACCACAAGTGACTCCAGGCCCGCCCTGCGGCTTGTTGCCCTTTGGGAAGGCATTGCTGGCGGGCATGCAGCTTGTGGGTAGTGACAGGGTGGCCGCTGGGGATGAGGGGCATGAGAGCCCGGGGGTGTCTGGCAGGGAAGCAGCTGAAGGTGACTCTTGTGGTCTGGGGGAGCTCATTTCCACACCAGAGCTGATCCACGGTCGGCACTCCCGAGTTGGAGAAAGCATAAGCAAGGAAGGATCAGGTGTCTGGGCCAGCGTAAGACATGCAGGTTCACACCAAGCAGACGGTTTCCTCGCCTCTTGGTGTGGAAAGGGGGTGGGGGTCAGGTGCAAGGCAGCTCCTCTCACCCCCACATCTAACAGCCATCTGGTGTTCCTGCTGCTCTTGGTCCTTTGCTGTTCTCCTGATTTCTGAGGAGCTCTGTGTTTTGGGAAACATAATAGCTATGCTCATCTGTGGAGAAGCTGGAAATACGTGTTCCTTTGACCAGTCATCCCACTTCTGAGATGCCATCCCCAGAAATAATGTTACATATAGCAGTGTCGTAAGTCATGAAAAATTAGTAACACAACGAATGTCTAGCCCCAGAGGGCTAAACCCAGTGTAATCTTGGCCATCGGAAGTCACGCTGTTGAAGGCGGCAGCAGCCAGCAAATCTCAAGCCGTGTGTGGCTCTTAACACATCACCTTGGTGAACCATGTTCTTCACAGCAGCCTGGCCTGTTGGCCTTCAACCGGTGAGGGAACCAAGGAGGCCGGTCTGCAGAGATGGCTTCACTACCACGCCGTGCTGCAGTCTAATGGGAAAGCCATATGTTGTTGGGTTAAGACACTTAAAAAAAAAAATCAGGATATGGAAAATAGAATCACACCTCTGTTCAAATATAACTCCACTGAAAATAAGTCTGGAAGGAAATACACCAAAGTGTTAACTTTGGCTAACTCTGCCCACTCCAACCAGAGGGGTCTTTGTTGTAAAATCCCCTGCACTTGTGCCCAGGGCCCACAGTGAGCAAGGACCCTCCTTGCAGACAGGCTTACCCATGGGGGGGCTCGTGGGTGCTGCCTCTCAGAGCAGCTCTGAGGAGACGCAGCAGGAACCATCAGCTGAGGCCAGGAAGAGGCAGGCCTGTGAGCCTAGAGGAGACCCACTCCGTTTGGCACTGCCTCCCTGCCCCGGTGGGTGAATTCCCCAGTCTGCTTTTCTTGGAAAAATCAGATCGCTTTAAATCCATGTCCTGGTTGCCATGAGTCTTTTTTAAATCCAGCCATCTGCTCCCTTCCATCTTTGAACAACTTCTTGCTTTGGTCTCTTGTATTTTAAGATGTTATTTTCGGAGCAGTTCTAGGTTCACAGCAGAATTGAGGAGAGGCTACAAACACTTCCTATGTGCCCCCTTCCCTGACACACGCACAGCCTCCCTCATTATCAACATCCCCACCAGAATAGTATATTTGTTACAGTCAGTGAACCTGTATTGACATACCATAATTTACCCAAAGTCTGTGGTTTACATTAGGGTTCACTCTTGGTGGTGTGTGTTCACTGGGTTTGGACAAATGTGTAATGACATGTGTCTGTCATTATATATACAGAGTGTTCGTTCTCTCTGCCCTAAAATTCCCTGTGTTCTGCCTGTTCATCCCCTCTTCCTCCCCAACCCCTGGCGACCACTGATCTGTTTACTAATTCTAGTTTTGTCTTTTCCAGAATGTCATTTAATTGGAATCATAGTATGTTGCATTTTCAGATTGGCTTTCTTTACTTGGTAACGTGCATTTAAGGTTGCTCTGAGTCTTTTTTTTTTTTTTTTCCCCCTTGTAGCTTGATAGCTCATTTCTTTTTAGCACTGAATAATTTTCCCTTGTCTGGATGTACCACCGTTTATCCATTCACCTCTTTCAGGACATCTTGGTTGCTCCCAAGTTTTTGCAGTTATGAATAAAGTTGCCTTAAACATCTGTGTTCAAGGTTTTTATGTGGACATAAATTTTCAGCTCTTTATGTACCAAAAAGTGTGATTGCTGGATTGTATGGTGTATTTAGTTTTGTAAGACACTGCCAAACTGTCTTCCAAAGTGGGTTGTACCTTTCGCGTTGCCCCCCAGCAATGAATGAGTTTCAGTTGCTCCACATCCATATCAGCATTTGATGTTGTGTTTTGGATTTTGGCCATTCTTATAGATATGTTGTGATATTCATTGTTTTGATTTGCATTTCTCTGATGACATGATGTAGAATATCTTTCCATAATGTTTATTTGCCATCTGTAAATCTTTGGTGTGGTGTGTGTTAAGGTCATTGACCTGTTTTTTGTTGTTGTTTTTTAATTTTATTTTATTTTTAAACTTTACAATATTGTATTAGCTCCGCCAAACATCGAAATGAATCCGCCACAGGTACACCCGTGCCCCCCATTCTGAACCCCCCTCCCTCCCCCCTCCCCCATTGACCTGTTTTGTATTGACATACTTGTTTTCTTTTTTTTGCCTGTTAAGAGTTCTTGGTATATTTTGGGTAACAGTCTTTATCAGATGTGTCTTTCACAAATATTTCTCCCAGTCTGTGGCCTGTCTTCTCATACTCTTGACTTTGTCTTTTGGAGAGCAGAAGTTTTTAATTTTAATGAAGTCCAGTTTATCAGTTGCTTTCATGGACCGTGTGCCTTTGATGTTGTATCTAAAAAGTCCTTGCCATACCCAAGGTTATGTAGATATCCTTCTGTGTTTTATTTACAGATTCAGGTTTTACATTTAGATCAGTGATAAGCTTTTTTAGTTAATTTTTGTGAATGTGAAGCTTATAAGGTCTGTGTCCAGTTTTTGTGTGTTTTTTTGGCGTGTGTCTGTCTGGTTTCAGCACTATTTCTTGGAAAGACTGTTTTTGCTCCATTGCATTGCTTTTGCTCCTTGGTCACAGAACCGTTGACTGTATGTGCCTGGGTCTGTTTCCGAGCTCTTTATCCTGTTCTGTTGGCCTGTTTGTCCATTTTCTCTCCAGTCCCCAGCTGCCTTGATTACTGTCTCTTTACAGGAAGCCCTGAAGTCAGGGAGTGTCAGTCCTCTGGCTTTGTTCTTCTTTTTCAGTATTGTGTTGGCTGTTGTGGGTCTTTTGTCTCTTTATATAAACTTTCAAATCAGTTTGCCAGTATGTACAGAATAACTGATTTCAACTGGAATTGCACTAAATCTGGAAATCAAGTTGAGAATAACTGACACCTTGACAACCCTGAGTAACTTTCTATCTGTGAACATGGATTATCTCTTCATTTATTTAGTTCTTCTTTGAATTCATTCATCAGAGTTTTTTCGTTTTCCTCATATAGATCTGGTACATATCCTGTTAGACTTATACCTGTGTATTTCGTTTGGGGAAATGCTAATGTAAATGGTATGATGTTTTTAATGTCAAATTCCATGTATTCATTGCTGGTGTATAGGAAAGTGATGGACTTCTGTAGATTAACCTTGTATCCTGGAGCCTTGCTATAATAGCTTATGAAGTTTTAGGGGGTTTTTTGGTCTATTCTTTTGTTTTTTTTTTCTGCACAGACGATCATGTCATATTTCTTCCTTCTCAGTATACTTTCTGTTCTCTTTTCTCCTCTTACTGTATTAGCTAGAACTTCCAGTATGCTAATGAAAAGCATTGGCGAGGTGGGATATTCTTGGCTTGTTTCTCTCAGTGAAAAAGTGTGAGGTTTCTCATCATTATATTATTGGGTATTTTGGTAGATACTCTATCAAGTGGAACAAGTTTGCCTGTACTCCTAGTTCACTGAGAGTTTTCCTCATGAATGGGTATTAGATTTTGTTAAGTCTCAAGCTTTTTCTGCAGCAATTGATGTGATCATGGGGTTTTTCTTTTTTAGCCTATTGACCTGATGGATTACATTACTTGATTTTCAAGTGTTGAACCAGTCTTGCATGCTAGAATGAATCCCACTTGGTTGTGGTGTATAATTCTTTTTTTACATTAATGGATTAGGTTTGCTAACATTTTATTGAGAATTTTGACATCTGTGTTCATGAGAGATGTTGGTCTATAGTTTTCTTATAATGTTGTTGTCTGGTTTTGCTGTTAGGGTAATTGAATAACTTAAAAAGTATTCCGTCTGCTTCTCTCCTCTGAAAAGGATTGTACAGAATTGGTATAATTTCTTCTTTAAATATTTGGTAGAATTCACCAGGGAATTTTTGGAAGGTTATTAATAATTGGTTCACTTTAATAAAAATAGGCCTGTTCAGATTGTCTGTTTCTTCATGTGTGAGTGTTGGCAGGCTGTATCCTTCAAAGAATTAGCCTGTTTCATCTGGGTCATCAAGTTTGTGTGCATAGAGTTGTTCGTAGTAATCCATAGTATTTTTCAAGTCCATGGGATCTGTAGTGATGGCTGCCCTTTCATTTCTGTTGTTAGTAATTTGTGTCCTCTTTTTTTCTTAGCTTGGCTAGAAGCTTAATGATTTTATGATCTTCGTTTCTTTCAATTTTTACAAATGTTCCTCATCGAGTTTTCTGAAGGGCATACATGCTTGTACTGTGACCCAGAAATACAGAGAAGATGCCACAGGCTCCCCCATCCCTCCATCCCACCCTGAGTACCAACATTAGCAGACCTGGGAGTCCTTCCACCCCTCTGGTGGCTCTCATGTAGAGATAGTCTGTGGATTTTTTTCCTGCTGACTTTTGTACAAAAGGAACTCACAGTGCACTCGAGCCGCATGTTACTTCTGTAGCACAGTGTTGTGCTGTGACTGCCATTCCAGGTTTGTGAGTGCAGGTCCAGCCACTTCTTGTCAAGGGCTATGTAATCTCTGCTCTGGACAGCTTTGCTATATAGAACAGGGCTGTGACGCTCCCCTCCGGTATGCACTCTAGAGGTGGGACTGTTGGCTCAGTGCATACAGAGCCTGAGAGATGCCAGGTGGGTGCAGACCTGCAGGGCCTGCCTGCTCTGAACCCAGCATCCTCTGCTCTGTACTTGGGGACCCACAGCTTCTGGCAAGGCTCTTAGCGAGCTGCCTGTCTGTTCCAGAGTCCAGTGTCTTTGCTTTGTCTCTGTCCACTGCTGAGGCCTCTCAAGGATGCATCAGAAAGGAGCACAGATGTGCCCAGCTGTCAGGTTTGGGTCAGAACCTGCCCTTTCTGGCACCAGGGGTCTCTCGCTACTCAGGAGTTCTTGGTTTGTAGGCACTGGTGCCTTCATCTAGGATGGCTGGGCAAGGTCTGAGAGAGCATGCACCTTTTCCTTCAAAGCAGGGGATCAATGGTAGTGTGACAGGCATTCAGTAAGGATAGGGTAGGGGCTTGGCAGGACCCTTAGCTCACAGGAACAGCATCATGAAAGGCTGTGGGCGTGTCACCAGGGCCAGCAGCCACCGAGACCTGGCAGGCAGGAGGTCATGGTAGAGACCTCTATCGTGACATGACCCTGAAGTGACCCTGGCTGACCTGGGTATACCTATGCAAAGCAAAGCCCGACCTTCTACCCTAAATCGGGTAGGTTCTGGGGCCCAATTACAGTTTGCCCCCTACTCTCTTTTGCAGCTTTCTATATGAACCCAACAGCCAAGGGTACAAGTACTACCGCCAGAAGCTGGAGGAGTTCCGGAAAGCCAAGGCTGGTTCCACGGGCACCCCCACGGCACCTGACCTCGGACTGAAGCGCAGATCTCCTCCTGAGACCCCGTTGGGGTCCACGCCCACTGCCACTGCCTGCCCTACCTCACCTGCCCCCCTGCCCACTGCCAACCCATCTGCCGCCACCCCAGGGAAGCCGGCCACCACAGCCAACGTGAAGAGGAAGCGAAAGAGCCGGTGGGGGCCTGAAGAGGACAAGGTGGAGCTCCCGCCCGCCGAGCTGGCGCAGAGGGACGCGGATGCTGCTCCCTCGCCTCTGTCAGGTGGGCCAGCCCCTGTCTCAGCGTGCGGGGAGGCTCTGGCATCTGTCACTGAGCATAGTGCTCTCAGGGTTCATCTGCGTTGTAGCACATGTCACAGCTCCGTTTGTTTCCATGGCTGAGGAGTAGTCCAGTGTGTGGAGAGACAGCATTTTGTTTATCCATTCATCAGTTGTTCAGAACCCTGAGTTGTTTTCACGTTTTGGCGATTGTCAGTACTGCCGCTGTGACATTGACCTACACGGACTGTTTGGATCCCTGATTTTGATTCAGTTCAGTTCAGTCGTGTCCAACTCTTTGCGACCCCATGAACAACAGCACGCCAGGCCTTCCTGTCCATCACCACCTCCCACAGTCCACCCAAACCCATGTCCATCGAGTCAGTGATGCCATCCAACCATCTCATCCTGTGTCCTCCCCTTCTCCTCCTGCCCTCAATCTTGCCCAGCATCAGGGTCTTTTCCAATGAGTCAGTTCTTCGCATGAGGTGGCCAAAGTATTGGAGTTTCAGCTTCAACATCAGTCCTTCCAGTGAACACCCAGGACTGATCTCCTTTAGGATGGACTGGTTGGATCTCCTTGCAGTCCGAGGGACTCTCAAGAGGCTTCTTCCACACCACAGTTCAAAAGGATCAATTCTTCTGTGCTCAGCTTTCTTTATGGTCGAACTCACATCCATACATGACCACTGGAAAAACCATAGCCTTGACTAGACGGACCTTTGTTGGCAAAGTAATATCTTTGCTTTTTAATATGCTGTCTAGGTTGGTCATAACTTTCCTTCCAAGGTGTAAACGTCTTTTAATTTCATGGCTGCAGTCACCATCTGCAGTGATTTTGGAGCCCAGAAAAATAAAGTCAGCCACTGTTTCCCCATCTATTTCCCATGAAGTGATGGGACCAGATGCCATGATCTTTGTTTTCTGAATGTTGAGCTTTAAGCCAACTTTTTCACTCTCCTCTTTCACTTTCATCAAGAGGCTTTTGAGTTCCTCTTCACTTTCTGCCATAAGGGTGGTGTCATCTGCATATCTGAGGTTATTGATATTTCTCCCGGCAATCTTGATTCCAGCTTGTGCTTCTCCCAGCCCAGCGTTTCTCATGATGTACTCTGCATATAAGTTAAATAAGCGGGGTGACAATATACAACCTTGACGTACTCTTTTTCCTATTTGGAACCAGTCTGTTGTTCCATGTCCAGTTCTAACTGTTGCTTCCTGACCTGCATACAGGTTTCTTAAGAGGCAGGTCAGGTGGTCTGGTATCTCCCATCTCATTCAGAATTTTCCAGTTTATTGTGATCCACAGAGTCAAAGGCTTTGGCATAGTCAATAAAGCAGAAATAGATGTTTTTCTGGAATCACTCTCTTGCTTTTTCGATGATCCAGTGGATGTTGGCAATTTGATCTCTGGTTCCTCTGCCTTTTCTAAAACCAGCTTGAACATCTGGAAGTTCACGGTTCATGTATCGCTAAAGCCTGGCTTGGAGAATTTTAAGCATCACTTTACTAGCGTGTGAGATGAGTGCAATTATGCAGTAGTTTGAGCATTCTTTGGCATTGCCTTTCTTTGGTGATTTTGATTACTTACTGCATATATGTAGGAGTGGAATCACTAGGTCTTATGGTAATTCTGTAATTTACTGAGGAATTGCCAAACTGTTTTCTATAGCAGCTGCACCATTTTACATTCCCATGAGCCATGCACAAAGGTTTGAATTTCTTCACATTCTCACCTTATTATTTTAGCTATCCTAGTAAGAGTAAAGTGAAATCACAGTGTAATTTTGATTTGCGTTTCCTTAATGACTAATGGTGTTGAGCATCTTTTCATGTATTATTGGTTATTTGTATAGTTTAGTTAGAGAAATGTCTATTTTAGTCCTTTGCCCATTTTTAAAAAATTGTTTATTTATTTTTGACTGCTCTGGGTCTTCGTTGCTGTGCGGGGACCTTCTCTGGTTGGTAGCAAGGAGGGGCAGCTCTTCCTGTGGCATGCAGGCTTCTCGTGGTGGTCCTTCTCTGGCTGCGGAGCGCAGGCTCTAGGGTGCGCGGGCTACAGTAGTTACAGCCATGGGCTTCTGTAGCTGTGCTGCACGGGCTTAGCTGCTCCCAGGCACGTGGGATCTTCCCAGAGCAGGGATCGAACCCATGTTCCCTGCGTCAGCAGGCCGATTATTAACCATTGGGCCACGGGAAGTCTGGCCCATTTTTTAGTTATTTGCCCTTTTGTTATTGAGTTGTAGGAGTTCTTTTTATGTTTTAGATACTAACTGCTGTTGAGATACATGATTCGCAAATATTTTTTTCTAGTTTTATGGGCTGTATTTAAAAATAATTTTTTATTATTAATGTTCTCGTAATGTCCTTTGATACACAAAAGTTATCATGTTCAATTTATTTTTTCTTTTGTTGCCCACATCTGAAAGTCTTGAAGATATGCCTCTGTTTTCTTCTAAGGGTTTTTATACCATCCTGGTAGCTCAGCTGGTAAAGAATCCTCCTACAATGCAGGAGACCCCAGTTCGATTCCTGGGTCAGGAAGAGTTTTATAGTTTTAGCTCATAAAATTGAGTTAATTTTTGTACATGATATAAAGTAAGGGTCCAGCTTCATTTCTTTGCACGTGGAGATCCCATTTTCCCAGTACCATTTATCAAAGAGATTGTGATTCTTTCTCCACTGAACAGTCTCTCCACGCCTTGCCAAAAGTTCCCGGATGTAGGCGTTCGTTCGGGGCTCTCTGTTCTGTCACAGTGGCTATGTGCTTCTCCTTATGCCAGCAGCTCGCTGTTTTGATTATTGTAGCTCTGTGGTAAAATGTTAAATCGGGAGTGTCTGCTTTTCAACTTTGTTCTTTTTTAGGCTTTGGCTATTCCAGGTCCTTTGACTTTTTGTATGAATTTTCAGATGAACTATTCCATTTCTGCAAAAAGCATTGTTGGGATTTTGATAGGGTCTGTATTAAATCTGTAGATTGCTTTGGGTAATATTGACGTATTAACATTTGAGTCTTCCGATCTGAGAAATGAGATTGGAATCCAATTTGAGAACTGAGATTCCCATCTGAGAATCTGGTTGGATGGCATCACCGACTCAATGGACGTGAGTCTGAGAAGCTCTGGGAGCCGCTGAATGGACAGGGAAGCCTGGCGTGCTGCAGTACCTGGGCTTGCAAAGAGTTGGACGCAACTGAGCGACTGGACTGGACTGAATCTGAGAACACAGGAGAGCTTTCCCGTTTACGTTTATTTATTTTTGGCTCTGCTGGGTCTTTGCTGTGCAGGCTTTCCTCTAGCTGCGGCAAGTGGGAGGGCTGCTCCAGTTGCAGCTGCTTGGGCTTCTCACTGTGGTGGCTTCTCTCACTGCGGAGCCTGGGCTCCAGGCGTGCGGGTTTCAGTGGTTGCAGTTCGAGGGCTCTAGAGCACAGGCTCAGTAGTTGTAGCTCACAGGCTTAGCTGCTCCTCGGCCTGTGGAATCTTCCCAGACCAGAGACTGAACCTGTGTCTCCTGCATTGGCAGGCAGATTCTTTACTACCAAGCCATCAGGGAACCCTTTTTATGTATCTTTTTAAGATTGCTGAATTCATGTATTACCGTAACAGTCTTCAGGGTTTTCTAGATATATATAGATCATGTCATGTGCAAATAAGGATAGTTTTATGTTTTCCTTTCCAATTTGGATGCTTCTTACTGCTTTTTCGTGCCTAATTGCTCTAGTTAGGATTCGCAGTACTGTGTTGAACAAAAGTGGTGAAAGCAGGCATTCCTGCCTGTTCCTAATTCTTAGGGGGAAAGCTGTTGGTCTTTCACCATTGAGTATTATGATTGTGTTTTGTTAAATAGCTGGCCCTTGTCATGTTTAAGAAGTTCCCTTGTCTTTACTGAGCATTTTTATCATGAGAGAGGGTTTGATTTTGTCAAATGCTTTTTCTACATCAATTGAAATGATCATGTGGATTTTTTTCTGTTTCTATTAAAGTGGAGTATTATGTTGATTGGTTTTTGTGTGTTGAACCACTCTTGCATTCCTGGAATAAATCCCAGTCTGTTATAGTAAATAATTAGTTTAACATGCTGATAGCCTTAGTTTTGCTAGTATTTTGTTGCAGATTTCTGCATCTTGACTCATGAAGATTATTGGTCTGTAGTTTTCTTATATTATCTTAGTCTGCCTTTCATATCAGGGTAACACTGAGCTCATAGAATGAAGTAGAAAGTGTTATCTACTTTTAATTTTTTGGAAGAATTTGAGTAGCATTGGTGTTAAATCTTCTTTTAAATATTGGGTAGAATTTACCAGTGACACCATCTGATTCTGGGCTTTTTTGGGGGGTTGGGGAGGAGAAGGTTGGGTATTGATTCATTCCCACTAGTTGTTATAATTCTGTTCAAGTTTTCTGTTACTTTTTGAGTTAGTTTTGGTAGTTTGTGCTGTTTAGTATTCTTTTATCATTCTTTTGTTTTTGTAAAGTCATTAGTAATACAATGCTGTGCTTAGTTGCTCAGTGGTGTCTTGACTTTTCGACCCCATGGACTTCAGCCCACCATGGGGATTCCATGGGGATTCTCCAGGCAAGAATACTGGAGTGGGTTGCCATGCCCCCCTCCAGGGATCAGTCAGTTCAGTACAGTCGCTCAGTCGTGTCCGACTCTTTGCAACCCTATGAATCGCAGCACACCAGGCCTCCCTGTCCATCAACTCCTGGAGTTTACCCAAACTCATGTCCATCAAGTCGGTGGTGCCATCCACCTCTGTAGTCCCCTTCTCCTCCTGCCCCCAGTCCTTCCAGTGAGTCAACTCTTTGCATGAGGTGGCCAAAGTGTTGGAGTTTCAGCTTCAGCATCAGTCCTTCCAATGAACACCCAGGACTGATCTCCTTTAGGATGGACTGGTTGGATCTCCTTGCAGTCTGAGGGAGACCACTGGAAAAACCATAGCCTTGAGTAGACAGACCTTTGTTGGCAAAGTAATGTCTCTGCTTTTTAATATGCTCTCTAGGTTGGTCATAACTTTCCTTCCAAGGAGTAAGCATCTTTTAATTTCATGGCTGCAGTCACCATCTGCAGTGATTTTGGAGCCCCAAAAAATAAAGTCTGACACTGTTTCCCCATCTATCTCCCATGAAGTGATGGGACCAGATGCCATGATCTTTGTTTTCTGAATGTTGAGCTTTAAGCCAACTTTTTCACTCTCCTCTTTCACTTTCATCAAGAGGCTTTTTAGTTCCTCTTCATTTTCTGCCATAAGGGTGGTGTCATCTGCATATCTGAGGTTATTGATATTTCTCCCGGCAATCTTGATTCCAGCTTGTGCTTCTTCCAGCCCAGTGTTTCTCATGATGCACTCTGCATTTAAGTTAAATAAGCAGGGTGACAATATACAACCTTGACGTACTCCTTTTCCTATTTGGAACCAGTCTGTTGTTCCATGTCCAGTTCTAACTGTTGCTTCCTGACCTGCATACAGGTTTCTTAAGAGGCAGGTCAGGTGGTCTGGTATTCCCATCTCTTTCAGAATTTTCCACAGTTTATTGTGATCCACAGAGTCAAAAGGCTTTGGCATAGTCAGTAAAGCAGAAATAGATGTTTTTCTGGAACTCTCTTCCTTCAGTAGTTCCCCATTATCTATGGTTTTGCTTTCTGTGTGGTTTCAGTTACCCACCATCAACTGTGGTCCAAAAATATTAAATGAAAAATTCCAGAAATAAAAAATTAATACATTTTAAATTGTGAGCCCATTCTGAGAATTGTGATGAAATCTTGTGCTGTCTGGTCCACCCTACCTGGGACATGAATCATCCCTTTGTCTAACTTATTCCACCCATTGTTATTGTCTGTTCAGTCGCTAAGTCATGTCAGACTCTTTGCGACCCTATGGACTGCAGCAGCCAGGCTTCCCTGTCCCTCACTATCTCCTGGAGTGTTTGCGACCCTGTGGACTGCAGCAACCAGGCTTCCCTGTCCCTCACTATCTCCTGGAGTGTTTGCGACCCTGTGGACTGCAGCAACCAGGCTTCCCTGTCCCTCACTATCTCCTGGAGTTTACTCAAATTCATGTTCATTGAGTCGGTGATGCCATCTAACCATCTCATCCTTTGCCGCCCTCTTCTCCTTTTTGCCATCAACCTTTCCCAGTATCAGTATCTTTTCCAGTGAGTCAGCTCTTTGCCTCAGGTGGCCAAAGTATTGGAGCTTCAGCTTCAGCATCAGTCCTTCCAGTGAATATTCAGGGTTGATTTCCAGAGTCCTCAGGGGACTCTGAAGAGTCTTCTCCAGCACCACAGTTCAAAGGCACCAGTTCCTCAGTGCTCACCCCTTAGTCACTTAGTTACTCCGTCATCAGATTGGCTGTCATGGTATTGCAGTGCTTATGTTCATGTAACCCTTACTTTACTAGTCTCCTTAATAATGACCTCAAAGCACAAGAATAGTCATGCTGGCAGTTCAGACATGCCGAAGAGAAGCTGTAAAGTATTTCCTTTAAGTAAAGAGTTGCTTAAAGTTCTTGGCTTAATAATCTTCAGTTACCAAGATCTACAGTAAGAAAAGATCATCTATTTATGAAATTGTGAAGAAGGAAAAAGAAATCTGTGCTAGTTTTGCCATCATATCTCAAAATGCAAAAGTCACAGCCACGGTGTGTGCTAGACATGTGCTTTATTAAGATGGAAAACGCGTTACATTTGTGATGAAACATTTTGGGAGAGAAACCACATTCACATAACTTTTACTATGGTGTATTGTTATAACTTCTATTTTATTATTAGCTATTATTAATATTACTGTGTCTAACCTGTAAACTAAACTTTATCATGGGTTGGTATGTATGCAGTGGGGGTGTGTGTGTGTGTGTGTGTGTATACAGGGTTCAGTACTATCTGCAGTTTGAGGCATCCTGTGGGGGGATCTTGGAATTTATCCCCTACTGGTGAAGTTGACTGCTGTATCTCCCTGTTGTTTTAGTAGTCGAGTCGTCTCTCTTTTTTTCTTAGGCAGTCTATCTAAAGATTTGTCCATTTCCTTTGTCTTTTCAAGAAACTAACTTTTGGTTTCATTGATTTTTCTCTCTGATATTTTTCTGTTTCCTATTTGTTTTATCTCCATTCTGATCTTCATTTCCTTCATTCTGCTAGCTCAGGAATTAGTTTGTTCTTCTTTTTCTGGTTCCTTAGGATGGACAGCTAGGTGCTCGTTGGAGGTCTGCCTTCTTTTTTTTAATATGAGCGTCTGAACTATGAATTTTCCTCTTGGCCCTGCTTGTGCTGCGCCCCATAAATGTTGGTGTGTCTTGTGCCTTTATGTTTATTTGTCTCTTAAGCATCTTCTGATCTCTTGTGATTTCTTCTTTGACCTATTGGTTTTTAAGATTGTGTTTAGTTTCCACATTTGTGAGTTTTCCAGTTTTCCTTCTGTCACTGATTCCTCATATCATTCCATTTTGATCAGAAAAGATGACTTTTATTCAAATTGTTATGTAATCCGACTTGTGACCTATCCTGGAGAATGTTCCGTGTGTGTGTTCCAGAATACTGTGTGTTCCGCTGCTGTTGGGTTGCGTGTTCTGTAGATAATCCAGTAGGTCTTGTTTGGCTTGTAGTGTCGTTCAGTCCTCTGTATTCTTACTGATCTTCTGTTTAGATGCTCTGTTCATTATTTAAAGTAGGATATTGAAATCATCAACAGTTACTACAGAATTGTTTATTGCTGCCTTCAGTTTTGTCGGGTTTTGCTTCATTTATCTTGGAGCTCTGTTAGGTCTGTGTGTATTAGTCGCCCAGTCGTGTCTGATTCTCTGCGACCCCATGGACTGTAGCCCGCAAAACTCCTCTGTCCATGGAATTCTGTAGGCACGAGTACTGGCGTGGGTTGCCATGCCCTTCTCCAGGGAATCTTCCCAACCCAGGGATTGAACCCAGGTCTTCTGCATTGTAGACAAATTCTGTAGCATCTGAGCCACCAGGGAAGCCCCAAGGTCTGTGTATATAGCAAATCTTTTGTTAATATGTAGCGTGCTTCTTTGTCTCTCATAATCTTTTTTGACTTAGTCTATTTTGTCCCATACTAGTATGGCCAGAGCAGCTCTCTTGGTTACTATTTGCATCTTTTTCTTTCCTTTCACTCTCAACTTGTTTGTGTCTGTATCTAAAATAAGTCTCTTATAGACAACATATGGAGGGTCCTGATTTTCCCTAAGCTCTAAAGTACTTGGATTTAGTCTTGTCATAGAAGGCTCAGGAAATGTACAATGATAAGCACAGTAATCGCTACAGATGGTTTTGTGCAGCTACGTCCAGCTTTCCCCTCCTTGACAGCAGTTTCAGGGACAGCCAACGCGTGGCCTCATTGCTCATTTTCTACCACAGACCGTTAAGGGTGGGGGTCTGTTGTCATGGCATCATGTAGGAGATATTGATGACCAGTAAGCTCATGCTCTCTGTCTGACTTCACCATGCAGCCTGTACTATGGGCAGAACCCTCTCAACCTCCCTCAGCCCTGACTTGACTGGTGCTGGACACACAAGCATAGAAAAGTCCTGTGTGACCTGACGCCAACACTTACGTTTGCTGTCCAAGGATGGGCTGAAACAGAAGGTATCTCGGCCAGGTCACAGGCTGGCCTGTTGGCCCTGCCCACTCTGAGAGTAGTCTCCTGCTCAGTGTTCCCTTGGCTAAAGAGAAAGGCTACTACCTGAAGAGTTTAGTACCCGCTTGGGGCTCTAGATCTCATCTCTGCCCAGGGTTGATGCTGCTAGGGTCGAATTGCTGCCCAGGTTCCAAACGTGGTGCCCAGTATACAGGAGGATGCTCGGATGGGAGGGCTGCTCTCATGCATGCATGTCCCAGCTCAGAGGTCATGTCCCTGAGGTCCAGGCCCAGCTGCTGAAGAAGTGTCCTTCACGATCTAGGGGACACGTACCGGCTCCAGAGTCTCAGGTTCAGGTTCAAGCCCCAGTGGCCCACGTTGTTCCCAGGGAATTGTGGGCAGCCCCCACCCGCCTGCTCACTGATTAAATGGCCGGGGGAGGAGAGGGACTTAGGGCCTGATCCAGGTGAACAGCAGACTGCTCCGACCTTGGCTCCTTTGTTCTCTCCACGGTGTGTCCCAGTGTCCTCCAGAGCCCCCACAGACTGAGGGATTAGGGGACAATCTTAGGGTCCAAAAGCACCTGCGAGTGGTTCTTGCAGGCAAAGCCCCAGCCCCATTGATCTGGGAAGGCCTGGCTCTTCCAGCCTCCAGAGAGGCCTCTGCACCTCTTTTGCCTGAGTTGCTGCCCAGGCAGCCACCCCCTTCAGGGAGGTTGTTTCCAGCACTCAGATGGAGCCTTCACAGCATCTTCATGAATTAGTGTCGTGGGTTCCAGCCAAGCTCCAAAGCTGACACCAGATTACACGTTGGTTGCTTTAAAGATGGCTGGCTGCCTCTCAGGCAGGCGCTGACAGCGTTCTGATGCCGGCTCCACACCTGTGTGTCTGCACTTCTTGTCTCTTCACCATAGGGCTTGCTCCCAGGAGCCCATGTGCATGCACGCACACACACTCTCAGCTGCCATGTCTCTAGCTGTGCAGATTCGCCTCCTTGTCACCTGTTAGCTCTGTCACCTTGAGTGGGGCCCAGACCTCTTGAGTTTCGGTGTCTGCATCTGCAGTGGGGGTCATAGAGCCTGCCTGGAACAGTCACAGGGGAATGGACTGCATGCACAAAAGCCCCACGAGGTCACCAAGTGACATGCATGCTGACTGCTCCCGCTTCAGGGTCCTGCTACACGTGGCGGGTGCCTCAGGTAGTGTCAGCTCGTGGACTCTGCCTTGGACACAAGTGCATGGCTGGGCCCACGTGTCCAGTGCTGACCAGCCTGTGTCTTGTTTCTAGTTCAGGACCTCAAGGGTCTTGGCTACGAGAAGGGAAAGCCCGTGGGTCTGGTGGGTGTCACGGAGCTTTCGGATGCCCAGAAGAAGCAGCTGAAGGAGCAACAGGAGGTAAGGCCCGGGGGGCAGGGCAGACAGGCTCCACAGGGCTGGTGGAGTGTTGTCTCCCGCTCTGCCCGGTGGTGCAGTGGCCACAGTGTGTTCTTTGTGAGCCTCTGTGTGGTGCCAGGTGGACCCCACACTCAGGGGAGAGGCTCTTGGTTAGGTAGGTCCCCTGTCAGTGGCATGCCATCCCCCAAGGGCCCTCCCCAGCCCACAGTTGTGTCCAGAGCCCGGCCCCCTCATGCTGCCTGAACGGCCTCTGCCCCAAATGCTTCATGGCTGCTCCCCACTGCACTCGTGGGCTGGTCCCGACTGGGTGGTCTCCATTTAAGTTTTCCTTACAGTTCCCTCCAGCACTCAATACACAATAAGCCTGGCTGGTACTGGGTGCCCTGAATGGTGTGACAGCTGCCCAGATGGTGTTGGGCATTGGAGGGCGGGCTGGCTCACTGGGTGTTCTGTGGCCAGAACACAGTCCGCTGGAATAGCTGGGACAAGTTGCACAGGCCAGCACCTCAGGCTGGCAGCCGTGTCCCCTCACCCTCGATCCTCCCAGGGCTCAGAAGCCCCCGTCACCCTCATTTGGGCCATAGTGATGGTGCCCAGGGTGTTGCAGATTCTAGGCCAGCCTCTGGGAAAAAACTAGAGAGGTCCTCCCTGCTCACAACAGAGGTTCAGGAAGCCCAGGGCGTGTCCCCGCACCAGATTCAGTGCCTTCCTGAACACTTGCTCCAAGCCGCGCTGCTGTGCCTGCCCCGGGGACGGGGACGGAGCACCCATCATGCACGGAGTGTGGGGGGGGCCTCGCTCACTGGTGTGTGCTGCCCACAGATGCAGCAGATGTACGACATGATCATGCAGCACAAGCGTGCGATGCAGGACATGCAGCTGCTGTGGGAGAAGGCACTGCAGCAGCACCAGCACGGCTACGACAGTGACGAGGAGGTGGACAGCGAGCTGGGCACCTGGGAGCACCAGCTGCGGCGCATGGAGATGGACAAGACTCGAGGTGGGCCAAGGGGGAGTCCCAGGGTGGCGAGGCGGAGTGCCGGGCGGAGGCCTGCCTTCAGGGCGCTGTGGGCTCGGGAAGCCCACTCAGCTGCCCAGGAGGTACGCGGAGGCACCACGCTGGGATCTTGAGCCACCTGCCCAGCCTATAAGGCCTGGGGCAAGAGAGTTGGCCTCTTGTGCCTGTGTCTTCAGTGATAAATGCATGGTCCTCTGAGTGTTCCCTGGCGCTTGAACACAGTACCCAGGAGGGTGTGTGGGGGAGCAGGGGCTCATGTCAGGGTTTCAGCAGCTGCCTCATTCATTCCCCATGGCCCCAGACTCCACCTGAGACTCATACTTGGACTGTGGGGCCACCACCTGCTCCTTCCTCCTCTCACCTTTACCCCATCTCTGGGCAGAATGGGCGGAGCAGCTGACGAAGATGGGCCGGGGCAAACACTTCATCGGGGACTTCCTGCCACCTGACGAGCTGGAGAAGTTCATGGAGACCTTCAAGGCCCTGAAGGTAACTGGGAGGAGCCCGGACTGCAGCCTCCTGCTGGGGCAGACACCTGCGGTGCCCTCGGGCCCCCTGGCTCACGGGGGAAGTTGAGCCCTCTTCCAGGAGCGGCGTCTGCTGGTGACAGAGGCCATCTCTGTGTAGGACGTTAGTGAACGGCAGCTCAGTTGTCACTTTAGAAACGCTTCCCAGGGCTTTAGGGAAATTCTGCTTCCAGTGGAGCCAGTTAAGTGCAGATTACAGGCAAGGCATTTCTCAGGCAGACACCCCCATGTATTGGGCTCTCCAGAATGAAAACATTCCTCCCGTGCTGCCTTGGTGCTCAAGAGGAGAGAGCTGATGTAGAACATTCCACGTCGGCTTTTGAGGGTTTTTGTAAAACTGTCTTGTAGCACATCATCTCGTCAGTGAGGTGTTCGCCTTATTGATCATGGCTTCTTTTTAGTGCCCTGTGTAACAAATAGCTCTTGGAACATGAGCTTTGTTTTCACTGATGAACTGTGGATCTTTCTCATGGTGGTCAAGGCCTGTGTGACCTGTCATCTTGCCCTCTTTGACGTGGCCACCAGGGAACTCAGCACTGCTTCTGGCCCTGGGGACCCTGACAGGGGGCAGCTTGATCTTTTCTCAAAGAGTCTGACATGGTGGTGGGGACAGAGGGGCAGGTGGTCCCAGAGGCCATGGGGTAGAGTGGGGTTCTGGGCCAGAGCTGGGATTAGGGGTGGCTACAGCCCTGGTGGATGATGGCTGCCTCCTCCCCTGCAGGAAGGCCGTGAGCCTGACTACTCAGAGTACAAGGAGTTCAAGCTGACGATCGAGAACATCGGCTACCAGATGCTGATGAAGATGGGCTGGAAGGAGGGGGACGGCCTGGGCTCGGAGGGACAGGGCATCAAGAACCCCGTCAACAAGTGAGTGTGGCCTCCAGTGCTGGGGGCGGGGGGCAGAGGAAAAGCCCTATGCAGAGACATAGGCCAGGGCTGTGGACTCTGGTGGTGGGACCAGCTTGGGCTCTCCATCTTCTCACAGTGCCAGCTGTGTCCCAGACAGGTGTTGCCCAGCCCAGCATACCCCCCCATGGAGCTGCATTGGGTGCTGCTGCTGAGCCCATCCGGGGCGAGTGAGGCCTCTCTGCCCCCAAGCTCAGGTCCCTCTCCCCCTTTCCGCTGGCCCCATCCCGCTCCCTGCTCACCCCGCCCATTGCCCCATTGCAGGGGCACCACCACGGTAGATGGCGCTGGCTTTGGCATTGACCGGCCAGCCGAGCTCTCCAAGGAAGATGACGAATACGAGGCTTTCCGCAAGAGGATGATGCTGGCCTACCGCTTCCGGCCCAACCCCCTGGTGCGTGTGTCCCCGTCCCCATCTTGTTTCTGCTGGGTCACCACAGTTCCTCCCCTGGAGGGGTGGTGGTGCTGGTAACAGGAGTGTCCCTCCTTCTGCAGTCTTGCCAGGCTGGCTCATCAGCAAACCCACCTCCACTTCTCCACCTGTGTTAAAGTCTGTGTCTCCTCCCCAAAGCTGCCCTCCCTCCTGGAAAATGTGAGCTCGCTGCTCCTGCTAGGTTCTGGATGGGAGGAACCGCTGTCTTCTGTTAGCATAATCCCCTCCCGTTTTATCTTTCTTGCTTCCCACAGAACAACCCCAGACGGCCTTACTACTGAGTATTCTGGAGAAATGCACAAGTGTACTTTCCAAAAGACTGACCATCCCTGGACTGTGGAATGTTCCAGCCTGCATTTCTGCCCGCCCTTCCCGTTGTTGCGAGTGTTGTGCTGTGTATTAAAACCCCAGAGTCTGCCTGCTGTGGCAGCCTGGTCTTGCCATCACCAGAAACCCCTCCTGTTGCTTAGCAGCAGGGCCACGGTGGACGGGGGGGACAGGATGCACCTGTGAAGGCTGCCCAGTGCCCACAGAATCCTGGAAAATCACACTTTGTGTGCTCGTGGGGACCCCATCAGCCTGGGTTGGAGTTGAGGAGAGGAACTTTGGAGGGGCGGCCAGCAGCCGAAGGAGATCTGGCTGCACCTAGGCTGAGGGCATAAGGGACCTAGCCTGGCACTGCGCCACAGGGGGAGGCTCAGGAGGGCTCCCCAGGCAAGCCCAGTTCTCCCTCAGACCCGCAAGGCAGGTGGACCCAGGGCACGCCCCTCACCTCTCGACAGGTAGCACTGACAGGGCCTCCCACCCACGCCGCATGCAGCAGACCTGGCGGGTGATGCTGTAGCCCAAGCCATCCCGGCTGCCCTGCATCCTCAGAGTAGGGTGGACATACAAGTCCCTAGGGCTCATGCCTCTGGGAGACAGCTTCCCGGACAGATAGACTGGACTGGGACATCACACGCCTCCTGGAAGAGGGGAGGCTAGTGGGCAGCCCAGAACACAGTGTGTGCTTAGAGCTCACCCCATCTCCAGAGCCGGTGCCTCATGTTTGTGCAGAAATCACCTGGGGATCTTGAGTGAGCAACTTGGGCAAGGTCTCCAAAATCTGTGAGCCATTCTTGGAATATCAGGGCCTGCCTGGGCCACTGGGGGCCCCTACAGCTCACCCCCCTGCCCCATACAGTGGGTCCTGCTCAGCCACTGTGGGTTCAAGGGGTCTGAGGACTTGAGCTGGCATCAGGCTCCTGGGCCGGCCTGCAGTTCACACGGCCGTTCAGCAAGCACTGCGCACTGTGACCCAGATGGGCAGGATCTGCCCCGGGCACCCACACTCTGCTGGGGCTGTGGCCATGAACCCCTAATGCCATCTGAGACTGATGAGCGCTGTGAAGAGGAGCCGGGACCTGTGGTGGAGGTGGTCCGGGGAATGTCTCAGTGAGGGAGTCTGGGAGTCCCAGCAGCAGCTCCCTGGTTGGAGTGGCACTCACTACCCTGCCTCTCCTCCATGGATGCTGTTCCCGGGGCAAGGCAAAGGGGTGACATGCAGCCTGCCCTGGCAGCCAGAGTCCTGAGCAGAAGGGTGTAGTTCTGGGTGCCAGATTCCAGCCGTGGGAACCTTGGGGCTTGGTCCCTGACACCTTGATCTCCAGGTCAGGGTCACTCCTCCATTTAATGTTCAGTGACCAAAAGGATCATCAGACTCAGACCATGGACTTCAGCCCCAGCCAGAGGGAGAGTTAGAAGAGGAGGCCTCCAAATGCCGGGTGGATGTGTAGCCATCTCCCAGATACGGGGTTTAAGACCAGACCCTTGGACAGAGCTGCACCAGACCCCCAGCCCTCCAGGGGTAAAAGTGGGGCTGGAGTGACCAGGTGAGCTGCCTGGAGGACAGGACACTGCAGCCTTCTTTAAGAGGTGGGGAAATAGGAGAGGGTCCATCTTGCAGACAGGAGAGGGGGCATGTAGGGAAACCACTGGAGTTGAGAAAGGTCAAGAAAGGAGGCTGGAGATTCAGGTCAGCCCAGAGGAACCTGAACTTCGCATCAAGGGAAACAGGCCCCTGAGGAAAGAAGGTTTTGAGTCAGTTGCCAAAGATCATCTTGTCACCCAGGCTCAGAGAGGGGACCCAGCTGGCCCATGGAGATGGGACCCTGGCTGGGCCAGGAGCAGGGAGTGGGGGATGTGTGGGTTAGAATTTTACCCCAGGGAATTCCCTGGTGGTCCAGTGGTTAAGATATGCACTTTCACAGCTGTGCCCCAAGTTCAATCGCTGGTCAGGTAACTAAAGTCCCAAAGCCCTAATGGTGCAGCTCCACCCCCCCCACCACCCCCAAAAAAAGACTCTAGGTTTCCTTGGGACAAGAATAAAGTGGGCACTGCTTACCCTACTTCCTGCAGCCACAAGCACCACATGGGCAAGAATCCGAGGCTAGCTGGAGGGGTTGACTGACAGCTGCTTCCTAATTTTATCTCCATCCTTCAACCCCTCCCTGGTCCAGCGACCAGGGAGGGGTTGCTTGCATTTGCCCCACGATGGAGCCCAGCCTCCCGGCTGTCCAGAACCCTCCCAAGTCCACCCTACGTTGCTCTATGAACCTCCACCACCGCCCCAGCCCTAGTGTCTCCCTTCTGCTGCTCAGCCCAAAGCTTGAGGTATTCTTCCTGCCAGGAACAAACATCATCATCAAACTCCTCACCATCCTTAGCCGCCCCTTCGGACCCGCCCACATTAGCAGGTGTTCAGTATAGAGGAAGAAACAGTAGAGAATCACGGAGCCCTTCAAGGTGTCGCCAACCCTGGGCCCTGGCAGTCTGCCTTGAGATGCCCTCCCCCGCCCCCTACCCCAGGGGCCCAGTCAAAACGTCACACCTGGACACGTGTTTAAATTTGTTTGAGGCCATCGCATGAAAACTCAAATCCCAGGGCACTGAAGAGAACTCAGCACCCAGGCGGGTAAGGTTCTCTTGTCAGTGCGCAGAAACGCAGAATCCGTAACCACTGGATCCTAGTGAAGTTGCTGGCCGAGGACCTCCAGGACGCAGAAATGGAAGCATCCTTGAGGACTTGTGTTCTAATCAGCATTAGTAGAAAGCGAAACCGGCTGGGCGGCAGGCATTGCCCTTGGGGACCGCCCCGAGTCCGGCGAGGCTATCAATGGAGGGGAGGGGCCGCTGGGAGAGGGAGGGGCCTCGGAGGCTCCCCGGGAGCTCGCGGGGCAATCACAGTGGCGGCGGGGAGGCGGGAGGGCGGGGGCGGTGGTGTGGAGGGGACGACCTTTGCGCCAGGCGGGGCTGAGTCTGGCTGGGTCCCTGGCACCTCGGCACCCAGAGGCACAGCCACGCAGGAACCGAGCCGGGGTCCCGGCGCCGCGGCTATGGACATCCCGCCGCTGGCGGGCAAGATCGCAGTTCTGTCGCTGGGCGCCCTACCGTTGTCCTTCGCGCTCAACTACGTCTCGCTGCTCTCGTAGTGCGTGCGGGAAGGGGCTGGGGAGGCGGCTTCTGGGGCGGCGGGGCCGGGTTGGGGTGTGAGGGTGCGAAGCGGGCGGGATGCGGATGCGCGTGCTCCCCTGAGCCGAGCGGCCCCGCGCCGCTGGCACGGGGGAGAAGGGGGCTGGGTCAGGAGAACCTCTCGCTTCCAACCGGAAATACCCTTCCAGCCGGCTGGAGCAGTGTGGTGGAGCTGGGGGCGCTCCTGGGACGTTTGGGGCCTGGGAGAGGGACTTTGAGAAACAGAGCCCCTAACAAGGCAGGGTTTTGGAATGTTTCTGGAGTTTTCCCAGGGATATGCCCAGCACAGACTCCAAAGTCGCCAAGGGTCAAAGTATTGTCCCAGATAAGGCCCCAGTGACCCGGCTCTTGCCACACACAAGTTCTGCTGCGCTACCCCTACCAGACAGTTCCTCCATCGCCTGTCTGACACTTCCTTCTCTTCAGGGGCTGGCTGGCCCACCCTGTACACAGCCTCAGTTTTCCCTACATGCCAGGGGAGGTAGGGACCTCCCCTGTCCCTACCACCTAACCCCAGGCCTCAACCCTGTGGATCCAGCCACTGAATACCAGCCATCCACCAATCCCTCATACCCCCAAAACCAACACAGGCTGAGACAATAGGGTAGAGGGAATCTTGACTATGGAGTTGGCTCCTTGGGTGCAAATTCCTGGTTCCACCCTCCTGGAACCCAAGTGAGCCAGGTTGCCCCCGGGAGCCTCGGTTTCTTCGTTGTGTAATGAACATAATCCTAGACTCATTCCATAGTTACCGTCAAGGATTATGAACTATGTGCCAAGACGCTGTTGTGGTCTCAGCTAATTACTATAATTGTCATTGTTGGTTGGATGGGGCAAGAATGGGGATCCTAAGGGGTCGGGGGAAGGTAGGGATCTGGAGAGAGTGTAAGGGGAGAATATGTGACCTTGGATATGTCTCCCACAGTATCTGGGCCTTGATTTGCCAAGTGTCGGGGGCTGCCCAGAGACATGGCTTCTATTATCTCTGCAGGTGGTTGACGTGCCTTATCAGGTTGATAGGAACAAATCAGGGCAGGGTGGGGTGGGGTTGGTGGAAAGATTTGGACTTTATCTGGGAGGAGTCAGGAGCTTCAGACAATGAGGTGTACAGAGCTAAGCTCTAGAGATCCTTTGGTGGTTGTGAGCACTGGAACTGACCACAGAGGGTCTTGGAATTGTTGAATGAATAAGCAAGCTGACACACATCAGCAGGTGACCAGATAAATCACATAGTCAGAAGGGGCTGACAGAGATTCCCTCTGTACCTGGAAGAGGAGCAATGTAGATGGGCCATGAAGGATGAATAGGACTTTGCCAAGTGGAAAGACTTTTGGAAGGAATTAGGGGGTGGGACATGAGGATGAGATGGTTGGATGGCATCACCGACTCAATGGACATGAGTTTGAGCAAGCTCTGGGAGTTGGTGACGGACAGGGAAGCCTGGTGTGCTGCAGTCTATGGTGTCGCAAACAGTCAGACATGACTGAGCAACTGAACTGAACTGAGGCGGTGGGTCAGAAACAGCTGGAGCAAGAGCCTGGTGCTGGGAAATGGGAGTTTCAGGGAATGGCTTTCCTTGATGGACAGGAGCTTCAGCCTGGTCACCTGGAGCTTCCTGGTGTCTGCTCTGCCCCAGGGTGCAATAGGGTCTCAAACTGGGTCTGGCCTCCCTGACTTGGCTTTCCTCTCCACAGCCCCCTGGGGGTGGTGTTGATGAGCACCCTGATCCTGGGTCTGCTCTCCTTGGCAATATACAGCTTGTCCCGAAGTGGCATCTATTATGACCCACTGTATGCTGGTAAGTTGGTGGGAGGGTCCTGGGGAAGAGAACTGTTTGGGCAAGGGCTTCCTGCATCAGACTGGCAGTCCTTGAAGGGCCTTCATCAGACTGGAGAACCTCAGAGAGACTGGAGACCCCCTGTTGATTGGGGAATCTCAGGGGGCCTCCCCCTTCTGACTTGGGGCTCCTGAGTGCCAGAACAGTGCCTTTCTCATCAACCTGTGGACACCTTTAAGTCAAGGACTGTGCCTGCCTATGAGGAAGGGTCGTGGGTCATGTGATTTGTGGGGTTGGGCCTGGGAGCAGCTTTGCACAGAGGCTTTGGGAAACTGAGTCCCCAGCAAGAACTCTCAGGCCCCGCCCACACCTAATCTCTACCCCGCCCCCACACTGCCAATGCCCCGCCTGCTCTCCCGTAGTCTTCGCGGTCTTCGCCTTCACATCCGTGGTGGACCTCCTTATTGCTCTCCAGGAAGACGGCTACACGGCGGGTTTCATGGCGTTTTACACCAAGGAGGTATGTCGGGAGCGGTCTGGGATGCCCGCAGTCCTACTGCCTGTCTGAGCCCCACACCTGTCCCCGCAGGGTGAGCCATACCTGCGCACGGCACATGGAGTTTTCATCTGCTACTGGGATGGCATTGTTCACTACCTCCTCTACCTGGCCATGACTGGTGCCATCCGTAAAAGGTGCGCGAGGCGGGCAGGGTGGCACCCGGACCCTGGGAAGGAGGCGGAGTTCTTAAGTGGGAGGTCCCAGGCCAGGGTGAAGCCAGAAGTGTGTGTGGGGGAAATCAGGAAGTCCCCCTAGGGCTTAGACAGGGGTGGCTAGGAGAAGGAGTCAGGGGATGTCACAGATGTCCCTGGTGGCTGATTCTCTTCTGTTGTGTCACCCCGTACCTGGGCAGCCACTGCTATCCTTGGACATAGGGTCTGACTGTTCATTCCCTCATTCAACTCCCTGTTGTCCCTTCTGTCTTGGGTGAAACTGAAGGGGTCCAAACCTGGGGAGCCCAGACTGCTCTCTGGACCCTGACCCTCTGAGACTGGGGGACAGGTATCTACCGGTTACTCCTCCGTCTCCCACCCAGGAAGAGTTACCGGAACTTTGGACTCTACTGGCTGGGCTCCTTCATCATGAGCATCCTAGTGTTCCTCCCAGGAAATATCCTTGGTAAGGACTTGGCTCTGCGGAATCCTGTCTCCCTGGGCTGGGTCACTGCCCCCCATCTGGAAGTCGGGCCCCATGGGGTCCTCCATACCTTTTCCGGTGTCTGCAGAGGGCAGCCCCCCACCCCCGCCAACTGCATGCCTCTCCATTCACAGTCTAAGTCTGCAGACTTTCCCCACATCTCTCCCATTTTCCTCTTGGAGGAATGGAAGCACATTCCACTTCTTCCCCAGCTAGTGGTCCCTGACCCCAGGGACTTAGCCCAGAATGCTCTTGACATGAGAAGGGAGTCTTAAAGTGGATCCAGAGGGCAGACTGACAGCTTTGTAGGTAGGTAGGTCTTGGGAGACAGAGCAGAGCAGGCAGCCAGGGATGTGGGGATGGCTGTGAAAGAGGACTATCCAGGGTGTTTCCAGGGGGAACGAAAAACAGCTGAAGTGTAGGAGCCATGTCCCGAAGGTAAATTGGGGAAGGCCAGGCTGAGGAGCATGGTCACCATCTTAGAAGCACTGGGGAGTCAGAGGTGTTAGGGCTGAGCTAGGATGGCATTTGTGACTCAACAGCTTCCAGCCAGGGGCTTTGACATGGCCCTGCCAAAGGGTCCAGCCAGGCCTGGGAGATCCCCGCTTCGTGACACCCTGTCTCTCCTACCATGGCAGGCAAATACAGCTCAGAGATCAGGCCTACATTTTTCCTCACCATTCCTTTCTTGCTGGTCCCATGCTGGGCTGGCTTGAGGGTCTTCAACCAGACCCAGGTGCCAACCTGCTGCACTCCCAACATGGTGAGTCCCTTGCCCCCAGGTCAGCCTTGTCCCAAATGCCTGAATGTTCCCCATTTGGGTTGCTTCTCGCCAAAGACATTATCTCCTTGGAAAGATCTCCTTGGTGATTAGGGAAGAAGGGATGAGCCTTCACTGAGTACCTGTTGGATACCAGACTTCTCATGCTATCTCTCATGGGGCAGGTGGAGGAGGACCAAAGAAAGGGCCTTCTGTGGCGCCCAGTTGACCTGGCCCTCATCATCTACCTCATCTTTGCTGCATTCTTCACCCTCTTTCGGGGCCTGGTGAGTCTGCACTGGCCAGCCTACTTGCCTCCAGTCCCCTCCTCAGCCCATCCCTCCCTTCTTTAACTTCTTTATCCAGTGCAGAAAAACGCCACTACTCTCCCACCTAATCATCCAGGGAAGTTTACTGAGTCTAATCTGAGTGTTCCATCACAAAGTCCCATTCCCTGTAGCCTTCTCCCCAGCTCAAGTATCTGTGGATTCTCAAAGGAGAAAACCAAGGCTGGGGCAGGCCAGAGCAGGGGGTGTGGGCCCCTCCCAGGAGGGTGGGGAAATATCCCTATGGGAGGGATGTTTAAGGCTGTTGGTTTGTCTGCGGGCCCTAGGTGGTACTTGACTGCCCCATGGATGCCTGCTTTGTCTACATCTATCAGTATGAACCATACCTGAGAGACCCCGTGACCTATCCAAAGGTGCAGGTGAGAGGGCAGGTGGGAGGAGAGGGCCACGGTCCTGCTGTGGTTAGGAATCCACTGGGCCCCTTTGATGAAGGTGCCGAAACAACACAAGTCAAAGTGGCTGATCCACAAATGGAATTTATTGTCATACCAAAAAACTACAGATGGGGTCTTCAGGTATGGCTGGATCCAGGAGCTCAAAGCTACTCTATCTCCAGGCTCTGCTTTCTTTGCATGTGCTCCACCCTCAGGTGGTGCCTTTGTGGTATGGCCGAGACAGCCTTGGGTATCTCCAGGCTTCCATTCTCCCTATTTAGCCACCTCAGAGGAGACTGAGCCCTTAATTTCTCAGTGCTTAAGTGTAAGTCTTAAGTAGGCTCTGATTGGCCAAGTTTAAGTCACATGCTCATAGCTGATTATTATGGCCAGGGGGGTGGGATGTTCTGATTGATCAGGTCAGGGTCACATGCTACCTATAGAGGAAGATGGGGGTGGGGGGCTCAGTGTATGAGAGTGGTGTAGGGGGGAAACCCAAGGGAAAGAAAGGAGTAATTTCCACAAAGGTGGGATATACAGTGAACCCCAATCTTGATAGAGTCTGAGGCTGGCCAGATCCTCCCTGGGGCCACCACCTAAGGGGCATCAGGAGACCTAGCTGAGCAGCTACTCATTCCATCAGTTCTGTGCCCCTCAGATGCTGGTGAATATGTTCTATGTGCTGCCTTTCTATGGCCTGGCCATCTATGCCCTCATCTTTCCTGGATGCTCCTGGCTGCCTGACTGGGCCTTGGTATTTGCTGGAGCCATTGGCCAGGTGAGGTGGGGTGGGTTGGGGTATGTTGGGCCGGTGCTTAGGAAAGTCCTGCTTGCTCATCAATTGCCTTTGTGCTCACCTTGGGTGATGCCAGGCCCTTGACAGGCTCCCAGGATTTCCTAGTGTTGGAAAGAAAAATGGGCCAGACACATATACCCCATCCCATGAAGTCAGAACTGAACAGAGTGGGTACAGAAGCTGAGAGGGATTCCAGAGGGGCAGAGTTCTTAAAAGAGGGGGCATGGGCTTTGATGTATGGGTATGAATTCTTTAGGCAGGGAAAAGCATTTCAGGAATGGGAACAGCACAAAGAAATGCACAGAGGGGGTCAGTGGTTTAGACAGCCATAACGTGGATAAAGGCAGCGGCAAGATAAATTGACAGCTAGATGCTAAGGGCTTTGAAATCTGGGCTTGGGAGCTTGTGCTGAGAACAATGGGGAGCTATAGAAGGTGTTTGAGCAGTGGAGGGTTCAGAGCTGGGGGCATGTTTCTGGGTTTCTGATGGGACGTGATAAAGGCTGGACCCTGGCCGGGGCAGTGGGATCAGGAGGACCTTGATTAGATGTATTATTACTTTATCTATTACAGGTAGAATTGAGAGGATTTGTGTCAAGGCTGCCTGGGGTGGGGAAGACCAAGAGGAGGGGCTAGACTCAGGTCAGAGAGATGGGGTGAAGGGTCCAGCAGACAGAGCGAAGATGGTTCTGGTTAGGTAGCTGGGCAGAGGCTCACAGATAAATGGGTAAGAATAGACAGGACATGTGGGGCACAGGGATGTTTAGAGACAGAGGGATTGAAGAGGGGAGACAGGTAGGTCAGCAGGACCAGAGAGATAGGGATGAAGAACTTTGGGGTTCCCCATGGTGGGATGCTGGCGATGCTGGGACTTGTCCTCTGGTCTGTGACATCCATCCTCCCTTTCTGGCTGCCAGGCACAGTTCTCACACATGGGGGCCTCCATGCACCTGCGCACGCCCTTCACCTACCGTGTGCCTGAGGATGCCTGGACCAGCTTCTTCGTGTGTAACCTACTGTATGCGCTGGGCCCCCACTTGCTGGCCTTCCGCTGCCTGTGGCGCCCTGCCTTCTTCCTACGCCCACCTCCTGGGCCCCCAGCCCCCCATGAGAAGCAGCACTGAGGGGGCCGTGGGACCCCCCACAAGACTCAGTTTACATGCCCAGCCAGCCCTGTCCTTGGAAGGGTGGGTTGGGCTTTTTTAGAGACAGGAGGTATGTTTCTGGGTGCCTTCAGTTCTGGCTATGGTGATTTCAGGCCAGTGGGTGGGATGGGGGTGCCCAAGGTCCAGGTGTTCCAGCAGAGAGGGCCACAGGCATGCTCAGCTGTCACCTCACCCAAACTCCACATAGGCACCTTCCCTATCCATTCTCTCCCTCAATGGATCATTTTAGTAAAAGTCCTTTTGATGCATAAAACGTTGCTCTGAGTGTTTCATGGGGCAAGGGACCCTCTTCTCAGAACCTACCAGGGCCCACTCATCACTGCCAGCTTAACTCACAGGAGCTAAGGTGCTAGACAAGAGAAGTTGGCCTCTGGTTGGTGTGCACAGCCCCATCTTCCAGATGGGGAAAAACAAGGCTCCGAGAGGACCGGAGACACGTCTGAGGTCACAATCAGGAGAGAAAAGTCCAAACTCTAAGCTCCACCAAGAAATTATATTAACTAACAGTGTGACACAGTTTAAATCACCTACCATATACCAGGCCAATGACCAACCTCACACACTACATGCTGGATCTCACCTCATATTCCAGATGGGAAAACTGAGTCTGCAGGAGGTGAAGAGCCTGGTCCGAGGTCATGCCTCCTTAATGCAACTGGGTTAGGCATAGAGTCCTGGCTCCTTCAACCACAGAGCCCTGTGTCTGCTGTCTGATTGGCTCATATTTGGGAGAAAATGAAGTTGGGGGGCAGCCAAGTAGTTGGGGGAAGGGCTCCTTGTCCTCTGGTTTTAACTTTTTTTAACATTTATTTTTATTTCTTTGACTGCCAGAGTTCTTAGTTGCAGCATGCAGGATCTTTAGTTACAGCATGCGAACTCTTGTTCTGGCATGTGGGATCTAGTTTCCTGACCAGGGATCAAATCCAGGCCTCCTGCATTGGGAACATACAATCTTAGCCACTGGACCACCAGGGAAGTCCCCTCTCCTGATTTGATTTTTGAACTTAAGTGAAGTTGCAGGTTCAGGGATAACTCCTGCCCAGAGCACTGTGGGTTAGAGGATTGATCTCCCTACCCCTACCAATACTTACTAGGCATCTATAGTATGACTAGAGATCTCTTCATGAAAATTAGAGATACCAAGGGAACACTTCATGCAAAGATGGGCACAATAAAGGACAGAAATGGTATGGACCTAACAGAAGCAGAAGATATTAAGAAGAGGTGGCAAGAATACACAGAAGAACTATACAAAAAGGATCTTCATGACCCAGATAACCATGATGGTGTGATCACTCACCTAGAGCCAGACATCCTGGAATGTGAAGTCAAATGGGCTTTAGGAAGCATCACTATGAACAAAGCTAGTGGAGGTGATGGAATTCCAGTTGAGCTATTTCAAATCCTGGAATATGATGCTGTGAAAGTGCTGCACTCAATATGCCAGCAAATTCTGAAAACTCAGCAGTGACCACAGGACTGGAAAAGGTCAGTTTTCATTCCAATCCCAAAGAAAGGTAATGCCAAAGAATGTTCAGATTTCTGCACAATTGCACTCATCTCACATGCTAGCAAAATAATGCACAAAATCCTCCAAGCCAGGCTTCAACAGTATGTGAATGGTGAACTTCCAGATATTCAAGCTGGATTTAGAAAAGGCAGAGGAACCAGAGAGCAAATTGCCAACATCCGTTAGATAATCAAAAAAGTTCCAGAAAAACATCTGCTTTATTGACTTCTCCAAAGCCTTTGACTGTGTGGATCAAAACAAACTGTGGAAAATTCTTTAAGAGATGAGAATACCAGACCACCTTACCTGCCTCCTAAGAAATCTGTATGCAGGTCAAAAGCAACAGTTAGAACTGGACATGGAACAACAGAATGTTTCCAAATCGGGAAAGAAGTACATCAAGGATGTATATTGTCACCCTGCTTATTTAACTTATATGCAGAGTACATCATGTGAAATGCTGGGCTGGATGAAGCACAAGCTGGACTCAAGATTTCTGGGAGAAATATCAATAACCTCAGATATGCAGATGACACCGCCCTTATGGCAGAAAGCAAAGAGGAACTAAAGAGCCTCTTGATGAAAGTGAAAGAGGAGAGTGAAAAGTTGGCTTAAAACTCAACATTCAGAAAACTAAAATCATGGCATCCAGTCCCATCATTTCATGGCAAAGAAATGGGGAAACAATGGAAAGAGTGAGAGACTTTATTTTCTTGGGCTCCAAGATCACTGCAGATGGTGACTGCAGCTGTGAAGTTAAAAGACGCTTGCTCCTTGCAAGAAAAGCTTTGACCAATCTAGACAGCATATTCAAAAGCAGAGACATTAGTTGGCCAACAAAGGTCCATCTAGTCAAAGCTATGGTTTTTCCAGTAGTCATGTATGGATGTGAGAGTTGAACTATAAGGAAAGCTGAGCACCAAAGAACTGATGCTTTTGAACTGTGGTTTTGGAGAAGACTCTTGAGAGTCCCTTGGACTGCAAGGAGATCAAACAAGTCAATCCTAAAGGAAATCAGTCCTGAATATTCACTGGAAGCTGAAGCTCTAATACTTTGGCCACCTGATATGAAAAGCTCATTGCAAAAGACCCTGATGCTGGGAACGATAGAAGGCAGGAGGAGAAGGGGACAGTAGAGGGTGAGATGGTTGGATGGCATCACTGACTCGATGGACACAAGTTGAGTAAGCTCCAGGAGTTGGTGATGGACAGGGAAGCCTGGCGTGCTGCTGTCCATGGGGTCACAAAGAGTTGGACATGACTGAGTGACTAAACTGATAGTATGTCTAGCCACTAGATTGTCACCAAAGACCCAGAACTCCATTATCTTAGATGTGGAAACTGAGGCATAGAGTGAGGGGCGGAGTCAGATTTGAGCTGTTACTGCAGGTCCCTTCTGCAGGGTGTGTGACTGTTGTGGGGTCCCCATCCCAGAGGGAGCATCTTTGGCTGCTGGAGCCCGGGACCCTTTGATGGCAACCCACTCCAGTATTCTTGCCTGGAGAATCCCATGGACAGAGGAGCCTGGCGGGCTGTAGTCCATGGGGTCACACAGAGTCGAATACAACTGGAGCGACTTAGCACACACACAGTGACAGGTGGGAAAACGGAGACCTGCAAGCCCTCTCCCAGGTTACTCAGCCCTTCTGCCCACACGAGGCATCATGAGTGCCACCCCACCTCCATTTAAAACATAGTTGAACTGAGACCCAGAAAATTTCCTCTACTGGCCCAGGTCAGTCCCAGGCTGGGACCTGGCTTGGTAGCCACTGTTCAGGGCGCCCTTCCTCCATCTGTGCCCATCACCACCTCTCCCCAGAGCAGGTGCTACCATGTCCCCTTTAACGCCCCCCCCCCCCCCACCCGTCCGCCTGCCTCCTTCCCTCCCTGCTCCCCTTGCAGGCAGACGCCAGGATTGCGCTGTCTGCTGGGATCTGTCCAGTCTTTCCCGGGTGTGCAGGGGAACGCAGTCCCAGCGCCTGGGGGCCGTTGGGCGAGGGCCGCACCGGCAGGATGGTGAGTGAGATCATGGGTTCCGTAGGTCCTTCTCTGGGATTCTGTGTCTCTGTATCTACATCCTTCAGTGTTTCCCTCCTTAGCCCTTCTCCCCCTCCCGCCTCTCCCACCTCTCTCTCTCAGCTTCTTGTATCTCTTTCTCTCCCACTCTTCCCATCTCTGCCTCTTCTTTTCTTGTTCTTCTAGGGTTTTCCCTACTTTTCTCTTTCCTCCTCCCCCGCCACCCGGGTCCGTTTTCTCTCCCTCTCTCTCAGACTCTGTCTCTCCCTCTACACCCATGTCTCCCTCTTCTTTCTTTCCCTCTTGCTCTCTCTCTTTTCTCTCTCAGTCTCTGTCTCTCCTTCTCTGTCTCTCTCCGTCTTTCCTTATCCTATTCTGTGTCTCCCTCTGGCACTCTCTTTTCTATCTCTCTCCCTTTGTAACTCTGCTTCTCCATCTTTCCCTCCTCTCGCCTCTCTTTCCTTCTGTCTCCATTTCTCCCTGCTTTTCTCTGTGTCTCAGTCTCTTTTCTTATTCTCGCCTTCTTTCTGTGTCTCTTGCTCTCTCCGCTTCTACCACCCCCTCGCCCCCCACCCCCACCTGCACGGGTTTGCTGCAGTCTCCTGGCGTACAGATAACCTTGCCGCTGCCGCTGCTCCAGCTCCTCTGCCCCTCCTCCCTCCTCCCCAATCTCTGGCCTGGGCCGGGGAGAGAGAGAGAGAGAGGGAAGGGGGCGGGGCTCAGGGTCTCCGGTTCGCGGGGGCAGGCGGGTTGGCCACGCAGAACTAAGGGAGAGTGAGTCCAGAGGCGTGAGCTTTGCGCAAAGGCAAGGGTCGTGAGGTCCCAAGAGAGTGGGGGTGGGGGGAGAGTCCGCTAGCCTTCTCCTTGGGACCCTGGCTGGTTGGGGACCTGGGCATGTAAGAAGTCCTCGCTGCGAGAAAGGAAGGCCAGGGGGCAGGGGGCTAGTCTTCTGAAAGGGCAGAGTCAGGAGGCTGGACTGAGCGCTGGGTGCCCCCAGGTGTGTGCTCGGGCGGCCCTCGGTCCCGGCGCGCTTTGGGCAGCTGCGTGGGGAGTCCTGCTGCTCACCGCCGCGGCGGAGGCGCAGCGCGGCCGGAAGAAGGTCGTGCACGTGCTGGGTGAGTCAGGGCCGTAGAAGCGGATCTTGCCCCGCCGAGGCCGTGGGCAAATAGGATCGCCCGAGTGCGCGGAGCGGGAAAGAGGGAGGGTGCTGGGCGGTCCTGATGGCCACAGTCCCCACCCAGCTCCTCCCGCTCTGAGTCCCCGCCCCCTCCCTAATTTCCTCCCGGAGTCCCTTTACCTTTCTGATCTCTTGACTCTCACCCAACTTTTCTTCCTACACCCCCTTCCCTGGGCCCCGCTCCCCAGGTGCTCCTGCCCCGCCCCTAGGGCTTCTTAACCCTCTTTGGTCGTCCACAGAGGGGGAGTCGGGCTCGGTGGTGGTGCAAACAGCGCCGGGACAGGTGGTCAGCCACCGGGGTGGCACCATCGTCTTGCCCTGCCGCTACCACTACGAGGCAGCCACCCATGGCCACGACGGCGTCCGCCTCAAGTGGACCAAGGTGGTGGACCCGCTGGCCTTTGCCGATGTCTTCGTGGCGCTGGGCCCTCAGCACCGAGCGTTTGGCAGCTACCGCGGGCGGGCTGAGCTGCAGGGCGATGGGCCCGGGGACGCCTCCCTGGTTCTCCGAAACGTCACGCTACAGGACTACGGGCGCTATGAGTGCGAGGTCACTAACGAGCTGGAGGATGACACGGGCATGGTCAAGCTGGACCTGGAAGGTGACCAGACTGTGTGGGCAGGACGAGTCACGTTTCTAAGGGAGGAGAGAGGATATTGCAAGGACAGAAACCAAGTCAAGTTGGCCTGAAGGGATTTAGCAGCTCAGTGGGGTAGGATAATGGTTCTGATTTGGGGTGATTTTGCTCCTCAGGGATATCAGCAACGTCTAGAAGCAGGTTATGGTGGTATATAGCGGGGAGAGGCCAGGGATGCTGTGAAACATCCCACAAAACACAGGCAATTCGCCCAAGCAAAGAATAATCCAATCCAAAACGTCAATAGCGAAGAGGTTGGGAAACCCTGCAGTAGAATTCAGGCACAGGGAGATCCAGGCACTCACACCATTTCAGGAATCCTTCCCTCACCTCTGCTTCCCTGGGTGGCCTTTCCTTGGACAAGTTTCCCGGGTGAAAACAAAAAGTAGTGCCAGGCTTCCACCCTCCCAGCTTGGCAATCGATTTCCTTTGAGTGTTACCTAGAGTCCCAGAGTTGTCCCTCATTGGCCCAGCTTGAGTCATGTGCCTATCCACGAGCCAATCACTGTGCCTGGGAGATGGGTTGCTCTGATTGGCTGACCATGGAGCTGATTGGTGGCGTTTCTATTTGAAGAATTCCCTTCCATTTGGTTGCTTTCCTCACTCCACCTTGGAAGACTCTAGGAGAGATTTCTTAGCCCTCACTTGCTGAACTTCCCAACAAGAGTGAATAACAACAATAACAAAAGCAGCTCTCCCTTATTGGGTGTTTTCTATGTGCCAAGAGCTTGGTTGAAGAGCTCTCTGGAGTCTCTCATTTAATTTTCCCAAACCCCCTGAGTAAGACGCTATTACTAGCAGATGGGCAACTGGCTCAGAGAGGTTAGAGCCTTGACCAGGACATGTGCCAGTGAGTGGCAGAGCCAAGACTCAAACTCCAGTCTCAGGCTTCAGCTCTTCTTTCTGGTTCCTGTTTGATCCTTCCTGCAACTGCTGCGAGATGCATCTGCACCCACAAAGTCCTCCCCCTAAACACAGACACACAGAAAGCTAGTGAACTGAGTTGACTGTGATTCTGATAAGGGAGGAGTTTACGAACAGAAGTTAGATGGGAAACCAATGGGAAATGTCCTGGGTAATCCTGGAGACCAAAGAGCTCTTTGTCTAGGATCAAATATTCATGGGGTCCTAGCGTGAGGGAGTCAGCTCGGTGGGCTCAGAACTTGACCAGAAGGCAGGTCCCAATGCTGTAAGAATGTCAGAAGCACATAGAACTAAAGGAAGCAGGGATGTGGGAGCTGGGTTTTGAAGGATGAATAGGAGCTCTACAAGTGGATAGATGGAAAGAACACAAACAAAGGTCTCCAGGCGTGGAAAGGAGGTGGACACGATTAAGTGTGTCAAAGAGTCAAGTGAATCCCAAGTCTAAGGCAAAGGAAGTACGAGGGATATGAGCTGGGGAAAGGCTGGTCAGGTCTGACGCCAGAGTGAGGGATGGACTGAAAGGTGGCACCCCTGATGTCAGGTAGGTTGATGCGAGTTGGGGTGGGGGGGCTCCGAGCTGACCCTTGTGTACCCTCTCAGGTGTAGTCTTCCCTTACCACCCTCGTGGAGGCCGCTACAAGCTGACCTTCGCCGAGGCTCAACGCGCGTGCGCTGAGCAGGACGGCATCTTGGCGTCTGCTGAGCAGCTGCACGCAGCCTGGCGCGACGGTCTGGACTGGTGCAACGCGGGCTGGCTGCGCGACGGCTCGGTGCAGTACCCGGTGAGCCAGCCCCGGGAGCCCTGCGGCGGCCTGGGCGGGGCCGGGAGCGCCGGGGCTGGCGGCGGAACCTCAGGAGGTGTGCGCAACTACGGCTACCGCCACAACGCAGAAGAACGTTACGATGCCTTCTGCTTCACATCCAACCTCCCGGGTGCGTAGGCCCCACCCCTGGGAGGAAGGTCCTGCCCACCGCTGGCCCGGGCCCCGCCCCACCCATGAGACCCCACCCCCACCCCCAGGCCCGTCTCAAGATTCTTTCCCACTGTGCCTAGTTTTCTCTCTTCGCCTTTCCTCTCCACACCTATCCTCGGATGTCCGGACCCGGAGGTCCCTAGTATAGTCAAGGCGCGGCAATCAAACAAAGCCTGGCACCAGCACTTCTCTAGCCGAGGCCGTGGTCCCAGGCTGCAGGGGAGCGGGTGAAGTTTCTGAATCCTGAGGCTGTTTCCTGGGCGGCAGGCGAGAGGGAGTCCTGAAATCCGAGGAGGCCCTGAAATCCGAGGAGGCCCAGCCCCAAGAGCAGCCCTAATCACCCCTACCCACCCCTCTGCAGGGCGCGTGTTCTTCCTGAAGCCACTGCGGCCGGTGCCTTTCTCCGGAGCGGCGCGCGCCTGCGCAGCGCGCGGCGCCGCCGTAGCCAAGGTGGGGCAGCTCTTCGCCGCGTGGAAGCTGCAGCTGCTGGACCGCTGCACCGCAGGCTGGCTGGCGGACGGGAGCGCACGCTACCCCATCGTGAATCCGCGCGCGCGCTGCGGCGGCCGCCGGCCGGGTGTACGCAGCCTCGGCTTTCCAGACGCCTCGCGCCGCCTCTTCGGCGTCTACTGCTACCGAGCGCCTGGCGCGCCGGACCCCGCCCCTGGCGGCTGGGGCTGGGGCTGGGCTGGAGGCGGCGGGTGGGCCGGAGGCTCGCGAGACCCCGCCGCGTGGACCCCGCTGCGCGTCTAGGCCTGGGCCGTGGACCGCGGGGGCGCTTGGCGGCTGGCCGAGTGCCCTGTGGCGTGGACTGACCGCACACCTGGAGACTGGCTATGCTCTTTGCGGTGCCCTGCAAGTTGACCAGACCTCCTGCGGTCCTTAACCCCTGGACACACCCTCTGAGGTCCCCAGAGTCTGGCCAGTTCTCGGAGCCAAGTCCCTTGGAGTCCCCTGGAGATCGACCAAGCCCTACCTTTTCTGAACGGTGGATTGGGTCTCCTCTCCCAACTTTCCCCAGGAGACGAGGCACACCCTCTGAGAATCCCTGGAGCCTAGCAGACTCTGAGGTCTCCTGAACACTGGACACGTCTCCGGAAATCTTCCGGAACTTACCCCATGGTCGCCTGGAGGCTGGACCCCCGGGATTATCTGGAGACTGGCCACACGTCCTATGCATCTGCCCGAAGACTGTAGACTGGTCCCCTAAGGCCACCTGGACACTGAGCCCTCCTACCCACCATCCGTAGAGAAACCAGAAACCTCTGAGTTCGTCAATTGACCACACGGCCATGGTCACATGAACACTGTGGGCTCCTGTCCTATTCCCTAGGGTAACCTGGAGATTGGTTACTTCCATTCTCTCCCTTTCTCCCACGAGTCCCCCAAAGTTTCCAGAATAACAGGTCATGTCTCCAGGTCACTGTGGAGAACAATCCCACCCCTTCAGTTTCAGGGGCGACCACCCTTGTCTTTCACTGTTAATACAGGTTGACACGCCCCAGCTGGCTCGCATGACGGGATGCCTGTGGCGCATCCCTCAGATTCTCTCTGAGGGAATAAGTCTGCCTTTACCTGATGGCCCCTTTCCTAGCTGTCACCTAAGAGACCATCTCCCGGGCCCAGGGACCCATAAAATCCATGTCATTTGCTATGGAGACAAATTGCCCCACTTCCCATTGTTACCAAGGCGACCAGCCCAGCTTCCACTGTCACCTAGAGTCACACAGCCCTTCCTTCACCAGTCACACCCATGGAGTTAGTGCCGCCCTCCTCCAGCTGTAACCATGGATACCACACGTTTCCCATCTTACCCGCCTTCACTCCAGGGACCTACAGCTTCACTCCCACTGTCCTCACCCTGACCAACAGCCAAGGAGACCACCCTCTCCTCTAACTGTCCTGAGAGTGACCCAACGTTCGGTTCTCCAGCTCTCACCATGGAAACAGGCTGCTCCTTTCCGCGGGCGCCCCAGCTCCCTGCTCCTCCCCAAGCTCCGCCCCCAAGCAGCTTGGACCCAGCAGCTGTTGCCATGGAGACTAAACTCCGGTATCTGAGATAACAGAACACCTGTCCCCTTAGGCTTTCTCTTGTAGGTAGGGCCCGCCCCTCCACATTGTCACCATAGAGGCTGTCAGCGTCATCTCCATGACAACTGACTTCCCAGTCCTCAGGAACTTCTTACCATGGGCCGAACTTGCTCCATAGGGCTTAACGGCTGCCCCTTCACCAGATGGGCCCAGCTCCAGGCGGACTTCTGGAGCTGCTGGATACCCTCCGTTTGCACGCTAACTACATCTCAGACAACAGCTGTGCACGAGATAACCTTGCAACACCCGGATGAGCAAATGAGACCCTGATGTGCCCCAACCCTTTGTGCTATACGAGCGCGAGGCTCCTCTTTTCCTCTCTGAGACCACATCCCCACTCTCCCTGAGGTCCTCTTTCCTTTTCTACCCTCCCTACCCCCACATTTCCCTTCTTAGAGATCCGAGAGAGGTGGAATTGTCTGTAGACCTCAAAATCCACTCTGAACTCCAGGTTCTAAGGGGCGATTTGTGTTAACAAGTCAGGACCCAGTCAAACTCCCCAGTGTTAATAGCTTGCTCAGGGAGACTGTCCATGAACGAGGCCGCCCCAGCTGTTGGAGACCCTAGTTTTGAAGTCTTGCCTGGAGTAGCACTGGGGTCCTTCCTGGAGCCCTCTTATTGCCACATCCATCTCCAGGAGACTTGTCTGTGGGTTTGGGGACCAGGTGTGCCTGAGTTTGAATTCTGCCTCTGTGACCAAGTGATGAAACCCCTGATCTTGTTTCCTCCTCTGTACCAGGGCTGCTTTTATGGTCCCAGTGAGTGCAAAGTGTTACAGCAGGGGCTCAATAAATCTTTTCTTTCTTTTTTTTTTTTTTTTTTGATGAGTGAAAAAATGAGGCAGTTGGTGGGTAGTTATTTCAAAAATGCACATTGGTAGACAAAATGTTTTTCAGCTGGGGTAGCAGGGGGGCTTGGTGATGATTTGATTGGGAAACTTCTCTCATTCCTCAGGACCATTCATTCCCTCTCCCCAATCTCTCTTTCCTCTCCCTTCCCCCATCATGTTCTTCTCTCCCTTGAGCCACCTCCCATGGGTCTGGCCCTTCTCAGCCCTGTCCTAATTGGGTCACTAACCAACCCAGCGGTTCCTCTCAGTCCCTTGGAAACAAAGTGTGTGAAACTGGATGTTGACTTCCTGCATCAGGAAGGAAGAGAAGTTGCAGATTTTCCATGGGGTGGGGTGAAGGTTGGGGTCAGGGGATTGTGGGCTAAGAAGTAGTGAAAAGTCTCTGGGATACAAAGAAAGGAGAAGAGGAAAAAAAAAGTGTAAATGTCTGATACAGCTGGAGGAGGGGGATGGTTGACTTAACTGCTGGTGCTTCAATACCAGATGGGACAGAACTCTTAGAAATTCCAACCACTCATCTGAAGTCAGGATCAGCCTCCTGGTTAGAGAGCCTTGGGCTCCAACTGAGCCTTAGCTTCCTTGAATAGGAGAAAGATAATGGGTCATTTTCTGGAGATGAGTGCATGAGATTTCTTTCATCCCTCCTTTTCCTTGCTGACATCCTTTCTGTCTTCCTTGGGGTCTGACATCTTGGTTGTGCCCTGGGTAACTAAGTTTTCCTTCTCTCATTCTGTGAGTCGGAAGGGCTGACTCCACTGGGCAATGAGTACTGTGACTCACATTCCTGGGCGACCCTAATCGTCCAGGGGTGGACATGGACCCAGGCAGACCAATGAGATTCAAGCCCTGGGATTTTGACGGACCAATAGGATCTAAGGAGCCCTCTTTCTGCTGGGTCTCTGCACTGTTGACGTGGAAGCCTCAAGAGCCTACCTGGAGTAGAGCCCCTCTGGAAGGTAGATATTCAGGAAAGCATCTCTCTCCTGTCTTCCGGCAGCCAGTGCACTTCTCAGAGACATCTAAAATTTCCTACATGTCCTTCGAAAGAGGTTTTGTATTCATTCCAGGAAACACGCATGTGTCATTTTCCTCCTCACTTTTACATGAATGAAAGCATGCAATGTATACTCTATTTGTTTACTTATGTGTTTGGCTGCGCTGAGTCTTAGTTGTAGCACGCGGGGTCTTTGATCTTCATCGTGGCTCGCGGGATCTTTAGTTGTGGCATGTGGGATCTAGTTCCCTGACCAGGGATAAAGCCTTGACTCCTTGCATTGGAAGTGCAGAGTCTTAGCCACTGGGCCACCAGAGAAATCCCAATATATACTTTTAATGTTGTAAAATTTCACACAGTATGAAACTCACATTGTAAACATTTTAAAGACTTCAATTTAGTGGCATTTGGTACATTCGCAGTGTTGTGCGACTATCATCTCTATCATTTTCATCACCCCAAAGAAAATCCCATACCCATTAAGCAATCTCTCCATTTCTCCCTGCCCCCTCTCCTGCTCTGACAACTGTTAATCTGCTTCCCATCTCTATGGATCTGCCTATTCTTGATATTTTATATAAGTGGAATCCTACAGCATGTGTTCCTTTCGTGTCTGGCTCCTTTCCGTATGATATTTATGGTTGAATATTCATACATATACATATCACACTTTTTTTATTCTTTTATTGGTTAATGGACATTAGGGTATTTTCCATCTCTATTGTGGATAACACTGCTACGAACATTTGTGTGCCATACATACTTTTAAAGTAACTCTATTTTTTACTTAATAATATATTTGGGGACTGGCTTCCTTCAGCTTGTAAAAAAATCACACCCCCTCCCCTCTGCTGCCAGCATTCTTCTGAAGATTGGCACTGCTGTTTGGATGCACCATAACTTCTGTAACCAGTCTCCTAATGGTGGCCATTTGCACATTTCCCATATTTTGTTGTTAGTAATAAGTACCACTGGCTTCACACCAGTGTGTGTAACTGGAGGATGATATCAGGAGTTGTTTGATCAAGGGGTCAAGATTTGCCATTTTGATAGGACTTCCAACTATTCCTAGAGGTGAGGCCAATGTATAGCCCATCACTAGATGTGGTTCTTCCCTGATAGCTCAGTTGGTAAAGAATCCGCCTGCAATGCAGGGGACCCTGGTTCAATTCCTGGGTGGGAAAGATTCCCTGGAGAAGGGAAAGGCTACCCACTCCAGTATTCTGTTCTGGAGAATTCCGTGGACTGTATTAGCCCATGGGGTCGCAAAAAGTCAGACACAGCTGAGCGACTTTCACTCGTTTCACAATAGATGCGCTTGCATATTTCCATACACCTTCACCTGCGTCATGTGTCATCACTTGTTACCTTGGCCAGCTTATTAGGTGAAAAAGAATCTCTCTTTGTGGTTGTCACTTGCAATTCACTTGTTACATGAAGCTGACCATCCTCCACTTTGACCTTAGCTGCAGGCTCTTGAGTAAATCATAAATCATTCTCAGTTCAAATACATTGTCGTCATTAAAATATGCAAAACCTTTCTCTTGTGAGATTTATTGTTTATTTCCCTTTATTTATATGTCCTAATTTGTATTTCTTGGCAATCTGAAAATTGTATTATTTTGTCAAGCATATGTTGTAGTTTAACAGCCATCTTGTTTCCTTTGAGCTTTTTGTTCATATCCTTTGCCCATATCCTTTACCCTTTGGCTATTGGATTATTGTTTTTTGTTTTTTTTTTTTCCTGTTGTGGACTGGTGGCTCAGTGGATAAGAACCCATCTGCCAATGCCGGGGACACGGATTTAATTGTAGGAGCTCTTTAAGGCAACAAATTCCATTATCTCTGATTTGAAAATTGTTTCCAAGCTTGGCATTTGCCTTTTGATCTTGTTTATATTGCTTTTTGTCATTATCACTTTTAGGAATAAAGCCCACACTCCTCACACAGCCCATATTGCCCTGAGTGGCTCATCCGCTGCCTCTCTGACCTCATGTCCCCCCACGGTCTACCTCTGTCACTCTCTTCCAGCTACTATGGACAATTTACTGTTTCTCAAATGAACCATGTTCCCTCTGCAAGGAGATTTTTCAGTTCCACTCTTCCCTCTGCCTGAAACTCTCTTGCTTTCTTCCCTTCTTCATCTAGTTAACACTATTCTTCCTTTAGATTCTGTTCACCTCCTCCAGGAAGATTTCCCTGACCACCTCCCAGGCATCACATCTGTTCTGTTCATCACTATCTCCCCAACATCCAACATAGTACATGGCTCATAATAGCTGCTCAGTAAGTCCTTGCTGAATGACTGAATGAAGGTGTCAAGAGGCAGGTTGAACTGTTAAAAAATTTTATTAAAATGTCCAAGAAGTACATTAATGTCCACAGTGTCAGATACCACAGACCCACGGAACACTGCAGCTGACAGCAAAACTGACAGAACCCAAAGCTGTTCACGCGCACACACACACACACGCATGCCACACGCGCGGCACACGCAGACACATGCACACCTCAGAGGGAAAGACCAAAAGACAAACCACCCACTTTAGAAAAGATCGAAGCCCCCTCCTGCCATGGAGCTGGGGTGTGGGCAGGGCAAGGGGCTGAAGGGGCCAAGGGCAAGGAGCATAAACCAAGACCCCTCAAAAAGGTTGCACCTCTAGAGTCCCCCACCACTCCAAACAAAGGGAGATTCTCTTGTGACATGGATGACTGAGATGTGTTATTATGTTTTTTAAACCAAGAGGAATTATCAAAGCTAGAAGGCAAACCTATATTCCTGGGCTTTCTCAACAATAAGCGTAAGGTGAGATAGTGGATAATGTCTACAGCAGGGAAGACTAAAGATCATGGTCAAGGGTGTGGGTCTAGTTTGGACTTCTCAATCTTTTCCTAAATCTTCCTGTGTGTTGAGCATAATTAAGTTTCAACTCCTTTCCCCACAATAGAGAGCAGGGTTTGGAAGCAGCCAGAGGCAGGGCCAAATCCTTATTTGTCTTGCAAGCCAGTGCCTTTTGCTTATCTGAGCCTCAGTTTTGCCTTGTATAAAATGGGAAAATAATGGTTCCTAAGTCACTGGGCTGTTGAGAAGATTCAAGGAGGCAGCGTGTAAGTCCTTAGCTTGGTACCTAGTCCATAGTTGTCATCTATGATTATGACTTCCCTGGAGGGATATAGGCTCAGTCAATCCACTTTTTCCTCTACTGAAGCCTTCCGTGACCGTATATTTGCTTATTTTTCTTTCCTGCACAGGGCCATGCTCCACTGTGGTTTTTAACACTAATCCACAGATGTTACCCAAACTAGAGAGGCTGAGAGTGGACAAAGGACATGGAGGAAAAGCCATGGATCTTTCTTTGCCAGAGACCAGGATGCTGATCCCGAGATCTGGCTGGGGGAGACGTTTTACACATTGTAGATTCTGGGGAGGAGGGCAAGGTGATTTATTTACCACTTGAAAAATTAAAAGCCTAAAAAAGAAAAATGTGTGTGTGTATATTTCGGTTTTAACACAGCACAACTCTCTACGTTACCATAGGCAGATGTTACTACTTCAAGGGTTAAGCATTTCTAGTCCACCAGGCAGTGAATGGGCTGAGGGGAGGGATGGGACCCAGGGCAGGATCACTACCAAGGTTTGCTTGAGGGATGGGTATGGGCACTGAGCTAGAAAACGTGGCACCTCCTTGGTCCACAAAGGAGGTTCTTTGTCTCCCTGAGAGATGGAGGGGGAGGAAATCTGGGCTTGTCCTCTCATCTGTGTGTGTGTGTGTTTGGGTGTGCATGAAATTTGCCACACATGGAAAACCACCAAATCTCAGCACTGGACTAGACCTGGGAGAGCCAGCAACACAAATGTCCTTCCCTGTCCACAAATTTCTCTGACTATTCTGACCCCTAACCCTGAGGAGCATGGCGGGATGTTGTTCAAAAAAACATTCCTAGAATTCAGCACGTAGGAATTCCACACTCAGTTTATCCACCAAGACTGAGGACCAAGCTTGGGCGGAAGTCCAAGTTGAAGGAAGAGCAGTCATCAAGTTCAAGCAGTGTGTTTCCATGTAATATTCTACTCCCAAAGCCAATGACCTTCACTAAAGGCTTCAGCCTGCACCCAGGACATCTGACAGTTAACTAATCTGGAATTCTGGCAGTCAACGCAATTCCTTAGTGCAAATCCAAACACACATTCTTGCACCCTTATCAAAGCCTTATTTTCACAACTGGCAGTGAGCCTTGCCAGCAAAAGACTAAACCACTGCAAAGACTGATCTCTGCCAATTGTGCTTCCCTCCACTGGGAGGTGCTCCCAGAGTTCAGCCTCACTAGAACTGGCTTTCCAGACACATGGCTGCACCCGCCAAGAGGACCTTGTGTATGTAAGGAGGAGGAGAGAGGAACTTTTTACAAGTGGGGAGGTACAGTGGGGGGGTGTGGTTTGGGGTTCAGGGGCTTCCGGACCCTCTTGTTTCTCTCTGGGCTCTGTCTCCCCAGGTGAAGGCTCCAAGGGAGGTGTGGGAAGGGGGTTGTGCTTTCTTATGCCTGGTTCTTCAACAGAAATTCCCTTCTTCCTTCTCCCAGTCCTCTGCTGGGTGCTTCTTGTGTTTTCTGCGCTCCTTGCGAGATTTGTGGTGGCGATGCTGGTGGTGATGCTGGTGGTGATGGTGGTGTCGCCGCATCCTATGGGACCGTCTGGCTGCAGGGAAGCAAGGGAGGACAGAAACGTGTCAAAAGCCGGTGAGAGGTGGGGGGCCTGATGCAACAGGCCTCCTTGGAGGAGGGAGACATGGAGGGAACACCAGGTAGGCTGGTAAGTTCTCGTTTATCGGCAAGGTCGTATTATCAGGCAGACAGCCAGTCAGATCAATGTGTATAGTCATGAGATGCTTAACTGGAGACTATATATAGCTGGAAACATGGGTTGGGATGTCTGGGGGAAGCCACTTACGTTTGGTGCAGACGATCTGGGGCCGGTCCCATTTGCCATTGCTCCGGCACCGGATGATGGCCACATGGTGCTGGGCAAATCCTTCATCACACTGGTAGCGTACTGTGGCATGGACATTATACTTGGCCTTGCGGGCGCCAATGGGCGAGGCGTTCTCCACTGCTGGAGGGGGACCGCACAGCACTGGGGACAGAGGGACTTCCCATTAGAGAAGCGGACAGGACTAGCACCAAACTGGTTCCAACTCTTGTTGAGATGGACCCTCAACAGGTACCCCCTTCACCCAGCTGTGACCTTGAAAGGCTAGAAGTGCATATGTCTGTCTCCTCCACCCAAACCAGGAGCCTCTGAGGGCCAGGAACCTCCTGGACCCATCTAACCCTTTAATACTCATGCATGATGCAAACGAAAGAAATGGGAGGCAAGAATAATCCGAGCAAATGAAATGAAGAAAGGACATGAAAACTGGCAAAGAAACAGAAGCCAGAATGAAAAAAAGGTGTAAGAGACAGGTGGACATGAGAATATATATATATATATATATATACACACACACACACACACACTTAATATGTAAAGAGCTCTTACAAATCAATAAGACCAATGAACCTATAGAAAATTACACAAAGGAGGTTAACTGGTAGGTCACAGGAAAAATACATGCAAAGAGCTTATCAACATATAAAGAGCTGGTTATTCTTATCCTCAAACATACGCAAACTATGAAAACAATGATATACTGTATTTTTCAGGACTTAGAGGAACAAAGAACAGAAAGTGTGAGAATACACAGAGTTGGAGAGGCTGGGGTGGGGGAACGGGTGCTCTCACACGTGAAGAGTGAAAACAGGGCTGGAGTGGCGCCTGCACTCGTGAACTCAGACGAAACAATGGATGAGTGAGAGGCAGGAGGGAGAGCGGGGGGAGGCGGTGGGAAGCAGCCGGAGCATACCTGTGCCCTTCTTACAGACGTAGGGGAGGTTGTAGTTGCAGGGAACATCGTTCCAGCGGCCGCTCTCATGCGCAACCATCACCACACAGTCCTCCCCGCCCGCGAAGAAGTTGTCCGGCTGATTTTCCCGCCAGTTCTCAAATTGCTGTAAGAATGGGGAGCAGGGGGTGCTCAAGGGACCTGCATCCTGACCCAGACTCTGGCATTAGCACTGTGGGACTCCCCTGGCCAGACCACTCACATTCTTAGGGACTCAGGGTTCCCACCTCTCCGATGAGCACTGGTCTAAGTTCCCTGAGGGTGGCTGCCACTGCAGTCTGAGTCAACCCTCTTCTAGCTGGGAGGCTGTGGTGCCCTCCTCCCCGGTCCTCATGCCTTCTGTTTCACTCCCTGACAGTTTTCCACATGGGTCGCACATTGTTATATAAATAGTTGAACAAAAAGTGACGTCAAACTGGAAGTCCAGGAGGGCTTCCCTGAGGAGGCAATAGGAGAGCTGAAGACTCAAGGATAAGACTGATGCAGGCAGGGAACAGAGTTCTAAGCAGAGGGAATAGCTCGTGCAAAAGCCAGGAGGCAGGACCGAACTTGTCCTGTCTGAGGAGCAGAACAGAGTCAGGAGGGCTGGGGCTGCTCGATCCAGTTAGAGTGTGGTCAGGAAGTGGGCAGGGGCCAGTTCCCATGGTAGAGGAGGAGAGGTGGATTTTTTTTTCTAATTGTGATAAAAATATAGAATACAAAATTTACTATTTTAACCATTTTTTTTCTATTTTAACCATTTTAAGCGTCCGATTCATTGGCATTAATTGGATTTACAATGTTGTACAACCATCACCACTGTCTGTTCCCAGAACTTCTTCATCACACCAAACAGAAACTCTGTACCCATTAATCCCTCACTCCCCATCCCCGCTCCCCACCACCCCCGGCAACCACCGATCTACTTTCTGTCTCTATGGATTTGTCTATTCTAGGTATTTCATGTAAATGGAATGTGACTCCTTTTATGTCTGGCTTTTTTCACCGAGCATAATGTTTTGAAGTTTTATCTACATTGTAGCATGTATCAGTGCTTTTTCTTTTTTTGCCTTTTTTTAAAAACTGGAGTGTAGTTGCTTTACACTGCTGTGTCAGTGTCCGCTGTACAACAAAGTGGATCCACTACATGTACACACATATCCCCTCTTTCGGATTTCCTTCCCATTTAGGTCACCACGGAGCACTCAGTAGAGTTCCTGAGTACAGGAAGTTCTCATCAGTTATCTAGTTTAGACATAGGAGGCTTTACAAATAGTTGAGGAAAGAAGAGAAGTGAAAGGCAGGGAGAAAGGGAAAGATATACCCAGCTGAATGAAGAGTTCCAGAGAATAACAAGGAGAGATAAAAAAAGCCTTCTTAAATGATCAGTGCAAAGAAATAGAAGAAAACAATAGAATGGGAAAGACTAGAAATCCTTTCAAGAAAATTTGAGATAGGGAACATTTCATGCAAGGATGGGCACAATAAAGGGTAGAAATGATAAGGACATAACAGAAGCAGAAGAAATTAAGAAGAGGTGGCAAGAAAACACAGAAGAATTACACAAGAAAGGTCTTAATGACCCAGATAACCATGATGGTGTGGTCACTCACCTAGAGCCAGGCATCCTGGAGTGTGAGATCAAGTGGGCCTTAGGAAGCATTACTATGAACAGAACTAGTGGAGGTAATGGAATTTCAGCTGAACTATTTCAAATCCTAAAAGATGATGCTGTGAAAGTACTGTTCTCAATATATCAGAAAATTTGGAAAATTCAGCAGTGGCCACAGAACTGGAAAAGGTCAGTTTTCATTCCAATCCCAAAGAAGGGCAATGCCAAAAAATGTTTCAACCCACACACAATTGCGCTTATTTCACATGCTAGCAAGGTTATGCTCAAAATCCTGCAAGCTAGGCTTCAGCAGTATGTGAACCAAGAACCTCCAGATGTACAAGCTGGGTTTAGAAAAGGCAGAGGAACCAGAGATTGAATTGCCAACATCCACTGGATCATAGATAAAGCAAGAGAATTCCAGAAAAACATCTACTTCTGCTTCATTGACTACGTTAAAGCCTTTGACTATGTGGATCACAACAAACTGTGGAAAATTCTTAAAGAGATGGGAGTACCAGACCACCTTACTGTCTCCTGAGAAACCTGTATGCAGATCAAGAAGCAACAGTTAGAACCTTGTGTGGAACAACTAATTTGTTCAAAATCAGGAAAGGAGTGTGACAGGGCTGTATATTGTCACCTTGCTTATTTAACTGATATGCGGAGTACATCATGCAAAATACCAGGCTGGAAGAATGACAAGCTGAAATCAAGATTGCCGGGAGAAATAACAACAACTTCAGATATGTAGATGATACCACTCTAATGGCAGAAAGTGAAGAGGAACTAAAGAGCCTCTTGATGAGGGTAAGGAGGAGAGTGAAAAAGCTGGCTTAAAACTCAACATTCAAAAATCTAAGATCATGGCATCCAGTCCTATCAGTTCAGTTCAGTTCAGTTGCTCAGTCATGTCCGACTCTTTGTGACCCCATGGACTGCAGCACGCCAGGCCTTCCTGTCCAAAACCAACTCCCGGAGTCCACCCAAACCCATATCCATTGTGTTGGTGATGCCATCCAACCATCTCATCCTCTGTCATCCCCTTCTCCTCCTGCCCTCAATCTTTCCCAGCATCAGGGTCTTTTCAAATGAGTCAGCTCTCCGCATCAGGTGGCCAAAGTATTGGAGTTTCAGCTTCAACATCAGTCCCTCCAGTGAACACCCAGGACTGATCTCCTTCAGAATGGACTGGTTGGATCTCCTTGCAGTCCAAGGGACTCTCAAGAGTCTTCTCCAACACCACAGTTCAAAAGCATCAATTCTTCGGTGCTCAGCTTTCTTTATAGTCCAACTCTCACATCCATACATGACTGCTGGAAAAACCATAGCCTTGACTAGACTTGACCAGTCCCATCATTTCATAGCAAATAGAAGGGGGAAAAGTGGAAGCAGTGACAAATTTTATTTTCTTGGGCTGCAAAATCACAGTGGCCAGTGAGTACAGCCATGAAACTAAAAGACGCTTGCTGTTTGGAAGGAAAGCTATGACAAAACTAAACAGGGTATTAAAAAGCAGAGATGTCACTTTGACAACAAAGGTCCATATAGTGAGAACTATGGTTTTTCCAGCAGTCACGTACAGATGTGAGAGTTGGACCATAAAGAAGGCTGAGCGCCGAAGAATTGATGCTTTTGAACTGTGGTGTTGGAGAAGACTCTTGAGAGTCCCTTGGACTGCAAGGAGATCAAACCAGCTAATCCTAAAGGAAACCAACCCTGAATATTCACTGGAAGGACTGATGCTGAAGCTGAAGCTTTGGCCACCTGATGCGAAGAGCCCACTCACTGGAAAAGATCTTGATGCTGGGAAAGATTGAAGGTGAAAAGAGAAGAGGGAGGCAAAGGAGGAAACTGTTAAATAGCATCACCCACTCAATGGACATGAATTTGAGCCAACTCCAGGATATAGCAGAGGGCAGAGGAGCCTGGCATGCTGCAGTCCATGGGCAGCAAAAAGTCAGATACGACTTAGTGACTGAACAACAGCAACAAAAGTATATATATGTCAGTCTACTAATTCATCCCACCCATCCTTCCCACTTAGGATCCATGTTTGTTCTCTACGTCTGTGTCTCTATTTCTGCTTTACAAATGAGATCATACCGTTTTTGTAGATTCCACATACATGGGTTAATATACAAAAAATAGTGGTTAGATGCCACAAACTTAGAGGCCCTTGACAAGGGCCTCTTCCATCCTTGTCAAGAGAAGTACTGACCTTCTCTCCTTTCATACAATGCTATCACTACTTTTTAACTAATTTTTAATGACCAAATTGTACTCTTTACGCGGATGGATCACATCCTCTTCATCTGCTCATCATGGATGGCCATCCGGGTCGTTTCCACCTCTCGGCTACTATGATCAGTGTTGCTGTGACCATGGCTGTACCCGTATCTGTTTGAGTCCCTGCTTTCACTTTTTTGGGGGTATCTACCTAGGAGCAGAATTACAGGGTCATGTGATAATTCTAGGTTTAAATTTTGAGGAAGTGCCAGAATGTTTTCTCAGCAGGAAGAGGTAGATTTATTTTTCTCTTAAGAGGGCTTGAAGCACAGGTAATCCTGATCTGATATATGATCTTTAAAAGGCCCCTATAGGGAATTCCCTGGTGGTTTAGTGGTTAGGACTCAGCACTTTTGCTGCCGAGGGCTTGAGTTCAATCCCTGGTTGGGGAACTAAGATCCCATGAGCCGTACGGTGTGGTCAAAAGAATTAATAAATAAGAGAAAAAATGAAAGGCCCCTATGTACAGGGTTACCTTTTGGGGTGCTGAAAATATTCTGGAACTAGATCAACATGGTTTTTGCACAATATTGTGAAAGTTCTAAAGTCACTGAATTACACACTTTAAAATGATTCATTTTATGCTACGTGAATTTCACCACAAATTTTTTAGCTGCCAGGTAAAGGGACAGGAGTGGTGGTAGTTGGGGGGAACTGGTGCAGGCGTCCAAGAGAGTGCTAAGAGAGGCTGCACAGGCAGGGAGGACAAGGCAAGTGGGAACACTTGAGAAGTCATGTCTGGTGGACCAGGCAGAGTGAGCAAGATGGGGCTGTCATGCTGAACCCAAGGTTTGCAGCCTCAGCCACTGGGTGACCAGGCTGTTCACAGGGCTGGGAAGTCAGGTGTGATGTGGGACTTCGCTGAAGCTCCTTTACCAGCTCCAGCATTTCAGAGTCACTGCTTTTTTTTTTTTTTTTTTCCAATTTGTTTGTTTGCTGCACCGAGAGGCTTGAGGGATCTTACTTCCTCATTCAAGGATTGAATCTAGGCCGTTGGCAGTGAAAGTGAGGAGTCCTAACCAGTGGACAGCCAGGGGAGTTCCCCACGGAGGACTTTTGATGGCCACTTGTGGTGGTAATTTTGCACAAGATAGCAAAGTGAAGCCAGAGGGTCTGACCATGGCACTTCACCCAGATCTCTCCATTTTAGGCAGGGTCAGAGTCAACAGTCTGACTGCAGGGGACCAGCCCCCAGGCTCCCGCCACTCACCAGCCCTGTGTTGTCCGTCCACTGGAAATCCCTTTCCACGATCCTGTCGTTCAAGCCGATCCATGTGTTTTCATGCCCAAAACCTGTGGGGTGGGGGTCATGAGGGCTGGGGAGCCACGCCTCCGCCAGCCTAAGTTACTGGCTGGGGGCAGGGGGACTGGGGAGCAGTGCTGGTGCACAGAAAGGACTGCGATTAGGCTCCTGGCCTGGCCACACCTTGCGACTTAAACCAAAGGCCAGAGGAAACAACAAACACAGGTCAGGTCTCAGGAGAAATGAGAGAGCAGGAGCTAGGGGAGCCGTTGGGAGGGCTGCACAGGCAGGCGGGTGAGTCCAAGGAGAAAGCAGCTGGATATGTGTGTGTGTGATTACATAAAGGGGAAAAACCTGTGAACCAGGGAATGAACAATGAAAGAATTAACAGGGGATGGGATGGGGAAGATGTGAATAAATAAGTGGATGAAAAAGGGCAGAAGGGGTAATGAGGAAATCGGCAAATGCTGGATTTAATTTATGGGCTATGCCTCTTTCTCTTAGTCTCTCATTCTCCCTCATTTCATCCCCCGCATCACAGATATTTCTCCATCACCCTCTGACCCCTGGCCCTGTTTTAATTTTCATCAGTGCACTTAAGACCAGTTAAATTATAGGATGTGTGTGTTGGGGGGAGACTAAATCGCTTCAGTCATGTCTGACTCTTTGCAATTTTATGGACTGTAGCCCGCCAGACTCCTCTGTCAATGGGATTCTCCAGGCAAGAATACTGGAGTGGGTTGCCATGCCCTCCTCCAAGGGATCTTCCCAACCCAGGGATTGAAACCTCGCCTCTTAAGTCTTCTGCTTTGGTAGGTGGGTTCTTAACCACTAGCACCAGCTGGGAAGCTCAGACATTTAATTAGATGTTTACTTGTTTGCCTATATCCTCTGTAAGAACCTCACTCCTTCAGGACGGGACAAAGTGTTTCTCTGTGCCTGGAATGATGCCTGGACCATAACAGGTGCTCAGTAAACAGTTGGTGAATGAATGAATAAAGTGAATGGATAAATGAACTGACAAGTGAATAAACAGTTGAGTTAATTATTGGTCAGGGCTTGCATTGACTTCCCTGGTGGCTCAGTTGGTAAAGAATCTGCCTGCGATGTGGAAGACCTGGGTTGGGAGGATTCTCTGGAGGAGGGCATGGCAACCCATTCCGGTATTCTTGCCTGGAGAATCCCAGGGACAGAGGAGCCTGGTGGGCTACAGTCCAAGGGGTTGCAAAGAGTCAGATACGACTGAGCGACTAACACTTTCCCTTTCAGGGCTTGCATTAATGAACACGGCTTCAGAAAGGTGGCGTCTTCGGAACCCTGGTGGGAGCCCCTGACAAAGGGACTGTAAAGGCCACCACTGCCCACCCCAGAGTCCCTACTGTTAATGAAGTTGTGTTCTTCTGATGAGTGGATGCTGGTTAGGTGGCCGGCTCGGCGGCGGCAGTCCCTCTCGGCGTCCTCCCATGCCCGCCGGTGGGCAAAGTAGCGGTAGCAGTGGCCCTGAAACTTGTGCCAGCCGTGGTCACAGCCCTCTGTATCTGGGGGGTGGAAAGAGAACATGAAGGGGGCTGGCATCAGGCTGAGGTCTGCCTTGCCAACTGTGAGTGTGGCAAGCCCACCAGAGAAGGGGCCCAACCTGAGGTCACTGTGGGGCTAAACCACCCCTTGCCTTGGGCCATCCCCCACCCCACCCCCGCCTCTACCCCATCACCCTGGTACCTCCCTCCTCCCCTAGTCACATCTTTTCTCTTTGCAAAGTAGAGATTCAACTGGAAGATCATTACACCCATCCCCTCTCGTCCCAACTCTGATGTCTCCTCTGATCTGGCCACATCCTGAGAACTCAGGAAACGGTTTCAGGAAGGCCTAAAATTTCCGTCCTGGGAAAAAGCTCCAATAGACATTTCTCCCCCAAAGATATACAAATGGCCAACAAAATAGACATTTCTCCCCCAAAGATATGGCCAACAAGCCCATGGACAGATGCTCAACATCATGATCATTAGGAAACATTAATCAGAAAATAATTACAAAAATAAAAAGTGTTGACAAGGATGTGGGGCATTTGGAACCCTTGTGCATTGCTGATGCGAATGTAATGGCACAGCCCCTTTGGAAAACAGTCTGGCAGCTCCTCAAAAAGTTAAACACAGAATTAGCATATAACCCAGCCATTCTACTCCTGGGTACACCAGAAGGAATGGAGGGGAAGAAAAGAATGGAAAACAGGTGTTGAAACACACTTGTATGTGAACATTCATAGCAGCAGTATTCGCATTAGCCACAAAGGGGAAAACAGCCCAAATGTCCATCGATTGGTGAGTGGATAAACAGCACGTGACCCGTCCAATGGAATATGATTCACCCATAAAAAGGAAAGAAGCGATGACATGTGCTGCAGTGTGGCTGAACCCTGAAAACATCATGCTGAGAGGAAGAAGTCAGATAAAAAAAGGAACACGTAGCAAATAACCGCCTTTGTATGTAAACACATGAAATAGGCAAATCCATAGGGACAGAAAGTAGATGAGTGGTTTCCAGGGGCTGGAGAGGAGGAAGGGGGAGTGACTGCTCATGGGAACAGGATTTCCTTTGGGGATAATGAAAACGTCCTGGAACTAGCTAGAGGTGGTGGTTGCGCAACTTCGTGATGTACTGAATGCCACTGAATCACACACTCTGGAAAGGTTAATTCTATGTTATGTGACTATCTGAAGAAAAGATTTGCTTCCTGTCTGAATCATGGCGATGGGACCAGAGGCAGAGACATGGAGCTCCATGTGTGGGAAGCCTGTGGCCCAGCACCCGACCCTGCTCCTGTACTATTTCTGGGGTCTTGGCAGAGACTCACCTTTCTCGCAGAGGCTTCCCCCATAGCTGGGGAGGCAAAGGCAGGTGAAGGCGTTGACCTCGTCGATGCAGGTGCCACCGTTCCCACAGGGGCTGGAGATGCAGTCGTCAATATCTGGAGGGGAAGGTGGGGCTGAGTCAGAGGTCAGTCTCCCCTTGGCTCCCAGTCCCCAAGGAAACCAGGCAGAAGATGCAGTCGTGACCCGAGGACATCAGCAGTGGTCGGCACTGATGATCCACTGACTCTGGCAGCCAAGGGAGTGGAACCTCAACTGACATGAATTTGCATCAGTGAGAGCAGACGCCACTAGACCGGCTAAAGGCCAGAGTGTGCAGAACGTCTCCCCCGTTTCCAAAACAGTGAAGGTGGGTCTGGCAAAAACCCATAGAATATTGAAGCTGAGGGGTCTTCAAAATGTGGAACCTAGGAAACTGAGTTCCAGAGCATTTACAAGGGTTTGCACAGACACAAAGCTGTTTGCGGCCATAGGGAGCTAACCACTGACACCTATACCAACCCCTGTGTACTCAGTGCCCGAGGCACTTAGATGCCAGGCAAGTCCCTGGCCCTCTCTGAGACTCAGTTTCTTTTTTTTTGCAAAGTGATGATAATAATACCTCAGTGGTGGCTGTGAGTAGAGGGTCAACAGAAGAGCTCAAGAAATTATGTCACTTATAATTATTTTTATAATTTCATAATTTGGTGTATTTCTTGGGTGGGGCTTTGGGGCTGGCATGCAGCAGTTCTGGTGGTGGTGCCTATACCCCTGCCCATCCAGAAGAGGGTAGGAGGTCCCCAGGGGCCCTTCGGGGGTAGGAGTCTGAACCTTACATCCCTTTGTCTTCCCCTCCCCCACCTCTGCCTGGTAGTAATGGGAGGCAGCACCCCAGAGCCTCAGCCCCCAGAATGAGAGCTCAGATGTTTGGCAATGGGGGCTGGTTTACTGGACCCAAGGAGTGAGGGAGGGGAAAGGAGCATTGGAAGCCAGCCACTTGTGATCCCCTGATCCCTCATTGAGATGTCTGCTGGGACATCAGTGTTTAGATCCTGATTCCACAGTACTCACCGATCTCACAGTTCTCTCCAGCGAACCCCTGGTCACAGCTGCAGCCGTACATGGTGCCATTGGCTCTACAGGTGCCCCCATGCAGGCAAGGGTTGTTCTCACAGGGATCCAAGGGGACTGCAGGAGGGAAAGGCAGTGTCGGAAGGACTCAGACCATCAGGCCGGCCTCTCGCAGAATCCAGAACTCAGACCTCGAAAGGCCCTCTCATTCAGTCCCTCTCCGTGGAGTCCCCTCTATACCTTCCCCATAAGTGACTGCTAACTTCCTCTTGCGTGACCCTGTAATGAGCCTACTCTTTCCAGGAATCTGTTCCCAAAAAGTACTCTTTCCAAAGCATCTATTGGCTGCTCTGCCTATGGCAAAGTCTTTCCTTGGACTGAACTAGAATGGGATTCCTGGTTAAGACTCCACGCTTCCAGTGCAGGGGGCATGGGTTCAGTCCCTGGTTGGGGAACTAAGATTCCACATGCTGTGTGATGGGGCCAAAAGATAAAAAAAAAATAAAATAAATTTAAAAGAAGCCAAGGTTTTTTTTTTTTTTTTCAAGAATGGGATTCCTTCAGCTTCTCTTACAAAGTCTTCTCCTAGAACATGGTCTAAGTGGTCTCCTTGACTTATCCCCCCTTCTAGACGTACTCTACTTTCATTGCGCTTCTCGTACTTCAAGGGCAAAGTAGACATAGATTCTAGATGGGGAATGAACTGCACCGGGACCAGTGGGAACCATCATCTCCTTCATTCTTGTGGCTCAGCCTCTTTTGATGTAACCTCAGTGGTTACAATGTGGAGAAGAGGTGAATTACAGCAGTTGTTGTGCATAGGGTGTGCAGTCAGAGAGTCTGGTTCAATTCCTGCCTCTGCCACTCACTAGGAAATCCTGGGCAAATTCTGTGAATTTCTGTTGCCTCATTTACAAAACAACAATAAAAAGAGCTCATCCTTCTCCCATTCCTGACCATAATGCCATGTCTGGCTCTGTGTATATCAGCCTGGGGCCTCTTGAGGCCTCTTGTCCATCGCTTACCATGGACAGAGGGAGTAAATGTGAAGCCCCCTCCCCCTCTCTCATCCCTTCAGTGATGTTTCTCTGGAGGCAGGAGGGTCTCCCCTCCCCATCTCAGGGGCCCAGATGCCTTGGTGGGTGGGCTCTATCCTGGAGCCTTGGAGGGGCACAGCAAGAACCCCCAGGCACCCCAGATGATGCCCATCTCTTGTCAGGGCAAAGGCAGCTCTTCCACTGCAAGACGCTAGAACTGAGACTCAGAGAAGACCCAGAGACCCAGGGCCTACACAGCAGAACAGTACAAGAGCCAAAACTGACCTTCGGGGTTCTGAAGGCCCAGTTTAAAGCCCTCTCTCCAGCCCCTATCACCCAGAATGTGTTCCTGCTTTGTCTTTGTCCAGGGCCCCAAAAGAAACTGAGACAGTAACGAGCAGGCACCTCCTCCCTGGCCTTTTGGCCTCCACCTTCACCCTTCACAGGGTGTTCCCCCCCAAGGCTGCCAGAGGAAGCCCATGTAAACCTGAGTCAGATCATGTCCCTCCTCTGCTTAGATTCCTCCATGGCTCCCGACTGCCCTCATAGGAAAAGTCAAAATCCTTACCTCAGCCCCCAGGGCCCTGTACAACTTTCCCAGTATCTCCCTGCCTGATTCTCATCTCCCTCCTTCTCTTACTCAGCTTCCAGCCATGCTGGGCCTCTGTTCTTTCACTGGACCAATCACAGTCCAACCTCAGGGCATTTGAACAAGCTGTTTCCTCTGCCTGAACTGCTCATCCCCCCAGATCTCTGTATGGCTCCTTCCTCAACCTCCTTCAGGCTTACTCAGATTTCATCCTAACCCCCTTCCAAAACCCAAACTGCCCACTGTCATCCCTCATTTCTTGCTTTATTTTTCTCTTTTGTCTTTCTTACGCTCTAACCTCCAATATAATTTATTAAGATCATCATTTCTTATCCATGCCTCCCGCAAGCGAGGTGATGGTCCACATGGCAGTCTCACCTAGCTATTTAAGTTAAGTACAATGGAATAAAAATTAAACTGTAATTCTGGGACGTCCCTGGTGGTCCACTGGTTATAAGAATCTGCCTTCCAATGAAGTGGACACAGGTTCAATCCCTGGTCAGGGAATTAAGAGACCACATAGTGCCAGGCGACTAAGACTGCGTTCCACAACTACTGAGCCCACACACTCCGGAGCCCTTCCGCCACAACTGAAGGGAAGCCTGAGTGCCAGGATGAAAAGCCAGTGTGCCACAACGAAGATGCTGTATGCTACAAAGAAGACCCAAGTGGCTGGCTGCTATCGTACTAGACAGTGTTGCTTGAGAACATTTCCATCAGTAGGAAAGTTCTAGAGTATTGCTGTAGAATGTCAGCTTCCAGAGCTGTCTCGATCTCACCCTCATGCCTGGAATACAGCCAGCACTCAGTAGTTGCTTGCTAACTGAATAAAGGTAGCCGCTGGCCCTCCTGCAATGACAGAAGCCTGTCCCTGGGGTGGTAGCTTGTGCCTTCGCGGATGGCCAGGGAGGCCTGTGGCTATGTCTGTGCCACCCGGGCACGTGTGTGCACACACGTGGGGCAGCCAGACCCCGGGACGTGTAAGCCGCAGCAGGTGCCCCGTGCCGCTGACACCTGCCCACGGGCTGGCGGTGACTCAGTCGCTCGCTGGTGCTGCATTTATTTTTGGCCTCATTAGCATTTCTGCTGCAAGCAGCAGGTGAGTAGGCGCCTGGGTCTCCCCCAGCACTGGCTGCCTCCCTCCACCCCGGCTGCCAGTGGGTAGAGTCTGGAGCCAAAAAACCGACAAAGGCCAGCCCAGATCCAGCCACGGCCCTGGGGGCTCCTCTCAGTGCTCTTTCCTTAGCACTGCGCTATGTGGTCTCCCTCCTAGCCTTCTGACCATTCCTCCTGTAGCTCCTCTGGCACTGAGCCCCCTTCCCGTACCCATACTCCACAACCAGTCTCTTCTCTGCCCGCCTCCCAGGATGAGCTTACCCCCCTCTCAAAACCTCAGGGCGTTTTGTTTTACGCCAATGAAATAAACATCTTAGATTGAGACAAAGATTGTTGTCAGACAGCCTGGATTCAGACTTTATCCTTGACATTCCCCAATTGCAAGACTCTGCACAAGTCACTTGACTTCCCTGTGCCTCAGTTTCCCCGTCTATAAAGGGAGAATCATAGTAGAACTTGCTCCCTAAAGACATTAAAAGGATTAGCTAGGGATTTCCCAGATGGTCCAGTGGTTAAGGCTGTACTGCCAATGGCGGCGGGGGTGTGGGGGTGGGCATGGGTTCAATCCCTGGTCAGCTAACTAAAATCCACCATGCTGTGCAGAGTGGCCAAAAGATAAAAAATCTTAAAAAAAATTTTTTAATAAAAAGATTAACCAAGATGATTCCGGTAAAGTGCTCAAAATAATCCAAACACAAAGGCAATCACCGATAATCATCAGCCTTTACCAATGCAAGTGCCCCTGCCCAGGGTCTGCCTGCCTCCTGGGCATCTAAGAAAAGAAGATGGGGCCCCAGACACAGCCCAGAGATGACAGGGTAGGCGATGAAACCCTGCATCCGCCGCTTCCATCGCCGTGACACTTTGCCTTCAAAAAAAGGAGCAAGTGTAAAACCAATTGTGTTAATAAGAGTGTTTTGCAACTCAGAAAAAGTGCCTTTTAATTAGCTGCTTCTTTTTTTTTTAAAGCTCACTTGACCAAAAAAAAAAAAAAAAAAAAAGCTCAATGTGACAGGACCTAAAAACTAAAGGGCTGGAATTTGCAGGCTGAGTTATGGGCAGACCTGACGTCAGGAGAACAGGGTGGTGGCTCTCTCTGGACTCCGCGGGGCACAGAGCAACTAAGGCACATGTGGACGTGAGGTTTGATCACTGACTGGCTGGTAGTGACCTATCTCCCTGAGCTTCAGTCTGCTATCTGAGAAATGGGGGTGATGCCCACCACTCCCGCCCCTTCCCTGCACACACACTTCCCTGTGGCAAGAGGTCCCTCAAGATGTGCGCCACTGAATTCCAGCTGCAGTTCAACTCTTGTCCAGGAAGACCTCCCTGCCAAGCCTCCTCCTTCCATGCCGCCCCCCCAGGGAGGGGTCTGTGCCAGCCTCATCTTCAGACGGGGGCATCGCAGAAGGCAGGACCCCGGCCTTGCCCAGCACTGTCAGCTCAGAGAGGACACAAGCATAATCTGCTGATGGTACTCATTCCCCAAACCAAACTCTGCCCAACTGCTCATCCTCGCCTCACCACTCACGGTGTGCAAAACATATCACACACAACTTCACCTCGTGCCCTTTGCCCAGGCTGGTGCCTCTGCCAGGAACACCCTTTCTGGAATTCAGCTCTGTCTGATGAGCCCCCATCTTGAACATCATCCCCTGCCAGAAACCTTCCCAGGCACCAGGGACAATGCTTCCTCCCAGCCCCAGGTCCCTGAGCACCAACACGGTGGCCTGGATGAGACCACGGGCTTCGAACTCACCCTCCTCTGCACTCCCATTTGCAGGAATCCCTGGCAGGGCGGGCTCCTCTCCACTTGCTGCCTCGTCCCAGAAGCTCTCCACACCTGGGCTCCCCATCAGGACCTCCAGCTCAAATTCCTCTGGGCCCAGGGAGGCAGGCAGCAGGGTGCTGGGGGAGTCCCACGGCACTGTAGGCTCCCCCGAGGAAACTGAAATGGGCTCGTCCCTGTTGGCTGCTGTCGGCGTCCAAGGAGGAAGAATGGGGTCCCCTGAGTGGCTGCCCTCCTGTGGAGGCTCCAAGGCTCCCAGGGTTCCCTGGGTCACCAGCTGGCTCTCTGGCTCTGGGTGGGGCTGGGAGCTTGAAGAGGCCACTGTGAACACGGCCAGGACCCCGACCTTGTCCCCCAGGTCCAAGGACGTGACAGATGTCACCACACTTGTATCCACAGCCATTTGAGGGCTCAAGGTGGGGCTTTCTGCTCCCTCAACCATGTGGGATCCAGGTTCCCAATGCCCACCAGCATCGCTGGGGTCCAGTGTGACTGTGGAATCCATAGGATCCACTGTGACTCCTCCATCTGTAGCAGCCCAAGGCCCCAAACTTGGCGTGAACTTGGGCATCAAGGGGACTTCAGGGACCCCCAAGGGTGCAGATGCGGAGTGGGGGTCCAGCCCTTCCCTGTGCAGTGAGGCCCATATTCCCTGCGTCTTGTCCATGGAGGCCTGCAAGCTGGAAGTAGGACTCTCTGCTGTGCTGAAGACCCCAGACTCAGACTCCGAGACGCCTCTGGCTCCCATGGGCTCAGTGGCAGTCTCAGAAACAGTGATATCTGCCACCACATTCCGGTCCACAGAGGCCTGTGGGCTGGATCCGGGGTGCTCAGCTTTGCTGAGCTCAGTAGGGCTGGCCCCCCTCGTGTTTCCAAAGTCTGCTCCAGGGGAGTTGGGACTGGTTCCAGCTTGTGTGTCTGTGGCTGCCTGTGAAGGGGCCGGAGGACTTCCTCCTCTGTGGCTGCTGAGTGACAGGGATGTGGACTCTCCGTCTTGTCCTGCCAGGCCCGAGGAGGAGGGCAGGGAGTACACTTCCGGATGGATGGGATCCTGTGGGCTGGCTTCGATTTCTGAGGCAGGGGAGGGCAGGGCAGTGGCCATGGCCTCACTATGCCCCTTAACTCCACTGGCCTCAGTGGAGAGGGATGTAGGAGGCTCCTGTGATAGGAGCCACAGTTTGGGGGCACGAAGCATGGCCATGACAGGGAGGTCTGGAGAAATGACCACAGGAGAAGCCTCCCAGGGGGTAGGGCTGGGGCCATTGGAAGGGTTGGGAGTGGTCTCCGAGGGGAACCAGGGCAGGTCGGAAGTGACTGGTCTCATACTAAAGCGCTTGGCTTCTTCTAGTTCCAGGCCAAGGGCTCTGCTGGGGTCTGGGATGATGGGTGGGACCACGGTTGGGGGCCACAGCCAGGGCTCTTGGGGGCTCCTGCCACCAAGGGAACCTAAAAAAATATCAACAGTTATTATAATTATCTCTCGGCAGCTCCTTCTTCTGATGGTCTCCTTGGCTCCAGGCCTGAGGAAGAGGGGTCTTCAGAGGCTTGGGGAGGCCAGGGGACCCAGCTGTGATTCGGAGCCTCCTCCCCTGCCTCCCTTAGGTCCCCAGGCAGGTCCCATCTCCCCCGGGGACCCCACTCACCAGCTCTGGGCATTTCCACCTCATTTGTCAGCACAGCCCAGGGGCTTTGGCTCTGGCTGCTCCCCAAGGCGTCTGTGGCTCCAGTGGTCATGGGAGGCTCCACATAATTCTCAGCAGCCTCTGGGGTGGGCGGCTGGACGCTGGCCTCGAGTGTCCCCTTCAGCCCTTGCTGGGGTTCCTGTTGCTGGAAGTGGCGCCCGTTCAACCCTTTAAAGCGCTCCCTCTTCCTGGGCGTGGTGCTGGCTGGGGCTGTGTTTGTGTGCGTGCCCACCACAGTGCCCGCCTCCACGCTGCTTCGGCTGGGGGCCACGGTGCTCAGCCACACCTCCTCAGCCTCCAGGGCAGGACTTGAGGCTAATGTGGAGACCCCAGGGGCACGGCTGGGGGTCGCTTGAGACTCCTGCTTCTCTGCCAAGATCAGAGACTCTTCTTCCCCACTAGACACCAGAGGCTCCTGGACGTCCGGGGTGACTATCTCCTCCTCCTCCTGCAGACTGGGCTCCAATTCTCCAGCGGGGGGCCCTTCTGCCGACAGAATCTCCCCCTCATCTCCAGATGAGGGGGTCTCTGGGTCTCCATGTTGGGATGTGGGGTGATGAGCTGTGGGAGAAAGCAGAAGAGGTTGTGCTAGGCCCAGGGCCTAGCTGGGAAGTCCTGCCTGAAGTCTACCCACATTCCAGCATGCTGTAGTACAGATCTTCTACGTATTTCTGTCTCTCTGTGCCCCTCTGACTCTCTGGGTTGTTTCTGGGATCCCCCTGACTGAGAGATGGAGGTGCAAAGTTTTCGTCCCCATTGTTCAGACAGGTCCACTGTCAAAGTCAGAGTCAACTGGTCGCAATAAAGGGTCAAGAGACATCTTGGCCGGTGGGTGAAGCTCAGGCAGTGCCAACTCCCGGGGGGCAGGTCAGACCTGGGCGTGGCTCCTCCCCAGGGAGAGAAAGCGCCTAATGGGCATGGCCTCCCTACGAAGAAATTCCCCCCAACTCCCGCCCTTTCACATAAGACTCAGCTCCTTTGGATTTGAGGTTGGCAGCTTCTGAGGGTATGGAACCAACCCAAGGGCGAGGGTCATCCCCTGGTCCTGTCCCTGGGGCCGTGGCCTTGCTTAGGGGGCGTGGCTAGCCGAGGCCTTAATCCCTTCCCAGCGGGTGCTCCTGTGCAAGGTTCCAGGCAAGAAGCTTTCCATCCAGAGGTCTGAGATCATCTCTTAAGAGATCTCAGGAGACATACGTGCTAAGTCGCTTCAGTCGTGTCCGACTCTTTGCGACCCACGTTCCTCTGTCCATGAGATTCTCCAGGCAAGAATACTGGAGTGGGTTTCCATGTCCTTCTCCAGGGGATCTTCCCAATCCAAAGATCAAACCCGAGTCTTTTGCGTCTCCTGCATTGGCAGGCGGGTTCTTTACCTCTAGCGCCACCTTGGAAGACCTAGACCACACACTAAACAGGACTTCCCCGCAGAGCTTGGCTTGCCTCGGGCTTGTCCTAAGGAGGGGCGGGGATCCTATGGAAAGCTTGTCTCGGGGGTGTCACCTTTCCCTGGGGGCGTGGCTCACCGCGGAGTAAGTTTTCAACCTGTTTCTCCCCTACCTGACCTCCGCCTCCGCTAGAAACCCAAACTTCCAGGGGCGTGGCCATTAGCAAAGCACACGCCCTTGGGGCGTGGCCACCAGGAGACCCACCCTCCAGGGGCGAGGCTTCACACGTACCTCTGAAGCAGTAGGCATCGAAGCGCTCTCCAGGTGCCGGGAAGCCGGTGCGGTTGGCAAAGCGGTATACGGTGCGCACGCCAGGGGCTGGGCCACCGCAGCGCCGACGCGGCGTCTGGATCGGGTAGCGCACGCTGCCGTCGGCCAGCCAGCCCGGGTCGCACTGGTCCAGGCCCTCATGCCAGGCCAGGTGCAGCTGTCCTACCGAGGCCAGCACGGCGCCCTGGCGTCGGCACTGGGCACGCGCGCCGGCCAGTGTCAGGCGGCGGGCCAGGCCTACGTAGAAGACCTCGCCTGCGGAAAGGCGCGGGAGAAGGTCAGAGGTGTCCCACGGACCCTCCCCCGGAGCCCGGGAAGGGGGTCCTATCTCAAATAGCCCTGATCTGGCCGGATTTGGGTTCTGGCTAAACGAGATGGAGGCAGCCGCAGCTGCGCGCCCCCGTCGCCAGAGCATCACTGCCATTGCCTCTCATGCAGTGCTAAGAGGCGGCTTCACTTTCTTTTCACAAATGAGGTAACTGAGGCGCCTGAACGAGTTGGGCTTCAGAGAGAGGAAGGGGCTTGGGGAAGGTGTGAGGAGGAAGGAAGTAGGAAGAGGGAGAAGGGGCAGGAAGAGGGAGAGATTCAGAGAAAGGGAAGGGGCACAAAGGAGAGAGGCTCAGGGAGTGGGGGAAAAACCGGAGGGTCCAGGTCTTGGCTGTGGGTTTAGAGAGGGATGAAACTTAGGAGAGCTAGGCAAGGACTTAGGGAAGGATGGGGGTTAGGAAAGACAAAGGGGATCAGAGAAGGGGGCATTCTACCAGCTCCAGACTTACCCCCCAGCTCACGGGCAAAGCAATACACATCGTAGAGTTCCCGTGGGTCTCGCCTCCCATAGTTCCTCACCCCCGGAAGGCTGCTACGGTCACCATAGCAACCAGGACGGGACTGGGTGATAGGATACCTGACAAGACAAAGTGGGGGCCTCTCTCAGATTTGTGCTCCGGGGGCTCCCAAGGAACCTCTTTCTCCAGGGGCTAGCTCTCCGTCTCCCTACCCTGTGTACCCCCTTACCGAACAGTGCGGTCAGAGAGCCACCCGGCATCGCAGTTGTCAAAGCCGTCCTCAAAGGCAGCCTGCAGGTGCCGCGGGGCTGCAATGGTGGCTGAGTTGAGACGACAGGCCTCCTGAGCCTCAGCAAAAGTCAGAGAGTAGCGATCCAGGGCTGCTCGGTAGTGGAACACAACACCTATGCAGAAACACCCAGGATAGGGAGCTGATTTATGCTGAAATCTTCAAGCACAGACCTCCCTCTTACCGAACACACCACCTAGACTAACAATAATAGACGACCTGCTGCCCTACACTGCCCTGTACCATGTCTGTTCACTCAGCACCAGGCACAGGGCTAGGGTGATGATGGGGAGTGAAACTGATATACCCTGGTTTTACAGATGAGGAAATTGATAATGGCCATAAAGGGCTAGAATTTGTTAAATATTTGCTATGTAAAAAACATTTACAAGCACTATGTACATACATGCTAAGTCACTTTAGTCGTGTCTGACTCTTTGCAATCCCATGGATTGTTGTTCACCAGGCTCCTCTGTCCATGGGATTCTTCAGACAAGAAGAATGTCCATGGCATGGGTTGCCATGCCCTCCTCCAGGGGATCTTCTCCACCCAGGGATCGAACCCAGGTCTCCCACATTGCAGACAGATTCTTTACTGTCTGAGCTACTGGGAAGCCCTATGTTGGCCATGGGCCAACAATGTCTCACTGTGTATTTTATGGGGTCAACCAATCATTCCCTTTCCAAGGCCTTTCCAAGGGGATCTTCCCAACCCAGGGATTGAACCCACGTCTCTTAAGTCTCCTGCATTGGCAGGTGTGTTCTTTACCACTAGCACCACTCCGGAAGCCCCTTTATACTCATTACCTCATTGAAATCTTACAACGACCCTATGATTATCCCCATTTCCAGAGGAGGAAACAAAGGCTCAGAGAGGTTGAGGGACAAGTCTAGGGCCACATGACCAGTATAAGGGAGAGCCAGAATTTGTATTCAGGAAGATCTGGACTCCAAAGACAGCACTCTTCATGCCAGGGTTAGGGACTGGAGGTAACAGAAGGCATGGACAAGAGTGAGAGAGATGCTTCCTTTCAGGAACTAAGCACACGCACTGGGAGAGGAAGCAAAGAGCAACCGGTGATCAAATGTGGCTCTTGCCCAGTTTAGAAATGGAGTCACTCACAGCTTCCTGGATGAGGTAACGTGTAATTCACATCCTGGTTTATCAGATGTGAAGCATCGGTAAGCTCACTGTGACTCAAATTCTGATTTAGGGATGAGAGAAATGGCTGAGTGAAACAAAAGAAATTAAACATTTTGCTCCATCTTATTACACTGAGAGCTCCCAGAAGGCAGAAGCTGTGTCCCAGTCATGGCTGTGTCTCCAGCACCAGGCTGTCACGTGGTAGTCGCTCAATAAAGGTCTGGTAGAATGAACGAACCAAACAAACCCAGAGGTGGAATTCCTTTCTTTCATCACTTACCAGTTTTCTTTGAGGCTTATTAGTTTTGAGAACAAGGCTTTAGAAAGGGGAACATTGGCTGACCCCATAAAATATGCACTGAGACATTGTTGGGCATGGAAAGACTGTGCTCCAGAACAGGGGGGTGCAGGGACTTTCCTCGTGGCCAAGATAGGGCTTCCCAGGTGGCTGAGACAGTAAAGAATCTGCCTGCAGTGTGGGAGACCCAGGTTTGATCCCTGGGTCAGGACAGTCCTCTGGAGGAGGGCATGGCAACCCATTCCAATATTCTTGCCTGGGGAATACCATGGACAGAGGAGCCTGGTAGGCTACAGGACAGAGTGACTAACACTTTCACTTCCACTTTTCAACACAGGTTAAGGGAAATTGACTTCCCAGTTGGCATCCACAGGATGTTCTCCACACAATGATCCTTTCATTGATTCAGTGCTCAAATATCTATTGAGCATCTTCTGTGTGCCATGCCCTTTTCTAGGACTTTGGTTTAATAATTTAAAAAAATATATTTGCTTGCATTGTTCAGCTTGACTGGTTAGGAAAACAGAAACTACACTGAATATTTCAACAGAAAGAATTTAATGTACAAATTGGTTAAACAGATATTTGAGGACTGTCACTTCCTTAATATATAATTCCTTTTCATATTTTTTAAAACGAATTCTACCTGTATTTTTTAAATGTTTGTTATTTATTTATTTGACTGCACAGCTCTTAATTGTAGCATGCAGGATCTTTAGTTTTGGCTTGTGGGATCTAGTTCCCTGACCAAGGATCAAACTCCAGGCCCCCTGCCTTGGGAGCGTGGAGTCTTAGCCACTGGATCATCAGGGAAGTCCCCATAACATATATTTTCAATCGACTTTTTAAAAAGAACTTCCCTTTTAAGAAACATATATTTATTTTAAAAGGAAATTTGTATTCCTATTTTAAATACAAAACCAATATCCTCTGCCTTATGTGAAAGTAGATGACCATGACATGGACTGCAGGTTATGAAATCCTGTGAAATGTTGCGGCCTATAAGAGACTAGTCGGAGGCTGCTTTCTCTTAGCTAAAAAACAGAGATGCTAAAAAGAGAGGAGTACGCATAGAGACTTTCTTCATGATTTTATCAGAATTGAGAGCAAATCACTGTTCAGGGAGTATTTCTTTCTTTCTTTCTTTTTTGCCTGCAGGATCTTAACTCCCCCAAAAGGGGTTGAATCCAAGCCCTCGAACCCAGGCCCTTGACAGTGAAAGCACAGAGTCCTAACCACTGGACACCAGGGAATTCCCCAAGGAGTGATTTCTAAGATGACGTTCAGTGAGTGCACTTCCCCGTCCCAGCCTTGGCCCCTCCCCTTCCCCCGACTGACCCGTCACCTCCAGGGGCACCAGGTCCTGCTCATCCTCGATGCCCCTCACCACCTGGCAGCGGTAGAGCCCGGAGTCGCTGGCCCTCAGTGGTCCCAGCAGCAACGTGGCGTTGGCCCGGTGTCGGGGGTAGGCAGGAAGTGACACACGTCCCTGCCAGCCCTTGGCGACTCGGACCACGTTGTCCTTGGCTACTAGGATGGGCAAGTCCTGCCGCTGGCCTGATGCAGTCCGCACCTTGGTCCATTTGATCCGTGGGGCTTCTCGAGCTGCACCTGGCCGTGGCCGCAGGCTAAAGAGACAGGGCAGGGCCACCAACTCTGCCAGGGCAGCCCGGACTGACCCAGACCCCACTTTCTGCATGTGGAGCCCCTTCTCAGCAGTGGCTGCAGCTGCGGTGGTGTGCTGTGGGCCTGGGGTGGAGAAGGTGGGGAGAGGGCCTGATTGAGAGGCAAGGACCAGCAGAGACTGCAGCTTTCCTCACTTTACAGACAGGGAGACTGAGGCCAGAGAGGTTAGGCTGCTTATACAACATCACAGGGCAGTACACAGATCTGAGATCTGCAGCCCAATCTGTGAGCAGAAGAGGGGTAACCGGGTTGGATCCTTTCATAGTTCTGCCTCCACTCAAAGTCCAGATCCTGGAGACCAGAGATTTGACTCTCAGTGTCACTGATGTGGCCATGGAAAAGTTAGTGTTCTCCTCTGAGCCATGGTTTCCCTAAAAGTTAAACGAGAGGCAACCATCGGAAGGGAAACGGTGTTTGTGGAGTACCTTCTATATACCAGGCACTTTATAAATAGCAATCAGCTCATTTGCTTTTCATAACCATCTGCAGAGGTAGCCATCTCTCATCCTCTTCTGGGGGAGTTGAGGAAATTGAGGCTCACAGACATCATACTTGCTTAAGGCCACAGAGCAAATCAGGGGGCATTTCTAAAGTCTGGCCTTTTGACCACCACTGGGGAGATGCCAGGGAGAGGCATATAGGGTTTTATTTCTATTGCTACACCCATGGCAGGCATCACTAATCAATCTTCATACGATTCTCTCTCCCTCTTTTTTTTTTTTTTTTTTTCCCTCTCTTTCTCTCTTCAGCTCATCTCAGCAAAACAGTGAGAGGCGGGAACCTCTAGCCTCTGCTGGCAATGACTAAAAATAACCTCTCAGGTGTCTTGTTCGCTTTTGACTGTTCAAAGACTTTTTTTCATCTATTCTCATTTTATTCTCCAGACCAAGCCAGAGAACCAGCAGGAGAAGGCTCTCAAGTTAAAAGGCTGCCCCATCTTGTCAGTTCTCCAGACCCCAACCTCTCCCACCTCACAAGCAAACTCACCCTGCTCCCCAGCCACAAAGAGAAGCATCTGGAGAGTCAGGAGGCCTGAGATCCAGACAGATAAGGCCCCCATCCTGGACCTGAAACAAGATAGAGAGGGAGTACAGGGGTGAGTACATCCCTTCTAGACAGTTGACATGAAAGGACCAATTCCTCCCCCTCTACAGATCTGGAAATGTGGGCTAGAGAGGCCATGCATCACTCAAGGTCACACAGTCAACAAGCAAGGGCAGATCCAGGATCCAAATCCAGGACCAACTTACTTCAGAACCCCAGCAAGTGAAGTCTGATGGTCAGAGCATGAGTGCTGGAGTGAATCAAACCAGGGTTGTCTCTCTGCCTGTTCCTTGCTGTGTGACCTTGAGCAAATAGCTTAGCTTCTCTGTGCCTCAGTTTCTTTGCAGGTCAGATGGGGATAAAATCAGGTAGTTGGAAGGAATAGATCAGTCAATTCAGTCAATACATACAAAATACTTAGCACTGCCTGGCATGAAGGGGTAAATTTCAGCTGTCATTATTATTGACTTTAACAGCCAAGATCAAAATCCCATTTTTCAAGTTGGCCTCCTAAATCAAATTGGGGGCCCCTAGAGGGCAACATCCAGTCCTAGTCTGCCTGGGGTCCCCAGTTCTGGCAGTAGGCTGGCCTCCAAGCCAGCCTGTAATCTGGGTTTGCTGACTGACACGATTCTCAGCTTCAATTCCAGGATCTGGTTGTTGCCAAGATTCTATTCCTGGTTTCTGGGATTCTTGAAGAGCTGCCAAGTCCCAGCTGGAGGAAGGGGCCTCGCCCTTGCCCATCCCATCCTCCGTCTGAATTCACACTGCCTGGCGAGGAGGCCTCCTAGATCCACAGAGAAACTCCGGCTGTGGGTCCAGACTTCTGTAGAGGTTGTGGCACATGATAATAAAGTGCACAAATACTGAGCACTACCTGTAAGCAAAGCCCGTTACAGGCACTGGGACACAGCGTCCTCCCAGACGTCACATTCTTCCCGAGACTAGAAACTCTGGAGTATGGCTCCTCCCTAAAGCCTCCCACTCCTCTGAAAGCCCCCTCCCTGTGTCCCCCTCCCCCACCAACGTGCCTCAGCAAGTGGGGACAGACGGGAAGTTAGAACATTACCTATAAACCCAGCCCCTGCACCCTCTTCCTGATAAAAGAATAGCCCTGAGTAGGGGAGTGTGGATGGAGTCCGGAATAGGGTCCTGCGGGGGACCGTGGGGCCCTGCCAGGTTCCAGCTCCCAGAGGCCCGGTAGGAAGGCAGGCCGGGGACCTGTCCGTGGTGCTGAACTTTGGGGCGGCAACACAGAGGCACTGCCCACTCTCCTTGCCTTCTTAGGACAGTAACTCGGGGTCCAGAGAGGCTGAGTGGTTTGCCTAGGACTGCACAGCAGGGCAGAGGTCAGCTCCTGGTATGGTGTCCGTAACTACCAACGTGTAAACCTTAGCAGTTTCAACCTCCATCCCTGGCTGTCCTCATTTCCCCCTTTCAGAACCCTGAGCGGGGCAGGGCCCCCTGAGAGCTCAAGTCCTGTATAGGTATTAAAGGGTGGGGCAGGACTCTGGCTGTGCCTGCCCCAGGAGAGCCTTGCATGAGTGCGTGCTAAGTCACTTTAGTTCTGTCCAGTTCTTTGCAACCCCGTGGACCGTAGCCCGCCAGGCTCCTCTGTCCATGGGATTCTCCAGTCAAGAACACTGGAGTGGGTTGCCATGCCCTCCTCCAGGGGATCTTCCTGACCTAGGGATCGAAGCTGCATCTCTTACGTCTCCTGCAATGGCAGGCAGGTTCTTTACCACTAGTGCCCCCTGGGAAGCCTTAGGAGGTGGCAAGTACAGAGAATTCTCATGTACATGCACAACCACACACCCCTCCACACACACACTTTGTATGATTCACAGCTCAAACTATATCCTCATGACTAGGTTTCCAGGCCTGTCTCTACTCCCTACATGTTGCTTCATCACTCTGTGCCTCAGTTTTCCCACTTGTAAAATGGGGATCACCCAGCACAGACCTCAGCATGTTACTGGGAGAATGGAATGAGCTGACTTGTGAAGCCTAAGAAATGTTCACGTAAACAACAGCTACTTGTACACAAAGGCTTGTGTGCACACTCAAATACCCAATAGTGGTCCAACAAGGTGAGAGACAGAGGTTCAGCTGCACCCTCCTCCCGCCACACACACACCTTCCCACACATACCCCATCCCCTCCAACAGCACCCTCACACACCCACACCCTTTCTCTTAAAATACCTCTTCCCCAGGGCCACCAGAGGTGAGCATTTACACAGCTGTCTGGGGCTTGTCCCCTTATTAATAATGCATGAGTCTCATACATATGCAAGTAGGGGCCTGTGGGGCTCTGGGGGAGGGGTGGCCAGGAAGAAAGAGAGGGAAGAAAGTGTGTGTGTGTGTGTGTGCGCGCGCGCGCGCGCGCGCGCGCACACCCGTGTCTCCCCCTCCCTCACACCCACCTCCTGTCTCAGAAGGCATGGAGTGAGGGTGAGTTTGCCAGCAGGCGTGTTTTTGTGTGTTGTGCCTGGTTGTGCATCGAGGTGCTGTCCAGGCAAGGATGCGCTCTGTGGGATGGGACCATGTATGAGGGTCCACAGTGGCAGCGTGTACTGGGTGGGGCCCAGGGGGCCGAGTGTGGTCTCTGGGTGTGTGGGCACCAGTAATGCTTAGCAGAGGCTATGAGCACACATGTGTATGTGTTGCTGGCCTTGGAGTCAGGGTGTATTTGTGTGCATAGGTTCAACACATGGAACTCCTTGGAGGAGAAAGGAAGCCAGGCTCAGTTATTCAGCCCTGGTTGCCCCTTGGAGACCCGAACCCCCTGCCAATGTCTCCCCCATTAGCTCCCCAATTCTGCACACAGACCACATCTCACACTCCCCCACCCAGGGCCCACACTGCCAACCACATGGAGAGGTCCTGGCTGTACACACGGGACACACACACAGCCACACACTCTAGGCTCAGAGCCTTGGAGACTCACACGCACAGATTCACAGTGACATTAACAAAGAGAGACAATATGGGCACTTACAAGGCAGGCAGCATGTCTTCTACACAAAGACACACACCCACAGTCTCAGGCTCCCCACGGAAACCCCTCGATGAGGCCATGCTGTCAGACACAGTTCCTCACACACACTCACACATGTAGCTGCCAGCCCCTGGCACAGACCAGACTGGATAAATTGTGGCTTTGGTGACTGGTGGGCACACATCATTTTGCAACCGGGTGATGTGGCCTCTGCACAAGTTTCCTGACATAGACACAACCTGGGTCACATTAGACTCACAGAGGACACCATAAGCATCCACCTCCTCCCAGCATGGGGTAGACACACACACACATACGCGCACGCACGCACACACACACACAAGTCCCTAGCTCCTGGGGGACAGCTTCCATTTGGGAATGTCCCCACACCAGCGAGGCTGCTGGGGTTCTGGGGTCCCACAGTCTGCCCAGGCTTCCCTCCCTGCCCTTCCCCCACAACCCCCGTGGGGCCCAGCGCCAACCCTCTCTTCAGCCTGGCTGTCTCCCATTAATGCTGCCGAGAGGAACAAAGCCCCACACACAGGCATGGGGGTCGCTCCTGCCCAGGCTGGGCCCAGGGCCCCAGCCCCTTACTTCCCAGTGTCTGTGCCCCCAAACCAATCCAGGACTTCCACATGCATCCATATGGCCAGACAGAACTGAAGGGGTGAGGCGAGGGTCTGTGTCTAGTGGTGAGGACGCGGCCAGATGCGAAAGTACTGGGGCGGCTCCCCCTTAGCGACTGGGTGCTCTGATTGATAGCTAGGGATTTAAGGGGCTCTCACTTAGTATTCACCTCGGACACACAGCGTGCTCCCCAAGAGAAGGGACAGCACCCCAACTCTAGGTCCCAGGAAACAACAGGAACCACCGTGGGATGGAGCGCCCCCAGAGCCTCCTGCCTGAGTCAAGATGTGGTAACAAGACCTGAGCCAAAAGGGCAGAGACACCGCAGGACACCCCTTCCCTATGGGGGTTCAGTCTTTGTACAGACCCCCTTCTATCGGGCTCAGGCTGGTCTGGGGAGCCCCTCACCGCTGCAGTCCATCCTGGAATCCTGCATTCATCTGGAAACTGGGAATCCCCACTTAAAATCTTGGGGTGTCTCAGCTCAGACACGGGGTGCCCTGTTCTGGAGTCTCACGCTCAGCGGGTGGCTGTTCCCCTCTTATCTCTAAACTTGGGGCTCCCCTTCTTTAGCTTTGGTTCCCAGTGCCTCCCCAGCTCTAAGACCCACCCCCAGCGCGGCCCCTCCCCATCGAAGGGTCGTCTCTGCATTCTCTAGACAACCTTACCCCCAAATCCGAATCCCCCTGATATTCTCAAGCCCTCTCCTAGTTTGCGTTCCCTCCCCAACTCGAGGCTTCCCTCCCCCTCTAAGCCACCACCCCATGCTAGGGGCTTCTCTCTGATCCCAGCACCCCCCCCCCCAAATCTTGAGCTCTGTGTGAATTCCCTAGGACCTCTCCCTCAACGTAACCCCCTCCCCACGACCGACCCCCACCTGGCTCCTAGCGCCAACGCATCCCGGGGCGGTCGACCGGCACAAAGGACGCTCCGGCTGGGCTCAATCCGCGCCGGGTCCACCCCTGCGCCCTGCGCTCTGCTCGCCCCAGCGCCGCCTCAGCGCTTATAAAGGGGCTGCGGGGCTGCTTTGCGCATGCGCCCCCGCCAGCCTGAAGCCTCCAACTGTGCGAGGGAGGGGGTTCCCTCTGCCTAAAATCCCCTCCCCACTCCTACGACCACTCACCCCACCCCAGAGACGACTGTGCCAGACTTCTTCCCATTCACCAGTGTCCCCAGAAGTCCCATGGTGGGGCCTGCTCCATCTTACAGATGGGGAAACTGAGTCCCCAGGGAGATGAAGTCTCTCTCTCAAGGTCACGCCTAGGCAAAGAGCAGAGCTGGGATTCCAATCCTGGTCTGTCTAGCTCTCCAGGGCTCACACTTTAAACAGTTTTGGCTACAGTTACTGTTTTACACCACAGTATACAGAGGAAGCAAGACTCAGAGAGGAAAGCAAGCTCCTTAGGGCACACAGATGGTAAGAGCCTTGCAAAGTCAGGGACCAGGTATGTCACACCCAGAGCTGTTTCTGCCAGTGGCAGCCAGAACTATCATCCATCCACTCATTCTATTATCTAGTCAGCTTTTATGGAGCACCTGGGGTGGACCAGGTATTGTTGTTACAGAAATATTTTTGCTTTGTTGAGGGGGTGGTGTGCATGTCTTTGTAGGGAGATCCCAGATCTTAAAGGGTCTACAATGGAATATTATTCAGCCATAAAAAGGAACGAAGTACTAATACATGTTCCAACATAGATGAACTTTGAAAATACTATGCTGAGTGAACGAAGCCAAGCATAAAAGGGTCACAGTCTGAGTCCCTTTATATGAAATGTTCAGAATAGAGAAATACAGAGGCAGAGAGTAGATTGGGATGACCAGGAGCTGGGGGAGGGGATGACGCATGGACTGCACATGGGGACAGGGCTTCCTCTGGGCCTGTTGGACGTATTCTAGAACCAGACAGTGGTGATGGTTGCATAGTAATGTGGGTCACCGCCACTAACCATGCACTTGCAAATGGTAAATTCTGTGTTCTGGGTATTTTCCCATAATGACAACTGGAAATGAGGGAGGACAAAAATATAAAGAAATCAGCCCTTTGCCTAGCAAGCCTTTCTTCCCAGGGTCTCCGTTTCTCAGCACCGAGACTGGGCTGTGCTGGCTGAGTGTCCTGCATCCATGTATGTGTGTGGCTGTATCTCTGAGGGTGGGTCTCGACTGGTGGGAAAACAAAGAAACAGGGAACTGGGTGATTTCAGCAAGATTACCAAAAAGGGGGTGAGAATGAGTGAAGGATGAGGGAAGACCCCAAGGGAGCAAGTTTGCCCTGGAAGGTCTGTGTCAGCAGGCTGTTCTGGGGGTGGGCTAGTGGTGGCCGTAGGGACCAACGTGACACGCTGGGGAACTTCTCATCACAGAAGACGGATGGTGGTCAGGGGTCACACCACTGTGAGTGTCTGCAGGTGGCAGGCAGCAGGGACAGGAGTCTGGGTGACTTGTGTGGGGGCAGCTTGGCCCCCACAAGTCCAGAGTTCAAAACCCCTTTCTGAGGAGTTCCATGCTGGGCTAATGGTTAGAATTCCACACTTTCACTACCATGGCCAAGGTTCAGTCCCTGGTCAGGAAACTGAGACCCCACAGGCTTTGAAGCATGCCACCCCTCAAAAAAAAAATCCTCTCTGAAATCCCTAACAGTGTAACTCTGGACCAGCCATTTCATTTTCCTGCGTCTCAGTTTCCCTGTCAAAAACACGGATCATTAAACGTAAACCACCTTAAGGGTTGCTGGGAGAGTGAAATGGGAAGCAAACACAGAAGCTGGGAGCTGCTATCAAGCTGCTGCCCATTTTCCAGCCAAGAAAACTGAGGCTCAGGGAGATAGGACCCCCTGCCTGAGTTTGCAGAGTATGGGTAGGGGCCAACTGGGAGCCCTGATGCTGAAGCTGAAACTCTAATACTTTGGCCACCTAATGCGAAGAGCTGACTCATTTGAAAAGACCCTGATGTTGGGAAAGACTGAGGGCAGGAGAATGGGGGAACCCAGGATGAGATGGTTAGATGGCATCATTGACTCAATGGACGTGAGTTTGAGTAAACCCAGGGAGACAGTGAAGGACAGGGAAGCTTGCATGCTGCAGTCCACGGGGTCACAAACAGTTGGACACGACAGAGCTTCTGAACAACGACAAGTGGGAGACCAGGTCTGTGACTTCCGAACCAAGCTAATCCCCACCCTGACTCCCCCCACTTGTTCCCTCCCCCCTCCTCCCCACTCCCTGGCTCCCCTCACTGGTGCCAGGGCTGAGCTTAGAGGGACTGGCCTGGGGCCTGGGAGCAGGCTGTTGCTGGGGGCTTGAATGAGGCAGCCTTGCCTGGGAATCTGCTGGGCTCAAAGAGCTATTTATAGGCCTGCACTGGGAATGGGCCAGCGGCCTCCCACCCTCAGCCCTGAGTGCCCTCTCTGTCTCCCCCACACTGGGTCTTAGGCCAGGGACTGCTGCGAGTCGGGGGCGGGAACAGGGGAGGAGGCTGGTTGCCCAGAAGATGAGCTAGGAGGCAGGACCCTCCTGGAGAGCTGGGCCTCAGGAACAGACACTGTCCCCTGAAATGCCTCTCACACACCAAAGTTGACATATCCACAGGGCACGTGCAAGCATATTCACACCTGTCACATACAACGTCATTACCAACCACTGATATGATGTCATATCCCAGACGTACAGTGAGAGCACGTGCAGCCCAGCCACACCTGGCCAGGCCACATATAAGTCACACGGGCCACTCACACTGTCACCTGGCCACACACAAGTCATATCTACTGTACAACCAAACTCACAACTCTGAGCCCCGCTGCACCCAGCCCCTTCACACTCAAACACACCCGTTGCCGTGCATACCCACGGAAACTTAGCCTTCCTGGCAGCCACAAACAGCTCACGTCTGCCCCACATTGTTTACAGCCAAGCATGATTACAGCCATGGGCATACCTACAGACAGTCAGCACCCAACCGTGACCACTTGATGCCAAGTCGCACGGGGACAGGCCCCCGGGGCCATACTCAGCACAGTCACTCATGTTCAACGTCCAACACACTCAGTTGTGGCCCAAGGTGTTCCCTGGCCAGCTCACCTCAGCCCCTTCATGTGCGGCCACCCCCTCTCCTGCCCACTGTCATCTCCACTTACCTGGAGATGGTAAGGCTCACAAGCTTACCTCCTGCAGGACCGACGAGTCCTGTCAGAAACAAGTGAGCATCCTTTTACCCTGAGCTGGGCCCTGCGGTACCCAGGCAGGCCCCGGAGGATAAATCAGACCCAGATCGGCCCCACATGGGGCTGCCAACCCCAGAGGATTCCAGCACCCTTACCTCCACAGGCTCTCCAGGCTGCGACTTGGGGCAATCATTACACTTATGCCCCGGGGGGAAACTGAAGCTCAAAGCAATCTGAGGGCTTTTCCCTGCCCTACTCCAAGGTGACAAACTTACGGGAAGTGGGACCTGTTTTCTACCATGAGGGTGGCTGCCTCCCCAGAGTCCTTGGTGACCCATACTTGCTGTGTGACTTCAGCAAATCCATGACCCTCTCTGAGCCTCCATTTTCTCTCCTGAAAAATGCAGAACTCAGCTCAACTCCAGAGTGAGACTGAAGTTTGCCTCCCAGTTCCCCTGGGTGATCTTACATAAATGACTTCTTTGCCTCAGTTTCCCTCAGCCAACCAGAGTTACAGTTCCTGGCTCTTCTAAATTTCTCTCTGCCCTACCCCCTGGGGTGAGGAAGGAGGGAGTGATTAGTCTCTTCTCACTAAGGCAAATGAATGGACCACTTTTGGCTGCTCTGCTGGGAGCTTAGAGCTGCTAATTCCCTGGAGAAACAGGAGGTTCTTTCATGCCCAGGCACCGGTGGGGTGAGGAGGCGGGAAGAGGGTATGAAGCTGGCTTCATCCCAGTGGGCATGGTGGCTCCATGCCAAGACCAGGAGTGGTAAAGGGGGCCTTGGGGCTGTGCATATCCTCCCTGGGGAACCTCGGCTCCTGAGTGGCTGAGTGGCTGTATCCTTAGCTGTAAAATGGGAGTGACAAGGACCAGCACAGCAGATTTAATGATCTAGTCGATGGAGACAGACGTGGCTTCAAGTTAAACACAGGGTAGGTGCTCAGCAAAGGTCAACCACTGTTGTTATATGTCAGCCTGAAGAGTCCACTGAATTCTCTAGCAGTCCCATAAATAGAATTCTCTTAATTTCACAGATAAGGAAACCAGCTCAGAGAGGTCAACATATTTGTCCAAGATCACACAGCCAATGAGTGAATGGCCTAACCAAGATTTGAACCTGATCTGGACTCTCCAGGGCCCATACTCTTCCTAAATTCTTCTAGAGGTAGGGAGGTGGTTTTTTTGACACCCCCGCCCCCAGACCCCGCCAGCCCTGGCCCTCAGATCAGCAGAGCCAGGTCTGGATGGCACGAGGCCATGACTGAATGCAGGAAGTCCTGGCAGGCAGGGGCTGATGGGGTGGCCCTTCCGCTGGTGTCCCAGTTTCCCAGCCAGCCCCCACTCCTGGTGTGGACTTGGGCAGACACTAGAAGGATGCCAGGAGGACCATTCCCCCAGCCCTTGAAGAAAGGGCTGGATCGCAGACCATTCAGTTAAAGCCAGGAACTGCAGCCTCTTGCCAGTGGCTGCTCTGTCCAGAAGTCTCCATTCACGCGGATTGGATGGGATACCGCCTTTCTCAAACACCTTTCTTGACTGCTTTAGGCCCAGCAGGATCTGAACTCACATATTTTATTCAAATTCATGGTCTTTTTATTCAACCAGGCCTTTGCTTATGCTGTTCACTCTGCCTGCGCATCCACCTCCCCACTCCAATTTTTCTCACCTTGGTGAATTCCTGCCCACTCAATAAGATACAGGCACAATATCCCCTCTCCCAGGAAGCCCTCCCTCAGGTAGACCCTCTACTTCCCCAGCCTCATCTCTCCCTCTGGCTCAGCTCTGGTCCCATGGGGCTGGGATTATATGTGTCTAGTCCTTTCTTCCCCAGATTAGGAGATCTTCAGATATGGGGCTGGAACTGAGACCTCTCATAATCCTCAGCATCACTCAGCACAGGGCTGGGCAGTAGGGAGTGGCAGGAGTTGTTTACTGAATCAGTGAACCAAACCTTTAGCCGTGTATCTGAGGCTTTGTATAATCCAGCTTGGCAAATTCCTGTTCATCCTTCAAAACCCACCTCACATTACCCCTCCTCCAAGAAGCCTGTCCCAGGCAGCATTTACTACCAAGATAGATTTGGAAGCCAGGACTTCTGTGTCCCAGTGGTGACACACGAGGCTGATAAAGACGCCCAGTACTCGCACCAATGGCTTCTTCCTCAACTCTTCCTTTGGCCTCCGGGAGGCCGTGAAGTGCAGGGATTCCCAGGCTGTGGGCTTCCCTGGTGGCTCAGTGCTGAAGAATCCTGCTTGCCATGCAGGAGACGTGGAAGATGTGCGTTCGATTCCTGGGTTGGGAAGATCCCCTGGAGAAAGAAATGGCAACCAACTCCAGTATTCTTGCCTGGGTAATCCCGTGGACAGAAGAGCCTGGAGAGGGTCGCAAAAGAGTCAGACATGACTTCCCTGGTGGCTCAGACAGTAAAGAATTCTTCTGCAGTTAGGGAATGAACTCGGCAGACTTCGTTCTACTGGTGGGAAGACATCATTATAAGAAGTCTCTTGCACTTTAAAACTAGTGCTCTATACACGCAGGTACCGAAGGACAGCCGCCCACACACAGTAGGCACACACTTTCTTTAGATACCTGCATTTTCCCTCCTGATCTGAGAGACTTGCTTGTAGAAATCCATGGCCCCCTTGTTTTCCACCAAAGTAGGAAATGTCACTGCCTGTCTCCTTGTAGGGCTGGCCTTGGGGAAGTCCTAGGGAAGGAAGGCTCCTCCTCTAGTAAGCATCTCCAGCTTCAGTTTTTTATTGTTTAGTCATTATGCTGTGCTCTTAGTCACTCAGTCATGTCCGACTCTGTCCATAGGGATTCTCGAGGCAAGAATACTGGAGTGGGTTGCCTTGCCCTTTTCCAGTGCATCTTCCCAACCCAGGGATCGAACCCAGGTGTCCCTCATTGCAGGTGGATTCTTTACCGTCTGAGCCACCAGGGAAGTCGTGTCTGACTCTTTAGTGAGCCCCTGGAATGTACCCCTCCAGGCTCTTCTGCCCCTGGGATTTCCCAGGCAAGAATACTGGAATTGGTTGCCATTTCTTTCTTCCCAACCCAGGAATCGAACTCAGGTCTCTCGTGTCTCCTGCATTGCAAGGATTCCTCTCCACTGAGCCAGCAGGGAAGCCCGCAATCACTGGATCAGGGCCCTTTAAGAGGCAGGCACTGAGGGGCGGGGCAAATTAAACCACGCCCCGGGCGCGAGGGCCAGGCGCGCCTGCGCGGCTTTCACGCGGTTCCGGATCTTGCTTTTGGTTCCGAAAGCAGTTTTAGAGAAACTGAGGCTCCGAGAAGGAACGCCCACTCCCTAAACCGATAGGAAACCTATTTACCTTCCTTGGACCCACTGTGAAAGGCCTGGCCTTGGGATCGTTAGCAGTGTCTCCGAAACTCCAGGTTTTTCCACCAAGGGGTTGGTTGGTCAAGGAGACATTTAGGCCTGGAGAGACCGGGCAGTGACGGATCTTGTGCCGCGCTACAGGTGAGGACGCGTGGATTCTGAGGCGGGAACAGAGTCACGCTCTGGCGGCCTGGATTCGAACCTGGACTGAGCCCAGCTCTGAGTCCTGCGAGGCCTCGTGGAACCGAGATGGCCCACTCTTTGGTTTGTCCAGAGACAGTGAGCAGGTGAGAGCCCCGGGCGGGGGTGGTGGGGGGTGTGAATGGGGGCGGGCAGTGGCGGAGGAGGCCCTTGGCCTGGAGTGCAGTCCCTAAGGGGCAGACAGAAATGAGGGAAGCGGTGGTGAGGAAGGGGTGAGCCAGGGAGTAGGCGAGCCCGCGCCACGGTGCTCAGCACCTCTCCACGCTGCGACTCTGCCTTTAGGGTGAGTTCGGTGCTGAATCGGAACACCAGGCAGTTTGGCAAGAAGCATCTGTTCGACCAGGACGAGGAGACGTGTTGGAACTCGGACCAGGTGAGGCACTCTCTCCCTGGACTCTCCACCCCTAGTGTTAATCAGAATCAGTGCAGGGAGTCTAAGAGATTCCCTATTGGTCCAGTGGTTGAGAGACTGATTTCCCTGCTGAGCGTGTGGGTTCAACCCCTGATTTTGGAACTAAGATCCTACAAGCTGTGCTGCACTGCCAAAAGAAATGAATGAAAGAATTAGGGGTCCAGTGTCCCCTGAGAATTTGGGGGCTCCCCAGCTGGGCAGATTGGCCAGGAAGGGAACCTGGGCTCACACTATGCTCCCCACCCCTCATGGACTGTGTGAATGAGAGAGACAGACATAGCAGGGCTGAGTCTGAAGTGCTCATGGGCCTTTCCTTTTCTGTCTGCTTCCAGGGTCCCTCCCAGTGGGTAACACTGGAGTTTCCCCAGTGCATCTGTGTCTCCCAGCTGCAGATCCAGTTCCAGGGGGGCTTCTCCAGTCGCCAGGGCCGCCTGGAAGGTACTGGAAAACCCTGGCAAGTAGGGGATTAGAGAGGGCTCGCTGGCCTCACTGCCTCTTTCTCTGCTACAGGTTCTCTGGGGAGTGAGGCTCTTAGCAAGATTGTGGATTTTTACCCTGAGGACAACAACTCGCTTCAGATATCCTGTTTCAGCCACTGGGTGGGATGATCTGTGCCTCTGAAAGCTGTGGGCCCCGGCCTGTGACCTTGGGCAAGTGTCCTCTAGGTCTCCACTGGTTCACCTGTAAAATGGGCTCACGACAGTCTGTTCTGTGTGAGAGCTTCTGAGGGACCAACAGTGTGCTGGGTGACCCAGCGCAGTGGATGTATCTGAGCTGGGGCTGGCAGGTGGGAAAAGATAAATGTTTCCCTTGACTGTTCTGCTTACACCTTCCCAGTGCCACCTGCTGAGGTGGACCGGCTGAAGGTGACATTTGAGGACACCACTGATTTCTTTGGCCGAGTGGTCATCTACCACCTACGTGTGCTAGGGAAGAAGGTGTGAGGCTGCTGGGTGGCTGCCTCTTCCAGGAAGCCCTCCAGGAAGCACAGCAAAGTCCTTCAAGTTCTGCACAGGTTTATTGGTTCCTCTTGGAAAGGGCTCCCTCCCACCATCTGTCCAGGAGCTGCCTTTGAAGCTGGTTCTGGGTTCCCCCAGCTCTGGGTCAACCATTTTGTTCCCTGAGTGTCTTGAGTCCCTGGTGGGCAGTGTTTACTCGGGGTCGGCAGGCACCAGGTTGCTCTGGAAGAGTTTGAGGATATGGTTCTCGATCACCTGTTGCACTGGAAACAGAACAGGGAGGAGGTGGGCCACGAACTGAACGGAGGCTGCAGAGGCACAGGCTGACCTGTACCTTCCCCTCGGGGTATGAGCAGGGCCCTCAGCCCTGGGGCCTGGATGGAGGACCCATTTCCTCCTCAGGGAGATCAGATACGTGCCAGAGAACAGCTGGGAAGACAGAGGTCCCCGCCCTAGGAACCTCAATTTCCCCGAAGTTTGTAAAATGCATTTTGGGAGGTTTTTCAGTTATAAAAATATTCCTTACCTAACAAAATTGACAAACTGGAACTTTTAGAGTTGAGAAGGACTGTGAGAAATTATTTGTTTCAAATGGACTAAAACTTCATCAAGGAAGGATGGAATGGGATATTTCCCGTGCACCACCCCCCATGACCCCAGGGGTTAGTTCTGTTAGGATCTCCCCATTTTCTGAAGTAGGGAGTCAAACTGGGGTCTGTCTCCAGCCCCTGTTCACATCCACTTCCTGCCATGGAGGGGGCTGGTCTCCACGGCCATGCGCACTGTGGCCCTCGTGGTATCCTCGCCCCATCGGGGACTCCTTTAGACCACTCAGTGCCTGCATGTCCCTCCGTTACGGCCCCTGTCACCGATACACATCGGCCTCCTGCCCCAGTACACGGGGAGTCCCGAGAGCTGGGACTAGTACGTGCCCAGGCCAAGTATACACCAGCAATCGCCTGATGTTTGCTAACATGAACACTTTCGCTGCTAGCATCTGACATCCAAAAGGGATGTCCTGTGCACCCTGCTGTGGATTACCCCACCTATAGCACCCTGACACTGCCTCCAAATGTCTCAGGCCAACCTTTCCGATATCCCAAGGCCACGGCGAGGTCCATCGGGGTGTAGCCGGAGTCTGCCTCAGTGGTGAGATCAGCTCCTCGGGCTGCAAAGCAGAACAGGTGCTGCAGAGGAAGCTGGGCTGGGGACCAGGAGCCTGGGTGGGGTGCAGAGGTGCAGGGACTACCCACCACGCAGCCATGGGTCTGCTGGTAGCTGTGTGGCCCTGGACTAGAGCCTGACTTGATGCATGTGGCCACTGGGATCTCCACCTCCAGGGTCTCTGAGGTATGCAGAGTGTGGGTGCTCAAGCCAGTCGGCCAGACCCCTGTGCTGTTCCTGCCACCTCCTATCCCCACTGCAGTCCTCCAGGAGAAAGCTCTTACCCATCCCAAGAGCAGTTCAGGCAGAGCTCAGACCCCTCCCTGGCCGCCAGGATTCCTGCAGGGCCAGCCTCTATTCCACTCACCCAGCAAGGCCTCCACGCACTTCACATGGTTCCCACGCACGGCGTACAGCAGCGGCGTCCCTCCATTCTGTCAGGAACGGGTAGAGGACAACCGACACCATCTTTCCCAGATTCTCATGACCCCCCACACCTTCCAATTTAATGTGGTTCCTCCTGTTTGTCACTTGGCCCATCTAGTTTCTTCCCTGGATCTCAGCTTACATACTGCTTCTTCCAGGAAGCCCACCCTGACTTCCCTTGGCTCTACAGGCAGCCTCAGCTCTGTTCACTATATCTGAGCTGTTTATGTGTCAGCTAAACCCCTCAAAAAAAAAAAAAAAAAAACAACTGGGAGCTCTGTGAGGCTTGGGGATGGGTCTCAGCACCCCGAACAGACTTGGTACCCTGTGAGGCGCCCAGGGCCAGTAGGTGGCACCTCACCCAGTCATAGATGTTGATGTCCACGTCTCGTTCCAGCAGAAGCCCCACGATGTCCGTGTAGCCACCGGTGCTGGCCAGTGACAGGGCACTCTCCCGCTCCTTGGCCAGGATGTGGGGGTCGGCACCCTGGGAAGAGCAGAGGGGGCAGTGACAGAGCCAGGGCAGAGGGAGGGGTGGGGGCAGCCTCTGCAATCCTGGGGCCCCCATGTTAGCTCCATCTTACAGACACGGCCCCAGCAGACTCAGCTGAAACCATTGCCCGCCCTCCAGTCCTCAGGAAGCCCCCAGCTGGGCTGGGACGCACCCACTCAAGCAAGAAGCGGACAGTCTCGATCTCTCCAAAGGCAGAGGCCCAGATGAGGGGGGTGAAGCCGCGCTCGTCCGGCTTGTTGATGAGGTTGTCGCCTGGCAGGAGGGGGGTGGTACCACTGGGATGTACCTCTGCCCACTCTCCCCAAGGCTGTAGAACTGGGGACGGGGTGGGCGGCTGGGGTCAGGTGTGGGGCAGGGAGGCATACGTGTGGATGACACATGTGGACATGCGCAGGCACATGTACAGACATAGGCACACATGTGGAGGCTCAGGTCAGGTCAGCAGCCACACGCACACACCAGCAGGTGAAGTCACACTGGCGTACGCGTGTGGGCATGGACACACTGGCACACATGTGTGGGCACACACCTTTCCTCAGGTGCTCCTTCAGTTGGCTCAGCTCCCCTTGGGCTGCAAGCTGGTGGATGGACAGGGCTGGGGGCCAAAGAGAGGCAGAGTCCTCACCTATCCCATCCCTGCTCCATTACTCCCTGTCCAAAGTTGCGCCTCTCAGCCCCTGCCACCCCGCCACTTCTCTCGCCCCAGGGACCAGGGGCCCACTCACAGTCCAAGGTTGCTGGCAGGGCCGAGACCTCATTGCCCCGCTGCCGGTTGGTGAGGGTCGTTGAGTGCTTCAGGGAGCTGCCTGCTGGGAGAGAGAGAGAAAGGGCTTCGGTTTCCCCTCAGTATGTCTTGGGTTTTAAGACCAGACCCTGGAGGCTTGGCAGAGAAGGCAATGGCGACCCACTCCAGTACTCTTGCCTGGAAAATCCCATGGATGGAGGAGCCTGGTAGGCTGCAGTCCATGGGGTCGCTGAGTTGGACATGACTGAGTGACTTCACTTTCACTTTTCCCTTTCATGCATTGGAGAGGAAATGGCAACCCACTCCAGTGTTCTTGCCTGGAGAATCCCAGGGACGGGGGAGCCTGGTGGGCTGCCGTCTATGGGGTCACACAGAGTCGGACACGACTGAAGCGACTCAGCAGCAGCAGCTGAGGGCTTGGAATTACTAGAGGCTGTGCCTGGCTCCAGTATCCACTCACTCCACCCTCTTAGAGGCCCAGGGTGTATATTTCTCCTCCATCCTGGCAAGGTTCTGCACAAAGTCCCTGCCCTCAAGGGCCCATGGACAAGCCAGGGAGTCAGACAGAAATAGAAACAGAATGAAAGCTTAAGCTGAAATACGGGCTCAGGAGAAATGAAAAGCAGGTGGAAGAGGGGCAGAAAGAAGGAAGGGCGGGGGGTGAGTCCCTTTCAGAGGAAGTGGTCAGAGAGGGCCACTCTAAAGAGGCCCAACTGGGAGGCTGGCCAGCTGAAGAAACCTGGGGAGAGGTGCAGGAAGAGCATTTCACACAGAGGGAACAGCAGGGGCAAAGGCCCTGGGGGGACTGAGTAAGACATTCTCAAAAGATTCCTGTCAAAAGAAATCCTTGGGTCCTCAATAAGTCAGACGCAGAATTATCATCCGACCTAGCATGGTACCCCCCCAAAGAGTTGAAATCACGTGTTCAGACAAAAATTGTACATACATGTTCACAGCAGCACTGTTCACCAAAAGAGGAACAACCCAAATGTCCATCAGGGATGAATGCATAAAGTAAATATGGTCCTTCCATACTATGGAAGATCAGTCAGCTATAAAAGGGACGAAGTACTGACACACAGTACAAGGTAGATGAACCTTAAAAACACGCTGAGTGAAAGAAGCCAAACAGAAAAGGCTACATGTTGTATGAACCCATTTATAGGAAATGTCCAGAACAGGCAAGTGCATAGGAACAGAAAGCGGATTTTGGTTGCCAGGGGCTGGAAGAAGGGGATGGGGAGTGACTGCTAATACCTCTGGGGTTTTCCTTTTGGGGCGATGGAAGCGTTCTAGAACTACAAAGATGTGGAAGTGACACACCATGGTAACTTACTGCCACTGACTTGTAAGCAATTCCAGTTAAAATGGTTCATTTTATGTGCATTTTACCACAATTAAAAAAAAAACGCTAAGCAATCCCTCACAGGGTGGAGAGGGAAGACACATTCAAGGTGATGGGACATAAAGACAGAGGGCTGGGCCCGACATGCCACCGTTCTTGCATCCCAGAAGCAGGAGTCCAGGGGGAGTATCCTGCCTTGAGGTGAGGGGCTGCCAGCATCTGACTCAGGATTCCCAGGCTCCGGGGTACAGGGGAAGAGACTGAGGACCACAGTGTCTGAGCTGTCAGGGGCCTCGTCCCTGGGGTCTTCGGGGTCCCCAAATTCTGGGGTTGAAGGCTGCTGGGTCAGGCTGAGATCCTCGGCAGGTTGGGTGTGCTCCATGGGGAAAGCTGGTGGAAGGGCCAAACAGGGAGAGATGGCAATAATTATCCACAACTCATTAAGTAGGCACTGACGGCATACCTGGCCTTACACAGTAAGGGTGGGTAAACTCAGACTCAGCCAGAAAATTAACACCAGAGTCCAGTTTTAATTGGCCTTCTTGGACCCACTCCTCCCCACCACCAGAGCACACACAACAGGCATTGCTTAAAAGCCCTGGCTCTGGGGTCGGCTGTCTGTTTGAATCCCTCCACTTTATACGCTGTGAAAGCTTGGGCATCTGACTTAATTTCTCTAAGCCTCAGTTTCCTCATTAAAAAAATGGAGACATGAGGCCTAAAAAAATCATGTCTGTAAATATCTGAGCAAGAGGCCTGATACCCGGGCAGATCTTAATAAATGTCTGCTGTTGTTTTTTGGGGGGAGGGGGGAAATCCCTAGAATGAGCGAGGGCTCAACAAAGATGTGATTGGCTGCATCTCACCCGCCCCTCCCAAGCCAATCCATCAGGGTCCACTCACCTCCAGCTAGCCTCCTCTGTCACCCGACGCCGCAAGTCAGGGTACCCCCAAACTTGGGGTCGCAACTCACAAACTTTTCTCTTCCAATTGATGTAAGGGGCACCAAGATGGAGCCTGTACTGTCCGCGCCTTGCCTGCTTCTCCTGGGACGAGAGCAACTTGATACGCGACCGCTACCCCCACCCCGAGTTCTCCCACTGCGCCTGCGCACCCCCGCCCCCCGCAAAAGTGCGGAAAGGCTGGAGCAGTAGGAGCGGTTTCGGGCCCTTTAAGGCTTGGGGGAGGGCCGTGGCTTCCGCCAGGGCAAGAATTATGCAGTTGCGCCTGCGCATTCCCGTCCCTGCCGCCCCGGAGGGAGCCTGGTAGGGTCGGGAGGGATGGGCGGGGCCTCAGAGAGCTCTCTCTCGAGTTCACGGCTCTCGTCCTCCTCACCCCTAACTCCTCCCACGTTTTTCCTGACGCAGCCAATCGGCTCCGCCTTCGGGCTTTCTTTAGTAGGGGGGCGCGAGGGACTCTACCACTGCTGCCCCCTTCCGTAAGCAATATCTCCTATGCAGGCGTGGGGACTCAAGAGCCTCTGCAGGGATTTGGTGGCAGCAGTGGGGTACAAGTGCATGGAGTATTTCCCCAGTTTGTCTGCCTCCGGAAAAGGGGTTCGGTAAAGGAGGGAGCCCTTGCCCCTCCTCCGCCTGAGGCGTCCCTCCTGGAGCTTCAAGGGGTCTCCGGCCCCTCTTCACTCACCTCCCGATTGCCTCTTTCCCCAGTCTCTCACTCACCGCCCTTCTGTCTGGGTTGAATAAGAATCTAGATGGGAAGACCAATTAGTACCGGAACTGGATAAGCGCGGCGTCCAGTTTCGCAGGGAAAGTTTAGGCTGTTGTCTCTACCTCCAGACTTCCGGTTCCGGTCCTCGGAATAAGGCCGTGGCTACTATGGAAGAACCCGAGATGCAGCTCAAGGGGAAGAAAGGTGGTGTGGGGCCCCACGCGGGGCGGGGCGGGGCGGAGGGGCCAAGGACTCGTAGAAGGGCAATCTGAAGGGGGTGACAGAGGGCCACGGCGCTGAGGGAGCGTTTGGGGGCAGGGATTGAATTGCCAAGAAATCCCGGCTCAACCGCTGACTAGTTTTGAAACCTTTAGAGACTCGGTGCCTCGGTTTTGTCATCTGTAAAACGGGGAGTATAATAGTCTCCTTGCCTCCCCCCATAAAATTATGAGAATTCAGTAACCTGATATGTTAAAACAGTGTGTAAAACACTGGAAGAATGCCAGGGGCGTGGCAATTGTGTGTACTGTTTCCTTTGTATTTAAGCATTTGTATATCTTTGTTGTTGGAGCGGCTAAGTCGTGTCCGACCCTTCGGGATCACATGGACTGTCAGCCCACCAGGCTCCTCTGTCCATGGGATTCTCCAGGCGGGGATACTGAAGTGGGTTGCTGTGCCCTTCTCCAGTTGTATATATTTACATATTTGTAAATGACATAGTTACAAGTTACAAAATGCCACAAGCTATTTTTAAAGTGTCAATGTCGTTGTTAATTTGTTACATAGATTATTGTAGTGAATTATTTACACGTCACAAATACATTTAATTCCACATCCTTCGTAACAGCACTGTGAGGTGTAAGCTATTACCACTGTGTTCATTTTCAAAAGGAGGAGCCCTGAGAGGGTAAGAGGACATACAGTTTGGAGGTGGCAGGCTGGGTTCTGCCTGAGTCAGGGCACAGTGGTGAGCTGGGCACACCCAAACTGGACAGTCTCAAGCACAGCCTCCCTCGACTCCCAGACACCAATAGGTTCTCCGTCGCTAACTAAACTGTCCTGGGCAGTGGGATGGGGTCCATCTCTGCAGCAAAGCTTGAGGTGGGTTCTGATGAGAAAACTAAGGCGCAGAGATACTTGCCCTCACAAATCCCAAGTCTTAGATAAACATAACCTAATAAAGAATGAGAATTTTTATATCTGAAACGAACAAAACATTGGAAATCAACTGTACTCCAATGTAGAATTTTAAAAAAAGAATAAGAATTTAAGTATAAGGGAAATGAATAAGTTCTGAGGTTGAGAGTGAGGTTGCAGGGACATCTGATTAAGCTTGGTAATTAGGGAAGGCCAGGAGGTGACATTTGAGCTGAGACATGAGGGGTGAAGGGAAATGAGATGGAGATGGAGGCAGTGTCATTGTCGGGATCAAGTACAAAGGGCTTGAGGTGACATAGTGTTCAGGGCTGTGCTGCAATGCTAGTCATGGTACTTATTCATATTTAAATTAATTAAAATTTAAAATTCAGTTTCTGAGTCACATTTCAAGTGCTCAGTAGTCGAATATGACTAGTGACTACCATATTGGGCAGTATAGATTATAGAACCCTCCCATCATCTCAGAAAGTGCTTGTGGAGAGTGCTGAATGTCCATGGAACAGCCGTGAGGCCATTGTGCCTGGGGCAGAGGGCCAGGCAGGCGGTGGTGGGGGCGTGGTAAGAGCAAGCAGAACATGCAGAGCCTTCTGGGCCATGTGAAGCAAGGCAGATTTAATTCCCTGGCTGATGGGAGTCATGGGAGTGTTTCAACCAAGGGAGAGACCTATCTGATATGTTTAGTAGGAGCTCATCTCATCTGTTTTGTGGGGATTGGATTGTTGGCAGGAAGGGGAGCAGGGAGACCAGGGAGCAGCTAAGTTTGGGATCTAGGTGAGAGACAGCTATGCCTGGACCAGTAAGGGCAGTGTGGTGGTAGAAGTGGGTGAGTTTTGGGTTTTGTTTTGTGACCGAACAAGCAGGAGCTGTTCATTGATGGGGTAGGAAGGGCAGGGACCACCATCCGGCTGCTGTTTTTGAGGCACACCCTGGGATGAGGAGTTGTCTCTAATTAACTTACTAAGAGAGCCCCACAGAGGAGAGGGGGAAACAGGACAGGGTTGCGGAGGAGGCTGAGCAAGCAGCGACCTCAGGTGGAATCCTGCAGAGGGGAGCCACGGTCCATTCCCACAGGGGAGCTTATGGGGACGAGTCGCACCTCTGAGTTGTTCGGACACTCAGCATGGGTCGTGGGCTTTCCTCCCCCTTGGTGGTCAGTCATGGCCCAGAGCCATCCACCCATGTAAACTTGCAGGCACTTTTGGGTCCAGTTGCCAGTGGGCATCTGAAGAAGAATCTCTGATTTTGTCACAGGTGAATGAAATGTGAGTGGATCTGAGCGGGTAGCAACAAGCAAGTAGGTTTAGGAAGGGAAGGATCATGAATTCACTGGATACATTAATGTCATCAAGATTGAGACCCTTCTGTGACTCCGAGATGGAGTTGTTTGGCCCTGCTGTGATCATCTGCAACCCATCACCAGGGCCACAGGTGACCCAGCTGGGAGGGATGCTGGGCACTCGTCTACTCTGGGTGGACTCACAGGTTGAGCAATCAGGAATCTAATGCTTTGTCTCCTTGATCCCCCGTCAACCCTTTCCCCCTCTCCCCACCGGCCCCACTTTGCCAACTGTCCATCCTGGACCCAGTTACTGACAAATTCACTGAGAGCGTCTACGTCCTGGCCAATGAGCCGTCTGTGGCCTTGTACCGGCTGCAGGAGCACGTGCGCCGATCTCTGCCTGAGTTGGCCCAGCATAAGGTGAGTGTCCTGCCCTAGCGACTGACCTCTCCCAGGGTCTGCACCTTGTGAGCTGGGGCCTGCTAGGTGGAGCAGGGGCTGTTGGTGCAGGAGTTAAGGCCGGGACATGAGCAAGGAGGTGCATGGTCACTGACCCAGCTTGGGGCTGGATGGATACATGTGGGGTGGATTTGGAAGAAGAAGAAGGTGCTGCGTCTGCTGTGACCCATGTGGTGAGAAGGAGGCAGCCGCAGGAGGACCCAAGGGAAGGATGTGTCAGGCAGAGGGAACAGCCTGTGCAAAGGTCCTGAGGCATAGCTGCCATGTGTTCACAGAAAGCCCAGACTGAGGAGGGGTGGGAGTTGCTGGAGGAAAGATTGGGGCTGGAGGGGGCGGGTCTCTGCAGCCGTGGTGATTGGCGTTCGGGTGCTCCATTCCAGAGAACTGGGAGGAAGGAGGTAACAGCCAGCCCTGCTCACGGCTCCCCACCCTCCACAGGCTGACATGCAGCGGTGGGAGGAGCAGAGCCAGGGAGCCATTTACACCGTGGAGTACGCCTGCAGGTGAGCACTGCCCGCCTTGCCCCACGGTGGCCCGGGTGTTTGGGGGCTTGCGTCAGCTGCCTGCTGAGCCCTGGCCTGCCAAGCCCACCTGAGTAGGGGCAGGTGGAGCTCGACTCAGCTGGCCACAGGGCAGAGTTCCAGCCCAGACCCGTGCTTCTCACTGTTTGATCCTCATGCGTCTCGGTCAGGCTTCTTCCTCGTCCTCAGCAGCCCCCACCATCTGTCACAGGAGGGGGTCATAAGGATTCCAGGAGGTGCCTCAAGAGGCCAGTGTTTCCCACCTACAGTCAGGACCACAGACTGGCTGGTGGGGTGGATGGCAGCCGGGGGTAGTGCCCAAAAACATTACTGTTTATTTTAAATTTTTATTTTTTTCTAATTTTTTATATTGTTGTAAGAGGCACATAAGTAAAATTTATCATCTTAACCATTTTTAAGTGGACAATTCAGTGGTATTAAATATATTCATAATGCTGTGCAGCTATCCCCGCCACTCACCTCCCGAGTTCTTTTCATCTTGCAAAACTGAAACTCTGTCCCTGTTAAACATGAACTCCCCGTTCACCACCCCCATTCCTGGCTCCTGCCATTCTACTTTCTGTCTAAAAATCTGACTGTTCAAGGGACCTCACATTAATGGGATCATGCATTTTTTTTTTTTTTTTTGTCTTTTTGTGACTGTCCTCTTTCACTTAGTATCTTCAAGGTTCATCCACATTGTAGCCTATGTCCGAATTTCCTTCCTTTTTTAGAGCCCAATACTATTCCAGCCTATAGCCTGATCACATTTTGTTTATCCATTCATCTCTTGGACACTTGGGTTGCTTCCATGTTTTAGCTACTGTGAATAAAGTTTCTGTGACCAGGGATATACCATTTATTGTGTTTTCTTGTTTGCTTACCTTTCTGTAAATACCCAGAATTTTTAACCCCAAGTGAAAGAGGCACCTGATAATAAAAAGCAGCAGTTGGTGCTTCTCCATGTTATTGCAGCTTTGCCAACCTGCCTCCTGTGCTGCTTTGGCTCCCCGTGACTGTATTTCATGTCCGGGCTTGTTCCATTTGCTTTAGGAGTTGGTGACTTAGGAGTGCTGTTTGCTCCTAGTGCAGGCTGTAGGTTTTGGTGGAGGCTAGACTGGCACCCCACTCCAGTACTCTTGCCTGGAAAATCTCATGGGTGGAGGAGCCTGGTGGGCTGCAGTCCATGGGGTCGCTAAGAGTCGGACACGACTGAGCGACTTCACTTTCACTTTTCACTTTCATGCATTGGAGAAGGAAATGGCAACCCACTCCCGTGTTCTTGCCTGGAGAATCCCAGGGACCAGGGAGCCTGGTGAGCTGCCATCTATGGGGTCGCACAGAGTCGGACATGACTGAAGCGACTTAGCAGCAGCAGACACTCCCCAGCAGTCCTTGTCCGTGGCACTGTGGGATTTGCCTGCCTGTTTCTGTTGTGTAGTCGAAGTTCCTTGACAGGAAGTCCTGTTGCTGGGAGTTCTGCCATCACCAGCCTTGACCCCTCTGCTGGGGCTGGAGGGTAATCTAGACTGATGGCATCTTCCTGGGGATTGTGGTCACAAACACTCTTCTCAGCTCCAGGAAGAGTAGAAAAGATAAGGGAGTTTTTCTTGCAACTACTAAATAGTTCCTGGTCCGCCAGGAACCTTTTGGCCCAGGTTGGGGACTTCCCGGGTGGTCCAGTGGCTAAGAATTCAAGCTCCCAATGCAGCAGGCCTGGGTTTGATCCCTGATCCGGGAGCTAGCGCTCATGTGCCGCAACTAAGAATTTGGATGTTGCAACTAAGGATCCCGTGTGCCACAGCTAAGACCTAGCACAGCCAAATAAAAACAATTTTCTTTTTAAAGGCCCAGGTTTAAGGAAGAACAGATCAAAGTCTGTATTTCCTCCCAGTTCCACTAGCTGCCCTGTCCATTGCAGGAGCTTGGACCCTGGTTGGCTGTTTACACTTATATTTTAATGAATTAAAATGAAATAAAATGAAAGATTCAGCTCCTCAGTCTTACAAGCCACACTTCAAGTGCTTAACAGCCAGCTCAGTGGATAAAGAATGTGTCCATCATGTTCCAGAATGTTCCATGGGACTGCCTTGTGGTAGGCAGGGGGCCCGTCTGCTCTGAACTCTGAGCAGTTCTCTTTCGTGAGATGTAAATCTCTCTAATGCTGATAGACTGTTTCCTATGGACATGAAAGGGCCCTTCTAGTTGTTTAAAATGCCTCACGCAGTGTTATTGGTTGGTGTGAATCTGGAAGATACTATATGGTCTGTTGGTTGGGCCAGTTGTGAACTTGTGTTAGACAGCTTTTTATCGAAGTTGACAGGTACTAGGAAAGCTGACTGCATTTGGTGGTGTCAGATGAGCAAATGGACAGTCTGGGTTTGAGCCAGCGCTCCGCACCTTTGATCCCATGGCCATTTCCAGGCAGGTCCCTGACTGATGATGACTGGGAGTGACTTCTTTGTCTTTAATAGAAGGACCTGGAAACGACCCTTTTGTTTTTACTGCAGGTGTCATTGCACAGGCAGCTTTCTGGCCTTAGCGATGCCCAAGAGGTTTGCTGAATATTTCCTGCAGTGCTGTTGGAAACATTTTTATTAGACATTCATCAATGTGGCAGCAACGTCAGAGCTTAGCACAGCTTTGTAGAAGTGCCTCTCTAATGGTGCTGAGTCTAAACTCACTTTTAGCGCTTTTCACAGTCCAGCTGACAAGCTTCCTTCAGAGGGAGGAATAGGTTACCTAAAAGGAAAGCATGCTATTTAAAAAAATGAAAGCTGAGTGCCAAAGAATTTATGCTTGTGAACTGTGGTGTTGGAGAAGACTCTTGAGAGTCCCTTGGATTTCTAAAGGAAATCAGTCCTGAATATTCATTGGAAGGACTGATGGTGAAGCTGAGGCTCCAATACTTTGGCCACCTGATGTGAAGAGCTGACTCACTGGAAGAAACCTGACCTTGATGCTGGGAAAGATTGAAGGCAGGAGGAGAAGGGGACGACAGAGGATGAGATGGTTGGATGGCATCACTGACTCAATGAACATGAGTTTGAGCAAGCTCTGGGAGTTGGTGATGGACAGGGAGGCCTGGCGTGCTGCAGTCCCCGGGGTCACAAAGAGTCAGACACGACTGAGCGACTGAACTGAACTGATGTTATTTTGAGTTACACGTGGTCTTTGCTGTGCATGCGGGCTTTCTCTAGCTGTGAAGAGTGGGGGCTACTCTCTAGTGGTGGTGCTCAGGCTTCTCCTTGTGGCGGCTTCTCTCGCTGCAGAGTGCAGGCTCTAGGGTGCATGGGCTTCAGCAGTTCTAGCACACGGGCCCTAGAGTGCCTCTTCAAGCAGTTGCGGTGCACAGGCTTAGTTGCTCCAAGGCATGTGGAACCTTCTCAGACCAGAGATCAAATCTGTGTCCCCTGCGTTGGCAGGCAGAATATTATCCACTGTACCACCAGGGAAGCCCAAAGCATGTTATTTTTGAGGTCATCTTTGAACGCTTACAGCTTCTTCAAAGCATTAAATGGTCTAGCAGCCATCAAGCAAAAGTTGTGTCTTGCCATCCAGTGTTCTGGTCCACAGGGGAATCTAAACTTTAAGCACAGTGAGCCCTCAGGGAGGCCCATGGGATCCCCCGGCAGCTGGACAAACCACTGGGCCAGTATGGGTATCCACTGAGGTCCGGCTGCAGGTGTCCACTGGTCTGGTCTGGTGCCGCTGACTGGGGCCCCGCTCCCATTTCAGTGCCGTGAAGAACCTTGTCGACAGCAGCGTCTACTTCCGCAGCGTGGAGGGTCTCCTCAAACAAGCCATCAGCATCCGGGACCACATGAACGCCACGGCCCAGGGCCACAGGTAGCTGCTGGGACCGCCCGCCCCTGCTGCCCTCAGCCTCCTTGCTGCAGGGACCTTCGCTGCTCAGCCAGGAACTGCACCTTCTCGCTCCTTAGACAACTCCCTTTCTTGGTCACGCAGTGGCTGGTGACTTCCTCTTGTCCTTTGCTGTCTGTAGTGGGAGCTGAGTCAGCCCGCACCCAGCTCCTGTGCACTGCTGTGTGCTTGGGCTGGGTGCTGGGGGTGTAGCAGTGACCGAGACACATTTGCTTGCGGCCTCAGGGAGAGGCACATGGCAACCAGGTAGACACGGAACAGACAAGAGCATTCCAGATACATGTGAAGGAGGAGAAGGGGGCCCCCTCTGAGGAGGTGGCAGAGATGCCAACAGAGGCTTGAACAAAGTGCAGACAAAGGTGACCATGGGTGGGTGTTCGGTGTGGCAGGGGGGCAGAGGCCCTGGGCCTGGTGAGCTGGATGTGTTGGAGGAACATCCGAGGCAGTTGTAACTGGAGTAGGTGCAGGCGGGGAGACGGGGCTGGGGGGTGGGCAGGGACCTCAAGGGCAGCGGGGAGGGTGCCCAGAGCTGAAAGAGGCTTTGAGCCAATGACCAGATGGTGCAAGAGTGAAAAGTGCTTACAGTCCTTACATAAGGGGGAGAAGTAGCTCTTTTTGGTTTTGTTTTCATTATAGCTTAATAAACATGCATTTGAACACCCATGTACCTGCTGTACCACTTCCCAGGTGACTTGGTTGTAAAGAATCCATCTACCAAGCAGGAGACACGGATTTGATCCCTGGGTCAGGAAAATCCTCTGGAGTAGGCAGTGGCAACCACTCCAGTATCCCTGACTGGAGTACTCCATGGACAGAGGCACCTGGTGGGCTACGGTCCGTAGGGTCGAGAAGAGTCAGACACAGCTTAGTGACCCAGCGGTGGTGGCAGGAGCACCTGCTGTAAGCTGTCCCTCAGCCTTGACATGGGTCTGACTCCTGCAGTGTAGGGTTCTGGCATGCCTGTCCCCCACAAGGCTTTAGAAAGGAAGAAAACACCTTTATGTTGCTGTGTGTGATAACACACAAGAACTGTCAAAACCGAAAAAGCCTTGCATATATGTAAGAAGGGATATGCAGTGACCTGCCCTCTGAGGGTAGCATGAGCAGGGTTCTTGGGGGTTCACCGAATCACCACCTGGCTTCTCTGCCTCGGGTGCGTGACAGCCACTGGGACTGGAGTTCACTGCAGCAAGCTTTGCACGGTACCTCCCCCCCCACAGCAAGGCCACAAAACCGATAGCTCCTACTTTCAGCTCCGTTGCCCAGCTGCTTCCAGAAGCCCTGCTTGTGCCTCTGAAAGACACCAGTAGCAGTAGCCGTGTAGTAGCAGCTCACCCCCTCTTGCCTCTCTTTGCAAGCCCCAGGGATCTGAAGCTCCCAGACCTACATGAGACCCAGCCGCAACCTCTGAAGTGGGTAGCTGGTCCTACTTTTACAAAGGATACCCTGAAGGCTCAGGCCAGGAGTCCTGGGAGACTGGAGCATGACCCCAGCGTGCCATCCAGTCTAGCCCAGCACGCCTCAGGGCCTTGGACCTCAGCCTCATAGACGCTGCACATGTTTTGTTCCAGCCCCGAGGAACCACTCCTACCCTCCTCAGCCTGATCCCAGAAGAGACTTGGAGGTGCTTCGGCCCCTCTGACCCAGGTCAGTGCCAAGTGGACCTGGAGCCTCTCTGCTCCATGCTCTGAACTAACCCATCCCCTCAGCATCTGAGGAGGGACCTGCTTGACTAACCACTGGGGTTTTCTCCCTGGGCTTCGTTTGTGGGAAGCTAGAGAGTAGGGGCACCTGGGGTGCCCTCTGCCGCGCAGGGCTGTCAGCCCATCTCCCTGGTGCTCTCTGTCGTCTTCCTGCCTCTCATCCAGGCCACAGACCCTGTCTGGATCCCAAGAGCCCCTGCCCTTCAAGAAGAGCAGAGCCCCATTTTCGCTACCCTCCGTGTGCCACCTGCTTGCTTTACCCACACTCACTGTCTCAGGCAGAGCCCAGCATGGCAGTTATCCACCCGGCTCTGGAATCCTCTTTCTACTGGTGACCTGCCGTGTGACCCTCCCCACTCTGGTCTCCGCTTTTCCCTTCCGTCACAGTGGTTCATCAGCGGCAGGGAGGACATTACTACATACGGTGATGCCTGTTGCAGCGTCAGCTACTGCTGCCTGACAAACTGTCCCCAACCTTAGCAGCTTGTGACACCAATCATCTGCCTGCTTACGGTTCTGCAATTTGGGCTGGACTCGGCCAGGCCGTTTTGCTGGGCTCACGTGGGGGCTATCCGTGGTTCTTGATGGGTCCGGTATTCTGAGGTAACCTCGCATCTGGCCCTTGACCAGCACTGCCTGGTGTTGGGGGGGAGTGTCTAGTCCATGTGGACTCTCTAGCGGGCCAGCCCAGGCTCCTCCTGAGTGTCCGGGGTGCACATGCTCCTTCAGCCTTCCCTTGCTGCATGGTTACGGGCATCCCATTGGTCAAGGCCAGTCATGTGGCCAGGACCGGGACCAGTGGGAAAGGACCGCAGGAGGGCTAGTACTGGGAGGTGTGGTTGCCATCTGAGGCGAGCATGGCACCGAGCCTGGCCTGGCGTCTTGTTGTTCTGTGCTCATGCAGGGCAGACAGGCAGACTGGAGGTGCCAAGGGGCTGACTGTGCCCGTGGCTTGTTTAGCTCTCAGCCTCCTGCTCATTTGCCATGGTGTGCGCTTGCGCTGCGGAAGTCTTCTCAGAGGGTCAGGGGAGGCCTGGGTGGGGACAGGGACCCCTGTGCCTCCTCGAGCAGCAGCCCTGAGTGTCAGGAGGTGGCAGTGTTCATGGGTGTGCAGGCAGAGTTCTTCTGGTGCTCCTGCCACGTGCCGGCCTTGGCTCTGGCTGTTGGGGTAGTGAGGAACACTATGGATTGTGGGGGTGCTCAGGGGACCCCTGGGAGGGCCTGGAGCAAGAAGGGCTGCCAAGGGGGTCAGCAACCCACCCCATTTCACCACCCAGTGTTGCCCACCATCCCTGGACCCACACACCCCCATCTCCTGCATCCTGTGCCGTGGTCCCACCCACCCTCGCTCCTCAGGAAGCTGCCCTGCTGCCCCTTCTACCCCTCCACACCCAGCATGTTTCTCCTGCGCATGCCTGGAGGCTCCAGGCCAGCCACGAGTGCCCCGAATCATCTGCTGTCCCTTGACTGCTGTGCCCCCTCAGAACAAAGTGCTCTGTGGCGCCTCCTGATCCCACCTTTGTCGCTACAGACCCTGCTCTTCTCCCCAGAATTGCCGCCCCACACCCCCTCTCAGAGCCTCTACTCCCACTGTTCCCCAAATGGCTCCCCCACAGGGTTATTGGTGACCTTTCAGAGGTCTTCCCTGCTTCTCCAGGCCCAGGGCCCTACACACATCCGCATTTTGAAGAAGAGGAATCAAGCTCAGAGAGGCAAGGCAGGGTCAGCATCGTGACCGGAAATGCCGGGATTCACACCCAGACTCTCTAACTCCCAGCTCTTCACCTCTTCTCTTGGCCCCACCCAGGATCCTGCTTCAGATGCCACCTCCTTGGGGCTTCCCTGAAGCCCTGGGGGCATCTCAGAGCTCATCTTGACCCTCATCTCTACTCCCCTAGCCTGACCAAAGCTGGACTCTTTGACACAACCTTGTGGGACTTGGTGGGGACCGAAGACCAAGCAAGTGTGGCCGGCACATCCCTCCTGTCTCTGGGCCAGCTATGAACGTTCTGAGACGAGACTTTGCTGCCCTTGGATTCTTACCCGCCCCTCACTGGCCCTAGCCCTGGACATGGACATGGCCATGGCTCCTTGGACCAATAACTGCTGCCACGACCACACACCTGCTGTGTGTCCAGCTCTGTGCCGGGTACCTCACAGTGGTCATCTTTCATCCTCAGACAGCCCTGTAAGGGAGATGTCACCCCAAATACAGATGGGATAAGAGAGGCTCTGAGAGGTGGCGTCATTTGTGCAGGTCACACAGCTAGGGGAGAGCAGACCCTGGTCTAATGTGGTCCCAGCCCTGCCCCTGACTTGCTGTGTGACATGGGGCCTGGCTCTCACCCTCTCTGGTCCTACCTTTCTCCATCTAGACAAGAAAGCATGGACTGGAGCCTTCTCTACAGACTAAGACAGACATTTGTGTAATTGCCTGCCTGGACTGTGTTCTACCTCAAACAGAAATGCCCACCCCAAGGCCATATAGAGAAGACACCCTGACCCCAGGGGTAGGTGTGGGACCCTGGCCTGGCTAATCAGAGCGCCCCATCTCCCAGGTCACAGTGCTTGGTTTGAGATGGGCACGTGATCCAAGGAGAGGTCTTCCCTGAAGATTTTGCTGGAAAAGTACGAAAAGTACCATCTTCTTTCTCGGGTTGGTAAGCTCAGCAGATGGAATGTGGAACCTAAGAACATCCAACCTGGGACCTTGGATCTAGCTGTACCTGACACAGAAAAATCTTAATTCTTCAGTTTCATGAGTCCCTAATATCACTGCATTTGCCAAAATTGATCTGAGTCTGTTTCTGCTGACTTGAGATCCCACACTGATCCCCGAGGATTCCAAGCCTGGGAGATCAGGGCCCCTGGTTTGTACAGCTCCAGGGTCAGCTGTGTGCCAACACAGTGCCCAGCAAAATATATCAGGACGATCAGAATGGAGTTGTTGAGGGTACAGCCAGGATGGGCCCCAGGCTCACTGCTCTGGGAGCATCCCCCAACTTGGCCCTGTGAAGTGGTTCGGAGGGGTGGGGGGCAGAGAGGGTCCCAGTCGGGTGTCAGGGCTGTAGAGGGGCCTGCGGGCCTGGGAGGAGGGATTGGGAAATAACTGCCTCCCGCCATCAGGAAATGGTCAGCCCTCCGTCTTCTCTGCTAGGGTGTCCTGGGGGTCTGGGTGCCACCGTTCTGTCTTCCCTCTGCCCTAACTCAGTTTAGAGGGAGGAGCCTCAGGTTCACTATTGTAGGCCCTGACTGATGTGTAGTTGGCCCCCCGAGACACTCTTCATCCACTCTGAAAGCACCTCTTGTCCATCTCCTTCCACCATGAAGCCATTTATTCAGCAAACACTGATCTGTCGGAGCTAGGACCTGTCTACCCCAGGGGATGCCCTGGTGAGCCAAACAGACCAACCCTGGCCCCAGAGCTCAGACCCCCTAGACGGTCAGCTTAGTGATGTAATTTCATGAATCCGAGGGCCAACCTTGGATGGTTCAGGCACAGTGAGCTAGCGGGGAGCAGTCATGGGGTGCCCCGGACCTTCCGAGGCTCCCTATCACCCACAGTCTCTGAACACGACCTCAGCCAGTGACTAATAGTACTGTCAAAGAGGTCTGTGCGGGACTGTGGGTTGTCAGATGCCATCACCACCGCAAGTCCTGTGCGCCTGGGGGGTGTGATTACTTTTGCCTTTCATTCCTATGGCCAATTTGCCCTTCACTCCTGGTGAATGTCCCTGGGGCTTCCCCCATAGCTCAGTTGGTAAAGAATCAGCTTGCAATGCAGGAGACCCGGGTTTGATCCCTGGGTCGGGAAGATCTCCTGGAGAAGGAAATGGCAACCCACTCCAGTATTCTTGCCTGGAGAATCCCATGGACAGAGGAGACTGGCCGCCTACAGCCAATGGGGTCGCAAGATGGGACTTAGCGATTAATCCACCACCTGGCGAACGTCCCACCCCCGACGACCGCCAGGGGGCGCAAGAGGCAAAGCCTTGGCGGGGCTCTCCGCCTCTGAGCGGTCATTGTCCGCAGTCTTGGCAGATCCTGGAGAGTGCAGTGTGACCCTCTGCCCTTTTTCACCTCATGCGTCCATGCTCCAGTTATCCAGAAAGTGAATTAAGACTTCGAGAGGCCACTACCCAGAAAGACCTCGCACCTGCCCCCATGTACTAGTGGCCTTATCTATTCACCAAAGTGGAGGGTGTGGGCATTCCCTAGCTCACTAAGACTTGCTCTCAGAAACGACCTCCTCGTGCCAAGAGACATTCAAGTAGGGATCCTAGCGCCCGTGAGAGTGGAGGTAACCTGGAAGGGCTCCTTGGGTAATGTGTGGGACCCCTCTTTTAGATCTCTGGATGGAGTAAAAGGAGGCCCGAGAGGGCAACAACTTGCCCGCGGCTGGTCCACGGTGGTCAGGGCAGGAGTCAGACATGAATTTTGACTTTCTGTTTTGAGCCCTGATCCAAGTCCTGGTTTTTATTTCACTCCTGCCCTGCCCTCTCAGAGGGTCCTGCCCTGGGAAGCCCGTTGCCAGCCCCACCTCATCCCTCAGCAAGGCCTCTGGTTGCCCCAAGGTTGGTCCCCAGACCCCTAGACTACTCAGAACCTCTCCAGTTTTTCAAGAAACCTATGAAAACACCCCTTTTGTGCTACCACAACACACGGCCCAATCGCAAGGATCCCAGACTCCAGGAGACAGAGATGAACACAGGCATTTGTGAACCTCTGGGCCAGTGCTGAGGTGGGAAGAGGGATGGGGGTGTCAGAACACCAGATGGAAGGGGGATAATGAAGGCTTTGGGAGGAGGAGGGGGTATTGGAGACCGAGCTTGAAGCACTTCTACACCTGAGGAGGCACCACTATTGTCCCCGTTGTTCCCATGAGCAAACAGGCTCAGAGGAGTGAAGTGACTGGCCTGAGGTCACACGGCAAGTGGGAGTCAGAACAGGTGGGAACCCAGGGTCCTTGAAGCCTGAAGCCCTACCCACTGAACCACACTGCCCTTACCATGGAGGAGCCGTCAAAGGCTTCCCCTGCTGACATTCTGGGAGAATATATGGAGAAGGGAGACTTGGGAGGAGCAGCTTCTACACCTACTTAACTTTCCCACCCCTGTCCACCTTCCCCATCTACCAGGCCTCTTCCCAGATCTCCCTCTCCAGCCTTTTCTATTCCAATCGCCCCTGAAATCTCCCTTTCAACCCCCAGTCTCTTACTCCAGCTCCTACGAGGGTCCCCTCATCAGAAAAGACTGAGGTCAAGGTTCCTGATTGCCCCAGGGGAGGATGTGAGCCCACACGGGCTAACGCAGCCAGTGATGGGCGCACGTATAGGACAGGAACAGGGGTAAAGGCAAAAAGAAGAAGCCATTATAGGAAACTGTGAATGATGGAAGAGGGTCTGGACTGGGTTGGGAAGGGGGTTTGGGAAGGAGAGAGGTGGAAGGGGGCCACATGGCAGGGGCGAGAACGCAGGAGGGAGCCCCAGTGGTGGGAGAGGGCGGGAGGTGTGCCCCACGGTGGGCATCCCCAGCCGGCTCAGCTCTGGCTGCCCCCAGGGCTGCTCCAGCTGCTGCCCTCACGTAACCAGAGCCTGCCTGTTGCATCAGAGGCAAGCAGGCGGTCTCGGGTAAACAGAGCGGCCCTCGAGGGGCCCAGGGCTCCCTAGCCACCTCCACACTCTGCAGGACTCATTCTGTGCCTTGGAGCCTAGGCAGAAGCCCCCAGCCTGGTCTGGGTCACCCGAACATCTGGTGTTGGGCACTGAAGGGCAACAAGGATGGGGTGGGAGAGGCAGGAAACCTGATCCCCACCAACCCTAGTTTTTGTTTTTTTTTTCCCAAAGAAAAATCTGTTTGCCGGCTAGGGGTGCAAACTGCCCATGTCGCAGATTGGGAAACTGCTGTGTGGGGAGAAGCGCAAGCCTTCCAGGACCTCTGTTCCCTCCCTCAGTGTCCCTCACATACTATATCGCCACATGTTCCCTCCTGAGTCCAGAGGTCTGATCATCTGTTGTGTTCTGAGAAGAATGACAGACAGCCATTGCAACTCACCTACTCTCCCCTTTTGTCTGCCCCAAATGGGCCCCCTCCTCCTATCTCCACGCCCTTCTTTAAAGGGCCCCCAGCCCAATCTACTTCCACTCACTGCGCAGGCTTCATCTTTCCCCACCAAAGAATGTTCTGCACTTTCTCTACCCCCTTGCAAGTCCTCTTGGAAAAACTCACCAGTGACAAACTCTTACTCATGTCTCAAGGCCCATTACAAATGCCCCTCTTTAGGGGAAGCTCTCCAGACTGGGGGCTTCTCCAGGATCACCCAGTCCAAAGTCATATTCATCCTGGAATCCTTTCCACCTTGATTCACTCCCTAATCTTGCTCTGATCCCCCTCTGGGTTTGGGACCTGTCGTGGGTGGTGCTGGGATCCCAGAGAGGAGTCGAGTCCCAGAAGGTGACCACTTCAGGAGGAGGGTGCCCAGTTACCGAGGGCTCTGTTATCCTCCTGTCGAAGCATGTGGGTCACACATGCCGCTGCAGAAGGGACGCAGCTGGGTGAGGCCACGAGCGATCCCAGAAGCCTCGTCTGCAGTCCCTGCATCTGGGTGAGGGCAAGGGTCAGGGTTGGCTGCGAGAAGGTATCTAGGTCTGGGGCCTCAGGGTCCCGATCGGAGTTACATTTCACTTAGGTTGGAGTAAGTCCAGGGTAGGAGATAGCAGGGGTTACAGACAGGGTCCGAATTAGGGTCAGGCTCAGTGGTAAGGTTAGGGTCGCCCACTGACAGCGGGGGATGCCTGGCAAGTCTGATCCAGCCCCCTTCCGGTCCCCATCCCTCATTATACTGTTTCCCCACCTCACTGTCTTCCAGCGTCGGATTCCCGGTCCCGGAACTCCCGGGACCCGGCCACGCCCAAGTGCCCGCCCACCGCAGCCCTCGGGCTCGCCCTCTATGCAAATTTGCGTCGCGCCCAATCAGCTCCCAGGGGGCGGGGCCGCCAGCTCAGAAGGCACCTGTGGCCGCCCGGCGCTCGGTCCGAGTTCTGAACCGCTGCCGCCCGGTCAGTACAGGAGGGTCCAGGTGGAGCAGGTGCGTCTCGCGTCGGGCCGAGGTCTGTACAGCGTCCTTTGAATGGCATCTGTGGGCTGGGATGAGTTTTAAGGTCCGAGGGTGCTGCTGTACGCGGGAGAGCTGTGTCTAAGAGGTTTGCAGCCCTAGGATTGTGAGTTTGAGAGGCTATGCGTCCAGAGTTTGTGTGTCCAAAGGGTATATGTTCAAGGGGTGTGAATCTGAGGGGTGTGTTCGAGGGGCTTTTCAAGGGTTGTTGTGTTCCTGAGACGTTTGTGTGTCCAAATGGGTGAGTGTCCCAGGGTTTGCATGTCCAGGAGTTATGTCTGAGGGAGTGTGTGTCATCGCTGAAAGGTTGTATGGCCAAAGGGCATGTGACTGAAGGTTTTGATGTCAGCTGGGGAGTTGTGTGTCTAAAGTCGTGGTGCCATGAGACTCTGGTGTGCGTCTGTGAGCTCCAGTGGTTTCTTTTCCTGGGGCACACCCCTTTGTGCATCCTGGAGGCCCCCGTGCACAACCACAGTCCCCTGCTTTCCTGCTGTGAGTGTGCCCTCGTGTGTCACGGCCCCGCACCTTCATGTGGCATGGCTTCCACGTGTGCCTGTGACCGCCGTGACCCTCACCCTCCCTGTGGGGTCTCGGCTGGGCCCATGGGGTGCCTCTGTGGCTGCGGGCAGGACTGTGGGCACAGAGCCCTGAGCAGGGGACCACAAGTGCCTGGGCCACTTCCTCCCCACGCCCCAGTGTCTCATCGGAGGAACAGTAGTCACAGCCCCCCGAGGTTGTCAGCATATGACAAACTGGTGGCCGAGTTACTTTCCTGGTCATGGTCCCCGCCCTCTGTGTCCCTCAGGGTCCTGGGCAATGGATGTCACCAGCTGGAGTCCCAGGCTATTCCCTGTCCCCAAGCTGCAGACCTGAGAGGTCAGACACAGATGAGGCCTTTTGACTGACCTGGCTGAGAACCCTCACAGAGGGAGGTCAGGACCTCTGGACCTTTGGCGTCCAGGGTTGAGCACTTGCAGACTCTTGGGGTAAAGGAAATGGGGTTCAAAAAAGTATTTAGACTTAGAAAGACAAGTGTGTGGGGTTTGAGTCCAAAAGTCAACGGAGCTTTGGGATAAAGCCTTGCTCCCTCCTGTCCCCATACCTGCCTTCCTTCACCTAAGTCCAGAAGTGTATCTTGGCTTCCAGTGAATGGAATCTGGGGACATTGAGGGTCCTGGGGTCTCACCTGTGACAGCTGGAAACTCACTAGTCTGAAGCTGCCACTGTAGGAGCGAAGACTGAGGCCAGGTGGAAACACCCAGGCCCCTCAGAGAAAGGATGGGCCCCAGGCTGCCCCTCGGACCCTAGGAGAACAAAAGCCAGAAGTGACAGGCTGGCCCCAGCTTCCTCTTGTCCCTCTCTGTGTGACCTCAGACAGATCACTGCCCTTTTCTGAGCTCTCTGGATGCCCTTGTGACCTGAGAAGTCTGAGCTCGTCTTACTTCCCATCTCCAAGTAATGATTGATTTCATTAAATCATTACCCAACCAGGCAGACATCTGGAAAATGCAAATTAGAGGAGAGAGGGAATTAAGGTCATTTGTCACCCCAACTCAGATGCAATGAGTGTAGACATGTTGGGGATTTGACCTTCCGGAAGATTTGAGGCACATAGGCACTTGCAGACAGATGTCATTTTTTTGGAGAGGATTTATCACACGCCTGGGATCCCATTTGGGGTAGGAGAGGTCACCCCAGCCCAGGCTCATGAATCCAAGTCAGGTGAACACAAGGATTGGATCCCATTTCTCAGCACGCCCAAAGGGCTTCCCTGTGCCTGCAACTTGGGGGCCTTGTGAGACTGCCCGTTGGCCCCAGGTAGTCCAGAAATGAGTGTCTCAGACCCCACTAGTACCCAGGCCCACTTCTCAGACTGGGTCGGGTGGCAGAGGGGGGCTGGGTTTGGGGTGCAGCTGGACAGCCATGGGATACAAACCCACACTCGAATGAGGATCTGGGGTCCCACTGTGTGGCCCTGGGAAGGAGCCCACTTCCTGCTGTGTAAAACAGGGCAGCCACCTCCGCTTCACTGGGCTATCTGAGTCAGGCTGGTCCTGTGTGTAAATGAGGTGGAGTGTAGGCCCCGGGCAGACATCAGGCACCCAGAAACAGGAGGCGCCATCCGAACCATGACCGAGTGGAGTGCTGTGAGCCCCATCCAGGCCCACCTCACCCCACCCTGCACCAGGGGCCGAGCAGGCCTCAGGCCTGTCAGCTTCCCTGTCTGACCCCCTCCAGGTTCGTGCTCACTAGAGGTTGAGCTGGGGGTCTGGTTGAGCTGGGGTCTGCAGAAGGGAACAGTGCAGGCCAGCTGTCGCAACAAGTCACTGCTGCGACACAGGCCTGCCTCGGTCCCGTTTCCACAACCAGAGCCTCAACTCCTGCTGGACGCTGCCCTGCACCTAGAGGGCTCCTCCTCACAGCAACCGCGGGGGCTGCTGAAAATCCAGAATCATACCGCGGCCTCCGCTCCCCCTCCCCCGACTCATGCACCCTCCAGGACTCAGTTGCTCTGCAGTCCCCTCTCTCACCCTGATTCCCGAGTCCCCTGTGGCCTCCCTGCTCCCCTCTGCTTCTGGCTGCCCATTGCTCACCCATTCTCAGCAATGCCAACCTCCACCATACCTGGAACCCACCTGGCACATGCCCACCTCCGGGCCTTTGCACCTGCCATTCTCCACATCCTTGCAGGGTTGGTGTACTCTCCTCCTTGTGGTTCCCTTTCCAGAAGGCCTTTTCTGGCCCCTCTGTTCAAAGCAACTTGCTCCGCACCACCTTCCCCTCTGCCTCCCCCTGTAGAATTCCATCGTTATTCTGTCCCTGACACCGTGATGTGTCTGTCGTCTCCCTCACCAGACTGGGCAATGCAGAAGGTCAGGCTGGGTCTGTCTCCTCCCTGCCCTTGTATCCCCGACACCTTGGTGAGCCATAGACATTTCTGGGGGAAGAAAGTGGGGACCAGGGACACCCCAGGGGCCCCAGGTTGGGTTCCCCACTGGCTGCATCTCTGCTCTGCTGGGCTGTGGGCTGAGTCCCTTCCGCCCAGCTCTGACAGATGTGTTAATTTCCCAAGCAGGGAGGCCCAGGCCTCTGGGGATGAATTTCTGGGGCCCTTTGGGGACATCTTTCTCTGGAACAAAGAGAGAGAAACCTTGGGCCGTTCCTGTAGCTGCCATTGCAGCTTAGGGGACATCGTTGGGGGCCTTGGACTGGGCAAGGGCCCTGACTTGTGTGAGATAGCAGGGTTGGGTGTTGAATGTACAGTCTCTCCTAGCCCCAGGGGTACGGGTGCCAAGCCCCACGGGAGGCGAGTGGGGCAATGAGTTGATTTTGCAGTGGCTGTGACAGAAACCAGTCTTCCTGGCAGGACCTGCAGTGGACAGGGCAGCCAGGACCTCGTGACTTCAGGACGTAGTTTCCTTCCGAGGTGGGCACGGGAGCCTGGGAGTGAGAGAGGCATGAGCTCCGTGCAGCAGTCCGCTGTGCTGGGGGCTGTTCAGCGTGAGGATATTGGGGGGCCTCTCACACTGGCAGCCTGTGGGCCAGATGGGGCCTCGAGTTTGTTTTGTGAGCCATGAGGTCTTTAAAAGAAAACAGAACCCATTGCCGATGTCTCTTCCATTTGTTAAGCAGTTGTTGGTTGGCTCATTCAAGGGAGGGTGATGCAGACCTACTCTGTGCTGGGCACTGGGAAGGCCCCATGTCTGCCTTCAAGGAATGGACCTCTCAGGGCCGCAGTACGACCATCAGAAAGGCTTCCCTGGGCTCAGATGGTAAAGAGTCTGCCTGCAGTGCAGGAGACCCGGGCTCGATCGCTGCATCAGGAAGATCCCCTGGAGAAGGGCATGGCTACCCACTCCAGTATTCCTGCCTGGAGAATTCCACGGACAGAGGAGCCTAGTGGGCTGCAGTCCATGGGGTCACAAAGAGTCGGACACGACTGAGCGACTGACACACACACGATCATCAGAGAAACTAACAAAGAAGCACCGAACATTCCGGGTAGGACTAAGCTACTCAGGGAAGAGAAGTCTGCTCTGGGGAGATTAGCACTCCTAGAGAGGTTTCTGCCCAGCCCTGAAGGACGCGTAGCAGCTTCTCGAATCTGGGTGAATCTGAGAAGGGCGTCCAGGACAGAGGGCACGGTGGGGCGAAGACCTGGCGATGGAGGAGAGGCAGGTCCGTCTGGGGCTGGTGTCTCAGGTGCCAGGAATGGGGCAGACGGTGAGCGAGTCTGCTGTTAGATGAGTCTCTCCTAAAGTGGGGGCACAGGTGAGTGGGCGCCAGGGCCCGCTGCATAGATGGGGAAACGGGCTCGGAGCACGTCAAGCAGCGACTGTGCAGTGGAGCCAGGGCAGGAACCCCAGTCTGGCCAAGCCCCCAGCCACAGCCAGGCCCACAGACCCCTCAGCACACAGACACGCTGGGCCCTCCCGGAAGCAGGCCTGCAGAGGGGTCTGTGGAGGGGGCGGTTTGAGGGTTCCCAACTGGGCCTCAGTTTCCCCATGATTTTCAGAGGGACCGATAGACAAAGGGGCCTCCCCCCGCAAAGGGCCTTCTCCACCTGGAACCTTCTGGGTTTCTGGGATTCAGAGCCACACGTGGGTAACGCATCCCACCCTCAACAGCTGCCCCCTCCCCTCTGGCAGGCCCCAGAACTACCTGAAGATGCCCACAACGCCCTGCCACCTGCACTGATGTAGCCTGCGGTCCCCATGCAGCGTCCATACATATGATCCCTGAGGCCCTCCTGGCCCCTCACCCCACCCTCAGAACCCCCACCCCCTAGCCTGCATCTCTCCCCTGGGGAGTGCTCCCACCCTGCCTCAGGAAGTCAGAGGGTGGGCCATACCACTGCAGAGATAGAGCCCCGACCGGTGTCCAGCTGCCTGCTTGTAATGGGGGGCCAGCATTGGTCTGGGGAGTCTCCCCATGTTTGGGGGAGCTCTATGTGTGTCTAGAAAGGTTACATGTTGGGGTCACAGTGTGCTTGCAGGTGTCTACATATAATGAGGGTTTGTGTGTATTTGGGGGGTTATGTGCCGGGGAGTCCGTGTGTGTGTGAGAGGTCTGTGTGTAATCGGGCATCTGTGTGTGGTCTCGGGATACGCGTGTTTGGTGAGCCATGTGGGTTTGGGAGGGCTCTACAAGACCTGTGGACTGCATGTGTTCAGGATGGTTCATGTGTTTGGGGGGAGTCTCCCTACGAGGGGAATCTCCCAACCCCCCATCTGTACATGTGAGGAAGGGCTTTCTCCCTGAGCCGCCTGTCCCCAGCACCCTTCCTGGGTCCACCTGGTGCCCTCAGTCTGACCTGGGCACCCCCGGGCTGAGGGGAGAAGACCCTAAGGAGTTCTGCTGCCTGCACAGAGAAAGAGAGATACAGCATCTCAACCACACCTACTTCAGAGAGCCCCCCATCTCAGGGAGGTGTCCCTGGCTCTCCCCATCTTCTGGGGTAGGAAACTGGCCTGGAGAAGCTTGGCCACACAGGAGTCACTGCCAGAGCCCGCCTTCTCCCGAGGGCAGGAGCGGGCCCGCTGTGGGCTAGCCAGCCCCTAGGTCACCCACAGTGCCCCCCCCAACCTGGGCCTCCATCTCCCCAGGCTCCCAGGGGAGGAGGCGGCCCAGGGCCCCGGCTGGGGTGGGGGAGGGTCTCCAGCAGCTGGGGTCAGAGCCTCCAGAGCCCTCAAGAGAGGGGAGGGGGGGTCCCGACTTTCCAAGGGGCTCTTCCTGTCGCCCGTAACGAGGTGCTTGGGGAACAGGTGATGAAACCACTGCCTCGGTTGCGTGAGGCCGGGCTGCTGGCCTGATTTGCTGCCAGGCCCAGGCGCAGCGACCCCTCCCCGCTTCGCCGCGTCCCCTGGGCCCTCACCTCCCCCCGCCACCCACCTGCCTCTCACTTCTCCTTTCCTCCCCTCCTTCCCGGCCTGGGTCCCCCACCACACTGTGGCCTCTGGGCTCAAGGGTCGGGCAGCCTAACTCTGCTGCTGGCCCCTCCATTAAAGCCCCGCTGAGAGCCGAGAAGGGGAACTCGATGGTTCCTCGTCTTTTATCTCAGACCCTCACTGCAGAGCCTTTGAGATCAGGATTCCATGACCCGCTTTATGGAGGGGGGGCAGGTAGGGGCCTGATGCCACCCAGCTTGACACAGGAAGTGTCCCCGTAGCCTCACGAGACGGCATGCTGACTCAGCAACCCCAGCTCCAAAGCTCCTCTGCCTTCTGGCTTCTGGGAGTCCAGAGACAAGGTCAAAAGACCCCCCCACTGCCCACTCCTCCTCAGCTGGTGGCAGATGGATTCTCACTCCCATTTATAGATGAGAAAACTGAGTCCTTCCACAGGAAGAGGCCCACAGTGAAGGGTGAGTGGGAGGGTGGGATTCCTCCCAGACCTCCATCTCCATCACCAGGGCGCTGAGAGGCCTCTTAGAGGGAGGTGATAGTCATGGCCTGGAGGACTTCAGGGCTGCTTGTTGATGGACTTTAGTGAGCACATGTGTCACAGTGGAGACTTAGTCATGCTCCGGGTGCTCATGAGAGCCTCCTGTGTGACCCCAGTGTGGGGCTTCCCCGATGGCTCAGCGGTAAAGAACCTGCCTGCAATCAGGAGGCTGGATTTTGATCCCTGGGTTGGGAAGGTCCCCTGGAGAAGGGAATGGCAACCTACTCCAGTATTCTTGCCTGGTGAATTCCATGGACAAAGGAGCCTGGCAGGCCATATAGTCCATGGGGTCGCACAGAGTTGAACATGAGTTAGCATGCATGCACGCACCGCATGCACCCTCAGTTTCCCCCACAAAAAGCGCTCAGGCCTGAGACCCCAGGCTCCCTCCAACCCCAGGCATATGCCACCAGCATATCGTGTCCCCTCGGTTGCCAAACAGCCCATCCTCTCTGCCTTCCTGCAGCCCCGGTCTCAGTTCAGGCCCCACGTCTCCTGCCTGGACGTCTGCCCCCGCTTCTCCCTGTCATCTCACTCCTCTCTGCCTTCCTGCAGCCCCGGTCTCAGTTCAGGCCCCACATCTCCTGCCTGGACGTCTGCCCCCGCTTCTCCCTGTCATCTCACTCCTCTCTGCCTTCCTGCAGCCCCGGTCTCAGTTCAGGCCCCACGTCTCCTGCCTGGACGTCTGCCCCCGCTTCTCCCTGTCATCTCACTCCTCTCTGCCTTCCTGCAGCCCCGGTCTCAGTTCAGGCCCCACGTCTCCTGCCTGGACGTCTGCCCCCGCTTCTCCCTGTCATCTCACTCCTGCCCAGACAGATGCTGTCGTCACAGCAACCTGAGTCGGGGCTGGGGGGTGGTACTTTTTAAAAAATCCTTTTGGTTAAGTCAGGTAGAGGGAAATGCAAAAATCAGTGGAGTAGGACTAAAAAACTTGCACCAACTGAATACAGCTGGTCCAGGGAACAGAACTCCAGCCCCCTGACTTCACTATCTTGTCACAGTGCCTGCTTAGCGTGGCCACTGTGCTCATATCCATCACTGGAGGTGACTTTTGCCTGTTCTGGAACTTTGTATCAATGGAATCACATGGCATGTCCCCTCTGCAGAGCCCAATATGGTTGAATCAGCCCATGATCTGGGAGGTTCACCTGTGCGGTTGCGTGGAGCTGAGACGCATCCTTTTTCTGTACTGTATAGTAGCCCATCATAGAATGTACGAGAAAGTAGTTGTCAGTTCTCCCATGGAGGGCATTTGAATCATTTCCAGTCTGGGGCTATGATGAACGAAGTTGCTGAGAATGTCCTTGTTTGTGTGATTTCTTACGTGGGCCCGTTTGTCTTCGGTAAATACAAGGGGAGGGAAGGATCACCGGGTTGGAGGGTAGCTGCTTGTTCGGCTTTAGTAGATCAGGCAGTTTTTCAGAGTGCCTCTTCTTCTTTCCCCTCCCACCAGCAATGCAAGAAAATACGGGGGGATTTTAAACTGTCAAAATCATATCTAGGTACTCCTTTGCCCCCAAATTCTCTATCGCTCCCTGATGCCCTCCAAGTAAAACCCACACTCTTCACTGTGGCCCACAAGGACCTACATGATCCAACCCCACTCCTACCACCACCATCCCCGTCCCCTCTCGCCCTTGTTCATGTTGTCCAGCCATTCAGACTTCTTTGCTGTTTGCAAAATGTCAAACTCATGAGCACTCTGAGCTTTTGGCCTTGCAGCTCCCCTGCCAGGAACACCCTCCCACCAGATCCTCTTACTGACTCTTCCCTTCACTGCCTCTGTCTTTCTTGTGCCCCTGGTCTCAGTTCAAATGTCACCTCTTCAGAGAGATCTTCCTTGAATCCCTGGCTACTAACATGGCCCCTTTTGTGGTCAGTACTTCTCTCTTTTTAGACTTAGGTTCTGACCTATCAGAGTTTCATTAAAATGACTTGGAGTGCCCCTGTTTTTAAAGGTCTGAGTTAGTTTAAAGAACATTTCACTTTCCTGTCCTCTAAGGTTTGATAAAACAGCTATAAAACCGTAGGGGCCTGTTATCCTTTTAATGGTATGTCTAGAGACACTTTTTAAATTTTCCATGGTCATTGGTCTACTTAAGCTTTCTACTTCTTTTGAGGTCAGTTGATCGCAATGGTTGGCACATAGTTGACACTTGGTAAGTGGGGTACAAAGATAGGGATGGGGAGGTACTGGACTCTTGACTTCAAATGCCCACTCCCCTGCCCATGTGCTCAGGCCCCCATCCAGCCCTCCCACTGAGGCCCAGCTGCAAGCTTTCTCCATTGAGGTGCCCTCTTGGATTTATCCTGGCTCTTCTTCCCTTTCCTGGGTCTATGGATTCACCTCTGCCACTCTGCTGGGCAGATGCAACAAGCTCTAGGCTTTCTAGCTGGACCTTGGTTTGGGGGTTGGGGGCTTGTCCCCAGAAGAGGCCTTCCCCAACCTCAGCCTCTCCCAACCTCAGCCTCTCCTAACCTCAGCCTCCCCCCTCGTGCCCTGCACATTCAGCACACACCACCACCTCCCCCCAGCAGTTCCGATCACCATCACACCAACATCTGGAGAACTGGCCGCCTGGTCTGTCTGCGGCTCAGGGTGGGGATTTGCATGTGAGTACAAATATATATGCACACCCTGGGCCTCCCGCCTCTGCATTCCTTGGCTGGCCCTTCACACCTGGGCCTGAGGCAGGTCAACGCTGAGCGGTTGAATTTGCATGCGCGTGTATTTCTGGGTAGGGAGTCAGCTGGGGGAGTCTGAGAGGAAGTTGTTGAGGGAAGCTGAGGGGAGTTCAGACGTGTCCCTCTTGACCCACTCCATATCTTCCCAGTCACCCCTGTGTCTGGTCCTGAGGGTCTTCCAGGCTGGGGGAGAAGGAGAGAGGCAGATATATGACCCCCCCATCAGACAGCCCACAGTGTCAGAACTAGAGGGGAAGGACGGAGGCTGTGGGAGACCAGAGTGAGAGGGCAGGGAGGGCTTCCTGAAGGAATGGATTTCTTGAGCTGGGTGTTTGAAGTGTGAATAGGAGTTGGCCAGGTGCAGAAGAGGCAAAAAGGGGATTTCAAACAGACGTTTTGTGGAAGGTAGAGAACAGTGGGCAGGAGCTGATTAGGGCAGGGCCTTGAATGCCAGACTGAGGACTGGAGCTTCCTTCCTCCTGAGGGCAGTGGGGAGCTGTGAGGAGTGTGTAATCAGGAAGGGGCATGATCAGAGCTATGTGCTGGGTAGATCCCTCCAGGACCAGAGCAGGGGGTGACTTTGGTTCCTAGGTGAAGACTGGGGGTTCCAAAGTCATCAAGGGTCAGAAGACGCAAACCCCTGCAGGAGTCCATCTGCACCTGTCGGGCCTGCCTCCAGAGATGGCAGGGGACCTGGTGGCCTCTTGAGGAACCAAAGAGCCCTAGAGCACAGTGACTTAAAGTGCAGGACGCAAGCAGAGCACAGAGGGGGCCTAACCCCCGGTCTCGGCCCAGATGGACACAGCTCTGGCCTCTCCGCAGCTTCCTGTCCTCTTTACCTCTGCCTCCAACAGTCTTGCTCCCCATGACAGCTATGACCAAGTTTTTGTGGTTTTTTTTCTGACTGGACCAGTTTGTTTTCTTTTTTTTTTTTTTTAATTTGGGGCTATATCAGGTTTTAGGTGAAACACCCTGGATCTCAGTTGAGGCATATGGGATCTAGTTTCTCGACCAGGGATCAGACCTGGTCCCCTGAATTAGGAATGCAGAGTCTTAACCACTGGACTACCAGGGAGGTCCCCGTGTTCAAGGTTTTAAACTCCTTTCCCTTCTTGATGAACCCCCATCCATCATGGCTCTCCATTGCTCTTAGAGCAAAACCCAGAGGCCTCGCTGCAGCTCAGAGGACCCAGAGAGGCCCTGCCTCTGCACTTTCCCCTCTTTTCTCACTCTAGCCTTGTTGATGCGTCTCCTTCTTCCTTAGGGACTTTGCACCTGCCATTCCTTCTGCCTAAAACTCACTTCCTGTCTCAGCTCATGAGTCTCAGTTCAGAGCCCCCCTCCTGACCTTCTGACTCTCGGGGGCGCCCCTGTTATATGAACCCTGCCCCGGCCAGGAGGTCCTTGTCTAAAATGGGGACAGACGGAGAAGGGGCCAAAGTTGGATCTTCCAGACCCCGAGACTCATGTCTAAGTCCCACGTTCCCATGGGATTCCAGGCGTGGGGGGCATTTCCGGAATCATCTTGGCACCAAGACCTCCGGGCCAGTGCCCTCCTCCTGTCCCCAGGGGCCTGTCAGGGCGGGGATAATGCATCCCAGCCGTGGGAACTAGCCCGATTCCGGACAGGGATTAAAATTAGCCCCAAAGGTTAAATTTAGCAAGTCAGGCTGGAGCTGGGGGGCCACAGTGGGGGCTCGTTTTGGCCTGGACTCGACATAGTTATGACTACTCAGAGACCCAGACCAGGGAAGGTGGAGGGTGTGCCTGGGGTGACCTAGTGGGATGCATATGACAGGCTGGGGTGACTCACATTTCCAGCTCTGGATCTTTGGGAAGATGGGGAGCCCCCCCAGACCCCTCGGGCTGGGGTATGTTTCTCCCAGAGATAGACCTGCATTTCCCTACACTTCCCAAGACCTCATTCTCAGGCTTGTGCAAGCTACTCTGCCTTTCATACCCACCCCATTCACAGAACAGCAAACTGAAGCTGAGGGAGAGGCTGCCCTTACTGAAGACCTCTCTTCTGCTCTGAGACTGGCTGGGACCTGAGCACGGGCCCACTTCATCCTGGGGAAGGCCTGTGGCGCGGCCTCAGTCCCCTCTGACACGAGAGGGCTGGGGGGTGGAGTGTGGTCATGGGGTTGGCGGAGGGGTCTCGGGGGCCATGGGATGGCTCTCTGTACAGTGGGGTTGGTGCTGCATGACAGACAATATGATTCCTTGATTCCAGGAGCCCTGCCTGGGGGCTGCTGGGAAAGAGCTGGGCCAGGTCTTGGTTACTCGTTGCCCTCACTGAGCTGCCCATTCTCACCTTGGGACCCCCACCAGGGAGATCCCAGACCCCCATGCAGAGGGTCCAGGCTTCCTCTCTAGTTTGCATGAGCCCACCCCTCCTCCCAGTCTGAAGTCTCTGAGTGAAGGTCTTCCCAGGGGATTCCCCCTCTTCCCACTGGAAAGAAGGTCAGGGATGGGGCCTCTATTAGGCTTCCCCCCATTTTTAATTTCTGGGTTTTTTTCAGCTGTGCCATACAGCATGTGGGATCTTAGTTCCCTGACCAGGGATCCAACCCAAGCCCCCTGAGTTGGGAGAGCAAGTCTTAACCACTGAACCGCTGAGGAAGTGCCCCCCGACCCCCAACCAACACACATTTTTAAAAATAGAAATCTTTACTCACTGAGAGAGAACAGTTAGAAAATTCGAAAGATAAAAATGAAAAAGGAAAAGATGAAAAGGCCACACATTGTATGATTCCACTTATAAGAAATGTCCAGAACAGGCCAAATCCATAGATCAGTGGTTGCTGGGGGCTGAGGAAGGGGGAGCGGGAGTGGCTGCTATGGGGCTGGCTCTTCTCTTTGTCTTGTTTTCTGGGTTTTTGGTTTGTTTGGTTTTGGTTTTTTGGTCTTGCCAAACTGCATGTGGGATCTTAGTTCCCTGACCAGGGATTGAACCCAGCCCCCTGCAGTGGAAGCACAGAGTCTTAACTACTGAAGCCCCCGGAAAGCCCCTGGGGTCTCCTTTTGAGAGGATGTAAAGTTTCTGGAACCAGGTAGAGATGATGGTTGCACAACGTCATGAATGCTCTAAATGTCACGGAATTGCACATGTTAAAATGGCAAATCTTACGTTAAGTAAGTTGCATCTCAAGTTTTAAAAACTCACCCATAAATTTTCCCCCAGCACTGACTCCCAGCTTGAGTATTTCCTTCTAGTCTTTTCCACTCGCAATGCAATTTTTAAATATATGTTTTATATATATTTTAATGTATGTTTTCTGGTAACCATAGCCCTCAACTTTGCTCACGGAAGGGCTGTCGTGGGTGGACTGAATGAGTTGAAAAGTGTCTGCTGTGTGGATCAGGCTTACTTCCAGATCGCTGAGCCCCGCCGGGTACCATCATCGGATGGCCCTCCAGCCTGGCCTGTTGAGAGCCTCCAGGCTGCCGCCGGTGTTCATAACAGCACTGCACCCAGGGCAGCTGCTGTCTGCAGGGCAGATCTGAGTGCCCTGTGTGGGTTGGCTCATTTTATGCTCCAGCAGCGCTGGGCAGTGCACCGCGCTGTTATCCACGCACAGACAGGGGTCAGGCTCCCCTGAGGTCCCACAGCTATCAGCTTGTTTTGCTTTAGAGCCTCAGTTGGGGGCACCTGTACCTCTCAATCTTTCCCCCTTGGTCAACCTCTTCCTTATAAGGCATTGGTCTGAGGTGTTCAGTGAGCATTTGATGCATCCTGGGCTGGTTGATGGTGTGAGATGTGGGGGTGACCCAGCCCACCTCATTCTCCCCATTGTCTCCTGGCAGGGGTGGGAGGAAGATAGGGGTATGCTGGGGTGCCTGTCCCCACTTGCCATCCACCTGCTCTGTTCTCTTCTCCTCCCCACCCCCCACCTCCAGACAAAGGGCACTCCACCCAGCCTGGGACATGGGGAGGAAAAAAATTCAGATCTCACGCATTCTGGACCAAAGGAATCGGCAGGTGAGTTCACTGGGTGGAACAGTGGCTGGGGGAAAGGCTTTCCTAGCAGAAGAAACACAGCCTGGGCAAAGGCTTGGCCATCTGGGGGAACTGCAAGGGAATAAGGAGACTTGATGTAGTGTCAGGAGTTTGAGATGTAGCATTTACTCATTCTGATGATGATTTACTCATTGATTCTCTGTGATGACTGGAGCTCCAGTCACAGGAGCTCAACACACATCCAACTCAAAGTGCTGGGCCAGAGACAGGTACAGAACTGGGGAAGCTCAGAGAGCGAGTGTGGGGTCTGCCTGGAGACCAAGGAAAACTTCCCTAAGGAGAGGACATTTGGGCCAGGTTTTGAAGCATCAATAGGAGTTTGCCAGGTTGAGAAGTGAGGAGCAGTACAGTTGGAAAGAGCACATGCAAAGGCATGAAATCAGGAAGCATGTTCATGGAAAAATACGCCCCTCGACTCCCCCTCTCACCTGAATTTTTGTCTTCTCCTGCCCTGCCTTTGGATACTGAGTCCAGGTAACATTCACCAAGCGAAAGTTTGGGCTGATGAAGAAGGCCTACGAGCTGAGCGTGCTCTGCGACTGCGAGATTGCCCTCATCATCTTCAACAGCTCCAACCGCCTCTTCCAGTACGCCAGCACAGACATGGACCGGGTGCTTCTGAAGTACACGGAGTACAGCGAGCCCCACGAGAGCCGCACCAACACTGACATCCTCGAGGTACCCCCGGGACCCTCCTCCCCGGCCACACGAAGCCCAGCACACTCTGCACACTCAGAGCCTAGGGACTCTTGGTTTGCACAAAAGATGAGCTTTGCAGTTTGGCTTTGCTGGATCCCCTGGAGAGGAAATGGCAACCCACTCCAGTATTCTTGCCTGGAAAAATTCATGGATAAAGAAGCCTGGCAGGCTAGAGCCCATAGCATCGCAAAGAATCGAACACCATTGAGCGACTGAGCACGCATGCACACACGCATGCCAGTCAACAGGTCTGGGGTAATGGAGAGTCCCCTCTAGGGGCAGCTGCCTAGCACCATCCAGGATGAGCAAGATCACTGTTCATTTATTTTTTTTTTTTCTTTTGATTTTTGGCTGTGCTGGGTCTTCACTGGGCCCTCATCGTGGCACGTGGGCTTTTCTTCAGATGTCACAGGCGGGCTTCTCTCATGGAGCATGGGCCGTAGAGCTCACAGGCTCAGTACTGTGGCGCGAAGATCACTGTCACTTTGGATCTGGGCATCTTTACCCAGGAACGGGAAGCTGAAGCCACTGGGTGGACAGAGCACTGGGAGCCCCAAGGTGACAGAGTGGGGAAAAGCTGGTAGAGGAGAAGCAGGGGTCTAGGAGTACGGAGATCACTGGTCCCAGGGGCGTGACAGCTTAGGAGAGCCTGTCAAGTAGCCTCTAGATGCTCAACTAGCTGCATGCCAGGCTCTGAGGCTGCGCCTGGGTGCAGAATGGAGAAACCAAATCACACTCAGGAGGAGCATTAGGATAATGCCAGCAGGCCCGGGTGGATCTCCACCCCTGCTGTGTGACCTGGGCCTCTCTGGTCCCAAGGCAGGACAGTCCCTCTCTCACATACAGTTGGAAGTTACTAGATGACTCCCTGGGGTTTTTGGTTAATGGGATTGAGCTGGAGCAGCTGTGCCTGCACTCTGCCTGCCCACAGAGCCGGGTGGGATGGGGGCGTCACCCTGCTGTCTTCCCTTCCCACAGACACTGAAGCGGAGAGGTGTGGGCCTTGATGGACCCGAGCTGGAGCCAGACGAGGGGCTTGAGGGGCCAGGAGAGAAGCTGCGGAGGCTGGCAGGTGATGGGGGTGACCCAGCCTTGCCCCGGCCCCGGCTCTATGTAAGTGACTCCCTGTCCCACCTCATGGGGCCCTCCCCCCACTTCCGAGGCCCAGGTAGCTGGGGCTGAGACCGAGAGAAGGACTCAAGACCAGGATTCCTAGAGTTGGGGGGCAGGGAAGACTTCCTGGAGGAGTAGGAATTATAGTAGGGGCTTTGAAGGATGGAAAAGAGCTCAACAGACAGTTCCTTCTTTCTTTATTTCTTTAATGTGTCTAAACCTGGGAAGCCCCCTCAGGACCAATCGTTTGCTTAGTAAGAAGTTTCAGCTCTGGGCCTAGCTGTCAAGGAGTGACGGAGGCAGACACAGGCTCCCCAGCCACGGGGCGTTTAGGCCAGAGGGGCGAGTAGTGAGGGCTTCCGGAAGTGGAGGAAGCTGGCCCTCGAGCTCACTGGGATTGTCTAGGTTGAAGTGATGCCCTCATCTCCGTGCTCCTCAACCAATCCTGGCCTCTGTGCCCGCAGCCCGCAGCCCCCACTATGCCCAGCCCGGACATGGTATATGGGGCGCTGCCCCCACCGGCCTGTGAACCCACTGGACTTGGGGAGGCCCTGCCTGCCCAGAGCCGCCCATCCCCCTTCCGGCCAGCAGCCCCCAAAGCTGGGCCCCCAGGTGAGCATGGGGCACAGGCCCTGGGCAGGGGGTGAAGGTTCCGGGGGGCTGTGCAGCGGGGAAATGTTGGCTCTGGCCCTGCTTGGCTGTGGGCGTCACTCTGGACCTCAGACTTCATCAGATGACGTGGCTGCCTGCCTCCTCTGGGGGTCCCCTGCTCCCCAGGCCTGGCGCACCCTCTCTTCTCGCCGAGCCATCTCGCCAGCAAGACACCACCGCCCCTGTACCTGGCAGCGGACGGGCGGAGGCCAGACCTGCCTGGCGGCCTGGCCGGAACCCGAGGGGGACTGAGCAGCTCAGTGAGTGAGGGGAAGGGGTGGAAGGGCTGCAGGGGCAGGGCGGCCTGGCTGAGGGTCTCAGGCTCCCCTTTACCCTGTGTCCCCGCAGAGAGGACTCTACGGTGGCCTGCAGAGTCCCTGCTCCACCGCTGCCCCCGGACCCCCGCTCGGGAGCTTCCCCTTCCTCCCTGCCGGCCCCCCAGGTATGCACTTGCCCTGGCTTTGGGAGGGTGTCTCCACACTCCCCCGCCTGCCAGAACTGCAAACTGGCGGGTAGGGCGGGTCAGGCTTGGGGAGGGGCTCCCTGGGGTCAGGGCCTCAGTTTTCTCTTCTTGCCCCCGCAGAGTATGGCCTGGGGGATCCTCCTCCACCCCCAGGCTTGCTGCAGCCCCCCACCCTAGCCCCCTGGCAGCCCTCCAGGGCTGATGGGCCCCCGGCCACCCCCACGCAGCCTAGGTAAGTGCCTCAACTGTCTCCCCGGTCCCTCACTCCCCGAGTTCGGGTTCACAGTTGCTTCCCCCCCCCACCGCCAGTCTCTCAAAGCCCCTAGCCACGGCTGACCCCTGGTGGCCACTCTCAGTTCTGCACACAGCTCCTCCCGACTGGTCTGGTGGGATGGGCGGCTATTTTAGAAGCCCCAAGAGGGATCGCCACCCCCTCCTTTCCCAAGGTTCTCCTGCCCAATCTTTGCCCAAGCCATGCCACCTTTCTGGCTTCCTCGCTGAGCTCACGGCCCCGCTCCTCTCTCTCTCTCTCTCTCTCTCCCTGCAGTGGGGGCCGCAGCTTGGGCGAGGATGGCCCCCCGGCCCGCGGCGCCTCCTCACCCACCCCTCCAGTCAGCATCAAGTCCGAGCGCCTCTCCCCGGCCCCCGGAGGCCCCGGCGACTTTCCAAAGACCTTCCCCTACCCTTTGCTCCTGGCCCGGCCCCTAGCAGAGCCCCTGCGACCTGGACCCCCTCTGCGGCGGCTGCCCACTGCCGATGGCTGGCCCCGGTAGTCGGCCAGGGAATGGCACCGGTTCTGACCCTCATGTCAGGCCAGGCGAGGGCACGTGGGGTCCCAACCTCTCTCCCTGCATCCTTGGAGAAGACGCAGCAGTTACCACTGTTTCTGCGATGGGGGCGTGGAGTGGGGAGGCCGGGTTCGGATTCACAGTTGGGGGTTCTTTTCCCCTTTCCTGTGTGTGTATCCATCAATAAAACACACGTGGTTTCCGTGGACGAAACTGTCGCTGCTCAGAGCCACACCCCCGCCTGGCTCCTCCCATCTCTCTCCAGGGGCCTGTCTTGCCTTGTCTTGGTTTGGGTACCTACTCCGGAAGGAATAGGACGCTGAGAAGAGGCCTCCTGTGAGGCTTGGAAAGGGGTGTAGTAAGGGGAGAAGCCCTGTAGGGGCGCCAACGAGCAGGTGACGCCCCTGGCAGTGGGTGAACAGCCCACTGGGGGCCCTGGGGGGGGCCTGCGTAGAGTACGCACTTAGAGTGATTCCACCCCAGGAGCAGCGGGCTGGGCTATTTACCCTCCATCTCCTGGGAGTGTTGGGTCGAGGGCTCAGGCTGGGTCACAGTTCCTTGCAGCAAGGAGCAGTCGGGATCCGTGAGTGAATGCTGGGTTATGGGCTCGCTGGAGTGGCCGCTACGCTGTCCATCTTTAAATGGGCATATCTCTTGATCTCTTGACTCAACAGTTTCATTACAGCGGATGGAGGAGGGGGCAAGGCGTTTATCCACCCACTTTGGGATATGGCCAAATTCCTTCCACTTTGGCCTGTCCTGTGTAGGGCAGACTTGGGGGTTCAGGGGGGAGCCAGAGGGAGCTGCATCTGCTTCTCCCCTCCAGCTACTCCCCAGCGGGGTCTTTATAACAGACCTGACCCCTGACCTTCCCGAGCTCCTCAGCTGCCTCCACCCACTCTGTCCCCTGCCCTGAGGTCTCTAGAAATACTTGTTCCAGGCTAAGGCCATACTGATCCTTCCTCCTGGGCCACCTCCTGCAACCCCCAGCTGACTTCCTTTTTAGACTGTTTCTACCCTTCAAGGCCCAGCTCCATGTTCCCTCCTCCAAGAAACCCTCTGCACTGCCCCAAGCTGAGAAATGGCTCTGACAATTCTCAAAGGGTTTGCTTAGTAGAGATCACTGATTCAGACCAAAAAAATGTAAAACACACAGTGTTGGTATCAGCATTTGTAAGGTTTGTGTGCTCCTATCCCACATTGTAGCTCAGATGGTAAAGAATCTGCCTGCAATGCAGGAGACTCGGATTCGATTCCTGGGTTAGGAAGATCCCCTGGAGAAGGGAATGGCTCCCCACTCCAGTATTCTTGCCTGGAGAATTCCATGGACAGAGGAGCCTGATGGGCTGCAGTCCATGGGGTCCTAAAGAGCTGGACATGACTGAGCGACGAATGTTTTCACGACTTTTCATCCCACCATCATTCTAGCAAGGTCCAAAGCTGATTGGTCTAGCTTGGCCAGAGACACGTGAGTCAACTTGACCAATAATTTCAAGACCCTTGTTCTGGGTCTTCCTTGGTGGTCCAGTGGTTAGATCCCTGGTCAGGCAACTAGATCTCACATGCTGCAACTAAGACTGGGCACAACCGAAAAAAAAAAAAAAAAGACCCTGACCCCGTCACCCCAGCACTCCCCAGCGGGCGTCTCTCGGTAAAATTCAGTCTTGCATTCCACCGCTGGCGCACACAGACCTGGACGTGGATACAGAGGCAACATGTGTGCAGGCTTCAAAGTCTTCTAAGGGGTAGGAAGAGAGGGGAAAAGTATAAGCTGACAGACCCTCCTTGTGAAATGAGAGCTCTTGCTTGAACAGCCACATGTATAACACCATTCATGTCCAGATCCAGCCTGGGGTTTGTCCTCCGATCTTCCCAGTCCTCGTCACCTTCATCCCCAGTGAAGTTGGGGCTTCGGAGTTCCAGTTTCCAGGGGAGAGACATGATAAGATCAAAGTCTGTGCAAGCCTCCATCCCTGGGGCTTCTGTGGGCGGGAGTGGAGGTGGGGTCAGGGAGCAAAAGAGGCAGGAGACCGAGGGCGCAGTGGAGGGACACTCCAGGGTGTGTTTGGGGCACAGCCACCAGGACCTGTGGATGGCTCGGATGTCGGGGTGAAGGGCTTCACACGCGACTCATACAGGGAGTTCCCTCTTACACAGGGAAACCTGCAGAGAATGCAGAGGCTGTGGGGTGAACTCAAGGCCTCTGTGAAGTGTTCAAGTTCAGCTGGAGAGCTCTCTCACCCAACTCAGATGCAGGTCCTAAATCCTCCCACCTGCTTCCTTCTGTCCCTTCCTACTCCCAGAGAAGGGGCGGGCCGCTGTCTGCACCCCAGCCCGTGACAGCGCACTCTGGGCATCCGGCTGAGCACACAGCCCCGCCACGCCCAGCAGCACCGTTGCCACATGTACCACGGTCGCTATGCGAGTGCAAATTTCCATCTGGGGTACCCTTCTGGGGACCCCCTTCCTCAGGTCTCAAGGACCCTGGCCGTGCACATGAGGTGCACGGACTGCCAAACTAGAGCCATCCGCCCTCCCCAGGCCGCCTCCTCGCCACAGTGCCGCACTCACAGCTCCCCATACAACCAGACACCGGGCCAGGGACTTAGGAGGAAGAGACAGCAAGGCAGCCAGTCCTCTGGGGCAAACTGAGGTATGGCCAGAAAGGGCCCCTTTTCAACCTCTGGATCTTACCCACATGGTGGATAAGAAGGTGGGCCGGGCCCTGAAGTCAGTGCCCAGTGTGGAATTCATAAAAATAGGGGCTGCTTTCAAACGCTGGGGGCCTCCAGGGCCGACGGGTGTGGCTCTGCTCAAGCCTGGGGGGTTGCACTTTCACCATCTGCCTTTAGGTGGCGCCCAACAGTGCCCTTTGGATTCCGAAGTCCCCACGTAAAGTTTCAAAACAGTGAAATAGTAATAAATGGGGCTTTCCAGCTGGTGCTAGTGGTGAAGAACCCACCTCCAACGCAGGAGACATAAGAGACACGGTTTCGATCTTTGCGTTGGGAAGATCCCCTAAAGGAGGGCACGGCAACCCACTCCAGCATTCTTGCCTGGAGAATCCCATGGACAGAGGAGCCTGGTGGGCCACAGTCCATAGAATCACAAAAAGTTGGACGAGAACTGAGGCGACTTAACGCACATAATGATAAGTAAACCTTTCTTGGCTTCCAGGGAGTCTGCCCCATATTTTTCGTCTGAGGCTGAGGAATGAAAGAGGCGGAATGGCATGACACATGTCACGTGTGTGTGACTACACAAGTCCATTAAGATGGACTTGTGGGCTTGCTACCAGGCTCTGGAAACGCCCCTGAGTCCAGTGCTCGTTCTGCCCCTGCTGGCTCTGTGACAGTGGAAGCAAGGAGGGCTGTGTGGGAGTGTCCTACCACCAGTCTTTCTAAGGACACCATGGTGATGCTGGCCACGGCCATTGTCATCATCAGAGGGAGGGCCAGGTTTCCCAGGAGCTTGGGCACTGGCTGGAAGCGCCGTGGGAAGTCTGACTTGGATAAAAACAATGATGAAAGTCAGAGATAAGAAAGATGCATTTTTGAAAGCACTATAAATAGAGACAGTGAAACAGTGTGAAATGGGAGCGTGGACCTCAGCGTGGTCAGAAATTGTGGGAGGTTAGACATAGGGACTACGTGAAGGTGAAAAGTGACGTCATGTCCGAGTCTTTGCGACCCCATGGACTGTAGCCTATCAGGCTCCTCTGTCCGTGGGATTTTCCAGGCAAGAGTGCTGGAGTGGATTGCCATTTCCTTCTCCAGGGGAATCTTCCCGACCCAGGAATCGAACCCGGGTCTCCCGCATTGCGGGCAGATGCTTTACCGTCTGAGCCACCAGGGAATAGCCAGTCTAGGCCAGAGAACATGGACTCACTCAGTGCAGAACAGACAATGAAGAAGGTCCAAGGGAAAACGGGCAACATGAACATCCAACGTAGAATAGAGAACGCAGAATAGAGGGATGTCCAGTGTGGAACAAACAGCATAATACATGCAGTGTAGGACGGGGAGTGAGGAACGCTTCCTGCTGTATAACTGAAATGTTGGCATTTCCTGGTGGCCAGTGGCTAAGACTCCACGCTCCCAGTGCAGGGGGCCTGGGTCTGATCCCTGGGCAGGGACCTAGACCCTGCAGGCTGCAACTAAGACAAGACACAGCCAAATAAATATATTAAAAAAAAAAAAAAAAAAAGAACTGGGGCTTCCCTGGTGGCTCAGTGGTAAAGATCTGCCTGCCAATGCAGTAGACAAGGGTTCGTTCCCTGATCTGGGAAGATCCCACACGCTGTGGAGCAGCTATGGAGCCCGTGCTCTAGAGCGCGGGAGCCACGACCACTGAAGCCCATGCAGCCGAGACTGCTCTGCGACAAGAGGAGCCGGACAATGAGAAGGCTGCACACTGCGCCTAGAGAGGAGCCCCCGCCTGCCGAAACTAGAGAAAAGCCTGCGCGGCAACGAAGACACAGCACAGCCAAATATATAAATAGAGTTATTGTTCTTGTTTTTTTTTTTTAAGAGCTGACATGTTGAGCAAACAGTGAAGGGTGGACTACATGGGCCAAGAGCAGACTTTGGCATTTGTTCTGCGTGAGGTGGGAGCAAAGGATGGTTGTGAGGAGAGAAGGAATACATTCGGGTTAAGTGTTAACAGGTGCCTTTAAGATGCTTGGGGAAAACAGACTGTGGGAGTGGGTGGGGAAAGCAGAATGGAAGCTGCAGGAGACCAGGGAGGAGGGGGTTGCAGGTGGGAGATGAGGCTGGACTGGGTGCAGGCTGTGAAGGGAGGCAGCGGGGCTGGGTGGGACAATGGTCCCAGTTGGAAGGTGAAGCCATTAGGAGGGACTAACAGGTCAGGCATGGAGCAAGAGAAAGAACTTAAGGCCAACTTCGGAATTTGGGAATAAGCACCTGGAAGATGTAGCTGCCTTTTCTGCAACAGGGAGAGGCTGCAGAGGGAAGATCAGAGCTCCAGGGGGCGGGATGTGTGCGAGCTGCCTGCAGTTCACCACATGAGGGCGCTGTGATGCCTCGACGCATAAACCCGATGGCCCTGGGAGAAGTCAGGGTGTGGATTAGAGATTGGGGCCTTCCAGAGTCTCAGTATGTTTATCAATTTAATGGCGACAACTGTCCCAGCACCCTGATCTGCTGCAGAAAGCAGTCGAGTCAGCCTTCCAGCCTGGTGAGCAATGGACCTGCAGCAAAAGTCCCCCTTTTCTCTTGGTCCACCTTTTCTGACACCCTCCCCAAACCCCAGCTTCCCTGGATCCCACCTGGATGCTGTAGCCCTGAGGGATGTCTCATGACCCCCATGTAGGACCTGTGAAATCCTAGCAGCCCTCACTGCCTCTGTTACCCACCCTCTCTCAAGCCAACACATTGGCTTGAGATTAAAGTCACAGAGTGAATCTTCTGCAAACGGACATCCACATATGCTCATATGAAATGACAAAAACACTCACAGAGACAAGGCAATCAACTATTCATATTTGTATCAGATCAGATCAGATCAGTCGCTCAGTAGTGTCCAACTCTTTGCGACCCCATGAATCGCAGCACGCCAGGCCTCCCTGTCCATCACCAACTCCCAGAGTTCACTCAGACTCACGTCCATCGAATCAGTGATGCCATCCAGCCATCTCATCCTCTGTCGTCCCCTTCTCCTCCTGCCCCTAATCCCTCCCAGCATCAGAGTCTTTTCCAATGAGTCAACTCTTCGCATGAGGTGGCCAAAGTACTGGAGTTTCAGCTTTAGCATCATTCCTTCCAAAGAAATCCCAGGGATGATCTCCTTCAGAATGGACTGGTTGGATCTCCTTGCAGTCCAAGGGACTCTCAAGAGTCTTCTCCAGCACCAGAATTCAAAAGCATCAATTCTTCGGCGCTCAGCCTTCTTCACAGTCCAACTCTCACATTCATACATGACCACAGGAAAAACCATAGCCTTGACTAGACGGACCTTTGTTGGCAAAGTAATGTCTCTGCTTTTGAATATGCTATCTAGGTTGGTCATAACTTTCCTTCCAAGGAGTAAGCGTCTTTTAATTTCATGGCTGCAGTCACCATCTGCAGTGATTTTGGAGCCCAGAAAAATAAAGTCTGACACTGTTTCCACTGTTTCCCCATCTATTTCCCATGAAGTGGTGGGACTGGATGCCATGATCTTCGTTTTCTGAATGTTGAGCTTTAAGCCAACTTTTTCACTCTCCACTTTCACTTTCATCAAGAGGCTTTTGAGTTCCTCTTCACTTTCTGCCATAAGGGTGGTGTCATCTGCATATCTCATATTTGTATAGTTATATACAAATATACATATATAGTATATATACATATATACATGTGTATATACATATACAATTAACTATACACAGGCCCCACAAAGACCCTCAGACAGTCACACTCAGAGAATATGTCCACGTTCAGGCAGACATACTTATCCACAGAAATACAGCTGCAAAACTTGGGCTTGAAGCTCTTTCCTCTAAGCCTTGAAACAGAAAGCAGTCGATTCCTGAGGCTGACATTTAGTTCTTGATCTAGCCATGCCGGAAGCTGACAATGCTTTTGGAGTTTTCACACGGGCCAGTTTTTGCCCTTTATTACTGGAGCCCATGTAGGTTGGCCTCCTCACCCTCCACTCCCCCGCAACCCCCCACTTCCCCGCAACCCCCCACTTCCCCTTTCCACCCCCGGCCCCCACTTGCAACCAGAGATGAATAAGGCTTTTGGCAGATGAAATAAAGGTTGGGGGGAAGATACAAGAAAGCAGGGCTGGTGGCTAGCTGTACTATTGTGAGTATAATAGTGTTGGCAGCAGACTGAAGTCAGGCAGAGGGCTCCGGATTCAGTCTGAGCAGTGGGGGTCGCCGAATGTTCTTGATCATTGGAGTTCCAGGCTCCGAACTCTCTAACGGGAGACAGTGATTTGATGAATAAGCATATTCGCTTTAAACCTGCGAAATAGGTGCAGGTGAGGAGATTGGGTCTCAGAAACAATGGTCTCCCTGGGGTCCCAGGGCCCCCGATCGGAGCGCGTCAAACATCTTTAAACTACAACTTCCGCCAAGCAATGCGAGTGACTCCTGGTCCTCGCGATTTGCCCCGACTCCAAGCCTGACGATTGGTTGGATGGGCTGCTTGTCAGACCAAAATCGGATTCTGATCGGTCGAGTTCCGCGCTGAGCTCTCTGAGCTCCAGGCCCAGGGGTACCCGCGCCGCGCTCCAGTCCGCAGCATGGTAAGCCCGCAACTCTTAGCATGCGGCCCCCTGAAAGGCTACGGATTCCGCCGTGGGGGAGTCCAGAGAAACACCGAGGAGACAGAGATCCCTCTGTGGGGACTGGGGGCTCTGAGGGATTCGGGATCGCGCTGAGGGCTGTGTTTCCCTCTCTGGAGTTAGGTCTCGCTCCGCGATCTATGAGGGGGTCGGGGTTGTGCAAGGGAACTGGAAGGCCTTGAGCGTTCTGGGCTTCTGACAAGTCCCTGGGGTGCCTTCTAGGGGCCTGGGATCCTGCTGAGGGGCCGTCCCTTGGAGGGTGCTAGGGATCTGAACACCTTCGGAGCCCCGCACGGGAGATCTGGGGTCCGACTGGGTCCCATTCTGGCCATGGTGTCCTGCAGGTGGGGACATACCGACAGGGTCCATCTGGGCTCCCTCGGGGTATGGGGTGTGTGAAGTACCAGGGAGAATCCTGAGAGGGGAGGGCCATGCTGAAGGGCTCAAGGTGGGCTCTGGGCGGGCGAGGGTCCCAGAATTGGAGAGAGAACAGTTGGAACCCTCAGGTCTCACGTGGTTCTGGGTCCAACCCATTCAGTTTATTCTTCATTATCCTGGCCTCTGTGGGCAAGGCTGGTGTTGGGTGAGGGCGGAGGCCCCACCCCCCACCCCAGTCCCTAGGACTGGGCAGAGGCAGCGACAGACTGGAGCGGCTGGGAAAGGGGCCTGAACTTGCCTGCAGTAGGGGGCGTCCCTGAGGTGGGGTGTTGGAGGTGGGTCTGAAGTAAGAGCATTGATGAAAGGGGTTGGTGAAAGAGGAGGTCATTCCAGGGTGTGGGACGTTGTAGGAGGTGAGGGGAAGGGCTGTCTGAAATGGGATGCAGGAAAGTCCCATTGATGTTGTTGTTGACTTGCTAAGTTGTGTCCGACTCTTTTGCGACCTCATGTATAGCCTGCAAGGTTCCTCTGTCCATGGGATTTCCCAGGCAAGAATACTGGAGTGGGTTGCTATTTCCTTCACCAGGGCATCTTCCCTGCCCAGGAATCAAACCTGTGTTTCCTTCATTGACAGGTGGACTCTCTACCTCTGAGCCAGCAGGGAAGCCCGCCACACTGATTTGATGTTACTTAGCAGGATTCTGGGATCATTGATCTAGGGAAGGGGTTTGAGCAGAGGAGGGACATGGGGTCATGGGAGGCTCCAGAGATCTTTGGAGATCTGCAGAGCGTGGACCCTAAGACCAGAGCTGTGCGGGGAGGGACATGAGAAACATCATTGGACAGACCTTGGGAGCCTTAGGTGGGGGGATGCATGCCTTCCTTCTCTTCTCTTTCTCCCTCTCTTTCTCTCTTCTTCTCTTCCTCTCCCAGGTGCTGGGATCACAGTTTGAACCATGGGTCTCCTCCCTGAGAGGTGTCCGGGGTAATGGGGTTAGCGATGGAGAAGCCCTGGGGTCTGGGAGTGTCTCTGAGACCCAAATGGTTGGGCGTAGAGGGCGTTGGGGGAGAGAGCTGGGCAGTGAGGCAGGACCTGAGCAGGGTCCGCCGAGCCTTGCGGGCTGAGGAGTGGAGCTGGACATTCATTTGTGAGACTGGGAAGGTCCTGGGCCGCCTGGAGGAGGCATGTCCGGGGGAGGGATGGGTGGATGCTGGGGTCTCCAGGGAAGGGCCTGGAGGAGGCATGGCCTGTGGGCTCAGCAGAGAGATCTTGGCTGGAGATGCCGATGGGCTGGAGTCTTGCTGGGCTGTGTCGGTGGTTAAAACCCTGCCAGGGGATGGGTCACAAGGGAGAGGTGTCTGGAGAGCTAGGGAGACTGGAGAGCAGCTGCTGGGAGGTGCTGGATTTCCTAGGGAGGAGTGGAGGATGGGGTCCACGGGGAAGGGCAGGGCCCTTCAGAGAGCCCGCCCACGGGCTCCAAGCCGGCCCACTGGGCTATCGGTCATTAATGCCTGCTAACCAGTCTGCACTTGGGTAGGGGTAAGGGTGAGCAGTGAGACCAGAAAGATGATGTCCCACCTCCTTACAGAAAAAATGCTCCTGGTGTCAGTTTACAAGTCACAACATAGAGAAAATATCCTAATAGTCCTTTAATTTTAAAGATGAATTTCTCAACAGTCATTCTGAATTACAGGGCTAAACCCGATAGCCATCACATTAGAGCTTTTCCTATTGAAGTTAGCTTATTTTGGCCTGATTAAAGGATAATTTTAATAATTAGTTTTAACATTAACATAATCTTTATTTCATTTAGTTGTTAATACCATAATAATAGCCGACAGCCTTCCTGAGCACTTTATTTTACATAATTAGCAAGCCGGCTTCCCAGATGGCGCTACTGTTCAAGAACCCACCTGGCAATGCTGCTGCTGCTGCTGCTGCTAAGTCGCTTCAGTCGTGTCCAACCCTGTGCGACCCCAGAGACAGCAGCCCACCAGGCAACCCTGTCCCTGGGATTCTCCAGGCAAGAACACTGGAGTGGGTTGCCATTTCCTTCTTCAATGCATGAAAGTGAAAAGTGAAAGTGAAGTCGCTCAGTCATGTCCGACTCTCAGCGACCCCATGGACTGCAGCCTACCAGGCTCCTCCATCCATGGGATTTTCCAGGCAAGAGTACTGGAGTGGGGTGCCATCGCCTTCTCCGTCCACCTGGCAATGCTGGAGACAAAAAAGATGGGAGTTCCATCCCTGGGTCGGGAAGATCCCCTGGCAGAGGAAATGGCAATCCACTCCAGTATTCTTGGCTGGGAAATCCCATGGACAGAGGAGCCTGGTGGGCTACAGTCCATGGGGTCACAAAAATTCAAACATGACTGAGTGACTTAGCATTGTTAGCAAATGGTTATTTACTACATTCACGCAGGAAAACCATCTTCAGACTGATTACCAGAAACATTTTTTTTCTAAAAAATTTTAAAATAAGTATATGGAAATTTGTTATGCTTGTTTATGTTCCATAAACATATATGGAAATATGTTTAAAATGTTGTTAGTAGCACTCGGTGAGAAAATTCCTAATTAAAAAAATTCATCCCACTCAAATGTGTAAGTGTTAATCCTGAAACAGGTAGTGGCCAGAAATAGACCAGACCTCTTTTCTCTTTGGTTGATTACAAAGGAAGGGAGACGGAGAAAGGATGATTTCAATTTTCAGGGATAATTTCAGATGGAGAAAGACGTGGGGGATAGAGTCAGCTGGGTGAACAGGGAAGCTGGAAGTTCAGCTGAGACACAGTTGGTGCGTGGCGGGGCGGGGCGGTACCCCGGGAGAGGAGTCGCTTTCACTGGGTGTGCCCGGCTCGCTGTAGGTCCCGGAGGTGGTCGTGAGAGTATGTGAAACAAAATAGGAAGCACCCCATTTCCAGATGAGGAAACTGAGGCTCAGGGAGATTGTTACCTTAAATCCTTAGCACAGGAGGATATTGAGCCCCAGTCTCTGCTCCAGCAAGTGCTCTCCGCCACCGCACACCCCTGCCAGGACCCGCGCCTTGCTGGGGCTCCCAGGGTTGGGAGCCCACCCTCGGACCCTTCCCCAAGTAGCAGCTGGAGCCAGGGAGGGCCTCCCTCCCCCACCTGGCTTCAGTTTCAGCGTCTCTCTATAAATAGCCGGGTTTTCGAAGGTGAGCTTGTAACCCTCTGGCAGGCACTGCCTTTCACGTCTCCTCCCTGCAGGCGGTCCTTGGAGTGCAGCTGGTGGTGACCCTGCTTACTGCCACCCTCATGCATAGGCTGGCGCCGCACTGCTCCTTCGCGCGCTGGCTGCTCTGCAATGGCAGGTGAGCCACGCCCCTCCCCCGGGCGGTGGGCGGGACCCCAAAGGCTCCGCCCCCTTGTTTCCCCAGCCCCGCCTCACGCCCTGTAAGGCGAGGGTTTTTTAAAGAACTTTACTGAGATAATTGACCCAATAATTGCAAGCACACAGTTGGATCAGTTTTGACAGATTGTACACATCGCTGAGACCATCTCCACACTCAAAGGAGTAGCTGCTCCCCTTTCTCCCTACTCTACCTATAGATCTTATTTCCTAAAATTCTTTGTCAGGGTTTGGGTCTTGGACCCTTTTTGAAAACCCAGGGGCAATTGTGAACTCTCTTTCCAGGACAATTCACATGCCAGTTCCGCCAGGAGAGTTAGCCAGAAGATTCTAGGGTGTCTAGGACCCCTGCTGCACTACCGTGTCGACCCCCAGCCCACCTCCCCCACCTTCCTTTGACCTTCGATGACACTTGCCCATCCTGTCCCAGGCTTATCAGGGCCAGTCTTCCCTCTGCAGTCTCAGCTTTTGAGGTTCACCACACTGATCCCGTCCATGCCCAGGCTTTCCTGACCGCCTCTGTTTGCCTTCAGTCTCTTCCGATACAAGCACCCTTCGGAGGAAGAGCTGCGGGCCCTGGCAGGGAAGCAGAAGCCCAGAGGCAGGAAGGAGCGGTGAGTGAACCCCCAGCTTGAGGTCAGTGGCTCCCTTCCAGGGGAGACCCTGAGGGCACAGCGCCTGCCCTGCACACGTCCAGGCACTGCTCTGGGCATAGGCAAGTTGGAGACACCCCAGGAGAACTGGGGACACCCCAGGCTGAGGAGGTGGTCGCTGTCTTTCACTGTTTGCCTTCCGTTGGCATCCAATGCTCATTGGAAGTTTGCTCGGGGACAGCCCTGTGGTGGGTGGTGGCTACCCCCTGGCATTCAGAGGACACCCAGGCTGGGGTGAAGGTACCCTCTAGACACTAGAGCCTCCCAAGCCGGGGTGGAGGATGCCCCCGTGGCTCCCTGGGCAGGGGAAGACGGAGGCTGCCGACGCGATTCCCACTCATCTCCCCTGCTCCCAGGTGGGCCAATGGCTGTAGTGAGGAGAAGCCGTTATCTGTGCCCCGAGACGCTCCGTTCCAGCTGCAGACCTGTCCGCTCACAGCTGTTGATGCACTTGGTAACAGCTGGGTCCCCACCCCCCACTCACACCCTGGTGGAGTTGGTGGGGAGCCTCCTGGGCAGGCTAAGCTGGGAGCTGAGTGGCGTGCTTTCTGCAGTCCTGCGCTTCTTCCTGGAGTACCAGTGGTTTGTGGACTTCGCCGTGTACTCAGGCGGTGTGTACCTCTTCACGGAGGCCTACTACTACATGCTGGGCCCAGCCAAGGAGACCAACATCGCGGTATTCTGGTGTCTGCTCACCATTGCTTTCTCTATGTATCCTTTCTCCTGCTGGGGGAGGTGGAGGCCCCCGGAAGCTGGATCTGAGGCTCCTTCTCCCCACTAAACTGGCACATCAGTTACCTAGTGCCGTGCGGTAAACCTGCCCAAAACTCGGTGGGGGTAAAACAATTGCCGTTTTATTTGTTTTCCTGGCCGGGTTTCAGCTGGGTTGCTTCATCTCTGCTCCAGGTTAGAGCAGGCTTCCTCACCCAGAGCGGCACTGCAGGCCCCCTAATGCTTGGCCTGAAGTCGGTCCACCCCATCCCTGTCCATTCTCTGGGTCAAAGCAGCTCACAGGCCGGGGTAGATGCAGGGGCTAGCAAAGAGACACCCCTCTCTAATTGTCTTTACTAAGCTGCATAGAGAACAGAGGCGAAACTGTGACTTTGAGGACCCAAGTTGGAGGCGGTGTCCTTGTGGAATGGGGTTGTGAAGAAAGGCAGCCCATCTTGAAACCCACACCACTGGTTCTGGAAAGCCCTGGAGGGTCTCTCTCAGGAGAGGTTAGAGATAGAAGCTCTATCTCTGGCAGCCTCTCGGAGGAGCAGGAAACAGGACCTGTGAACGCAGCTGGGAGGCCGTGTGGGTAAGGGAGACTTGACCTGAAGAGAGAGTTGGTGGCCGGTGCTTTTTCCTTGGTTGGTAGTATTTACTTTTGGCTTCGCTGGGTCTTTGCTGTCGCAGGCGGGCTTTTCTCTCTAGATGAGTGAGCAGCAGGTTCTCTCGCTGTGGATCACAGGCTCTCGGGCACGAGGGCTTCAGTGCTTGCAGCCCCTGGGCTCAGTAGTTTTGGTACACAGGCTAAATTGTCTTAAGCCTTGTGGGATCTTCCCAGACCAAGGATCGAACCCCTGTCCTCAGCACTGGCGGGCAGAGTCGTAACCACTGCACTACCGGGGAAGCACAGGGGCTACTCTTGGTTGTGGTGCTTGGGCTTCTCACTGCAGGGGCTTCTCCTGTGGGGGAGCACGGGCTCCAGGCACACGGGCGCCAGTCGTTGCGGCTCTCAGGCTCTAGAGTGTGGGCTCAGTAGTTGTGGAGCACAGGCTTAGTTGCTCCATTGCATGTGGGATCTTCCCAGACCGGATATCGTGCCTCCTGCATTGGCAGGTGGATTCTTAACCACTGGACCACCGGGAAGCCCGTGCTGGCCATTTCTACCTGACCACAGGCAGTGTGATGAGGCCAGGCTGGAGGCCTGGCTCGGGCTCACTCGCTCTCCGGTAACCCAGGCCTGAAGAGTAGTGAGCCTTGTGTCCTGGGCTTTCCCAGCGTCTGTCTTCTTTATCACGGCCCTGCTCTCCAGGACTCTGAACCTGAACGTCCACGTTTGTGGTCTGGAGTTGGGGGTCACTGGCTGCGGTTGGAGGATGGGGTGGGGGGGTCACTACAGATACCCGAGGCCTCCTTAGCCCTGCCGCAGCAAGGTGTTCCTGACGGTGACCCGGCTGTACTTCAGCGCGGAGGAGGGAGGCGAGCGCTCCGTCTGCCTCGCCTTCGCCTTCCTCTTCCTGCTGCTGGCCATGCTGGTGCAGGTGGTGCGGGAGGAGACGCTGGAGCTGGGCCTGGAGCCAGGTGCGTGCGTCCGGGGCCTGGGGCGCCACCTCATCACTCCCTTGTGTAAGCTGGTGAGGGTGGCTGTGAGTGCCTTTTCACCTCCATGCAGAAGGTGAAGGAGGGAGCCCTGGGGCCGGGGCAGTCTCCACGGGTACTCGGCACCTGCGTGCCCCCTTGGGCTTTGGGGAGAGAGGACACCCCTCTCACCGATGGGGGCCTGCGCCGGGACTTTTCCCGGGCCCTTCTGCTCCCCAGGCTGTCCTCTGCCCAGCAGCCATGGTGATTTAATATTTACCCACTCTAATTCAATTTGGGAGAGGAAATAGATATATAGAGTAATATTCATAAAGTACAAGAGGATATAGAATAAAATCATCCTTCCACACTGGTTCTCCTCCCCAGAGGAAACCTAGGGTGGCATGTTGCCTTATTCACGTAAGACGGCGTACATGGCTCTACACCTTGTCTTTTTCTCTTAAAAACAATATTATTATCATATTAAGTGCAGTAAGTCAGACAAAGAAAGACTAATAGTGTATGATACTACTTATATGTGGAATCTTAAAAGATGATATAAATGAACTTATTTACAAAAATAAAAAAAAACCTTACAGGCACAGAAAACAAACTTATAGTTACCAAAGGGGATGGGGAGGGGCAGATAGGTTAGGAATTTGGGATTAACATAGACACACTATTATGTATAAAATAGATAAGCAACAAGGACTTACTGTATAGCACAAGGAGCTATATGCAGTATCTTGTAATAGCCTATTGTGGAAACGAATCTGAAAAAGAATAGATTTTTGTATATATATCTGAACCACTTTGCTGTATACCTGAAATTAACACAACATTGTTAATTAGCTGTACTTTAAAAAAAATAAGTATTGGAGGTTGTCCCTAGATGCTACATACAGTAATAGAATGTTACAGTAACATAGTAACAGTAATTCGATACCGCATTTTGTAACTTTATGAATTTTCTGTGATTATTTAACTAGGCCTCAATTTATGGACATTTAAGTCTTTCTCCTGTTAAATCTGTTGCACAAAGCCATGCTATTATACAACGGTGTTGCACAGGAGCAACCTTCTGCCTGTGACCCTGTGCAAGAAAGTGCATGTGTAATTTTAATAATGTTGTTGGAAAATTGCCCATCAGAAAGAGGTGTGTGAACATACATATCCCCACATCCTCGCCAATGTATTTCCTCAGACTTTTTTGTCTCGGGGGATCTGATGGGTGAAAATGTAAAAGAGGATCAGCATCTTTCCGTGTGTTGAAGAGCCATTTCTATTTCCCTTCTGGGAAGGATTTGTTCTTTTGCCCAGTTTTCTACTGGGTTGTTGACCATTATTTTATTGATTTGTAGGAGCTCTTCATATATTAAGGAAATCGGCCTTTATGTGTGATAGGAGTCGTACTTTTTTTTTTCAGTTTCTCATTTTTGTTTTGATTTTTTTTTTTCTGCTTCTTGAATGATCTTTTAAAAACATAATTTGGATCACTCTTCTGCCCAACACCAGACTCTAATGGTCTTTGGATAAAGATAAAAATCCTCACCGTGGCCCACATGACCCTGCTGACTCCTTGAGCTTTGTTATCACCAATACTTCCTACCTTTCAATTTTTAAATTATGTGATGAATATATATATATATATATATATATATATGAGAACAGATATATAAATTACAAAGCCAAATAATGTAAACACTCATGAATCTACTCTCCCATTCAGTAGGCTGCTTTTTTGTTTTGTTGATAGTTTCTTTCACGGTGCAAAATCATTTTAGTTTAATAGAGTCCCATTTGCTTGTTTTTGCTTTTGCTTGCCTTGCCTGAAGATACATGTTCAAAAAATATTGCTAAGACCAGTGTCAAAGCGTGTAGCACCTATGTTTTCTTCTAGGATTCTTTTGGTCTCACATCTTACATTCAAGTCTTTAATCCATTTTGAGTTTATTTTTATATATGATGTGAGGAAGTAACCCAGTTTGGTTTTTTGGCATGTAGCTGTCCAGTTTTCCCAGCATCATTTATTGAAGAGGCTGTCTTTTCCCATTGTGTATTCTTGCCTCCTTTGTTGATTAATTGACCTTGTAGAGTGCTCCAGGTATTCTTGATTAACATATATTCTCTTCCTCTCTGTGTCCAATAAATTCACATTTCCATCTTTCCATCTTCTGACTATATCAGAAACAAAAAGGGTTAATCTCCCTCTGGGATGGTACTGTGCTGTGCTAAGTCGCTTCAGTCATGTCCGACTCTCTGACCCTATGGACTAAAACCCTCCAGGCTCCTCTGTCCACGGGATTCTCCGGGCAAGAATACCGGAGTGGGTTGCCATGCCTCCTCCAGGGGCTCTTCCCAACCCAGGGATGGAATCCTCCTCTCTTGTGTCTTCTGCGGTGGCAGGTGGGTTCTTTACCACTAGCGTCACCTGGGAAGCCCCAGACTTCTGGGATGGTGGAAGTCTTAATTTCTCTTAGTAGTTCTGTAAGTGTTTTCTTTATATATTTTGAAGCTAATTGACAAGGTGTTTACAGGTTGGAAAATGCTACATCTTCCTGGAAAATCAGCCATTTTTTTTCATGATGTATTGACCCCTTCTGACTTACTTCCATCTTAGCCTAGTTTGTCTGGGTCAATATAGTCTTTTCAGCTGCTTTCTTCCTTCCTTTCTTTCTAAATTGAGATATAATTGACATATAACATTATATTAGTTTCAGATATATAACATGGTTCAATACTTGTGTGTATTGCAAAATGATCACAATAAGTCTAATTAACAACCTTCACCCCACATAGTTACACATTTTTTTCCTTGTGGTGAGAATTTTAAGATCTACTCACTTAGCAACTTTCAAATTTACAGTACTACCTTTCTTTTGACTAGTACTTTACTTTCAACCTTCCAGTGACCTCATGTTGAGATATGTCTACTTTAAAACACAATCAAGTCTGACAGGCTGTATCATTTAGCTTCAAGTTTAATCCACTTACATTTATTGTGATTTCTGACCTTTTTGGCCTTGTTTCTACCATCTTACATTTTCACTTTCTATTTGTTCTTTTCTGTTGTTGCTCTTGAGAGTGACTGCCAAATTAATTGTCCTTCCTTTTAGGTAGGACTTCTGACTGCTCTGAGTTCTTTGTTTTTGGTATTCCGCAATTTCACCACAGTGTGTCTAGGTATGGATGTCTTTGTATTTATCTGGCTTTATATACTTTGTATGTATCATGCATTCTGCAGACTTTTCAGTCATTCTCTTCCAATATCTCTTCTCCTTCATTCTCTCTCTTCTCTTGCTTTGGGGCTCTGACTTAACCTGTATTGAACTTTCTATTGTGTTCTCCTTGTCTCCTAATCTCCCTTCATATTTCACACCTTCTTGTCCTTCTGAGTTGGAATCTGAGTGATTTCTTCAGATCCAGTTAATCAGTTAATTCCTTGGGCTGTTTCTAGTATCATTTCAATAATCATATTTTCCTTTTGGAAGAGCTTAATTGGTTCCTTTGCAAATCCACTTGGTCCTCTGAGGTAGTCTCATGTCACCTGTTCTGTGACTCCAGCTTTTACTTTCCTCAGTCACTTCACACAGAATTTATAATACCAATTTCTGAAGTCTTTGGAACTTAAGCTTATCTTTTTTTTTTTTTTCCTTCTGCTGATTCACTTTGATGATTTGTTTCCTCATGTGTCTGGTGATTTTGGTTGTGAGCTCATATTTATTTGCTTCTACTCTATGGGAAATGTGGGGGCCTGAACTGAGAAATCTTTCCGGGACGTTGGTTTTCTCCTATGGAGCCCTTCATGACCCGCCAGCATCCAGGAAGCTCAGACTCAGTGCCCTGTGCCCCCATGTCCCCGAGTGTCTGCCTAGCACATCCTCCTGATATGCACATCATCCTGAGACGCACATCCTCCTGAGACGCACATCCTCCTGAGCCGCACAAGACTGGGAACAGTGCTTGTCGCAGGGCCAGGCTGTCACTAGTGTGTTCTCACCTGGGGAGCGAATGCACGTCTGGGAGGTGAGGCAGAGCGGCCCTGGGCCTGGGGCCTACTGGACACCGCCCTCTTTCTGTCTTCCCCAGGCCTGGACAGTATGTCCCAGAACTTGGAGCCGCTTCTGAAGATGCAAGGCTGGGACTGGGCGTGAGTCCTGGGAAGGGAGGGAGAGCCGTGGCAGGCTGCGACCTGCACACAGGGTGCGGGCCTGCCACAGGAGCCCCCTGACCCCTCTCTTTCCCCCAGTCTCCCCCTGGTCAAGCTGGCCATCCGCGTGGGGCTGGCGGTGGTGGGCTCCATGCTGGGTGCCTTCCTCACCTTCCCAGGCCTGCGACTGGCCCAGACCCACCATGATGCACTGACCATGTCTGAAGACCGGCCCATGCTGCAGTTACGTGGGGGACCGGCTGGGTGAGGGGTGAGGGGTTAGGGAGCCTGGAGGGGGGTGCAAGGGGGGCGGTGGGTGCCCTCGCCTACCAGCTCCGTGCCCTTGCCCCCAGGTTCCTCTTGCACACCAGTTTCCTGTCCCCCCTGTTTGTCCTATGGCTCTGGACCAAGCCCATGGCGCGGGACTTCCTGCACCAGGCTCCCTTGGGGCGCACGTCGTTCTCTCTGTGAGTATGGCAGTGGGGCTGGGAGGCCGGGCAGCTGGGGCCCCCTCTGGGTACTCCGGACTCTGAGGCTAAGGGAGGAGCCCTGGGTCCTGCGGGAGGGTCCTGCGACCGAGGACGGCTTCACTAGCCCCGTCGTCGCCCCTCTCGGCACAGGCTGTCTGATTCCGCCTTCGACTCACTGCGCCTCTGGGTGCTGGTGGTACTGTGCCTGCTGCGGCTGGCGGTGACCCGGCCCCACCTGCAGGCCTACCTGTGCCTGGCCAAGGCCCGCGTGGAGCAGCTGCGGCGGGAGGCCGGCCGCATCGAGGCCCGAGAGATCCAGCGGCGGGTACCAACGCTGGCGGGGAGGGAATCCGGGGCTCGGGGTGTGGGCCACTGGCCCCTGGCCCCTGGGGCCTGAGGTTACCCGGAGCGCGAAGGTCCCCGGCTGCAGCCACTGCTACCTGCCCCCCAGGTGGTGCGGGTGTACTGCTATGTGACGGTTGTGAGCCTGCAGTACTTGACTCCGCTCATCCTCATGCTCAACTGCACGCTGCTGCTGAAGACCCTGGGTGAGAAGAACCAGCCTGGGCGGGAGCGGGGTGGGGCTCGGGGCTGGGGTTGCAATGGGGTGTGTGAGCGGCGGGCATGGCCCGGAATGGATCGAGGTGAAGGCGAGGCCTGGCGATGAGGGAGGGGGCAGAGGCTGGAGAGGCTGGAGAGAGCGAGGCGAAGCCTCGAGTGGGGACCGAAGATGGGGTGCGGGTAGAGCCTGGGACGGGGCGAGTGACTGTCAGCCAGGGTCTGGGGTCCCGGAGGCCAGCACCGCCTGTACCTCCACCCGCCCCTCCCTCTACCCTCTTCTTGCAGGCGGCTACTCCTGGGGCCTGGGCCCGGTCCCCACACTGTCCCCCACCCCGCCTTCAGCCCACGATGGCCCGGTCGGCCCCGAGGAGGATGAGGCCCAGCAGACTGCAGCCCTGATCGCCGGGGCCCTGGGCAGCCTGCTCACGCCTCTCTTCCTCCGCGGAATCCTCGCCTTTCTCATCTGGTGGATCGCCGCCTGCCAATTGCTCTCCAGCCTCTTCGGCCTGTACTTCCACCAGCATCTGGCGGGCTAGTAGCTCTCTTGCAGACACTCCTGTGGTCCCGGGTTTGGTCCTGGGCCAGCGGGGCCTGGCTCACCCCCTCGGTGTCCCCAGGTGCAAGGCGCTCTCGGGAGTTCCCGCTGCGCGGCTCCCTCTTCACCACAGTGCCTGAGCCGTGGGCCTGGCCTTGGACGCTGAGCTTCTGCCTCAAAACCGCCTCCCCAGACCCAGCAGCAGAGGGTCCCACGGCCGGCCACTGTTCCCAGAAGGCACCTGCCCACTTTGACTGCAGGGGGCGTCTGCGGCGTCGGAGGGGGCACTCTTCTGAACAAATAAAGGAGCGAGCCGCTTTTAACAAACAGGATTCAAGTGGTTTGGGAGGCAGCTTTCTGCATGTTGTGGCAGGGTGGGTGGGGGCCCGGAGAGTCTACAGAGGGCCTACATTGCTGAGTGAGGGGAATGATGAAGGAAGAGCTTAGCAAAGGCCTGGAAGGAAGAAGCAAAGCCCTGGTAGAAAGCTGACATGGGAACAAGTAAATAAACTGGGAAAACTACACGAAAAGAAGTGATTTCTTTTTACAAGGAACGATCTCAGATGGACTCCGGGGAGAGACAAAAAAGCAGGTAGTGTTAAATTGTGACATGCTATTTTTTAACTTGTCAGATTATGGAAGATCAAAAAGGCTGGTGTTTATGATCTGAATTGTGTCTTCCTCCCAGTTCCTATGTTGAGGGCCTAACCCCCAGGACTTCAGGATTGGATTGTATTTGGAGATAGGGATTAAAAGTGATTATGCTGAAATGAGGCTGGAGACTTCACTAGTGGTCCAGTGGTTAAGAATCCACCTGCCAATGCAGGAGACACAGGTTTGATTCCTGGTCCGAGAGGATCCCACATGTCGTGGAGCAGCTAAACCCGTGTGCTGCAACTATTCAGCCTGGGCACTTAGAGCCCGTGCTCTGCCACAAAAGCAGCCACCCCAACAAAGAGTAGCTCCTGCTCGCCACAATTGAGAAAGCCCAGGTGCAACAGTGAAGATGCAGTGCAGCAAAAAACAAATAACAGATAATTTTTAAAAAATGAGGTTGATAGGGTGGGCCCTGATCCAGTAGGACTAGTATCCTTACAAGAGGAAAAAAAAAAATTATTTTTACAAGAGGAAATTTGGACCTGAACTTGTGTTACCTGAAAACTAGGTTCAGCTCTTGTCAGGTGTTGAGCCAAATGACACAACCGAGCCGAAAATGAACGAAAGGAAGGGCTTGTGTTGGCTTTCAGCAAGTAAGGGAAACACTCGGGATCTTTCCCAAAGCAGCGTCTCCCTGAACAGCAAAACTGGGGAAGTTTTAAGCTCAGGGTACACGTATATTCATGAAGGGGCTTGAGCAGAGGAGAATTCAGCATAGAACTGGGGCACAGGTCCACAGAGTCCAAGCTTTAGTTGACTGAAGTCAGAAGAATCAGTCATTCCACCCTCAACCTGCTTGGGGGCCTTAGTTCCTGCAGAACTCGAAGATATATTATCATAGGGAAAAGAATCTGAAAAAGAATATACATATTCTGTGCTGCACAGCTGAAACTTAACACGATATGATACAATAAATCAACATCAATTAAACATGTGTTTAAAGAGGCGGAACTAGGACTCTGCTTTATTGCTACACTGTTGTTTGACTGCCTTTTCTCTGTTCCCTCCTTCCTTTGTTCCCTTAAGATCGTTAATTACTGAGACCTGTTCAAGGGTAAGCACTGCAGCCTGGCTTAGATCACAAAGTGGCTTAGGCCACAAAGTGGCTTAGGCCAAAATGGCTTCTCTTATGTCAAGAGAGCCATTCCTGGTTCTCTTTCTCCTGGAAGCCCCTGACTTATCTGCTTACACTAGCGCAGAGCAAAGACAAGGCGGAAGACACAGGAAGAAGTCAGTCAGAACTCAGCGACAGATCTAGAACACGTCCCTCCCTCCTGGCCCTCAGAACCAAACCTGCCAACACTTTGATTTCGGACCTCTGGCTTCCAACTTTGACAAAATTAAGTTCTGTTATTTTAAGCCACTCAGTCCATAGTACTCTGTTAGGGTGGCCATAGGAAACTCAGACACCGAGGGCACGTGGTGTATATGGACACAATCTCTTTGCAGGAATAGCTAATGTTTCTATTCATCTTGGGATAGATTTCCCCCCAAAGATGACCCTGTCTCTAAGACTCAGGGACCTCACCTGAGAGGTGACCTCAGGAAGCCTCTAGGAGGGTAGGGATGTGACACAGGGAGGAAAGAAGCCAGCAGGGAGTGCCAGTGAGCCAGTGACTCTGGGCAATCTGGGCTGGGTCCTGCTGGGACCTCAGGGGGAAAAGCACAGTGCGCAGCCTTAGAGTGGCCCCACGCCGGTGTTGAGGGGCTGCATCACACACCCTTCAGCAGTCCAGTCACTGGCTCCTGGACTGCGTTCCAGCGGGGAACCCTAGGCTGGCTCCAAGTGACTTATAGTTAAAAACAGGGTGGGAACCATGAATGCCAGGCTTGCCACCAGCATCAACTATACTATTAACATATCCCTGATATTTACCCAGCATTTTCATTCCTAGAAACTTAGGCTACACGAACACTACCTTATGAGCTCAAAGAGGTACATACAATGAGGTTTGTGTCAGAAAGGGCCAGGAAATTCAATTCTGTTTTAAATAGAGAATAAAATGACTTGTGTTGTTGGAAGCTGAGAGGCAGTTTGGCTTCAGGTAAAGCTGAATATAGCATCCCAAACAGTGTCACCAAGAAATCCAATTTCTCTGTGCATCTCTGCTCTACTTTAAAAAAACCAAAATTTATTTGGCCAAGTCAGGTCTTAGTTGTGGCCTGTGGGATCTAGTTCCCTGACCAGGGGTTGAACCTAGGCCCCCTTGCACTGGGACTGTGGAGTCTTAACCACTGGGCCACTAGGAAAGTCCCTCTGCTCCACTTTCTGCAGTGGCATCTTCACCCTGGGATTGGTTCCTACCTTGCAGTCATAAGATAGCGCCAACCACCACCCAGGGTCGGGGTTTTAGCTCCTGGGCCAGCGGAAGAGGGAGGGTGCGTCTCGAAGGTCTCCCTGGAAATGGTTAGCAAACATCTTTATTGTCACAGGTCCAGATGGGGTCAAGAGCTCACCTCTGTATATCAGGGGATGCCGCAATGTTGGAGGAGAGTGAGGAGGGGCCGACCTCACTCCTCAGGCTCAGGAGATGGTGTGAGAAATGGTACAGACCAGAAGTTAGGATGGATGTGGGGGGAAATTCAGGAACCCCCAGGAGCCACTAACCAGGCTGTGGTGGCAACAACTGAGTAACACCCTAGCTGTTGGTCAGTAAGGGATTGGTGGTCTCATCACAGGCCACCCCCTGGGGAACACTAAACTGCTGCTAAGCGCATCCTGTGTTTGACAGCTACTGACCTGCAAGAAATACGGCTGGCTGAACGCAGCGCGCAGAGCAGCTCAGCGGACCGTCCCGGGCCTAGTTTGCCTCTGTGCGCGTGCGCGTGCGCTCACCTGGCCCCGTCTCTCCCCTGCCCGCGGAGGCTCCCGCTCCTGGTCTCGGTCTGGGTGGGTGCTGCCAGTCATTCTACACGATGGGCTGCAGGTGAGGTGAGTCTCAGGGGCCCCTGGGAGCCCTCTGGTGGCCTCAGCCTCCACAGAGCAGACCCAGGGCTCCAGGAAACCGTGGGGCTCTGGGGGCAGTGCTTGCTGATGGTCACAGCCCGTCCCGACTGACGGACCCAAAGGGACAAGTGTGTGCACACAGGATCTCTCCTAGGGGCACTGGCCACGGGAGATGTCCCTGCAAAGGGAACAGGAAGCCAGACCTACTTCTCATGGTAAACTCCTCACGCAGTTTGCATTTTCTAGCAAATCCTGACCAAATCAAGGTCGGGATTAACAATCCAGACAGCTGTTACATTTAAAAAAAAAGGTTATTCAACAATCTGTCAAAATAACTTTAACCATGTTTTTGGTTCCTAGGAAATGAGGATCAGAGCCGAAGAAGAGATATGGGCAGGAGAAAAAAAATCATTTTGATTTTTATTAAATATACTCTCTTGGCACAAATCTTTAAAATATATAAACATTATATATAAACAAAGTGTCTTCATGGCATCAAAATGTAACTCCAAATCAGGCCAGGCAACAGTGAGAGGGGTATGACTGCCGAGGGCAAAGGTCCAGCTGTGTGCAGGGCTCAGGGTTGAGGGGCGTCAGCGCTGCCGAGGTGCGCTTGGCTGGGAGCCACCCTGGAGAGCCGCACTGGGGCTGGGAACCCTGGGGGCTCTCCCTGCTCCTGCCCAGCCTGCAGCTCAGGGAGGGCCCTGCCTAAACATCCATTCGGTCTCACCCACCAGGGGTGGACCCCCAGCCTGGGCACCTTATGTTCCCATCCCGTCTCCCTGTGAGGGGTGCCCCTGCCTCTCCTGAGCGCTGGGCAAGGCTGAGAGACAAGGTGGGTGTGACGTTTACCCAATGGGACAGCTCGGGCTCCCTGGGAACAAGAGTCTGGGAACAAGACTGGGGCTGGCTGGTGGAGACATGCAGGAAGGACAGAAGGAAGGGTCTTCCCATCCAGGGGACTAAGGCAAGAAAAATGGAAACAGGACAGAATAAAAGGAGGAAGTGGAAGTCACAACCGGAAATGCACATGTGGCAGAGACACACCCTCTCAGACTCTCACACCTCACGGCTATTAAGCCCACTGGGAAAACCGGCCCTCGCCTTGTTCAGGTCCTGGAACCAGACTGGACTGGTTAGGGTTTACGGTGTCTAGACCCAGGGCCAGCCGGATTGAAAAACAAAAGCAAATATCAAACTCCAAACATCATTAGAAAACAGGTGTTTCTGAGCCCCTGTGGTTCCTGGTGGGCCCTGGGGGCTCTGTGGGACCAGCGCCCTGGGGGCCTGACTCTCTCGGGCTCCACCCTGGGACAATCAAGGCTGCCAGCTGCCTCTGTGTTCTCCATTCACGGGAAATCAGACAACCCGATGGGCCTTAAACTGCCCCAGGTCCCAGCCAAGTCACTGCTCGGGGGAGGGGGGGCGCCCACAATGTGCCAGATGCCATGGGTCCCCCCCCCCCCCAGGAGTCCCCACGCCTAGGGGCAGAGGGTCAGGGCCTGAGGCCCAGCCTCCACTACTGCAGCCAGTGGAGTAGGGCCGAGAGCTTCCTGGCAATCCAGGCAGATGTCTCCAGGTTGGGACTCAGACCCAAACCCTTGGCGATTTCTCAAACCCTGTTGCCTGGAGGCGTGACCCTCCTGGGAACCGTACAAACTGGGTGGGAGTGGGGTAACAGAGGGGAAGACCCAACTCTGGGACCTGGGATCAGGAGTCTGTGATCAGGATAACACTCTTGGGAGAAGCCTCAGGCTCTGGGGAGGGACAAGTCACCTGGGAAATAGTGGTGAAGGCAGGAAAGGCGGGGCAGGGTGGGAGCCTGCACTTGGAGCTACAGCTGAGCAGAAGGCTGGTCTCATGGAGGCCAGGCCTTGGCCTCAGCCTCTCTGGGGCTCCCCCTACCCCCTCCTACCCCCGCCCAAGAACACATACTCAGAACAGCAAGGGGCAGGCGAGGTCTGGCTCTGAGCCTAGTGGGGACCAGGTCCCTAGAACCAGGAGCCTGTCCAAGGGCAAAGAACACCCTAGGAGGCAGCGCTGGCCACGCCCCACTCAGGGCGTTCCCGGCGAACACCTCCAGTGGCAGCCCCAGCCCAGCTGAGGCCGGAAGAGGAGGGCGTGAGAACCCCGCCCCCAGTCCCAACGACGTACAAGGGCCCCGGGCTTTCCCCTCAGACCTGGGCCGCACTGAGCTCAGGCCCCCCAGGCCCCCAGCTTGTTCCACAAGGCGCATCCGTGCGCCTTCTGGGTGGAACCCAGCACATCTTTGCTCCCTGGACTCAGACACGGAAGGAGTCAGCGGCCCACCGCCAACTGAAGCTCAAAGGCGGCCGACCCCACCCGCCCCTAGCTCTGCAGGTGTCGCAGCAGGATCTGCATGAGGTCGAAGGTGGTGAAGCTGATGCCCACGGCGATGGGACCCTTGAGCCAGTTCATGCTCAGGCCTTTGTAGAGGCCGCGCACCACGCCCTCCTCCCGCACGATGGTGCGCATCGTGCGCACGATGGAGGTGCGCTGGTGGCCTGTGACGCCAGCCGTCTGCATGCGCCGCCGCACCACGTCCAGCGGGTAAGAGGCAGACTGCCCGATGAGGCCGGCGCAGGCTCCGAAAATCATGCGCTCAAAGGGGTAGGGCTGCGGGCGGCCGCTGTACTCTGCAGGGGGAAGGGTGGGAGGGACTGTGAGGGCGATGGGAAGGGGCGCCCTGGCAGCCAGAGGTGCTGGCATCCACCCGCGCCCCCTGCACCGCGCTCACACGTGAACACAGCGTCACAGCTGTGCTTCAGGGCCGACCAGCTGTCCTGGGCCTCGGCGTCCCTTCTTCCTCACCTACTGATCCCCCGTTTTTAATCAAATGTGAGATCCAAAAGATTTTTACAACTGAAAAGCACAAAGAATCATATAACCAAGTTCTGTGACCCAGAACAAGCTCAGACCCAGTCATTCTTGTGTCCCATCTTGTAAAGAAAGAATATCACTCTGCCCCGAACCCTCTAACTGCCCAGCCTGCCCAACAGGTGCCCTCTCTATGGGTGGTGTGAGGACCCACTGGCTGAAGGGAGGAGGGAACAGCAAGGGATCAATAGAGATTCTTTAAAAACATGCTCTTTTCAATTAGAAACTAGGGATTAAAAACAGGGAGCCGCCCTATTCACCCAGCAGACTGGCAGAACATACGGAACTTGTCAGCACCAGGAGCAGGTGGGAAGGGAGCCTGGTCCCAGTGCAAGCCTGGCCACTGGAAGAGCAGAGGGTGGAAAAGGTAAAGCAAAGAATGAGGTCTCACACCCACACAAGGAGGACAGCTCCTGGATGTCAGCTGAAAACCCACAACAGCCTCACCGCCCCAAACAGGACGGATCGGAGCTGCACTACCCATGTGCAGGGGGCAGCCACTCAGGTACCTCCTCTAACCAGGAACAGCACAAAGGCTGCACACGAGCCCAGGCAGAAGGGTTTGCAATGAAGGTGAAAGCCGGAGCCGAACCCTAATAAAGAGGCAGGGCTGAGGGGAGATGAGCTGAGGATTGGGTACCGGGTATCTGGGCTTAACCCTGTTTTCCTTAAAAAAAAAAAAAAAAAAACTTGGAGCAAATAAGGCAGATTGTTACCACCAGATCAAACCAAGTAGCAGTTATCAGTGGGCTTATTTGCTCTATGTCTTCTCCTGATCCAGACCCTGGGCCTCCAGCCTGCCCCTCCCTCCACTCGCCCCATCCACCTCCACCTCCCCACCCATCCACAGACAGGTGTGTGCCCCGCGGAGGTGCTGCCCTCCTGGCGCTCCTCACCTCGGTGCAGGCTCTTGAGGGTCTCATAGGTGAAGAAGCTCAGGCCGGCGTAGGGAATGACCCCCAGCACGGTCGGAACAAATCCGTGGTAGAGGGTCTTCAGCCCCTCTTCTCTCGAGATGCGGATGAAGACGTGGAAGATGTTGCTGTACCTGTAGGACAGAGCAGTGCCGGGGGTGGGGTGGGGGGCTGCAGACCTCAGCTCACTAATGCTCTCTCCTCCCCGTCAGCGGGGGCAGGCCTGGATGTCGACAGAACCCCCATGCAGAAGTTCTGGCATTTGAGGGGGCCGTGCATGCCCAAAGCCACCTTCACCACTGGGCTCTTTGCTGTGCTCAGCCCCTGGCTTTCTACTCAGATGCATTTTAAGCACATGTGTTTTCGACTCAACACAGAGACTCTGGGTTTCATGGAAGCACATTGCCACCCAAGCTGAGAGACCCAGTTACTGTCCTTCTGGAAAGCTGCAGAACCCAGGGAGGTCGGGGCAACACAGCCTCAGCACAGCTTCATCAGCCACTGCAGATAGAAGCCCAGACCCTATCCCCAGGGGCCAGGTTGGGGGAGCCCTCCTGGGAACCCCACTAGACACAAAGCCCCTGGTGCTGGTGAAAACGTCACCAGGGTGAGACTCACATTTCCTTTGGGGTCACAGCCATCCGCGCTCTGACCAGGTCCAGCGGGTAGGTCAGCGAGGCGGCCGTGGTTCCAGCCAGCGCGCCGGCGAGGAGGCGGGGCCAAGGGGGCAGGGCCCTGAAAGCGGGTAGGGGCGAAGGTGAGCCCCCAGGGCTCCAGGTGCCCACAGGTCTGGGGTGCGGGAAAAGATGGAACGGGCGGCCAAGCTGATGGGGGGGCGGGGGTGTCTCTTGGGGGGTGCCTGCCTTTGCCCCTGCTTGTCTGAATGAATAAGGGCAGGCGTCTTTCCACCTGCTCTGGGGCACAGCGGGGACTGTGGCCATCCTGGGATGTAGGTTCAGGGAGACCGGGGAAACAAGAAGTTCTGACATGGTGAACAGGTGGAAGACAGAACAGGGTGAGGTGGCAGAGCTGAGAGGGCCGGGTTTTTTGGGGGAAGGGGGGTCTCACTCTCCACGGAAGCCGTAGTAGCTGCCCAGGAGGCGTTTGTACTCCTCGTGTGCGCTGAACTGGATGGCGGCGTAGGGCACCACACGCACCATGGTGGCCGAGTTACCGCGCCACAGGCTCAAGAAGCCTTCGTGGAGGTAGGTGAAGTAGAGGAGCCGGAAGGCCTCCTGGGGGGCAGGCAGTGGAGAGGGGCAACCTCAGTGCCCTAGGCCTCTGAGCGTGGCCTTTGCGGGCAGAGCGCAGCTGCCCTCTCAGCTCACTTGACTTTGCCCAGCCCTGTGCCTGGGAGGGGGGGGGGTGACATCAAAGACCCCCTCCCACGTTCCCTGGGCTCCACACTGGGACCCCCACCCCTTCTCCAAGTCTGGGAATCATGAAGTGAGCGGGGGAAAGCATGGCTGCGAAGCAGAGGGGGTAACCCCCACTAAGGGGGTTTTGTAGGTGTTTGGTAGCCTAGCTTTTTAAAATCCTCTTTATTTTCCTTTATTAAGAAGGAAACACCTGCTCTGTGGGCTTCCCAGTGGCTCAGTGGTAAGCAACCCATCTGCCAATGCAGGAGATGTGGGTTTGATCCCTGGGCAGGGAAGATCCCCTAAAGGAGGGCATGGCAACCCACTCCAGTATTCTTGCCTGGGAAACCCCATGGACAGAGGAGCCTGGCGGGCTACAGTCCATGGGGTCGCAAAGAGTCGGACACAACTGAGTGACCAAAACAACAACAAACAGCAACACTTGCTCTGTGTTTAAAAATAAATCAAATATGAAACCTGTGAGTTTAGACCATCAAGTCCCCTCAGCACCACCCCCAGGACAGGTGGGTCTCCCGTCACTTCCCAGGGTGGGCTGTGTCCAGGCAGACTTGGGGTGCAGACAGATGGCCTTGGCCCCCGTGCCTGGCAGGGGAGGCCTTGGTCACCCAGCAGTCCTGCAGCTGGCCTGGGGTGGGGGTTGGGGAACCAATGGGAAAAGCCCCTTGAAAAGCGTTTGCCCAGCCCCTACCACCCACCTCCCTGCCTCTGCCAGCCCAGTAGGGCAGAGGTGAAGGCCCCAGAGACGGGGGTCCATGACCGAGCGGCTCACCTTGGCAGAAAATCTTTTTGAGGACACTGGAAAAAAAAAAGCAAACACAACACAGATTGTTGGATATGAAGGATGGGACCACCCTCCCACTCCAGTCTGCATGACCCCCACCACAGGGGTCTAGTTTGAGCATGGGGAGTGAGGGCCTCCCCTGGAAATGCCCCCCTTCAATCCCTATAAGGGCCGAGGTGGGGGCATCCCCAGCAAAGTCACCCCCTCCCCAGGAGCCTCCCCACCACCCCCCACACCCAGGCCACTCTGCACCCAACTTCTCCCCTTCTTCAGGGAGAGGAGCCCAGCTGCCACCTGACCCCGCAGGACAGTGAGGGCCTGTGGAAGGACGCAGCTCTCCTGGGGGATGTCCACCGGCTGAACTTCCTCTCCCCCAAGTCCCCTGGAGGGGAGGCATCCCAGCCACCGGCCATGCGGGGGTCAGCTAAGCGGCTCCAGCTCCCTCGGCAGGGGGCGTCTGCCCTCTCCTCCAAGGCCTGGCTCGGGCAGCCCTAGTTCCCACTCTCCTGCCCTCCGGGGCGGCCCGGCCCACCACCACCCCCTACTCCACGGTGAGCTGCACCACGTGGCCAGGTGGACCCGGAAGCCCAAGTCACGAGGGGGTCTCGGCCTGGCAGCACCCGCAGCGCCGCACTTCCCCAGGTCTGCTGCCTTCCTAGCACAGCCCTGCCCTCCTCTCTGTGTGGACGTATGAACAGCGCCTGCCTTCGGAATGAAACTCAGCTCCCCAATGAAACTCAGCTCCCCGTGTGGCACTCCAGAGGGAATCTGTTCCAGGACCAGCTCAGCTGATGGAGACGTGTCCTCAACTGCACACCTGCCCTCTCCCATATCAGCTCACTCCCCCCTCCTCAGGCAGGAGGTTGGTATCAACGGTCCTGTTATATGGACAAGGAACCTGAGGCCGGGAGAGGTGAGGGGACAGCTTGAGCAAGGGGAGGGGCCTGGCTCCAGTCTGCAGCTGCTTCCTCCCAAAGAGCTGAGGGGCAGGGGTCCCACCATGTACGGGACACAAAGGCCTCATCTTCCAGGGCCCCTGCGCCTGCTAAACCCTAAGGAGGGGGAAGCTGGATTCCTGAACTGTGTCTTCCCAAAGAAATATGCTCTCACTCTCAGTGCCTACGAATGAGGCCTTAACTGGAAACGGGCTCTCTGCAGGTGTAATCAAGTGGAGGTCATGCTAGAGCAGGGTGATCCAATGGCGTGGGTCCTTAGAAGAGGATCCAGACACACAGACTGGGATGGGGGGTGCAGTCACAAGCCAAGGATGCCTGGAGTCATCAGAAGCTCGAAGAGGCAAGGAAGGGTCCTCCCTCAGGGCCCCAGGAGGAGCTAACCCTACGGACCCCTTGAATGTGGACTTTCGGCCTCCAGAAAATGAGAATAAATTCCTGCAGTTCTAAGCTGCCTGGTTTCTGGTACTTTGTGATGCCAGTCCTAAACACTGACAGACTTTCTAAGTGGATTCTAAAGAGGCATTTCAAGGGCTTCCCTGCTGATCCAGTGTCTAAGAGTCTGCACTCCCAAGGCATGGGGCCCAGGTTCGATCCCTGGTCGGAGATAGATTCCGTGTGCTGCAATGAAGACTGAAGATCCCATGTGCCGCAACTGAGACCCAGCGTAGCCAAATAAATAATTTTTTTTTTTTAAAGAGACATTTTAGAAAGCCCGTGGCAGTGCGGTGTGGGGCCTGGAGGAGGCGGTGAGCGCCCGGCAGCCTGTCCTTCACAGGCGGTAGGTGCGCAGGCAGAGCTTACCTTGGAAGATGATTTTGGTTCGGTCCAGGGGAGCTACAGCTGTTTTGGCAAGAGCACCAGCCAGTGCCCCAGACAGAAGGGAGCTGAGAACTTGCCTGTGATCACTCTGCAAGAAAACACACGAACACGCTGTCTGTCATCAGGAGGGAGAGGAGGCGTCTGCTCTGCTTGGAACAGTGTCCAGGACAAAGGCTTTTCTTCTCCGCCTGGCCCCGGGCGGCTGGACGTATGGTGGCCAGGGTGACACCGCCCTGCTGGGCCCTGGGCAGGCTGCGGCACCGGCCACAGAGCCTGGGGGCACACAGTGAGAACCTCCTGGGCCGCAGGGACCATCGCGTGAGAGGCTGGGGTGTCGCGCGTGGTTCTAAGTTCTCAGAGACGGCCTCCAGTGGGATCGATGCCAGGCGTAAGAGTTGCTCTTGACCTGTCCTACCTTAGTCCCACCCACTGCCCACGTGCGAGGCACTCTTGAGCTTCCGTGTTTCAGGGTAAAGGCTCCTTGTGGTCTGGGGAGTGGGTGGTGGGTGTGACTCTGCTCAGCATGTCCGCTTTCCACCACTTTCTATCAGGACTTCCAGGGCCGGTGTCTGTGGCTCTTTATCCAGCTAAGCCGAAGGTGATGGGGACAGGCAGGGCTGACTTGCACTTCGTGCTCCTGTGGCCAGTCTCCGAGTTGGTGCTTTCCCGAGTCTTCCTGTGGCTCCCAGAGCCCTGGCTCAAACAGCCCTCCTTCCCTTGAGGCCCACAGAGCCCCGAATCGCAGCCCAGGAAGCCGTCTGCTCATGGGGCCGGAGGCTCCATTCCCACCTCCCCCAGACCCCCGCAATGACTCAGGCATAGCGCTTGCCGGGGGCTCTGTGCAGGACACACCCCACCTGTCCTCACTGCAGTGAGCAAGGAGGTGAGGAGCAGGGGGCTCAATAAGTCTGGGAATCTGTGACGTCCACTCGACCCAGGTGCCCTCAGGAGCCTGGAGTCAGTGTGGGGCAGGGGCATGTACGAGCCCCCACCGCTCCCCTCACAGGGCTGCCAGTCGGCAGAGGGAGCCAGACACGAACGAGCTCTTCAGACAAATGTGTGCAGAGTCAGCAGTCTGGGAGGGGCTGTGGGGAGGGGGCTGGGAGTTCCAGGAGAATGCAGTCTACGGGCCAAGGCTGTGTGATGAGGCGCACCTAGAGGCAGGGCGTGGCTGCGCGCACGAGTGCGTGTGTGTGACACTAATCAACCGGGAGGAACTGAACACTCAGAGGCCCCAGTGAGGAGCCGGGGACCACAAGGAGGGCAGGGCGGACACAGGGAAGGGGAGGGCCAAGGGAAGACAGAAGTGACGAAAGGTGGGCGAGGCTGGACCCCACAGAGCCTGACAAGGAGGTTGACCGTGGCCTACAGAGAAATGGAGACGCGTGCAAGGTGAACAGGTTATTTTAACTGGAACCAGAGGAGAGGCAGCTCCTGTGAAACCCAGGGTTGAGACGGCAGAGGCCGGGACCAGAGGAGGCTGCGAGAGGCGAGTGATGAGGGGGCATGTGAGGGGTTCGGCTGGCAGTCTGGGTTCCTGAGTGGGCTTGGTGGAGTCTAGGGCGATGCCCAGGTTTGCTCAGCTCTGTGGGTGTCTCAGGGTGGGGCTGGGTCTGCCCGCAGTGACTGGAGGGCCTCTCTGCACCCCGGTCCCTCACCTCGGTCACAGTCACGTGCTGACTCCTGGCCCAGACCCCAGATCGCGTCCCAGGTGAATGTCGCCAGGGCCCTGTGCCCCTCGACCTGGCCCCTCCCCTTAACGTCCCTGGTGCCCCCTCCACCAGCCCAGCCCACCTCTCCCTGAAAGAACGAGTCCCCACAGCAGTGTGTTCTTGACTCAGTTTCTGAGGCTGAGCTTTACCAGAGGGTTCCACCTTTTTGCTTCACAGAGACCCGTCACTGGGGACCCCTGCCTTTTCTGGGTCACACGGCAAGGTTCTGGACATCTGGCTTCCAGGGACGTGGACAGCAGATGCCAGAAGGCTCAGGGGTGTTTCTGGCACCAGCTTTGAGGCCCATCTGCCCCTCTGCTTCTGTCTGCTCTCTGTGAATCCGTGTGGCAACCACCGAGCTCAAGCCTCTGTGAGCACAGGGATGCCCTGCGGCCTGCCCACGGGCCTGTGAGCACTGGAGGCAGAGCCCAGGTGCCCCTCCATCTCCCCCACCAGGCACTTCCTGGGATGCCTGCGGTGCTCATCATCGCCAGGCCAGCGCTGCACATGCAAGAACACACATCCTGAAACCCAGCCCTTGGCGTGCAGCTCCGAAGACACTCGGTGAGGAGTGCACGCTCAGTGCAGAAGGCGGCTGCTGCCTTCCGCCGACACTCCCGGGGACTCCGAAATGACGCAGCTGGCTTATCCTTTAAAGATGTGTTAGTTGCTCAGTTGTGTCCTATTCTTTGCCGCCCCATGGATTGTACCCTGCTAGGCTCCTCTGTCTGTGGGATCCTCCAGGCAAGAATACTGGAGTGGGTTGCCACTTCCTCCTCCAGGGGATCTTCCCGACCCAGGGATTGAACCTGGGTCTCCTCCACTGCAGGCAGATTCTTTACCATCTGAGCCACCAGGGAAGCCATCATGGTTGGCAAAGGCATCACCAAATGGTCAAAGTCTCCACGACTATCATATGAGTTGTGGTTGTTCAGTCTCTAAGTCGTGTCCAACTCCTTGGGACCCCATGCGCCGCAGCACACCCGTCTTCACTGTCCTTCACTGTCTCCCAGACTTTGTGCAAAGGCATGTCTGTTGAGTCAGTGATGCTATCTCATCATCTTATCCTCCGCCGCCCCCTTCTCCTCTTGCCCTCAGTTTTTCCCAGCATCAGAGTCTTTTCCAATGAGTCAGTTCTTTGCATCAGGCAGCCAAAGTACTACAGATTCAGCTTCAGCATCAGTCTTTCCAATGAACATTCGGGGTTGATTTCCTTTAGGATGGACTGGTTTGATCTCCCTGCAGTCCAAGGGACTCTCAAGAGTCTTCTCTAACACCACAGTTCGAAAGCATCAATTCTTCAGCGGTCAGCTTTCTTTATGGTCCAATTCTTACATCTGAACATGACTACTGAAAAATCATAGCTTTGACTAGATGGACCTGTCTTGGCAAAGTGATGTCTCTGGTTTTTAATATGCTGTCTGGGTTGGTCATAGCTTTCCTTCCAAGGAGCAAGCGTCACTGTCCTTGGAGCTCAAGAAAATAAAATCTGTCACTGCTTCTGCTTTTTCCCCTTCTATTTGCCATGAAGTGATGAGACCAAATGCCATGATCCTAGTTTTTTGAATGTTGAGTTTCAAATCAGATTTTTCACTCTCCTCTTTCACCTTTATCAAGAGGCTCTTTAGTTCCTCTTCTCTTTCTGCCATAGGGGTGATGTCATCTGCATATCTGAGGTTATTGCTATTTCTCCCATCAATCTTGATTCCAGCTTGTGATTCATCCAGCCCCGCAGTTTGCATGATGTACTCTGCATATAATTTAAATCAAGACAGTGACAACATACAGCCCTGTCATACTCCTTTCCCAATTTTGAACCAGTCTGTTGTTCCATATCCAGTTCTAACTTCTCATCATAGGAGAGATCCTTGCAAATGAAGAATGAGGCAGGCAGCCTGATGGAGAGAAAACGGGTGGTCCACAGACAGGATCCACACAAGCAGCAAAACCACAGGAAGATGCCCGGCTCTTTCACCAAAGAAATGGGACACTGTAGAGTGAGCTCCCTGCACTGGGTTAGCCAAGCAGGCAAGACTGATGCGGGTCACGCCGGCCAGCAGGAGGAAAACTACTGCCGCGTGTGTCTGAGTGCAGGCTGGGCACAGGGGCCTTTGCTGGGCATGTCTGCTTGGCGGGATCCGTCTGGGCCAGTGGAGGGAGGGCCACATCTCCCTCATATGCTAAAGTTCACTGAACTGTGAGGGATGGGGTGCCTGCTCTGGGGCTCACCCCTCTGTTGACCAGCGTGGTGATGGGTGTCCCGAGAACCAGGCCTCCTGTCCGCCCGGTGCTCCACGGAGCAACCTGGAACTTGGGGAAAGGTCAGGAGGGCCAGAGGTTGACGCTGCTTCAGCCTTTGAGCCCCTGGACTTTGAGAACTGCCTGCGGGCGCCTGAGCCAGCCTGGCAGTGAAGGTGGATTAGTCCATGCTCGAGGTTCTGGTGGGAGAACTTCTCCTGGCTTCTGTGGTGAACAAGCACGGGCCTGATCCAATTTCTTTACGAGGGAATAAACCTTTTGTCTTCAACTGAAGGGCGTCACTGGGGATGAACTTCAGAGCTGAGGGTAAACTCCTCCCTGGCGTGAGGAGCTCCCCTCAGCCCACCCCACCTTTGGCTAATTACTCTGTGTTGGCAAATCTGAGTCAGAAGAGGGACCCAGGGACACCTTTGACATCCCTGCCAAATGTGGGTGAGGTTTTGACTTCTTGCCAAGCGATGGGGCGGCGGGATCCACAGCACAGACAGGGCTATAAAAACAGAATAGGAGGCCGTCACCCCCCACCGCCCCCGCCCTTAGTGTGGGAGGGGGTGATTTATATGAGGTGCGAGCACGGAAGAGGGAGCGGGTGAGCGCGCCCATGGAGGGGCAGGGGTACTTGCCTTTGAGGAGACGTGCGCGGGCAGGACGGGCTCGGCATCGTCACGCAAACGCACCACGCCTTCCTTCACACCAGTACCCATTCCAGGCCTGCTCAGGACGGCGGGGACTCAGTCCTGGGGAGCAAAACGGGGCGCAGTGAGAAGGCAGCCTCCTCCACCAGCCCAGGGCCTGGAATTCATCCTCAATGACCTCATGCCAGCACTGCCGCAGAGGCACACTTCGCCTAACCTGACTTCGGTCTCCCTGCAGGATAAAGGCAACAGAACCTGCATCTGGATGCCAGAGTCCCCTGCCCTGACTGCTTAATCATTTACAAGAGCACTTCCCATCAGCTCTGTGATTTCGTCGTCACCAACAGGCCTCTGAGTCCTCCATTGTTTTCCAAGCTGGCACCGACTGCTTAGGTTGGCTCAGAGAGGTTAAGCTGCCAGCCAGGTCACACAGCAGGAGGTGGGGGGGCAGGGTGGGCTCTAGAACGTGGAGGCCGGAGGTCTCCACCTGCCCTGGAGCCCAGTCCACTTTGGGGTGATGCCAGCTTGGACCTGAGATTCCGTTCTCAGAAATACTTTTAGAAAATTAATCTTTGAGCTTCACTAGTAGTTCTGAGCGACTTCACTTTCACTTTTCACTTTCATGCGCTGGAGAAGGAAATGGCAACCCACTCCAGTGTTCTTGCCTGGAGAATCCCAGGGACGGGGGAGCCTGGTGGGCTGCCGTCTATGGGGTCACACAGAGTTGGACACGACTGAAGCGACTTAGCAGCAGCAGCAGTTCAGTGGTTAAGAATCCACCTGCCAATGCAAGGGACATGGGTTTGATCCCTGGTCTGGGAAGCTCCCACACGCCGCGGGGCAACTACGCCTGCATGCCACAACTACTGAGCCCTCGTGCCCGGAGCCCGTGCTCCACGGCAAGAGCAGCCACCTCAATGAGAGGCCCGCGCACCGCAACACAGCAGCTCTGGCGTGCTGCAGCCAGAGAAAGCCCGCTCACAGCCACAGAGACCCAGGGCAGCCAAAAATAAGCAAATACAAGTAACTTTTTAAAAAGGAGATAGTCTTTGTCCTCCTGTGTGGCTGCCGGCCCTTTGTGGCGAAGCTTATAGTAAGTGTCCTAATACTTGAGGATTTCTCGCTGGCAACCTGTAAGCAGATCAATTAGGGAGTCCCTGGAGAAAGAGAACCAGGAATGGCTCTCTTGACAAAAGAGAAGCATTCTGGCCTAAGCCATTATGTGATCGAAACCTGGAGGCAATGACTGCCCTTGAACAGGTCTCAGTAATTAATGATCTTAAGAGAACAAAGGAAGGCGGGAACAGAGAAAAGTCAGTCAGATAGTAGTGCAGTAACAAGGCAGATAAGAAACTGTGGAACATTCTGAAAGAGATGGCAATACCAGACCACCTGACCTGCCTCCTGAGAAACCTGTATGCAGGTCAGGAAGCAACAGTTAGAACTGGACATGGAACAACAGACTGGTTCCAAATAGGAAAAGGAGTACGTCAAGGCTGTATATTGTCACCCTGTTTATTTAACTTATATGCAGAGTACATCATGAGAAATGCTGGACTGGAAGAAGCACAAGCTGGAATCAAGATTGCCGGGAGAAATCTCAATAACCTCAGATATGCAGATGACACCACCCTTATGGCAGAAAGTGAAGAGGAACTAAAGAGCCTCTTGATGAAAGTGAAAGAGAGTGAAAAAGTTGGCTTAAAGCTCAACATTCAGAAAACGAAGATCATGGCATCTGGTCCCACCACTTCATGGGAAATAGATGGGGAAACAGTGGAAACAGTGTCAGACTTTATTTTTCTGGGCTCCAAAATCACTGCAGATGGTGACTGCAGCCATGAAATTAAAAGATGCTTACTCCTTGGAAGGAAAGTTATGACCAACCTAGATAGCATATTCAAAAGCAGAGACATTACTTTGCCAACAAAGGTCCGTCTAGTCAAGGCTATGGTTTTTCCTGTGGTCATGTATGGATGTGAGAGTTGGACTGTGAAGAAGTCTGAGCGCTGAAGAATTGATGCTTTTGAACTGTGGTGTTGGAGAAGACTCTTGAGAGTCCCTTGGACTGCAAGAAGATCCAACCAGTCCATCCTAAAGGAGATCAGTCCTGGGTGTTCATTGGAAAGACTGATGCTAAAGCTGAAATTCCAATACTTTGGCCACCTCATGCCAAGAGTTGACTCATTGAAAAAGACTCTGATGCTGGGAGGGATTGGGGGCAGGAGGAGAAGGGGACGACAGAGGATGAGATGGCTGGATGGCATCACCTATTCAACACACATGAGTTTGGGTGAACTCTAGGAGTTGGTGATGGACAGGGAGGCCTGGCGTGCTACGATTCATGGGGTTACCAAGAGTCACACGACTGAGCGACTGAACTGAACTGAACTGAATAAGGCAGAGCCCTAGTTTCTCCTTGGAGAAGGCAATGGCACCCCACTCCAGTACTCTTGCCTGGAAAATCCCATGGATAGAGGAGCCTGGTGCGCTGCAGTCCATGGGGTCGCTAGGAGTCGGACACGAATGAGCGACTTCACTTTCACTTTTCACTTTCATGCATTGGAGAAGGAAATGGCAACCCACTCCAGTGTTCTTGCCTGGAGAATCCCAGGGACTGGGGAGCCTGGTGGGCTGCCGTCTATGGGGTCACACAGAGTTGGACACGACTGATGCGACTTAACAGCAGCAGCAGCAGCAGTTCCTCCTCAAAGGATATACATAATAATAAATATATCTTTGAGTTCTGTGGGAACTAAGGCCCCCAAGCAGGTGGAGGGTGGAATGATGTTGATCCTCCTGACTTCAATCAACTAAAGCTTGGACTCTGGACCTTTGCCCCAATTCTATGCTGAATTGTCCTCTGCTCAAGCCCCTTCCTGAATACTCATGGACCCTGAGCTTAAAACTTGCCCAGTTTTGCTGTTCAGGGAGACGTTGCTTTGGAAAAGGTCCCTTGTATTTCATTTAACTTGCTGCAGGTCATAAATCCTTCCTTCTCCCCACCTTTGGCTTGGTTGTGTCTACTGGCTTAACATTCACGAAGAGGCAAACCCAGTCCTCAGGTTAATACAGGTTTGTGTCCAAATTTCCTCCTATAAAAGAACGTTTTTTCCTCTTTGTAAGGACACCCAGTCCTAATGGATAAGAGTCCACCCTAACAACCTCAAGTAATAAATCCTTCCTTCTCCCCATCTTTGGACTTGGTTGTGTCTATTGGCTTGACATCCACCAAGAGGTGAACCCACTGTTTTGGTAACAAACCTACCTTTAACCTCCCAGAGGAAGCGCACTCAAAGCTTAGCCAACCACAGGGAGAGGACCAGGAGGAAAAACATACAATATGAAGGACCGGTGTCACCGAGATGCCACTGGGCACTGGTGTGCTTGGAGGCCTCAGTTCCATGCTTTAAAATCACCCAGTGAACCCACAGGCTTCCTTGGGACTTCCCTGGTGGTCCAGTGGTTAAGAATCCGCCTTCCAATGCAGGGGACATGGGTACAATCCTTGGTGGGGGAACTAAGATCCTACATGCCACAGGGCAGCTGGAACCCAAGCCAAAAATAAAAATAAGTATTTTAAAAAATATTATGCTTTCCTGTGCTCAGTCACGTGTCACCCCATGGACTGTAGCCTGCCAGGCTCTCCTGTCCATCCCGGCAGGAATACTGGAGTGGGTTGCCATTTCCTCCTCCAGGGGATGTTCCTGACCCAGGGATCGAACCCGTGTCTCCTGTGGCTCCTATGTTGGCAGGCGGATTCTTTAGCGCTGAGCTACCTGGGAGGCCCCATGCTTTCCTGTAAATGATGCAAATGAGGCAGATACCCGCTGAGCCAGCTGTGGAAGCCCCTCCTGCCGTCTGGGCCCTCCCAAGCACCCGCTGGCATGGGGCATCTTAAGAAGCACAAGCAGGATTGTGTTCCAAGCGGCCTCTGCTGCCGTTTCCTACCTAAAACGGTCCCTGACTCGGGGAGGAAGGGCTGCTTCTAAGACAGGGCCAGAAATTTAAGGATGAGCCTGGGCCACCCTGGGGTGCCGGGCAGGAGCCACAGCCCATGGTGCTGTGTCAATGGGACACAACGGCAAATCAAGGCGCCCCCAGCGGCCAAAGCAGGAACACCCTGAGCAACACAATCAGTAAAGCGGTGTTGGACTACGATTATTATTTTGGCAGCACCACAGCATGCTGGATCTTAGTTCCCCAACCAGCGATGGAACCCACACCCCCTGTAGCCCAAGTGCGGAATCTTAACCACTGGACCAGCAGGGAAGTCCCAGCAGTGTTGCATTATAACCCAAAGTGCAAAATAAATATCCACAAGTCCACACGAACATAAATAAATAATTGAATAAATAAATGAGGAGGAAGAGACAAATGTCCCAGGTTGAAGAATGTCAGTCCCAAGTAACTGACACAGGTGCTCAGCCCTGGAAGAGGGGAAGCATAAGCAGGAGCCCTGAGGTGTGGGCCATGGGTGGTGACTTCCTTTCAAAGGGCACAGCACAGAAAGTGGAGGGGAGTCACTTTAGTGAAGACAGCTGCCAGAAACCCCTCAGCCAGGCGCTCGAGGCCAGCACCGCAGTGGTAAGGCACGTTCACGGCACACGCCCTGGGCACCTGTGTGATGAAAAAGGCTCCTCCTCTCCGAAGCCCAGTCTAACCATGAGAAAAACATCGGACAAATCCCAACCAAGGGCCATCCTACAGAACACCAGGCCAGTTTTCCTCCAACCTGTTATGGTCATCAAGACCAAGAGAGTCTGAGAAACTATCTCAGCCCAGAGAAGCCTAAAGAGAAGTGCTGGTGATGACTAAATGTAATGGGAGGATCCTGTGACAGAAAAAGGACATTAGAACTGGAGAAGGAAATGGCAACCCGCTCCAGTGTTCTTGCCTGGAGAATCCCAGGGACAGGGGAGCCTGGTGGGCTGCCGTCTCTGGGGTCGCACAGAGTTGGACACGACTGAAGCCACTTAGCAGCAGCAGCAGCAGCAGCAGTCTTCTAAAATAATGTATCACACAAAGTTGTGTAAGTCTATGATAATTTATATAATATCAAGTTGATTTTATCAACTTGATAATTGATAATTTTTTCCGTTATCTTTATCATTTTTATTATCTTCCTGCTAGTCTTTTTTAGTTTGTTTTTAAATTTGGTTATTAATTTCAAACTTCTTGAATTTAAGAACATATATTGTTCTCTAAGAACTGCATTGTACCACTGTATATGTTTTGTTATTCAATATAATGCAATTCAATCTTAAATAGTTTATTATTTTTATTTTTCCCCTTTAACTGAGAATGTATGTAGAAATATATTCTTTAATTTCCAATAAAAAATAAACTCTGTATAGTTAGTTAAAAAAAAAAAAGAAAAAGGACATTAGGGAAACACTAAGGAAACATGAATAAACAATGGACTTTAGTTAATCATCCGCCTGCCGACGCAAAGGACATGGGTTTGATCCCTGGTCCAGCGAGACTGCACAGGCCTGGGGGCACCTAGCCCACGCATCCCAACTACTGAGTCTGAGCTCTAGAGCCCAAGAGCCACAACCCCTGAAGCTCCTGTGCCCTGGAGCCTTTGCTCTGCAGTAAGTAAAGCCAGGACAATGAGAAGCCCATGCCCCACAACCAGAGAAAGCCCGCCAGCAGCCAAACTAGGAAAATTTTTAAAAATTAATCACTTTAAAAATAATGACGTATCGGTACTCGTTCATTAGTTGTGACAAACGTAACACACTAACAGAAGATGTTATTACTACAGGAAACTGGGAGTGTGCGGTGGGGGGGGACTCTGAATTACTTTTGCAATTTTTCTAAATCTAAAACTGCTCCCAAAACAAACAAAGAGAAACTAGGCTGGAGGGCTTTTTCTCAGGCCGCTGCTGGGCGCCCCGTCGGGGTGCCTGCCACTGTGTCCCGCCCCACGTGCCTGCTGGCGCTCAGCAGCGCTGCCAGCGCTCTGGGGGCCTGTCTCCACGGCTGGGCGCCTGCGTGCGAACAATGCAACCTTTCTTTCTTTCTGTATTTATTTATTTGGCTGCTTCGGGCTTAGCTGAGGCACCCAGGATCTTTGCGCTGCACGGACTTAGTTACACCTAGGCCCTGGAAGAAGGGAAGCATAAGCATGAGCCCTGAGATGTGGGTCAGGGTCTTAGCTCCCGACCAGGAATCAAACCCACGTCCCCTGCATTGCAAGACAGACTCTTAACCACTGGACCACAAGGGAAGTTCCTATTTTTATTGTTCCTGTACTGCTCGACAGGTAGGATCTTAGTTCCCCGATCTGGGTTGGAACCTGTGCCCCTGTCAGTGGAAGTGCGGAGTTGCAACCGCTGGACTGTCAGGGAGGTCCCAATGCAGCCTCTCTCAGGGCTGGGTCAGGCGTGGTGCATGTGGACACATTCTGATAAACTGCCCTCTTGACAAAGGATCCAGCCCTTCGTACGGTCCAGCCTCATACAGTCTAGAGTCTGACGACTTGTCTTCTTGCCTCCCTCTGACTCTTGCTCCACGCTCCCCAGGAGGAAAGAGTCCCTGGCAGGTGGTGCAGGCTCAGCCCCGGGTTCGCCCGTGTTGCCCTCTGAACCATTCTTCACTGTGGCCCGGGCCAGGGGCCTGGCCTGGGAACTCTGCAGACCCAAGACAGGTCCTTGGTGTGGTGGACATGGACAGAAGCAGAGTCACTGCACAAATCAATGAAGACCTACAAGAGCATGTCCCATGTCACTGCTGGTGACAGCCAAGGCCAAGACACGGGAAGGCACCTGCAGGGGCTGAATGGTGCCCTGCCCCCTGCCCAGACCTGCCTGTGCCCCCAGAATCTGTGAACAAAAGGCCCTTGCAGAGGTCATTAAGGTAAGGATCTGGAGATCCTTGCCCTGGATGAGGCTGGGTCCTCAAATCAAGGACAAATCAAATCTCTTATCTCTGATAAGAGACAGAGAAACAGACACAGGCAGGGAGGCCCCGTGACAGAGGTGTCAGGGTGACACACCCAGGCCACAGGCCTAGAAACGCCTGCGGTGTAAAAGCTGGAAGAGACCAGAAGAGCCTCCTGGAGCCTGAGGAGAATTAACGTGGGGCGTGTGGCCTGCAGAGCTGCGGAAGGATACACTTCTGTTGTCATAAATAGGTTTGTGCTGGTTTGTCACTGGGGTCAGAGGAAACTAAGACGCCTTTTGGAGGAGAACGTGGGGTGCCCCAGGCTCCCTAACTCTGAGCAGAGGGGCAGCCAGAGTTTGCAAGCTGCTCCGCCAGGGCCTGATGCCTCCAGGAAACTCCCCAGGATTGCAGGGCAGAGAGAAAGAGATTCCTTCCACAGAGCTGTGGAGGGGTGCTTTCAAGATTTTGCCTCTCAGGCCAAATGCTAATTTCCTAGCTTCTGCCCTTTCAAAAAAAACCAAAACAAGCTCAAGACAAGGGCAAAGAAACCACCAGATCACTGGGAAGGAAATCCATGGGGTCGCAGAGAGTCGGACACGACTGAGCGACTGAGCTGAACTGGGGAGGAAAATCAACAACTAAAGAATACGACAGAGGGACTCCCTGGTGGTCCCATGGCTAAGACTCTGTGCTCCCGGGCCGGGGCCCTGAGTTCCACCCCTGGCCAGGGAACTGGGCCCCACAGGCCTCAGCTAAGAGCTGCATGCGCAACTGAAAAGAGGTCCTGCACGCCTCAGCTAAGACCCAGTGCAGCCAAATAAGTAAGTGACAGGTACCAGCCTGCACTCGCACGGAGAAAGGCAGGTTTAAACCCTCGTGGGGGCTGCCGGCGTGTGTCGGGACAGTAACTTAACTGGTGGATGAGCGGGCAAAGAGGCAGGCCGTGGGCAGCTCCTCTTAGCAGGTGACCTGGCGAATGTCTCAGAATGCGCGCTGTTCCCCTGACAGGTGAGCATGGAGCCTCACAGGCCAGTAAGGCCATGACCAGGCGCTGGTGTGGCCTGAAGGTATGGTGGTCTGGATGGGAAGCCACGGGGAGAGAAGGGAGGCGGGCACAGGGAGAAGGTGTGACCTCGGCCCTCATGGGAGGACGCCAAGCGGCCTGTCACTAATGAGCAACCCTGCCTGAGCCTAGGTGGGAGGCTGTCCAGATGCAAAGACAGGAAGCAGATCATGTGTTTACAAAGTGCTGTCAACAGTGAGGAGGACTCTTGGACACGGAGGGGACAGGGGACGGGGGGAGCCTGACCACGGGTGCAGACTTGCCAGCAGTTGGCACTTCGCTGGCTCCCACTCACACAGCCGACAAGGCCCCACACCCACAGTGCCCTTCCCTGGTCAGACCCCTCCCCTGCACTCAGGGACCCCACCCCCGCTTCCTCCTTGCTTCTTTCCCCCAAACCGCCACATGATTCTGAATTGACCCCTCAACTTGCCTCAAGAGGCCCCCTCACTGACTTAGGGCCCCCACTTCCCACACTGCTCCCATACTCAGGACAGTCATCAGGCCGCCTCAGCCACCAGGGTGGGTTCACTGAGGCTGGGACTTCTCCGCAGCTGCTGAGGCACACGCCTAGAGCCGATGCTCTGCAACCAGAGAAGCCACCGAAGTGAGAAGCCTGGGCGCTATAACGAAGGTCAACGCACTCACCGTAACTAGGGAAAGCCCGGGAAAAGCAACAAAGACCCAGCACAACTGAAATAAATTTAAAAAAATCTTTTTTCATACATTTGTTAGCTGACCAGTTATTTAAGAAATCTCTGTGACTGTAACCTACATTCAGAAGTATGTTTTGTATCATATATTCACTTATAGACGCTTCTGCTTCCATGCCCTAACTGCAACAAGAATTTCAGGAAGGAATAGGTAGCCCTTTTATTTTTTTATTTCTATTTATTTAAGAATATTTTTGGCTGTGCCACACAGCATATGGGATCTTAACTCCCCAATCAGGGATCAAACCCGAGTCCCCCAGCAGTGGAAGCGTGGTATCTTAACCGCTGAGCTGCCAGGGACGTCCCATAGGTAGCCCTGGGCTTCCCTGGTGGCTCAGTGGTAAAGAGCCCGCCTGCCGATGCAGGAGACCTGGGTTTGATTCCTGGTTTGGGAAGATCCATGGAACAACTGAACCCGTGTGTTACAATACTGAGCCTGTGCCCTAGAGCTTGGGAGCCTCAACTACAGAGCCCGTGTGCCCTGGAGCCCGTGCTTCACCACGAGAGAAGCCACCGCAGAGAGAAGCCTGCAACCGCAACTAGAGAGGGGCCCCCATTCGCCGCAACTCGGGAAAAGTCTGGGCAGCAACGAAGAAGACCCAGCACGGCCAAAAAATAACAATAATAATATTACAAATAGAATATAAAAAAATGTTCACATGCAATTCGCTCTGCCATCTCCCCCTCCCTCCCCTCTACTTAATTTTGATAAAGCTAACCACAACCAACTGCACTGACTTCATTAATAAAGGGTCTCAAGCAGCAGACTGAAGGAACACTGTTACAAGCTGTGGGTTGGGAGATGGTCATTTTTTCCTATCTTACGCATTTTATATTATGTATTAATACATGTGTATATGGCAACCCAATCTAGTATTCCTGCCTGGAAAATCCTATGGACAGAGGAACCCGGCGGGCTACAGTCCATGGGGTCACGAGTCAGACAAAACTTAGCGACTAAACCATACATAACACATCTTAAGCTCAGACTTAAACCCAAATTTCTTTCTAGGGTAGTGATACAAAATAAGCTTTAGGTGAATTAAGTTAGAGAAGAAAACTGTGCAGTGAATCCTGGAACAGGAGGTGCAGCTTTCATAACTGGGAGAGGAGGTCCCTAGGGATCTCAGAGGCACCAGGCCCACGGGTCACCCCGCGTCTCTCATCACAGCAGAGAGATGCTCTCTGTGGTCCAGGAGCCCCAGGGGAGAAACCAGATGTCCTGGGGTCAAGGGCGAGGGTCAGATTAGGGCAGCCACTTGCTCAGAGTGATAGATTTGCTCCCTGACAAGCAAATATACTTCCAGCCCGGATGAACCACATAAGCATCTTTTGCGTGGGGAGCAGAGAGAGACCTTTGGTTTCGCATCAAAGCCCACACAACTTTCTCAAAATGCAAGTTGCTCACAAATTCAAAGATGTATTTATATAAAATATCTGCAGCAGGGAAAGGGTGTGGAACATTAGATTAGGCCAGCTGGAAATGTTGGCTCCTATAAAACAATCTTTCCTAAAAGATGGAAGAGAGCTCAGAGCTCTGGTCCCCAGTGTCCCCCCAGGGCCCTCCGCGGTACACACTCCCTGCGGCCCCGCCTCTCTCTCGGTTCCTTTGTTGGAATGTCTGACCTCCTGTGGCACTGCGTCTGCTGCACGACCGCAGATCTCAAGGACCAGAGGGACACACGTTCCCACTCCTTGTGCTGCTGACACTGTCTCTCCGCGGGGCTCTGCGCTCAGCTCAGTCTCAGGTTCTGGACGCCCGTTCACGGGGAGACCGGTGCTCACCCTCGATGCTCCAGCCTCCTCTTGAAGTTCATGAACATCCCACAACCAGCGGGAGCTCTCCGGCCAGAGGTTATTTCTGTTAGTATTTACCATGAACGACACCCTGGCAGGCACTCCGCTGAGCGCACTGCCCTGTGGCTCTCCTTCCAGGAGAGAACATGCTTTTAAGTTTGAGTGCACATTCCTCAATTCAGAGGGGAAGTCGAGCAAACTCTAAAGTGAGGCTCCGGCTTGGTTTTAGCTCATGCAGGCAGACCAGGCCCCCATGAAGAACACTGTACAGGCAATGGGACTTGGGTGAGAGTTTTTCTGAGGGGAGAAGGGGTGGGAGGGGATCTGAGATCCTCCTTAAAAATATCTTCAGCACAAGAATAAAACAATTTGTAACTATGCATGATGACATATGTTTAGCTTACTGCGCTGCCTATTTTGCAATGTACACAAATATTGAGTCATTATATTGTAAACCTGAAACTAATACACAGTCAGCCCTCTGTATCCACAGGATCTGCATCTATGGATTCAACCAATTGAGGACTGAAAACAGTTAAAAAAGAAAGAAAGAAAGAAAGAAAAAACAAAACAGAAAGTTCCAAAAAAGCAAAACTTGAATTTGCTGTGCACAGGGCTTCCCAGGTGGCTCAGTGGTAAAGCCTCCATCTGCAGTGCAGATGCGAGTTCCATCCCTGGCTCGGGAAGATCCCCTGGAGAAGGAAATGGCAACCCACTCCAGTATTCCTGCCTGCAGAATTCCATGGACAGAGGAGTCTGGCCGGCTACATCCAAGGCAACTATTTATATAACACACTGTATTAGGTATTGTAAGTAACCTAGAGATGATTTAGGGGCTCCGCTGGTAGCTCAGCTGGTAAAGAATCTGCCTGCAATACAGGAGACCTGGGTTCAATCCCTGGGTTGGGAAGATCCCCTGGAGGAGGGCATGGCAACTCATTCCAGTATTCTTGCCTGGAGAATCCCATGGACACAGGAGCCTGGTGGGCCACAGTCCATGGGGTCGCAGAGTCAACACGACTGAGGGACTAAGCACAGCACAGAGATGATTTAAAGTAGACTGGAGGATGTTACATGCAAATACTACACCATTTTACAATGAGGGACTTGAGCACCCCCAGATTTTTATATCTGAGGGGGATTCTGGAACCAATCCCCTAAGGATCACAACGTAGGTGCTAAGTCGCTCCAGTCATGTCCGAGTCTTTGTGACCCCATGGACTGTAGCCCACCAGGCTCCTCTGTCCATGGGATTCTCCAGGCAAGAATGCTGGAGTGGGTTGCCATTTCCTCCTCCAAGGGATCTTCCTGAGCCATGGATCGAACCTGCATCTGTTATGTCTCCAGCCTTGGCAAGTGGGTTCTTTATGACAAGTGCCGCCTGGGAAGCCCAAGGATCACAACAGGTGACTATAATATGTCAATTATACCTCAATTAAAAATGCAAAAATTCACCCCCATTAACAAATATGAACTATTATACATAAAACAAATAAGCAACAAGGATTTACTGTACTGCTTTGGGAATTATATTCAATAGCTTGTGATATCCTATGATGGAATATAATCAGAAAAAAATATATAACTGAATCACTATGCTGTACATCTGAAACTAACATGAAAATCAGCTATACTTAAAAAAAAAAGTTCTCAGTAAAACAACAACAAAAAACAAAACAAAACCCAAAAATCTTTGGGTAAGAGAGACAGAACATATACAGGAACAACAGCCAGATCATGCATGATGGTAGGACTCTGACCCACGACCTCTGCAATAAGCAGCCAGGGAAGCAAACCATAATGACTCCAGCAACTGGCCCAAAACAGCTGGAGTTCGGTGACTGCAGCTTCCCTAATTTTTGTTTCTGCTTCCAACTTAGGACAATCAAAAAAAAAAAAAAAATAGTATGCCCCCCTGGCCGTTCATGGAAGGCAACTGCTGTTGGCAGGCATCCCCTCACCCCACTTCTCTTGCCAAGAGCCTCTAACAGGCACACCTGAACCTTCTCTTTTCCGCCATAAAGCTCTCTCCCCGATGCTGTCAAATCTCTGCCAAACGCAGCGGTGGCAGCTGACCCCTGTCTCTAGCAAGCCTCTGCTGTTTTCACTGAAGTGGCCTTCGTTTATTTCTACAGGTAATTGCATGAAGAGAGAAGAGACAGCTTTTCCTTATGGCAGAATTTCAACTAATGAACGTACAAGGAATGATGGACACAGAAAATCACCAACAGACAAATATTGGTGTTCACTATTGCTGCCAAAAACTGCGAATGGGACTTCCCTGGCAGTCTGGGGTTTCAGAACCTGCTTGCCGATGCAGGGGACACAGTTCAATCCCTGCTGCTGGAAGGTTCCACATGCTGCGGGGCAACTGGGCCCATGTGCCACAACTGCTGAAGCCCGAACGCCCCAGAGCCTGTGCTCTGCAACTAGAGAAGCCACTGCAATGAGAAGCCTGCCCAGCACAAGAGAGTAGCCTCCCGCTTGCTGCAACCAGAGAAGCCCACACTCAGCAATGAAGACCCAGCACAGCCAAAAACAGACAGACAATTCATTACCTTAAGAGAAATTTTACAAAAAAGAACTACGGGTGGACCGACACTAAAGGGAGAGAGTGAAAATACAATGAGAAGGGGGATATCTGTGTGATCTTCAGCATCTCTCCACAAGACACTTAATTTCTCTGGACAGAGCAAGCTGGCAGACCCCATCTTGACCAAGCGATCAAGGTCAGCCACAGAGGACAGGACACAGCAACAGCTTGCACGCTGGATGTAACACAACGGGAAGGACACAGCGTCACTTGTGGGGTTTCTGCCAAAGACGCACAACCCTTGATCTGATCCCGAGGAAACATCTGACAAGCCACACTGAGGCACACTCTGCAAACAGCTGAGCGGTTCTCAGCGCGAAGGTCACGGACAACAAGGGAAGGCTGCGGAACCATCGCTTCACAGATCGAAGGTGACTCAGGAGACACAAGGACTAAATGCAACATCCGAGCCTGGACCAGAAAAAGAACCCAAGGGGGAAAGCTGATAGCATGAGGTTCCAGTCTGGGGACGAGACCCTAGTGTCGCGCCGACGTTTAGTTTCCGGCTCAGACAACTGCATCGTGTGAGACGCTAACCGCCGGAGCCGCTGGGTGAAAGGTATCAGGAACCCTCAGCTAGTTTTGTCATTTTCTGTGAGTCTAAACTTATTTCAAAGTACACAACTTAAAAAAAAAAAAAAAGAAGTTATGAGAAAACCAGGAGCTTCTGGGACTGCCAAAGTTTTCAGAGAAACAAGTCAGATGCCTGTGGCTAGAGGGGCTGGCACAGTGGCCTGGCTCCTCCCTGCCCACCGGGTGCCTTTGAGCAGCGTCTCCAAGCTCTGTGCTGGGGAAGGGTGCTAGCAGTCATGGCCCCACAGGAGAGATTAGCGTTGCCTGGCTTGAAGGGAGACCCGCATTCTTCCTGGCAGGCGCACCCTGACCCTGGTCTCTCCTCAGGCCAAGGCCTTCACCCTCTGCCTCTGGCCCTGCATGTGGGGGTGAGAATGGGGTGAAGGCTGATACTCGACACGATGGAACAGTGGCAGCTGTTGTTCATTAAATCCATCTGCCCCTGAGTTCTCTGTCCAGCCTTAACCAACGCCCACGGATGGCGCTTTACAGATGGGGAGGCTGAGGCAGCATGCGCCTTGCTGGAGACTGTCATGGTGATAACCAGCACAGCTGAGAACTGGGCCGTCACAGTCACTGCTTTATGTCCCTGCTTTGCTGACGAGATGTGGAGCAGCTTGGCCAGACCAAGAGCAGAAGCAACTCCAGCCTTGACATGGGACTCCAGAGCCACAACTGAGTCCGTGTCCACAGAGCTCAGCTTCTCAGTGACCTCAATATCATTTCATCCTGAATACTTCTTCCAGAGAAGCACGTGCCCCTTAAGAAAGACTCTGTTTAACCTGAAGGAACAGTAGCGCAGGGGAGGCAGGGCTAAGAGTTTGGCTGCACTCAGCTCCTGAGACAACTCTCAAAGCCAGGTGGAACTTGAAGCCAAAGAGCAGAGACCCCTTAGATCTGAGGGGGCTGGGTCACTGGAGGCCAAAATCAGCAAGTTCCTGAGATGTGAGCCTGGAAGAGGCAGCCAAGGGGCCAGCTGAGCAGTCGGTGGGGAGAGCAGTCAGTGATGGAGACCCTGAGTAACCAGTCCTTGGTGGGCACTCACCAAAGGCCGTGGGGTAGAAGGAAGGTGCTGGAGGGACGGGGCCTGGTGTCTGGAAGCCTGAGAACTTTCAGTCTTGAACTTGGAAGAAGGTGGCCCCAGTCTCTGGCTCCCTCAAGCCTGGAAAGAGCCAGAGGAAATACTGTCTGATGATACCCTGGACCTTGCGGGATTTAAAAAATCTAATATCTTGGGCCTGACCTGAGGTAACGAGGCACAAGGGGAGACCAGATGAAAGGAGCAGAACCACCCGACGTAGGCAGGCTGGGCAGATGCCACATTGGAAAATGCCGACAGGTCGTTCAACAGGGAAGGGCTAGAGCTGGTTCAAACCCCAGTTGCCCCTTCTTCTGAATGGAGGGCCTCGTGTGGACCACTCCCTGCATGGAGGTGACTTAGGGGCAGTGGGCAGTGTCACATGGCAGTGCCTGATAAAATAAAGAAGCAGGGGCCTCTTGAGACCCCGCAGTGTCATGGTCCACAGATCTGAGAAGGGTGACCGTGCAAAGGGAGCCTGGGCTGACCCGGGCGGCGAGACCTTTACTGCTCTTGTTCTAACATATCTGTCCGCTGAACTCCTGGCTTTCTTCGGTTTTGTGAGTTATTCCCCGAATCTCCCTTTTCTGCCTCTGTGTCTCATCCATGAGCTTGAGGCCTTCCTCGTGCTGCATGATAACTTCCCCAACCCCCCGTCTGGGCTTGTCCCAAGTGTTTTCTCACCATTAGCCTGGGTTGTGGGGTTCCAGGAGGTACACAGAGGTGGGGGGCCCTCTCCCAAACATTACATCAGGGGGCCCTGAGGGCACAGATTTACTCCAGGGGCAATGAACCTGGGCTTCTTGGTTAAAGTGGGGACTTTAACCCCCATCTAGTAATCCTTTTCCCCTTTCTAGACTCCTCTCTTTGGAACCAGCCCACTATGGGCAAGAGGTGGGGTGGAAGAAGGAAGTTAAGCAAGAGGTTGAGAGGGGAGGATATATACATACACAACTCAGACTTCTTCCAGAACAGTGGTCTCCCCGCCTCCCTTATCTACTTGCATGCTAAACTGTTTCAGTTGTGTCCAACTCTTGTGACCCCATGGCTCCTCTGTCCATGGGATTCTCCAGGCAAGAGTACTGGAGTGGGGTGCCATTTCCTTCTCCGGGGGATCTTTCCGACCCAGGGATCAAATCCGAGCCTCTTTTATCTCCTACACTGGCAGGTGGGTTCTTCACCACTAGCGCCACCTGGGAGGCCCGTGTGTATTTGCTTATTCAGCCATTTATTCAGATCATTTATTCAGCCCATTTATACTGTGGGCTAAATCAGTGCTCTGTTACTTATTTACTGCTTCACCCTTCCAGCACTTGCCGTGTGGACTGAGCTGTTTTCCATCCACTGGAGATGGAGGGGCAGGTCTGGGGAGGGAGACCCCGAGGACGATGAAACAGTGGTCCAAAAGGTTCCAGCAGCTGCAGGAGTCAAAACTGGGAGTGTGCAAGGAACAAACATCGGTGTGCGCCTATAGGCCTCGAACCCGACTGTGCAGATAGATGTGGGCCAGAGGCAGGGCAGGGTGCCTGCTCCTGTCTGAGGCCAGGCGCCACTGCTCTGCAGACAACCCTCTGAAGGCTGCCAGCCACCCCCTGCCCCCAGCACCTGGGTAGTGGGAACTGAGGGGAATTTACTCCTTCGCTCTGGGTAAGAGGACCTCAGACAGGGGGAGTGGTGCCACCAGGCAGGGCCAGGGTGGGAGGCTTGTGAGCAGGGACCAAATGGCCTGGAACACTCTTGTCCTGACATGTGGGGTAATGGTCCTGGAAAAGGGATCCATGAGGACCACTCTGGTCCAATATTTAAAGGGCTGTGGTAAGCTGAATGGTGGCCCCTAAAGACATCTGTCCTAACTCCCTGGGACCTGTGGATGTCACCTTACATGGCAAAAGGAAGTCTGCAGGTGTGATCAAGTTAAGGAACTTGGGATAGAAAAACTGTCTTGGAGTATCAGGATGGCTCTAATGGCATCACAAGTCCTTAAGAGAGAAAAGTACTTCCCTGGTAGTCCAGTGGTTAAGACTTCATGCTCCCAACGCAGGAGGCCCGGGTTCAATCCCTGATCCCACATGCTGCAACTAGGAGCTCACACACAGCAAAGAAGATCCTGTGTGCCACATGTGAGGCCCGGCACCACCAAGTAAACGGAGAAAAAGAGAGAGAGGGAGGGAGGCAGGAAGGTCAGAGAAGGAGAGGTGACGATGGAGGCAGATCTCAGAAAGATGTGAAGATGCTACCCTGGCTCTGAAGGCGGTAGAAGGGACCATTGTCAGGAGCACACAGATGGCCTTTGGAAGCCGGAAAAAGCAAGCAAAACAGATTCTCTTCTGGAATCTCCAGCCCTGCAGACCCGTTTTAGACATCTGACCTCCAGAACCAAAGGATCCTGAGCTTGTGTGGCTTTCAGTCTCCGTGTGTGTGGCAGTGTTACTGCGGCCATGAGAAACTGACAGACTGTCACAAGATGCTGGGCAGTGGCCCTGGGGGACGGTGCTCAGAGCCACAGGAGAGCGACTCCAGGGCAGTATAAGACGATGAGAAAAGCACAACGGCCAGGACGGCTTGCAGCCCAGCGGCTGCCCCGGGGAGGCTGGTAGGTGCCCCGAGCCTCCTTGTGCCAGGCCCTGCTGGGCCCTGGGGGCATGGCAGCAAACTGGCATGTGCCCTCACGCAGAAGCAAGCAAGACAGTTCAGGGAGCTGAACCATCACACCCTAGGAAGGAAGGGAACAGGGAGATGGGGACCCAGATTCAACCCTGGGTGGCTAAGCTGGCCTCCTGAGGCGGGTGTTGGAGCTGATGCTGGAATAGACGGGGTTGAGGGTAGAGGCGTTGGCAGGAGCTGCATTCCAACAGTGAGACAGGGTGTACAAAAGGCCTCCGGGCAGGAATGAGCCAGCCAAAGAGAGGAGAGCCTGTGGATCTGTATGGGTAGCGAGGAAGCTGGGGACAGGCTAAGGAGGCCTAGAGAGGCTGCCCGTGGGGTCACTCAGACAGGACAGGGTCCGACAGAGGGAGGCTGGGGGGACCCAGGAACCTGCCCACGTCCTCTCTGAGACCCTGGAGTGGTGGGCTTGTTTTCTGGGATGAGGCGGCCTGGGAGGGGCCAATGTGGGGGCAGGGAGGCCAGCAGGGCAGGTGGCCCTTGTTTCAAGGGCTCCACCCTTGGCAGGTTCTTGCCCACCCCCGACCCTGAGCTTCCCAATTGAGAAGAGATTGCTGAGACTTCTGGTCCTATCTTGTGGTCCCATTACAGCACTGGGGAAGATATGAAGGCAAAACACATAATGCATCTAAGTTTAATTAAAAAATAGACCCAGTGGGGGACTTCCCTGCTGGTCTAGTTGCTAAGAATCAGCTTTTCAATGCAGGGGACACAGGTTTGATGCCTGGTCTGGGAACTAGGATTCCACATGCCCTGAGGCAACTAAGCCCGCACGCTGGAACTACTGAGCCCGCAGGCCACAACTAGGACCCAGTGCAGGCAAATAAATAAATGTTTTTAAAAACACAGTGGAGGGACTTTCCTGATGGTCCAGTGGTTAAGACTTCCCTTTCCAATGCAGAGGGCGAGGGTGCAATCCCTGGTCAGGAAGCTAAGATCCCACATGCCTCGTGGCCAAAAGACCAAAACATAAAATAGAAGCAATATTATAACAAATCCAATAAAGACTTTAAAAATGGTCCATATCCAAAAAAAAAAAAAACCAAACACAGTGGATTTGCACTGGAAATCATCTAGCGTCAGTCCTGTCTCTGGGGGTGCTGCCTCCTCTCTCCCGCTCCCCACCACCCTCTGCCTCGCCACTCACCCTGACCCAGGCTGGCTGCAATGGTCACTCCTGTGGTTCCTTCCAGGGTCGGTGCTCGGCCTCCCCTCTGCCACCTGTCAGGGAAGTATAACTGGGAAGGCAGAGTCCTGGGTCCAAAGCTGGTTCCGGCTCTCGCCCGGTGCACGCCCTTGGGCAGTGCCCTAATGCCTGGGGCCCTGGGCTCTCTGACCTGTGAGCTGGGCCTGGCCAAGCCTGGGGTGAGTGAGCCGGAACACAAGAGAACCACGCTCCCCCGACTTCATCCTGCTGAGGTCTGCCCGAACTTGCCCCAAGGACCTGGAATCCTCCTGTTCCAGAATGTGCAATAGGGCTGTGGCTGTGGAAATCAGTCTGGAGGCTCCCCAACTACTTGAACACAGAGTTACCATGTTGACCCCAAGACTCTACTCCCACTCTGAAGAGCTGAAAACAGACGTTCAAGCAAATCCTCGCACCCTGTGTTAAGAGCAGCACTAGTTGCAATCGCTAAATTATTATTACTCAGCCATAAAAAGGAATGAATTCCTCTGGGGAAAAAAAAGAATGAAGCACTTACATGAGCTACAACATGGACGAACCTTGACAACCTTGTGCCAAGAGCAAGAGGACAGACACAAAGTGCCAGGTGTTACGAGACTCCACACGGACACATGAAGCGCCCACAGCACGCAGGTCCCCAGGCACAGAAAGCAGGCTGGAGGTTGTCAGAGGCTGGGGGCAAGGGGCAGGCTTCCTCTTCAGGGGGTAACGAGGTTCTTTTGAAGCGGCAGTAGCACAGCGCTGGGACTGCACTACGCGCCACTGAACTGGGTGGAATGGGAGAATCCCCTATCGCTCCAGTGGCTAGGACGCTGAGATCCCACCGCAGGAGGCACGGCTTCAATCCCTGGTCAGGGAGCTACGAGCCTGCATGCTGTGAAGAACGGCCCCAAAACCAAAAGAACAAAAGGTAAAATGGTAAATTTTAAGTTAACCCAGCCGGTCCTTCCCTGGTGGCACAGTGGATAAGAATCTGCCTGCCAATGCAAGGGACACAGGTCCAGTTCCTGGCCCAGGAAGAGCCCACATGCTGCGGAGCAGATAAGCCGGTGCGCCTAGAGCCTGTGCTCCGCAGCAAGACACCCCGGTGAGAAGCCTGCGCACTACACCCAAGAGTAGCCCCCACCCACCGCAACCAGAGAAAGCCCGCACACAGCGACGAAGGCTCGGTGCAGCCAAAAACAAAGAAACAAAATTTAAAACAGTACACTAAACAGCCCTCCACTCCATCTGCCCTGGGAGGCCCTTCTCTGATCCATCAGAGAAGCGCTTCCAGTGCCCTTCCAGGGTGGTAGGAGCCTGGTCACACTTCAGGCCTCCCTTTCCTCACCAACCCTCTTCTCCCCTCAGTTCAGTCGCTCAGTCGTGTCTGACTCTTTGTGACCCATAGACTGCAGCACACCAGGCTTCCCTGTCCATCACCAACTCCCGGAGCTTGCTCAAACTCATGTCCATCGAGTTGGTGATGCCATCTAATCATCTCATCCTCTGTGTCCCCTTCTCCTCCCGCCTTCAATCTTTCCCAGCGTCAGGGTCTTTTCCAATGAGTTAGCTCTTTGCATCAGGTGGCCAAAGTACTGGAGCTTCAGCTTCAGCATCAGTCATTCCAATGAATGTTTAAGATTCATTTCCTTTAGGATTGACTGGTTTGATCTCCCTCCAGTCCAAGGGATTCTCAAGTGTCTTCTCCAACACCATAGCTCAAAAGCATCAATTCTTTGGCGCTCAGCTTTCTTTATGGTCCAACTTTCACATCCATACATGACTACTGAAAAAACCACAGCTTGACTAAATGGACCTTTCTCAGCAAAGTAATGTCTCTACTTTTTAACATGCTGTCTACGTTGGTCATAGCCTTTCTTCCAAGGAGCAAGTGTCTTTTAATTTCATGGCTGCAGTCACCATTTACAGTGATTTTGGAGCCCCCCCAAAATAAAGTCTGTCACTGTTTCCATTGTTTCCCTATCTATTTGCCATGAAGTATTCGGACCAGATGCCATGACCTTAGTTTTTTGCATGTTGAGTTTCAAGCCAGCTTTTTCACTCTCCTCTTTCACTTTCTGGAGAAGGCAATGGCACCCCACTCCAGTACTCTTGCCTGGAAAATCCCATGGACGGAGGAGCCTGGTGGGCCACAGTCCATGGGGTCGCTAAGAGTTGGACAAGACTCAGCAACTTCACTTTCACTTTCACTATCCTGCACTGGAGAAGGAAATGGCACCCCACTCCAGTGTTCTTGCCTGGAGAATCCCAGGGACGGGGGAGCCTGGTGGGCTGCCGTCTATGGGGTCGCACAGAGTCGGACACGACTGAAGTGACTTAGCAGCAGCAGCAGCAGCTTTCACTTTCATCAAGGGGCTCTTTGGTTCCTCTTTGATTTCTGCGATAAGAGTGGTGTCATCTGCATATCTGAGGTTATTGATATTTCTCCTGGCAATCTTGAGTCTAGCTTGTGCAACATCCAGCCCTGCATTTTGCACGATGTACTCTACATATAATTTAAATAAGCAGGGTGACAATATACAGCCTTGATGTACTCCTTTCTCAATTTGGAAATAGGCGTTGTCCCATGTCCGGTTCTGACTGTTGCTTCTTGACCTGCATACAGGTTTCTCAGGAGACAGGTAAGGTGCTCTGGTATTCCCATCTCTTTCAGAATTTTCCACAGTTTTTTGTGATCCTCCCCTCCCCTACTAGGTTATTTTGAGTCAGATTAACTGGGTGGTTGCCATGTACATGCTCTGGGGAAGCGCCACCGTGGAGAGGGTGGGGCATGGCAACCCACTCCAGTGTTCTTGCCTGGAGAATCCCGTGGACAGAGGAGCCTGGCGGGTTACAGGGTCACAAAGAGTCGGACACAACCTAAGAGATTCAGTGCAGACACAAGGGCTGGGGGGCAGGGCGGTTAGTGTCTAAAGGGGACAGAGTTTCAGTCTGGGAAGACGGGAAAGTTCTAGAGACGGATGGTGGTTACGGTTGCACAACAGTGTGAATGTACTTAATGCTACTGAACTGTACACTAAAAAAGTGTTAAGATGGTATATTTTATGTTGAGGGTGTATGAATGCTCAGTTGTGTCTGACTCCTGTGACCCCATGGACTGTAGCCTGCAAGGCTCCTCTGTTCATGGAATTTTCCAGGTAAGAATACTAGAGTGGGTTGCTATTTCCTCCTCCAGCGGATCTTCCTGACCCAGGGATTGAACCAGCATCTCCTGCATTGTGGGAGGATTACCCCTGAGCCACCTGGGAAGCCATATTTATTTTGTTGTATATATCTTAACACAATTAAACAAGAAATTCTAGCACATACAAAATGCACCTGTGATGTTAGGATCAGATGGGGTTACCTTTGGCGGGTCAGACAAGAAAGGGGTGTGGAGAGGCCAGCTGGGGGTCTTGAAAGGCTCTGTATCTTGATCAGGTTTCACGTGTGAATGGACGTAATAATTCCTGAGCTGTACATTTATGGGTTATTCACTCTACTGTGTGTAAATTACAGTGCAATAAAAGACTTTAAAACCATAGAACAAAACAGAAACCTTCTTGGCCCCTCCCAGGCCAAGTGAGTCTGAGCTTGAGAGTCATGTTCCTAACTCCCAGGGTGCTCTGGTGGCATCTGGGGCGTGGGGGGTGACATGAACTGCTCACTGCCGCTCATTCCCCTCCCCGCCTGCAGAAGAAATACCTCGGATGACTTTGAAAATAACTGACAGTCTGGAGTAGATGCTTAAGCTCCTGCAAGGTGGGCCACACATGCCATGGACGACCAGACCTCTCCTGGAGACTGCACCCTGGTAGCCACCTACTCCACCCTCTATCTCCTTGGAGAAGGGGACGCTGACCCTCCCCTTGACTCCAGGGTGACTTGGGTGACCCTGCTCAGGTCATGAGAGCTCACTTTCCTGGGTTTGAAGTGCTGGAATCAAAGCTGAGACTTTTGAGGGAGCCCCCTGTGCTAGATAAGTCCTTTTTCTCCAAGGAGGGGAAGTTAGGCCAAGGGCAGTCAACACAGAGCCAAGGTCAGGAGGGGGAGGCAGACACCAGCAGACTTGGGGTGTCCTGGCACCCAGCAGGCCAAAAGAATCTGGAAGCTACAGGAAGCACCTGGACTTCTTCTCCCTGGAGCCCACAAAGCCCGTTTTCAGTTCGCCCAGTTTGGGACTTTTCCCAAATAACATTTTGGGATTTTTTCCCAAATATTTTCCCCCAAATAACAAGTGTTTATTGGGACTTTCCCAGTGGGTCCAGTGGCTAAGACTCTGTATTCCCAAGGCAGGGGGCCTGAATTCAATCCCTGGTCAGGGAACTAGATCCTACATGCCACAGCTAAGACCCAGCACAGCCAAATAAATGCCTTTTAAAAAGCAAAAACCCAAGTGGTTATCTTTTCACCTGCTATTTCTATACCACTCATTAAACAAAAGTTAAAGTGAAGTGGGGATGGGGGCAGGGGACGCCATGCAGCAACATAACTTACTGAACAGCACTATCCAAGAAACATGAACCTCAGACTTTCCTGGTGGTCCAGTGGTTAAGAATACGCCCGCCAAAGCAGGGGACACAAGTTCGATTCCCGGTCTGGAAAGATTCCACGTGCCTTGGGACAGCCAAACCCTTGAGCCGCAAGTACTGAGCCCACAAGAGAAGCCATGGCGATGAGAAGCCCGCGCACCACAACCAGAAAGGAGCCCCTGATGCTGCAACTAGAGAGCCCAGCTGCAGCAGTGACGAGCTTGTGCACTGCAACTATGGCCATCAGAGCCAGGAGGAGGCCGCTAAATGTGCAAACAAAGAAACACGAGCCTGGGCCACAGGGCCTCAGACAGCCCGGCCTACGGGCACCACGCTGCAGCCGCTCCACGTCCGAGGCCGTCCTTACTCACGGACAGACACACACACACTCACAGGCAGCTCCCTGAGCAGGGCCACCAGGCGTGCCCGCGTGCGGCAGGGTCACCCACAGCTGGGTGACCCCCCGTAGGACGAGGTAAGTGTTTACACAAACGGGGGTGCAGTTTCTCAGGAGATGGAGTTCCCAGCAGCTGTGGCACAGACTCCGTAATCTCTTGGTAAAGGGAAGCCTATTAACATCCTATCTGCCTGTTGATAAAGGCTGTTTCCTTTTCCAGTTAATGGGCCTAAGTGAGGGGAGGCAGCATCTTACGTAATGGCCTTTCCCTGTTAACTCTGTCTGCCCAGCTGGCTGCTGCCTGCTCCTTCTCCCTGCTGCACGTGCCCTCCGGTGCATGTACTGCAGACCAACTCCGGTCACTGAAACCCTGTGCTGCTGTCTCTACAGGTCAGACACCCATGTCCTGAAAGACCCAGAACGTTCTATGGGCAATCACTGTCCTTGGTCCTGGCAGACAGTGCTGCCAACGCCTGTGGTCAATGGTGTGTGAAGTACCCTAAAACAAACTGAGACATTTAATGGTCTTCATGCTCCTCTGCTAAGAGGCTGCACTTGTGTAACATCTTTACCCCAAAGCCGTGTGTTCCTGAGACACGGAGCCCAGCACAGGGCTACTCAATTGCACCTACTCAATTATTTACTGGATGAGTGAATTGATTTCGCTTTGGCCGTGTTCTCCATCCTACTCCTACGCCTGGCAAACTCCTCTGCATCCTTCAAAGCCCATCCTCAATATCCTGGTCTCACCTTCCCAAGGTTAGCTGCTCTGCCCTGGACTGAGCACTCCGTAGTTCCCTGCTGTGCTGGGAGGGGCTGTTTTCCACACCCCTTCCCCACTAGCCTGGGGACCCTGGAAGGCAAGGGCCTGGGTCACACTTAGTGGCAGTGCCTAGCAGAAAGCCAGAGGTGTGGACCTGAAGACACTGTGAAGACAGCGTATTCACTGTCTTCCTGCCCTTCAGGTATCATGTGCCAGCAGCATGAACACCCCTCTTCTATCACTGTCTGCGTTGTTCCCCGGGTGGGAGCATGCCCAGGCTCCTTGCCATGCTGAACTGGTGTTGTGGGAGGATGGAGTCTAGTGTGTGACCTTGGACATGTTATTAAACCTCCTTGGCCTCATTTTCCTCCTCTGTCACTATCTTCTGAGGCTGTGGTTGCCCAAGCAGGTCTCTGGGGTATCGTGCTCCCTAATGAGGAGTCAGACCGGGACTAAGGTCATCTGGTTCTACCGAGCAGGCCTCCCCAGCTCCCATGCCTCACCATGTACTCACACACTTCCATGCTGGGGCTTCCCAGAGGGCTGAGCATCAGTCTGTGGCATCCAACCCTCGACTCTGTCTCCCACAGGTTCATCTCCTCAAAGTGTTAAAATCTGGAGAGTGGCGCCCCACTGTCCATTAAATGATGGCAGTTTAGGAAGCTCCTGCTCTCCACCAAGCCCTCGGCCATGGGGCCATGCTACCAGCACGGCTGCTCAGAGTCAGCAGGGCAACCTCCGACTCGGATATTCAGGGCCGGTCAACATTTGGCTCTGACTGATCAAAGAGGCGCCCTGGGGGACTTCCCTGGTGGTCCAGTGGTTAAGACTCTAAGCTTCCACTCTTCCACTGCAGGGGGCAATCAATCCCTGGTTGGGGAACTAAGATCCCACATGCCATGTGGTAGGGCCAAAAAATGGGGCTCATAGGCCCCAAACTGTCTGTTCTTCAAAGTCTGGCTCTTAGGCACCTCATCACTAATGGGAGGCTAGACTAGTCACTGGCTAAGGTGTGACCAGCAAGGCTATAAGCCATATACTCCACCCCATCCTCTCCCTTCTCATGGTTGCAGAGACCTGCCCAAAGTAGGGGAGGGGAGGGCAGCATTTCAACTAAACCCCCAGGAGCGCCTGTCCCAGAATCTCTGGTGACATTCGTGCAGGGCTCTTGCCCCGAGACATAAATCAGAGTCACTGAGTGTGACCTAGGAATCAGCTCTTTAGACAGGGCGAGGGTGAGATTAGCTGTGTTGACACTGTAGACCAGGCAGGTCATGGGTCAGTGTGGCTAATTAATACCTAATGAAATGTACATATTGACTTTCTCAACTCGTACCATGGCAAAGGTACACCACTTGGAGACAGGGCAATGGCTCTGACATCCGTTTGGAGCTCTGTCCTGGCACATTTCCATCTTGGAAGTCTCGAAACCATTCACAAGGCAGGTCTTCCATTCTGGTCCTCATCTCATAGGCGGGGAGGTACAGGTGGTCAGAGGGTCTGCTGATCGGCCTGTCCACAGTGGCCTGGCCTCAATGCAAGACCTCTCCTGTGTCTCTCATCACGGACCAGGTCCTTCAACCCAATCCCCTCTCAGGACCGTGGTGTGTTCCCTGGTCCGGCCTTCTCTTGGGTCCTGCCATATTCAGGCTTGCTTGTTTCCTCTGCTTATAACGCTCTGTCACCTCGCTAACTCCTTGCTGGCTTTCAGGTCCCTGGGAGCCCCTGAATTAGCACCCCCAGCCTCTGCTCAGGACCCATCAGATACAGTGCCCCAGTTCCTTGGGGGTATGTCTGAGCCGCTCCCATGGCCCACACCCTTCTGCGCTGGTGTTTCTGCCTCCCCCACACCTGTCCCTGACCCTGGCACACAGATATTTACAGATGATTGAAAAGCTGTGCTGTAAGGCTTCAGGTCTGTTCCACTCCTGGAAGCTGTGCTGGTGGTGGCATTCCAGGACATTGTATAAATATCAGATTCTAACAGTGGCGGGAAGCACAGTGCTATGGGTGACTTGTTTGAAGGAGGACAGGGCCTGGATTCAGGACAACCTAGGTCTGCCTTAGCTTTCCCACGTTTTTCCTATGTATCTTTGGACCAAGGTCCCCTGACGCCTTGGGCACCCTTCTGTAAAACTGAGATGATCCTGACCAAACTCCGTAGGTAAGCACATGCCAAGGAGTGGCAAAGAGCAAAATGAAGACATCTGTTCACATGTCTGGGTCCTTGCTAGCACCAAGCAGGTGCTCCCATCTTCCAGCAGGGAGGCAGGTGAGTGAGGGAGCCGCGGGGACTGTGCTCACGGGCCACCTGGAGGGCCTGAGAAGTGTGTTCTGACCCTGCCGGCCCATCTTGTCCGAAACAGCAGAGGCTGCTGGACGAGCACCTCCTTCAATAATGTCCTGGCAGGAGTGCTGGCTCTGCAGCTGTAGGGGTTAAATGAGGTCTCCTGAGGTTCATGTCTACCCAGGACCTCAGGAAGTAACCTCATTTAGAATAGGGTCTTTCAGGTGTAATTAGCTAAGGATATCAAGATGAGTCATCTTGGACTTGGTGGACCCTAAATCCAATGATGGCTGTCCTTAAAGGAGGATACACATACGGGGAAGACGGTCACGTGAAGACAGGGGAAGGGACTTCCCTGGTGGTCCAGGGGCTAAGACTGCACTCCCAATATGCGGGGCCCGGGTTCAGTCTCCGGCTGGGGAGCTAGATCCCACATGCCAAAACTAAAAGATTCCCTCACCCCCCAACTAAAGCTTCTATGTGCCACCACGAAGACCGGAGACCCTGCGTGCCGCAAGTAGGACCCGGCACAGCCAAATAAATAAATATTAATTTTTTTAATTAAAAAATAAATCTTCAGAAGACAGAGATGGAGATTAGGGTGTTAGAGCTGCAAGTTGAGGAACTCAATCAACGACTGCTGGCAGCCGTCAGAGGCAAGGAAAGGGTCTCCCTCAGGGTCCAGGTAGGATACAACCCTGCTGTCTTAGTCAGTTCTGGCTGCTGTGATAAAACACCGCAGGCTGGGTGGCTTGTAAACAGAAACGTATTTCTTGCGGTTCTAGAGGCTGAGAAGTGCCAGCAGATTTGTTGTCTGTTCAGATTCTCTTTCTGGTTCACAGAAGTCCACCTCTCTGCGTCCTCACAGAGCAGACGGGGCAGGAGAGTTCTCTTGGGGCTCTTTTAGAAGGCCATTAATCCCACTCGTGGGGGCTCCACTCTCATAACAGAATCATCTCCCTAAGGCCCACCTCCTAATACCATCATATGGGGGATTAAGTTTCAACATATGAATTTTAGGAGAGACACAAACATTCAGTCCACAGCACCTGCCAATCCCTTGATTTTGGACTTCTGAACTCCACAACAGTGACAGAATAAACTTCCGTTGTCCCATGCTGTCCAGTTTGGGGTTATCTGTTATGGCAGTTCTGGGAAACGAATACAGCAGGACTCCGAGCCTCCCAAGTGCATACTGTGCCTTGGCTAGCGACCTGCCCATGGCCCTGAGGTCACCGCACCTCTCTTTGTATCCCATAGGTTGCCCTGATGGCCAAGCTTCAAAAGAAAACCTGGCTTCTCCTGATCGCCATTGAGACCCTGTAACCTAAGCTCTCAGCTGCAGCAAAAGGTATTCAGTGAAGAAAACAAACGTTGACAAGCATATTTTAAAAATAGCACAGGGACCAGGGAGGGGCCGCTGGGGCAACATTCAACTTTTTAAACTGGGTGTTGGTTTCCTTATTCTTTCTACCTTCTTTCTTTTCATGTGCACATTATGTACTATTATTACTAAGAAGTAGTTCACATTTAAAATAAAAAATACAATGCATTTTTTAAAAGAGCTGGCTTGCAAAACCCAAACAAGCTAACGGCTCCAATCAACTCAATATTCCTCTAATGTCTAAGTGCCAAAAAAGAAGACTAAAATACGGGATGACAAATGTGAAAAGGCCTGCCCTTGGGCTGATGACGCCCTCCACCTGGCACCAATAGTGGGAAATCACTGACAACCAAGAAAGTCTCAAGACAACTTCCCAAATAGATTTAACATCTGTGACTTGTGTCAGCCTCATCTGACACCTTCATTCTTTTGCTGGATCCAAGTGTTAAAAAAAAAAGAAAGCAACAGTCAATATTTCCGACCTGCCATCCTGGGACTCCAGGCAGTGCCTGCATCTTTCTCTAGAAAGGACTGCCTCTCCCACCGCCAACCACTATAGTTACCTTCAGAGCCCTGCAGAGGAGGGACTCAAATATTTTTTTGGACTGAACTTTAGACTCTCGAAGAGAAACAAATCTAATGTTTAATCACCACCCACTACGGGCAGGAACACCTCAGAGAGGGACGGATAGAAAGATTGGCGAGACCACAGCTTGACAATAACAGCCCTGGCCGCCAGGGGAGGAAATGGGCATTCCAACTCCACAGCTGAGAATACTGATGACCGCACGGCCTCCACGGAGGAGCATTAACCATTTAGATGTACGTGTCCTGTGGCCTGGCCACTCTTAGGAGGTTGCTGCAGTTGGATGTTCAACTCCATGAAGACAGAGATGGTTTGAAGTGTCTGTGCTTGACTGGAGCCCCACACACTTTTACTACGAATTTGCTCATGCAAGACTCAATCTATTCACTGCAGTTTGGTTTGTAAAAGCAAAATATGAGGGACTTCCTTGGTGGTCCAGTGACTAAGATTCCAGTGCTCCCAATGCAGGGGGCCTGGGTTCGATCTCTGGTCAGGGAAATAGATCCCACATGTCGCACCTAACACAGCACACAGCTGCAACCAAGACCCGTGCAAAAATAAATAAAAAATAAATATTTTATAAAAAAGCAACATATGAGAGACAACTTAAACAGCCATCAGTAAGGAACTGGTTATAACTGGTTATATATCTCACCCACCCTTTTGATACAATTTGATACAAATTTACCAGTGGTTTAAAAGGGGCCCTTAGACCACCTCTAGAAGGGAACATTGTTATATAGGAGAAACTATTAACAATGAGGCCCTCCAGAAGGGGATAGGGTACAGGTATGGAGAGATCTGCCTGGTTTTTCCTCTTGTTTCCTTTCGTACTGCTTGATTTTATTTATTTTTACCATGTATATCAATTACCTTGTCAGTTTATCCATATCTTTGCGTATGTATATATATATATAATACATGCATGTACATACATATAAAATGTGTGCATGTGTATAACCAAATATATACAACATCTACAGATACACATACACACACACGCACACATTTTAAATGACTCTGTTTGAATTTGGACAGAAAACCCCACTGGCTTTAGAACAAGACCCTTCAGAACATTCCAGCACCATCTTTCCAGGAAGAGACGGGGGCGAGGGGTGGGTAGGTGTTAAGAAGTACTGTGCAAGCCTTACAGGAAACGGCACGTTATTGCTTTTTTAACAATAAAGCCACCAGCCTCCTTCCACACTGCACACTTGTAAGTCACACTCAAGGGAACTTAAAAAGTTCCAGAAAAATCTTTATCCCCAGCACCAAGCTAGGCTACAGTTTTGCAGTTTATCTCTAAGCAGCTGAAACATTAGCCTTCTCATTCTGAAGAGTGTTTCCTTACTCTCTCGGTTTATCAGCATCAAGGGCCCAAGGAGCTCTCCCGGGTCAGCAAGGAGACTCAGTCTATAAGAGCTGGAGCCAGAGTCCCAAAGTCTGGCAATCCCCGCCACCAGGCGACACTGCGAGCTGGGCCAGAGGCACCCTAGGTGTTAAAGCCCAGCTGCAACAGTGCCCCCACCCCCCGCAGCTCCTGAACTCTGAGACACGTGCTCAGAAAGCAACCAGGGGCCGCCCCTTCCAGTTCAGCCTTTCCGGACCCAGCCAAAGTCATGACTCCTGAGGAACAGCTGCAGGGAGGGTGGGGGTCCCCTCCCTACCAGTCCCTCAGAAATAAACACAACAGATGGGCAAAAGTTGGGGAGGTCCACAGAGAAGGGTCAGCAGCAATGCTCAGTGCTCAGGAAGAGATGGGCAATGCCACTCCGGTTCAAATCGCTTTAGGTTCGTTGCTGGTGAAATGGAGATAATTCCAGTTTGTCTGGCTGATAGGATTATGCTAAGCCTGGAAATCACTTAACAGACCATCATAAATGAAAAGATATCATCTGGGTGGGCTTTTTCTCAGAGGGTGGTGGTGGAAGGTGCCGTGATCCTGAGATAGCAAGGCTTGGGTGAATGTTGGAAAACCTGGATTATAGAGTGGGCACAAACACAGGTGCATGTGGAAGAAAGTACAGGTGGGTACAGACCGGGGGGGGGGTCAAGTCACAAGGGACTGCCAAGGGCACTAGACAGGTGTGTACCTGTGCAGGTGGAAGTACCTGAGGGCACTGACCCAGATGACTTAAGATGGGGGCAGTGAGAGGGGCACAGACTTGGGTGTGATAAAAGCCAGTGAGGGAACAGGAACAAGTTGAGACGTGAGTGGGGAATGGTGAGTTTGGGGTCACAGGCTCAGGCGTCGGTGTGGGGGTGCAGGCCCAGGTGTGGTGGCGCCGAGAAGAGGAGAGGAACGCCCTGTGGTGTAGGGCGCATCGTCAGGGAAGGTCTCAGACGATGTGCGAGGAGGAGGTGTTCGCGAGTTGGGGGCGCGGTGTCAGCTGTGTGAGGGGGAAGGAATATAAGGGGGGGGGGGTCAGAGAGACAGGTGCGCGTAGGGGTGCAGAGTCAACTGTGCGAGGCACCTGGTGGCACGGCCTCGGAGGGTGAGGGATGTCAGCGAGGTGGACAGACTCAGGTGTCTGACGGGAGATGTCAACGAGAAGGGCTGTGCTGTCAGTTATGTGTGGGCTGTCGGTGAGGGCCTCAGATACGGCTGTGGGGATCCCAAGAGCGCATCAGGTGCGCAGTGTGGGGGTCGGGGGGTCGGCTTTAACCTCTCCCCGTCCCCGCGATGCTGCTGTCACGCCCCGCCTCGTCCGCCCCCGCCCCGGGGCCATGACAGGACTGCGCCTCGCCCTAGGTCGGCCCGACAGGCGCGGGCCCCCTCGACGCCTGAGCTGCCCCGCGCCCCCCGCGCCCCCTCACCGGCTGGGACGTGTCGCCACCGCCGCTGCCGCCGCCGCCGCCGCCGCCGCCACCTCCAGCCCGCCACAGCCCCTCCCCGTGCACCCTCCGCGCGCGCCGCGGGAGGGGTCCAAGCCGTACTCCGATTGGCTGCGTGCTGGCCAACCATCCCTGGAGGCAGCGGATATTGGTGGACATGAAGCGGACGAGCAGCCCCTGAAGCCAATCACTGAGGGGTGGAGGCGGGACTATTGGGAGAGACGATGGGGCCCCCGGGTGGTCCAGCTGGGCGCTAGGTGCTGGGAGGCGAGGGCCCGGAGGCGGGCGAAGATTGGAGCCGCGGAGGAAGACGGGCAGCCCTGATGGCCAATGGCTGGGGGTCAAGGGCGGGGCTCCGAAAAACCTTGCGCGACTGGCGCTAGAGGAACTGAGGGTGTAGCCCGGAGGGTGACGGAGATTGGCTAAGAAGCAAAGACTGGCAAGGCCGGCGGCCAGTCGTAGGGGTCGTCGGCCGCGCTCCCGGACAAGACTTGGAGCAAAGTGCAGAATTTGGCCCTGAACGCGGTGACCGGAGGTGGCCTCGAGCGTCCCACGCAGGGTCTCCTGAGGCTGTGGCGAAGTCAGACCCTCTGGCCACCCAGTGCAGAAGCAAGACCTCACACTTAGGATGTGAACTTGGCCATCACGGCCGAAGGACTCGTGAATAATTCAATTCCTTACGACCCACTATTCCGCTGCAGATGATACAGAGAAGACAGAGACTCAATGGAGGTCACTCAGCTGCAGCGCAGGGTACTGCGAAGACGTGGAAATAGGTGGAATCCTACTCACGCGCTTTATCATTTTCTGAAAATGTTTGATTTCTCCGAGTTTAAGCTTTCTCTTCCAGGGATCAAATGACATCCGGGCCACCTCCCTGCTAAGCCTTTGGTGAATAAACCGAATCCTAACCACAAGCCCGTGAGGTCAAAGTGACCATTGGCTCCATTGTACAGAAACCAGAGCACAGAGAGGTCAAGCTCCTTGCCCCTGGTCACACAGCACTCCAGCAGGCTCAAAGTAGCCTGCTTTTTGGAAAAGGGGTGGTAAAGACCCTGCCTGCCAATGCAGGAGATATAAGAGATGTGGGTTCTATCCCTGGGTCAGGAAGATCCCCTAGAGGAGGGCATGGGAATCCACTCCAGTATTCTTACCTGGATAATCCCATAGGCAGAGGAGCCTGGCAGGCTATAGTCCATAAGGTTGCAGAGTCTGACACGACTGAAACGACTTAGAATGCTCTCAAGGCAGTGTGAGAGCTCAGCCACTGGGGGCCTGAGTGACCAGCCACTGGCTGACAGATGACACAACCTTGAGTAAGGCCCTCAGATTCCTCATGGGACAATGATTCCTACATGTTGACCTTTCCTCTCTGGGACTGCTCCTCTGGGAGAACTTATATTCCAGCCCTCCGCTTGACCTTCAAGTGAAAGCCTTTCCCCCCTCTGCAGGTTACATCTGGCCTGCGAGCCCCAGCTTTTCTGTGAGGTGTGGGGTCATGGGATTCTTTGCAGATAGGGAAGCAGCTGCTGTCCAATACTAGGCTGTGTCATTGGCACCTCTCCCGAGCCCACCCCGTTCTCTGACTCACCAAGTGCCAGGGCAGAGAGGTTTACAAATGTTCCAGATACTGGCTCTTATTTCCTCTAGGTGTGGGCTGGGGTTGGTGGAGATCAAGTTCAGAGCCAGGGAAGCCTGGGAGAGAACAAGGTTGAGCCAGGCTGTGAAAATGGCTCACATTTCAGGGCTGTGCAAACCCCCTGCCAAGTACGTAATCCATAACTTCTCAAAGGGCCTCTGTAAAGAAGCAGTGTGGGGCTCACAAGTGGGAGCCACTAGCCTGGGCCTACCATCTGACTCCTGATATTCCCAGCATATTCCCACCTGAGCCTCTTCTCAGGCATCTCCCAATTGTAGTTTGCTTCCCCTGCAACTTCCAGGCCCTGGTCTCGATTTGGCCCTCTGGAGAAGAGGAGGGAGCTGCGTGCTGAACACCTGCTGGGTGTTGGGTCTTTCCTGAGCCAGACACTTCTCAAACACCATCTCATGACCTGACTTCCAGATGCGGGTGATGATGCCCATTTTGCAGATGGGAAAACTGAGCTTTGTGCAACAAGTGTTTCTTGCTGGGAGGGCCCAGGGCTGGGTTTGAACCCCTGCTTTTCTTGACTTGCTAGCTACAGGACCTTCCACAAGTGCCTCAAATTCCCTTGCCTCAATTTCTTCAATTAGCTCCTAGGGTTGATGGAAATATTAATAAAATGAATGGAAGCAAACCACATGTTGGCCACAGCAAGTGTTTCTGAATGTTGCCTGGATAAACTGTTCTTTTCAGGGTCTCTGTTTCCCTCTCTGTAAATAGCATCTGATGGAATGTAGATATAGACCGACTGTGGGGATGGTTTGCCATGCAAAGAGGGAGGTATTTGTACTGGAGAAGTCCCCAGCTGCAGCGCCCACCTGCTAGGTCCTGTGAGGGAGGCAGCAAGCTCCTGGAAAGTCCCACAGCACCCCCAGGGACAGTGCCAACTGGGGCAAGGGTCAGGCAGTGGCCCTGGAGGTGCTCACTGGGCTCTGGCTTCTGTTTGCTCATCAGCAAGCTGGTACTGGCCCACCTCTCAACAATGGCAGACAGTGCCTCTCAGCATCAGCAATAGACACCCCCCACCACAGGCACCTTGGCTGTACCTGGCCAGGGTGCCCAGGGGACCCAGCTCTCCCCTGTCTGCTTGGCTTCCCCTGGGCAGGACACTGACTCTCTGCATCTCCAGTTCCTTCTGTCTCGGGAATCCCAGGAATCGTCTGACATGACGGCCATGAGCCAGGCCCGGGCACGGTGACAAGGGCTTAATCAACCAAGGCTAGAGAGCCATTTGCCCAAGGTCAGGTTAGCAACACTGGCAGCAGAGGAGGGGCATGGAGGTGGGCTAAGCCAGGTTCCCATCCCATCTTGGCCCCTCGAAAGCCGGCGAGTCTGCTTCTCATCTGGAAAATGGGGTTCCCAGGGGTTCCTCTCACAGGTGTTCACAGTGAGAGCAACGTTGTCCCTTTCCCAGGACCCCAAGCCCTTCCCTGGCGGGTGGGGGGACACATCATTGACACCTTGGACGCCACAGAGATGACAGTCAGGACTGACTGGTTTCAAGGCAGCCTTAGTCAGTGTCCCAAAGGCTCAGAGAGGGCAGGACCCCTCCCCTAAAAGCACATGGCAGTAGAGGAAGAACTGAATGTGCTGGCCCCTCCCTTGAAGCAGTTTCCCCCTTGGCCCACATTTCTATCGTCAAGGAGGACAGAAGAGCGCTGTGTGCCAGACGCCCACAGCCAGGCAATGCTGGGGGCTGTGGCCCTGTGCGGGGACACACTTAAGCCCATTTCCAGATGAGGAGGCGGAGGGCCACCTGAGGGGGCAGAGGAGAGACTGGAACGTGGGCCTGGTGGACCTCAGTGAAATGCGGGCTCTTCAGTTGGAGGTGGGGTTCCACCCCGCCTGGGGATGTCCAAACAGGCCCTGACCCACACCCAGTGAAGGCACGCTCAGGCAAGGTGGAGAGGACTGATAGGCAGGAGCCAGTCTTCTAGAAGAGGGCTGCAGCTGTGGGAAAGCTGGATGGGATTCCAGGGGAGGTGACTAGGGTGGCCAGGGCAGAGGCCTCCCCTACAAGCACCCTGGGTATCTCCTCATTTACTCGGGTGAACATCTGAAAACACTGATGGGAAGTTGGCGCAGAGCGGGGAGACAGGAGCCTGCTCATGGGCAGTGGGCCGGAGCAGGGGAGTCAAAGGAGAAAAGCACACAAGTGAGGTGACCTCAGATGGGGGCAGAGGTCAGGGACACAGCCCGTGATCACGGGGCACCAGGGCAAGGGGGCAATAGGGCACTTCTCTGAGAAGGCAACATGTGAGCTGGAACCGGGTGCCAGGAAGGAGCCAGCCATGGGGAGGGCTGGGGAAGGATGCTCCATGCAAAGCATGACATGTGCACAGGCCCTGAGGTGGGGAGGCTGGAGTGACCGGAAATGTGATTACAGGGGCACATGGGGAAGATGCAGATGGGAGGTGGGTAGGGCCTGGAGGACAGTTTGGTTTCATGTGGAGGGCGATGGGGAGCTACAGGAAGACTCAGAGCAGAGCTGAGGCAGCAGTTACAAGGCTGGCACCTCAGGCTTCCCCGAAATGGACTAGCAATACCCACTGCCCATGAGACAGATGGAGGAACAGGAGGCTCATGGGGCCTCCAAGGACACAAGACTGATCCAAGGTCTCATGGCTGGAGCCTGGAGCGGGTATGGATCATCCCACCCACGGGCTGAGTCCCCAGTGAGTGAAGACAGGCCTGGGGGGCTGGGGCAGAGGTTCTCATCAGCCCATGGAGCTGGCAGGGCCCTCCCCATCCGGAGGGGCGGTGGGACCCGGATGACGCTCCTCCCGCAACTCTTCCCGCGGGCCAATTTCCACCGGGACCAGGAGCCTCTTGGGAAAGGGCTTGCGCTGACTTTGAGGACTGAATTCAGACCTTTCTCAGCCTAGAGGAGGCGAATGACAAGCAGGGTGGTGGAGACTCAGACGGGTGATAAGGGGCTCCTGCCCTGTGGGCTTGAGCTGTCGGGCATGACACCAGGAGGCCACCAGGGGGCCTGAGGCGGCCCTGACCTGACTGGAACACAGGGGATGCCCGGAGCTGCCAGGTGACCACACCATGAGCCTGCGGATGAATAAAGAGGAGAGCTGGGGTCTGCCAGGCACCGCTGCTGGGTGACACCTCCAAGACACTTGCAGAGGGTGGGCAATGGGGGCAGCAACAGTGACGCCCACCTTATGGATGGGGAAATGGGTGCTCAGAGACGGAAGGCCGGCTGCCCCAGCCAGCCAGCTACTGAGGACCTTGACACAATCCGGTGGGGGAGAGCGCAGGGTGATTCTCCTGGGGTGACTCGGGCGCTGAACTGAGATGACTGGGTGTTTCCCATGTGGCCCAGCTCTGCACCACCACCCTTTGGAGGGGGCTCTAGCCCCTCCCCTCTCCCCATTTTATGGAGGAGGAAGTCAAGGCTCAGAGAGATTGTGTCACTAGCTCAAAGCCACAGAGCAGAGTGGGGGCCAGACACTGAGTGCTCCAGAGCCCCCAGGGCAGTGCACATCCAGGCACAGCAACGTTGGCACCCACAGATCCCAAGTCTGATGAAGACCCCAGCAGCCCACCCCTCTGAGTGACAGCAAATCACACATCCCAGGCTGTTCTCAAAACCCTTTGCTTTCCTCAGTGAATCCATGACCTCCCCAAATGCGCACCCCTCTCCCCTGTCCTTTGAGGCCGCTGGTTGCAGCCCCCACACCCCGTGGTGCTACGGAAGAGACCCCTCCATTGTTCAACCAACAGTCTTTTATTACCAGGCTCCACTGGCTGGCCTGGGACACCTGGAGACCATCAAGCCTTGGTCCCTGTCCTCTGTTCGGCACGGCAAGGCACCTGGGATCCAACTTACAGGTGAGAGAAGCAGTAGCAGTGATGAGAATGGACTCGCAGGAACAGAAGCAGGATCCCTGCCCTGCTTTGCGATTGGCCAGTGTGGTTTCCAGATTTCAGACGGACTTCCAGCCAGAAGCAACGCTGAGGGGGCACTTCTCCTAGCAAAGGGCAGCGGGGTGGGGGTGGGGTGACACAGGGCAGATGGAGCGATGCTCTCAGCTGGCAGCCGCGTGGACGAGTGCGCAGAGGGGCCGGGCCTCAAGGGCCACTTTCTGCTGTGCGGGTGCCTCACTACGACTCCCTTCCCACTCCCTGGCTTCTACCTGGCACCAGTCAGAAAAGTCCTCTTCTGGACGGGGGAGGAAGCTGGGGGCAGAGTGGCAGGACTCGGATAGCTGGCCTGCCCCCAGGCCGTTCCTGAGTCACACGACTCGCCCAGAGTCACAGCGCGCACTGGGTCTGTGGTCACGGCGCCAGGTCGCCCTTCTGGCCAGTCCACAGCTCCCGGAGCTCGACGTGGCAGCCCAGGTCCCGCAGGGCAGCCTTGGCCACGTCCTCACAGTCGCGGTGGGTGGCTCGGGCTCTCGAGATGAGGGCCTCAGCCCCCAGGTCCAGGATGGGCTGTGAGAAGGCTTGGCTGCGGGCCACCAGGTTCCGGATCAGCATGCAGGCCTGTTTCTGGAAGGGAGAGCAGGTCAGTGGCTGAGAGTCGGGGGTGGGGCCCGGGGGTGGGGTCCACCCTGACCTTGGGGTCATCATAACACAACACAACCACTGGCAGCATGCAGCAGGTGCCTAGGCTCTGACTCATCAGGCGAGGCCCATGCCTCCACTTCAGCCTCTTGGCACCCTGGCTGGGCTGACCCCCCAGCTCCCAGGTGAGGAGACTGAAGCTCACAGTGGCCAAGTGTTGGGCAGGCGGGGCTGACTCCTCAGGTGTGGGACTCAAAGTCTCTGAGCAATGTCCTTGAGTGCTGGCAAGAGCCTGGCCAGGAGAGGAGGGCGGGGAGACAGAGGGAAGAGCGGGGCTGTGCCCAGCGTCCATCAGTCAGCACACTGTTGACTCATTCAGTTAGCATCTGGGCCCTCTGCCTCTGCTGGGCAGCAGTTCCAAGAAGCACCCCAACACGGGAAAGCCGGGGAGAAGCAGGTGAAATGAGGGCTTGCCTGGCCAGGGTGGTCAGGAGTGGGCAAGGTGATGGGCCAGCCACGGGTACAGTGTCCTAGAGGGAGCCAAGGCCTCCCGTGGGACTCAGCCTGGTGCGTCTCCAGACCAACCAGGAGGTCCCTGAGTCAGGATGGTATGAAAAGTGGGAGCGGGAGGAGGGTGGGTTTCTGACAAGGGTGTGCATGGCCCTGTCTATGCTTCAGCTTGACTGACCTCCAAAGCAGCAGCCTAAGGTGGGGCCAGGAAGCTTCCATGAATCCCAGCAGAGCCCCATCTGTGGGTCCACCCAACTCCCCCCCACCAATATCCCTCTAAAGAGACTGTTAGGAAAAGGCAAGATCAAATGCAGGAAGACCAACGGAACAGGAGAGAGAACAACAGCGGGCAGAGTTAGGCACATTTTTGGAGGCTGGGATGGAGATGCAGGACACTGGAGCCGAGAAGGAAGGAGACCCTGGAGGCTTGGGTCACGGTGGTAATGGGCCAGGTCAAAGAGGGCCTGCACCCTCCGCTCTGCCCGCCCCAGGACCTGCTGGCGGGCCTCTTGCCCCACCTGCCCACCAGGCTCCCGTCCTCTCCGCCTGTTGCCCATGCCTACTTGGACGCCAGCCTCCTGAGGGTGTGCCTTCATGGCCTGCAGCGCGGCCTGGGCCCCGCCGCCCTCCATGATGACGCGGCTGTTCGCTGGCTTGCGCAGGGCCAGGACGCACAGGGCTGCACAGCTCTGCTCGCACACCTGCAAGGGGGTCACAGGGACGGCTGAGAGGAGGCAGATGACCCCCCACCCCGACCAGCTCCCCCAGTGAGTGCTCTGTGACCTCACTGGGACAGACCACTGTGCGCCTACGTGTGTACCGACCAGCAGTAACGGAAACGATACCAGGATGCACCAACCAAGCTCTTAGGGGTGACAGTCTTGCGCCACCCTGGCCCTCACTCACCCTGCCTTCAGCCGCTGGCTTGCTGGCCTCACCCTAGGCCTGGGCTGGCTTCCCAAGATGGGAAAGGCCATCACGTGCTACAGGTACTGACCTGGCATTCCAGCCGCGTGGCCCCGCCTGTGTGCCCCCGCCCTGGGGTGAGTACCTGGGGACTGGCCAGGTGCCGGGTCATGGCGGCCACAATGGACTCGGTCCCGCCGGCACGGACGATGGCATCTTTCACATCATCGTTGCCTGCAATGGCCCTCAGAGCACTCAGCACCTGCTTCACCAGCTCCTGGAGAGAGAGCAATGCACAGGTTACCCCCAGCAACACCCGGGCATCAGGTGCTTGGTGGCTGGATGGTGGGAGGGGGTCTTGAGGGGGGTGTGGAGCTGTTTCAATGTCTGCTGTCTGAACACACAGGGGACAACTCCGGGGCGTGGAGGCAGCATGGAACAGCAAGCTTATCTATCACTCGCTGTGTAGAGAAGGCAGGGGAAGCTTGGGGAGGTGGGCCGTGTGGTTCTGGCCACCTGCGTCCAGGACAGGCATTTGGATGACTTTGATCACCACCCCCAGACACACAGAGGGGAGTGTGGCTCAGGTCAGCACCCAGAGCACAGGTGGCCTTGCTCAAGCACCACACCCTTCAGCTGCCCCCACCACACCCACTCTGCTTCTCTCACTGCTGATTGAAAATACAAAGGTGCTTAAGGACGGTGAGAGAGGGTGGGTGGGTCTGTCTTCCCCCTAAGCTTTAGTTCCTTCTCACAGGTCCTGACAAGCAAAAACCGAACTTTGATTCTGGGCTCTGCAGACAAGGCCAGCATGTTCTGATGCAAGCCTGTCTGGCTGACCAGGGCCAAGAGGGGCCGAGTTCACTGCGAGACCCAGATCCTTTCCCAGATATCGAGAAAAATGACAGACTGAAATTCAGGCGAGGGATTTCCCTGGTGGTCCAGTGGTTAAGAATTCACCTGCCAATGCAGGGGGCACGGGTTCGATCCCTGGCCTGGAAAGGTTTCACAGGCTGAGGAACAACTAAACCCGTGTACCACAGCTACTGAGCCGTGTGCCCTAGAGCCTGCGCTCTGCAACAAGAGAAGCCACCGTAACGAGAAGCCCATGCACTGCAGCTAGGGTAACCCCGCTCACCGCTGCAACTAGAGGAAGCCTGAGCACAGCAACGAAGACACAGAGCAGCCAAGAGTAAAGAAGGGAAACTCAGGCAAAGGGACTTCACACCCTGAGACAGCTGTGGACGCCCACCTGGTGGTCATTGCAGTCAGCCAGCAGGGCCACCAGGACGCTGAGGCCCCCGAGGTCGACGACCTCCTGGCAGAACTCGTTGCGGACAGCCAGGCGGGACAGGGTGCTGCAGAGCTCACTCAGGATGCTGGGATTGTCGGGGAACACTGCAGAGGGGGGAGGGGAAACCCCAGGGTGAGGAGCGGAGAACCAGCCCTGGCTCTGAGCCAGCACTCCTGCTAGGAATCCCAAATCCCGCTCCGCCAGGGCAGCCTGGCCCCTCTGCCTGGCTGGGTGGCTGCCTGTTGGGGTGGACGATAAGGCAGGGGAGAGGAAGGACCACTGGGGGCTGCCCAGGCCTGCGGTGCCCCCTACTGGCTGTTGGGGAAGACACGGGAATGTGCCTTCCTCTCTGCTGTGCCCCAGATAAATTCCAGAACAACTGATGATCTCGACTAAAAAAAGAAAAACCATAATAGTGCTATAATAAACCATCCGAGACTATTTTTATGATCTTGGGTTGGGAATGACCTTTCTAAGTGCAACAGGACACCTAGAAACTGCAGAAGGACATATGGATAGAGTTGACCCAGGCGAAAATGAAACACAGATGCTGCAGACAAAGTTCAGAGGCACCAGGGAGGATAGGCCTGACTGAGGATGGTGGTGGGGAGGAGGGTTAGGGGGTTGCTGGTAGGGGGGTGGGTGGCGGGTGGGCACAAAGAGCCATAAGAACACAGAGCTCAGCGATGGTCAGTGCATATGGCCCCCTGGCCAGGCCACAGCCCCCAGTGCCTCCATGAACTGTAACCTGTGTGTGTCGTGGAGATACTCTGGAGATGTGGTGACACCCAGGACCAGCTGACTTTTAAGTATAGCAGATGACCCTCGATGGTCTGGGTGGGCCTCGTCCAATCTGCCGAGGGCCTAAAGAGGGAAACTGAGGTCTCCCTGAAGAGGAAGAAGCTTGCTAGTGGCCTATAGTGTTGGCTCCTGCCCAAACCTCAGCCTGCTACTTAAGTCTGAAAGCACCACAACCCCATGAGCCAATTTCTTGCCATAAATCTTCCTGTGTATATATGTATACATGCACGCCAACACACACACACACACACACACACACACACACACACACGCCCCCTACTGGTTCTGTCTGTCTGGAGCACTCTCACTGATATGTGTGTGTTAGTCAGTCAGTCGTGTCCAACTCTTTGCGACCCCATGGACTGAAGCCCACCAGGCTCCTTTGTCCGTGGGATTCTCCAGGCAAGAACACTGGAGTGGGTTGCCATTTCCTTCTCCAATGCGTGAAAGTGAAGTCACTCAGTCATGTCCGACTCTTAGTGACCCCATGGACTGCAGCCTACCAGGCTCCTCCATTCATGGGATTTTCCAGGCAAGAGTACTGGAGTGGGGTGCCATTGCCTTCTCCACTCACTGATATGAACCCCTGTAAATAAACAAGGAAGATGTAACCCACCCCTCAGAAAAGCAGCTCAACTTTGCAGCCAGTCAGGCCCTGTTTTTCCCCCTCTCTGGAGGTGCAGAGGGGAGACTGGGGCAGGCCCCACTTCCCCACAGACAGAGCCAGAGTCGCACACACTGGCCTGGCAACAGAGTCAGAGCCACAGGGCAGGCTGCAAAGGGAAACTCACTCTCCCAGCACCTTCTGTGCGCAAGACCCCAGTCCGGCCTTTTCCAGGGGGTGCAGTGCCCAGGGGGCAGGAGTTCTGGCGCCCAAGTGTCTGTGCTGTGACCTCCTGTGGCTGGCTCATCGGGGTCACCTCAGAGTCAGGCACACGGACATGCACGAGAACTGGTGACCAAGTATGAACTGAAGCGCAAACCTCCCCCTGGGAGCAGCCCCGGTGAGTGCCAGCAACACATCCCCACCTTTGGGAAACAGCACCCTCCTTCTTCCCTTTAAGGAGCCCTCCCATCCCACTCTCAGTCTGTGTTGGTGGACAGAGTCAAGTGCTTCCCTAAATGGTTCTAGAGATGAGCAAGGGATGTGGTCCAGGCCAATGATTGCTGGCTTGGACTCTCCTGTCAAAACTAGGGGTAAAGACAGCATCCTGCTAGGGCTGTCATGTAGGTGGGACTGAACTGACAGATACAACTGGTGCCTGGAGCCAATCATGCTTGAAGCTGTCCCAAACCCCGACTCTTCACCCTCGCCACATCTGCTCCTACCTTTGGCGGCCTCAATGAGCACCTTTAAGCCTCCATTCTCCTGCACGATCATCTTGGCGTGGTCGTGGGCATGGCCAAAGGGCACACGGATGTCGTCGTCAAAGGTCATGACACGCAGGGCCCAGCAGGCCTCGCGGACCACGTCGGCACAGCGGCTGTGCCGGGCGATGGCACCCGTCAGCAGGGGCAGCACGCCAGCCTTCACCAGGCTCTGCCGATTCCGCTCGTGCTTCAGGCAGGCGAGGCGCACGCAGCGGATCCCAGAGCAGGTCACGTGGGCCGATTCAGCGTTGTGGGCCAGCGTGGCCACGAGCAGCTGCAGGCCTTGGGTGTCCAGGAGGTCGGGCTGGCCATCAGTCAGGGCAGACAGGGCATTGAGGGCCTGGAGGAGGAGGCCCCTGTCACCCGCAGCGGCCAACTTCCAGGTCTCCAGGAGGATGGAGTAGGCCCCCTTCTCGGCTGCCAGGAAGCGGCAGGCCTTCTGCTCCTTGCACTGCTCACAGAAGCGGGTGAGGTGTGCGGACACCTCCTGGGGGCGAGAGAGGGCCAAGGACTCCTGCAGGTCATCCAGGGCCTAGGGGACAGGGGAAAACATCAGGGCCAGCTCAGCCCGAGGAAGGTCACAGTGACCGTGCTGGGCCCCGGCGGGATCCCTCTGCCTGGGATCTGGGCCTCGGTGGAAGTGCTGTGGGGCCAGTTCCAGCTGGGGCCGCTTCCACACCTGTGCTTTCAGGGGGCTTGAGAGGCCACAGAGAGAGACAGACAGAGGCCTTACTACCTCAGTGTCCCTGACAAGGAGCCACACACACAGAAGTACAGGCATGAAACGTTCTAGCCCTGGGCGCCAGTGCATGAAGTCCCCACGTGAGACCACCCAGCAGCACCATCCAGCTGAGGTTAGCGAACCCAGAAAAATCACCAGAAACAAGACAACGGCCGTTGTTTGGGGCTGTTTGTTAGGCAGCCATAACTAGCTGACCCACCCACCAACGGCCAGCTCCCTGAGGAAGGTGAAAGCCACCTCCACCGGTTCTGCTCGTATCACATGCCTCCTGCTTGTCTCTCTCCTTCACTCCACAAGTATTTACTGAGCAACTGCCCAGTGAAACCCGACCGTACACACGTGGTTTACCCACGCGCAACTCTAAGCCCTTGGGGGAAAAAATTATAATGAGAGACGACAATCTGAACGGGGCAGACAAGTCTAGTGGCCACTCAGTGCCATGACTGTGGGTCTGCCTCAGCTTGAGGCCACAACGAACCCATGCACCTGGAGCTCATGGCATTATCTGCATCCAGCCCTAAGGGGAGTGGGTCTACAGAGACCATCAGCCCAAACGGCTTAGATTTGGCCTCAACTGCCACGATAGTCAACAATGCCTGTCAGCCAACCCTTGCTGAGCTCAAACTTGTGGATTTAACTAAGCGTATGATATGATGTGGAGAAGGCAATGGCACCCCACTCCAGTACTCTTGCCTGGAAAATCCCATGGATGGAGGAGCCTGGTAGGCTGCAGTCCATGGGGTCGCTAAGAGTCGGACACGACTGAGAGACTTCACTTTCACTTTTCACTTTCATGCATTGGAGAAGGAAATGGCAACCCACTCCAGTGTTCTTGCCTAGAGAATCCCAGGGACGGGGGAGCCTGGTGGGCTGCCGTCTATGGGGTCACACAGAGTCGGACACAACTGAAGTGACTTAGCATAGCATAGTATGATATGATGAAACTGAACATTAAGAAATTAGTTAAAACCAGAATGTGTGACTTGAATAAACGTTTCTTCAAAGATACATATACAAATGGCCACTAAGCACATGAAAAGATGCTCAACATCACTAATCACTGCTGCTGCTAAGTCACTTCAGTCGTGTCCAACTCTGTGCAATCCCATAGATGGCAGCCCACCAGGCTCCTCTGTCCCTGGGATTCTCCAGGCAAAACTACTGGACTGGGTTGCCATTTCCTTCTCCAAAGCATGCATGCATGCTAAGTCACTTCAGTCGTGTCCGACTCTGTGCGACCCTATGGACAGCAGCCCACCAGGCTCCTCTGTCCACAGGGTTTTCTAGGCAAGAATACTGGAGTGGGTTGCCATTTCCTTCTCCCACTAATCACTAGGGAGATGCAAATCAAAACCACAATGAGACACCATCACACCCATGAAGGTGGCTACTGTTACAACAAAGAAACAGAAAATAACAAGTGTTAGCAAGGATGTGGCAAAAACTGGAACCCTGTGTGCTGTTGGTGGGAATATAAAATGGGACAGCTGCTATGGAAACCAAGTTCAGTGGTTCCTCAAAAAAGTAAACCAAGAGTTCCAGCAATTCTAGACACATACCCCAAAAAACTGAAAACAGAAGCTCAAAAATATGTTGGTACACCTATGTTCACAGCAGCATTATTTACAACAGCCAAAAGGCAGAAGCAACCCAAATGCCCATCAGTGAGTGAATAAACAAATGTGGTGTTTCCATAAATGGAATATTATTCAGCCACAAAAAGAAAAGAAATTCTGACAAGTAGTACAACACAGATGTACCTTGAGGACATCAAGCTAGGTGAAATAAACCAGTCACAAAAGGACGAATACTGTATAATTTCCCTTAGGTTCACATCCAGGGCTGCCTCCTCCAGCTTCCCTTTTTATTACTACTTTCTTTTGCCGCTAGGTGAGTCACTTTTTCCTCTTTGGATCTCAGTTTTCCCATCTGTTAAATGGGGATGATAACCCCACTGTTGCAGGTATCTTTGGGCTAATAACTGAGATGGCACAAAGCAAGTGCCTGGGATAGAACTGAATTCACAGATGGTTCTCAATAAACACTAGAACTTTCTGCTGTTTTACCAACAGCTTACCAGTTTGATGGATGACCTTAAGGAAATAAAGACTGAACTCTGTGAGCTGTATTTTCCTTGTTTGGGCCACGGTAAAGTGAGGGCAGGCTCTGGGTCTCTGTTCACCCATCAGAAAGCCAGGGATGACGTACTTACCTCACACAGGCCAGTTTAAGTGTGACGCGGAGGGGCTGTAATGTGCCAGTAAACAGTGGATGCACAATAAGTGACAGCCTATGATTGCACTCTCTTTTCCTGGGATTCTTGCCCATTTTACTGAGCAAATTCAGAGCTTGGAAGGCCCAGGAGAGGTTCCTCCAGGGGGCCCTCCACCCCAAGGCTCCCAACACCAGGACAAACACGAACACTGTCCACCCCTTAGGCCTAGAGGGCTGTCCGTTCCCTGTCCACTCTGTCAGCTCTAATCCCACAATGTCACATGTGGGTGGGTGGGCAGAGCATGGGGGGCCCCCACGAGGCCCTCAGACATTGACTCAGGAAACCCTAGCTGCCCACTCAGGCTTGCCTGTGCTTGCTGGGCTGGCTTGGACCTTCTGAGTCTGTGCCTGCCATCTGGAAACACGGAAAAAGGTGATCCTGACAGAGTAATGAGGTGACGCAGGATCACACACGTGAGGCCCACGTGGGCTGCCCTCTCCTACCTGCAGGATGTCATGTATCGGATCCTGGGGTCCATCCGCAGAGACTTTTGGAGTCATCTTTACAATGTTGCTCAGATCAACCCCTGTGGGAGGGCGGGGAAGTCAGGAAACAAGAGACGGTCGTCAACCCTGCGGGCCTGCAGCAGTCACACCTGGTGTCCCTTCAGCTGGGACCACCCTACTCTGGAGGCCTTCTGGGATCTGCACAGCTCTCCAGCCCACCCCTCCCTGCCTGGGCAGGGCCCAGCAGCCATGCCTACATGGGGTGTGGGGTCTCTGCACCTTGGCCCTGTCCAGCCAATGGGGGGCAGAGGAGCAGTGAGGATGCACGCCAGTGCTGCGGTGAGGGATGCACTATGCCTGGTGGGCTCAGAGGGGAGTGCAACCTGTGGTCTCCTCCCTGGGGGCTCCAACGGGTCTTCACCCTGGCTGCATCCCACCCTTGCTGGCAGACCCAGAAGAGGCCCCCACTGTGCAGAACACACAGGTGTTCTAGGTGCCCCTCCCGTCCCTGTCCAGTGTTTAGTCCCTACTCTGTGCCCAGGGTGCCAGCTCCTGACCTGGAAGGTTGGATCCCTGGACTTCCTTGCCCTCTGGTGTCTGACTGGGTTGGCCAATGGGAAGCTGGATCTGAGAGCAGAGGCAGGAGTGGGAGGATAGGGTGTTCATTCCCAGGTTCCTGCCTCTGCCTCTCAGGTGACCCCCATCCCTTGCATGGCCTGTGGTGGGAGGGGGGAGGTCCTGCTGTGGGCAGCACAGTCTCCCAACCCTGCCCACATGACTGCAAACAGCTCCCTCCTAACCATTCTCCTCCATGGTCTGGCTAGGGCATGCTACCTGTTTTCAGAGGCTGGTGACCAATACCCCTTCTGCCTCCGTGAACTCACACTGGGGTGCAGTGGGGGCAGGGTGGCAGGTGGGCCTGTTTCTTTGGAGTGGGGTCAAGAAAAGTCTCTTCAAGGAAGCGACCATTGAAATGAGACCCACCTAGAAAGACCCAGCCCTGTAGATGTCAGGGTGCGGTCAAGGCAAGTAGAGGGTAGGCATCAGCGAGGTGGGAGGGGGTGGCTAGCCTGCCTGGGGCACAGTGTAGAGAGAGGACAGTGCCCAGGGCAGTCATGCCAGGAAGGATGTGCTCACGGCAGGACACCACTCTTTCACACATTAGGCACCATGGATGGGACTTCCCTGGTGGTCCAGTAGTTAAGGCTCCATGCTCTAGACGCAGGGAGCGTGGGTTTGATCCCCGGTCAGAGAACTTGGATCCCACGTGCCAAGTGGGGTGGCAACAACAACAGCAAAAAGAGCCGTGGACTGAAGGTGACTCAGGCGAAGAGCTAGACCGGCGCTGAGACCCAGTCGCACTGCCCTACCTTGTGATTCGAACTGCTCCACGGCCTCTCTCACCGCCTCCTCTGGCCCCATCTCAAACTCCTGGATGTTCTCTCGAACAGCTGCGTCAAAGGTCTCCTGGGTGATGCGCTTGGAGGCCATCTTTATCTCCTCCACGTGGGGCCAAGGACACCCAGCAGCTGCTCTCAAGCTGAAAAGGTAGACGCTAGACTTGTTGAGGGTCAGAGGGCAACCAAGAACCTGGCCACCACCTAGACAGCACCTTCCAAGGGGCCAGAACCTGTACTGTCCTGGAAGAATCCTAACAGCCTGAGTCACATGAAAGGGTGATATCCCAACAGCCATAGGACGCCTGAAAGTACAGAAGAAGGCAGGTAGTTTAGTGCATTTTATCTCAATGGGGCATGTTAATATAACGGATGCCCTTATGGTAAAAAGTTGCTGCTGTTGTTTAGTTGTTAAGTTATGTCCGACCCTTTTCAACCCTATGGACTGCAGCCTGCCAGGCTCCTCTGTGCATGGAATTCTCCTGGCTAGAACACTGGAGTGGGTTGCCATTTCCTTCTCCAGGGGAATCTCCTGGGCCCAGGGATCGAATCCCCATCTCCTGCATTAGCAGGTTGATTGTTTTACTGCTGAGCCACCAGGGAAGCTCCAATAGTGAAAAGCAGCAGTAGTAAAATAAAGCTAAAACAGTATCTTAATAATACATGTTGTGGAATTTCCCTGGTGGTCCAGTGGCTAAGACTCTGCACTCTCAGGGCAGGGGGCCCGGTTTTGATCCCTGATCAGGAAACTAGGTCCCACGTGCTGCAACTAAGACTTTGCATGCCAGCATTAAAAAGCCCACTTGCCACAGTGAAGACCAAAGGTTCCTCCACAGCTGAGACCCGGAGCAGCCAAATGCATAAATAGTTAAAGAGTGATAATAATATTAGGGCGTACGTTATGTGATTATATTATATTGTTTAATATAACGTTACACTACTCTATTATACAGTTATGCACTTTAATATAATTATATAACGAAATAACATTATCATAGCATACCATGGCACTAATAAAATATAAATGAAATTAATACTGATGTTAAATAATTAAAACTAATATTAAATCATACCTATTGCTGCTGCTGAGTCGCTTCAGTCGTGTCCGACTCTGTGCGACCCCATAGACGGCAGCCCACCAGGCTCCGCCATCCCTGGGATTCTGCAGGCAAGAACACTGGAGTGGGTTGCCATTTCCTTCTCCAATGCATGAAAGTGAAAAGTGAAAGTGAAGTCACTCAGTCGTGTCCGACTCTTAGTGACCCCATAGACTGCAGCCCACCAGGCTCCTCCGTCCATGGGATTTTCCAGGCACGAGTACTGGAGTGGGGTGCCATTGCCTTCTCCAAAATCATACCTATTACTTATTACTTTTTAGACTTTTAAATTACTTTTATTTATTTTTTATTACTACTAATAAATAATAAGTAAATTAGAAGCTAATAGAAATAGTTACCTGTAAGAGGAGGTAGAGAAAAGGGTGGTGAGAGCAGGAATAAAAGCTGGATTATTCTCTCTTAACGTACCTTGCTTTAGAGGGTTGAATTTGGAACTCAGGTAAATGATTTATGTGATTAAGAAAAGGAATATGCCAAAATAAAAATAAAAGCAACCCCTAAAAATTAACAGCAGAATGAAACCCATGAACCTAACGGTATGTCTATGTGGGTGAGATCATTTCAGGCAATTTTAAAACACAGTGATATGACTGCATATTCTACCTGGGATCTACCCTAAAGATGAAAGTGAAAGTGAAAGTTGCTCAGTCACATCCGACTCTTTGCAACCCCATGGACCTGTGGAATTCTCTAGGCCAGAATACTGAAATGGGTAGCCTTTCCCTTCTCCCAGCCAGGGATCTTCCCAAACCAGGGATCAAACCTAGGTCTTCCACACTGCAGGCAGATTCTTTACCAGCTGAGCCACAAGGGAAGCCCAAGAATACTGGAATGGGTAGCCTATCCCTTCTCCAGCAGATCTTCCCAACTCAAAAGATAGAACTGCAAAAGAAAATCTTCAACAGTTTTCAGTAATCATGTTATTGGAAACCTCATTAGTAATATTATTTGGAAATGATTATAGATATAGTAAATAAGTAATGATGTTTATATCATGAATAATCAGCATAAAAGAAAATAAGATTTTAACAAAATCAGAGAAGTAAAAACTCAGAACTCCTACATTTGAATTGGAAATACGACATGAATTCATTTTCTCTTAAGCAAATAAAGAACCAATTTTCTATTAATATGAACTGAAAATGCCTGGAGAAAGTAATACTACCATGCAGCAGTGAGCACCCGGAACACCAACTGTGGTCTCTACCATTTCCCACCGAAGAACCAGGGCTCTTAGAGTAAGAGGTGATTCCAGTTTTAGGCAGGAAACAGGCCAGAGGAGTCAGGAGCATCAAGTGGGCCCAGAAAGCGAAGAAGCATCTAAAGACCACTGGCATCATGTCAAAGGACTCAGGAGCCAACCCTCTGGGGCACCTGCTAGCTAAAGATGGGATAAGTGAGCATCAAAAAAAAAAAAAACTACTGAGGCCACAAGCCGCAACGAAGATCCCGTGTTGCTGCAATGAAGACCCCAGGCACCCAAATAAACAAGTATTTAAAAAAAAATTTTTTTAAAGGACACTCTCTTATACATTCACAGCAAAACTGAAATCTAACACTGACAATGATGCTATTTTCTAACATACAGTTCACAACGGACTATCTTGATTACTGTAATATGGTCTTTTAGAACACTTTTGTTTTTCTCAGGTCCTGGGTGCATTCCAGAATCATGTGTCACAGAAAGCACAGAAACTGTGATAGGGAGATGAGGGCAAAGATGGCAGTGGGCCAGTGGCACGGGCGTGTGCGAACGTGGGCCGTGGGGGGACAAGCCACCCAAGCCCTCACTTGTCTCTGTGCAGGCAGCGCAGGATGTGACTGTTCCACCTGTGTTTGGGCAGAAGCTCAGGGTCAGGTGGGGGAGGACAGGCTCCAGGGCAAGCGGGAGCAGTGGGGCTGTTGGTCAACTCTCACGTGTGACACAGGACAAAGAATCTGCCTCACAGAATGTAGCGAAAATCCAACCCACCAATTTCAACAAAGCACCGAGAACAGGACCTGGCACAGAGCTCAATTAACATCACTTAGTTATTCTTTTCCTCTTTTGCTTAAGAGGCACTTCGGCCTCAGTTCCTTAGGGGGTAGGGGATTTTAGGGACTTAAACATCTTGCCTCTCTCCCTTGCAGATCTCCCCGTCTTTATTTCCCAGAACAGGGAGCCTGTTCAGCGGTTGCTAAGGACTTCCAAATCAAAGCTGGAAGAAAAGAATAAGGATTTTCTGTTTCAAGATAGAGTTTCTCCAACTTGACAGTCTGTGCTGCAATGAAAGATCCCGCATGACAAAGTGAAGATCTTGGTGCTGGAGCTAAGACCCGATGCAGCCAAATAATTTTTTTTTTTTTTTTTTTTAAGATACAAGAATTTCTCAGTGGGGAGCCTGCTCTGGTGAAGGTAATGGGTCCTGGCCAGCTCTGGGGCTGGGTGCTACTGGGGAGACTCTGCTTCTGGCTCTGCCACCACATGTTGCTTCCACCACCTTGGCCAGGCTTCAGACCCAAGTGGGCCAATGATGAGAGGCCACTGGGTCACAGAAGAAATCATAAAGGGGAATGTCATTGTGTCTACTTTAAGGATGACGAATCTGAAGCTCAGAGAGGCAGCAAGAAACCCGGCCAAGACCCTGTTCTGTCTCATTAACACTTTCCCTCCACCTAGCTTCTCTGCAGAGCTTCCACCTGCTTGTCCAGGCTGCCTCCTCACGGGAGCCTTCCCTGGCTACTCAGACAGAGCCTGTGTACCCTCGGCTCTTCCCAACTCAGGAACCTCTCTCTGCCCAGCCCTGAGACCCCTGGGCAAGGGAGGTCAGTGCCTGGCTCTGGAACCACCACTTATGAGTCCTTCGAGGTCCCCTAGGTCCAGCACAACCTGTGTGTGGGGCTGGGGGCAGAGATGAAAGTACAGAGCTGGAGCTCATGAGAAAGATGGTGCCTGGGAATGGTCATCTGGGAGTTACCTGGGGAACAGCGCAGGCCAGGAAAGGAGAGAAACAGCATTGCCAGCCTTCACGCTGCGTCCAAGGCAGGCTGGGCCCCAATATTCACTGCAGCACTATTTACACCAACCAGGACCTGGAAGCAACCTAGACGTCCATCAGCAGTTGAATGGATAAGGAAGTTGTGGTACATAGACATGATAGAATATTACTCAGCTATAAAAAGGAAAGCATTTGAGCCAGTCCTAATGAAGTGGATGAATCTGGAGCCTATTATACAGAGTGAAGTGAGAAAAAGAAAGATAGATACTGTATGCTGCTGCTGCTGCTAACTCGATTCAGTCGTGTCCAACTCTGTGCGACCCCATAGACGGCAGCCCATCAGGCTCCCCCGTCCCTGGGATCCTCCAGGCAAGAACACTGGAGTGGGTTGCCATTTCCTTCTCCAATGCATGAAAGTGAAAAGTGAAAGTGAAGTCGCTCACTTGTGTCCGACTCTTAGCAACCCCATGGACTGCAGCCCACCAGGCTCCTCCGTCCATGGGATTTTCCAGGCAAGAGTACTGGAGTGGGGTGCCATTGCCTTCTCCAATATTAATGCATATATATGGAATTTAGAAAGATGGTAATGACGATTCTACATGCAGGGCAGCAAAGGAGACACAGATGTAAAGAACAGACTTTTGGAGAAGGCGAGGGTGGATGATTTGAGAAAACAGCATTGAAACATGTTTATTACCATATGTGAAATAGATGAACAGTGCAAGTTTAATGCATGAAGCAGGGCACCCAAAGCCAGTGCTCTGGGACAACCCAGAGGGATGGGGTGGGGAAGGAGGGGGGTTCAGGATGTGGGGACACATGTATACCTGTGGCTGATTCATGTTGATGATGTATGGTAAAAACCATCACAATATTGTAAAGCAAGTATCCTCCAATTAAAATAAATAATTTTTTTTTTAAAGGTATGCTAGGGAGAAGGGAGTTACCAAGGCTCCCAACTAACAGCCCGCTTCCCTCTCTAAGCCACCGTTCTGCTTATCAAGAAAACAGTGCCCTGACAAACCAGGGGCCCTGAATGATTAATCCTCCTCCGCCTGCCACACCCACCTTGGTTCAGGTGGCATCACCTGCTTCCTCCCAGTCGTACCCAGTGCCTCTGTTCTCCACGAGGCAGCCAGAGGGTGAATGGAAAGCAGAGACCATCTCACTTACTTAAAACCCTGAAGTGGCTTCCCAGCCTTCTCTGAACAAAATCCAGTCTCCTTACCAACACTTGCCTTACCTAGACCTTCTCACCTGTGCCTTCCTGCTTCTTTCTCATTCTTCCCAGCTACCCGAGGGACATCCTTCATAAAGCAGGCCCCGCTTTCCTACTCTCTCTTATTATTTTAACATATCTGAACATGGAGTGAAATGTTTCTTCTATTTATTTGCTTTTACTGCCCTACCCTCCTCCCCAATGAAATTTAATCTGCATGAGAGCTGGGGCTGGTTTTATTAAATACCCCGACTACCTAGGATGCGGCCGGGCATGCAGCAGGCACTCAGTACATACATAAGCAGTGAAAAATGAATACATGAAAAGAAAACGACAGACAGAAGAGTGGGCAATTTTGTCCACGGGCGGCTTCCGTAAGTCTATCATTTACCCAAAGCTAAGTCCTCGCGGGGCGCGTCCCCGTCACTAATCCGAGCCCGCGGCGTCCACTCCCGGCTCCTCGCGCGAGGGGGGCTCGGCGGCCGCTGCTTCTCACCCGGTCTTCGGGGGCACGTGGGGAAAGGGTGCGGTTCGCGGCGGTCTCCGGCTGCACCGCCCCTGGTCCCTTTCGGCCGCCGTACGTGCGCAGGCGCGCTGGCGAGGGCGCGCCTCGGCCTCCGTCAGCCCTGTGAGCCGCTCCCGGGGTGACCAAGAGTGACCGCGAGTACAGGTAAAGCTGAGAGAGCCAACAGGTTTGCGGCGGCGGCGTCTCTGTCGCCTTTTTCGGGTCGCTTCCCGTCGCCGCCGGTCCAGGGAGAGAAATTTTTTGCCTCGAGAGTGTCTGCCTTGAAGGTTGGGCAGTGCGCCTGCGCGAGAGGCTTTGGCGGCGGCCGCCTGCGCCTGTACCTTGAGGCTCGGCCGCGGCCTGCGCCTGCGCGGCGCGGCGCTGCGGAGACCGTTGGCTTATTTGCATGTCCCCGCCTCGCGCGGTGGCGGCGGCGGGTGAGGAGCCTGAGGCGGTGGCGGGGGCGGCTCCGCGCGCGGTGGGCTCGGGGTGAGGCCCGGGCTCGGGGTGAGGCCCGGGCCCAGGCGTTGTTGGCGGGTGGGCCCGGGGGTTGGGGGTTTGGGCTCGATCCCGGGAACCCCGGGTCTCCACGATGGCGCAGCGGGCTCGGCCCTCGGACTGCGCGGCGGACGCATAGCGGCCGGGTCGGCCTGGGGGGCGATCTGCGGCCTTCGAGGCCCGACGCCCCCTTTTCTTTGACCTCAAAGGCCGGGAGGAGGCGGGCCGTGCCTGAATGGGTTCATTCGTTCGTTCATTCATTCAGCCTGAGCCGGGAGCGGCCCCTCTCGTGGGGTGATAACGGCGGCGGGGCTCCGACTCCGCCTCTTTAGACATTTTTTTTAACTGGTTCGGTCCCCACAGCAACCTCTACCAAGAGCTGCCGGTTTAGATGGGGAAGCGGAGGCACGGAGAGGTTAGATCACTTAAATTGATCCTGGACCACCTGGCCGGGACACCCTGCCCTTCTATAGCAGAGAACAAGGGGGCCAGGGAAAAGGCCTGAAGGATAGGGAAAGGGGGTAATGGTGATAAGAAATGACTGTCAGGCAGGGGCAGGCTTGGGTTTTGAGGTTGGAGGCTTCTAGATGGAAGGAATATCTTGCTGGTAAGCCACCACTGGATTTCTCAATATAGCTTCTCAGTCTTTTTCTAATCAGTCTTCAGGGCTTTGTCCCCACAACCAGTGCCCTGTTTCCCAGGTTCCAGCCCAGGCTGGTTGACCTTGAATGGGTCACTTAGCCTGAACCTCCCTTCTGCACTTCTGTGTAATTTCATTCATAAGAGGCCCCACTTGTTTATTGGGTTGTTGCAAGAAGTGTTGTGGGAGTCCCTCGCCTTCAACAGGAGCTGGCACAGAGTAAGCTCTGTCAGGGATTTCTCCCCTCACTTGCTGAGATGCCTCTGTCAGACGGGAAGTTAGCTCTCAGAGCCTCTTCGCCATGTCTGTGAAATAGGAAAATGGAAATGGGAAAAATCATGTCTTTCCTAAACATTGTTTGCAAAGATTTATGCTCCTGTTGTGTGTGTTGCTTCATACAGCCTCCGGGAGACAGAGCTGCTTTTATAGCGCTTCTTTTAAGGAATTCTGAGAAAATGGCCTCAGAGAAAGAAGCAAAATAGATTGTCCAAGATCAACAGCATTGTCTTACTCCTTCTTAGCCAACACACACCTGTGAGGTTATGTGGGCAGAGCTCCCCTTAAAATAAACCGGCCTTCTTCTGAAGTGCCATGCCAGATTATGGATCACTGCTTGGTTACTCTTAGGATTAAGTGGAATAGATCAGGCTTTGTGGGCATTAGTTGTCACTCTTAGTGTCTTTTTCCCCCTCTTCTCATTACAGGTCAGAGAAACATGGCAGCAAGGAGAATTGCACAGGAGACTTTTGATGCTGTATTGCAGGAAAAAGCTAACCGATATATGGACCCCAGTGGTGAGGCTGTAGGTGAAACTCTTCAGTTTAAAGCTCAAGGTAAATTAAAGTACGTGGTTTTGGGGGGAGTGACGTGGGTGGGTGGAGCATGTATTTAGAATTGGGGCCCAACCTGCAACTCCTCGGATTTTACCTTCTTAAGTGGAGATAAAATTTTCTCTTGATCCACCTGTTAAATCATTATGTAGAAGGAGGTATTGTCATCATCCAGAGCTTCTCCCCAGACACCCTGCCCCACCTAAAGAAGGGTTCTTAAATAAATTGCCTGACTGCATGCCCACTATCACTACCCAGGTTTGAGCTCTTATCAGGTCTTACCTGGATTATTGCAGTAATCTCCTCCTGAAATGTCTTTCAGTTCCTGGCTTCATTCCCTCAAATCTTCTCTCCCCACAGACCTGTTAATGCTAACTTTGCAGGACCAAGGCCAAGCTTAGGCTCCTGGGGCTCCCTATTTTGGTTTTACATCCTCAGATAAGTGCAGGAGCAGCCAAGTAACTGGTATGCAAGACAGGAGGGCCTTGGAGCCTTGTGGAGCTGCTTAATGTAGGCCCTGCCTGAAAACGTTCCTTTTGCAAAGTTTTGAAGCATCCTGTCAGCAGGATAAAAGATGGTCCTAGTGTAAATGGCAGGACAGCCTGGAGGCCCCACCCCACAGTGCATGAGGCTCCTAGCTCTCATCCTCTGCCTTAGGCCTGTTGTTTCACCGATACTGTGTGCCTGTCTGTGTTGTGAATCCCTCATCTCAGCTCTGTGTGATTAACTCCCTCAGTAAGACCTGGCCCACAGGTGTCTTCGCGCAGGAGGCCCTGGTAGGCCTGGAGGTGATTCACACCGAGTCCTTGGTCCCCTGCTGTGGGCTGGCCCCTCCAGGCCGCCTCTGGGCCTGTGCTGTGTGCTGCTGCCCCAGCCCTGGAGCCAGGCCTGCTGTGGAGAAGGCTTCCTCAGTGTTGGCTGGATGAGTCTGAGTGCTTGGGGTGGGGATAACTTATTATGTGCTTTGGACCCAGAGAAACTGAGGCTTGGAAGCTGTCTCCAAAGTCTGAGTTTTCAAAAATTGTATAAGCAGCAGACAAAACCTTTCCTGTTACAAAAGATTGGAAGGATTAAGTAGTTAAGAACAGAATGTCAGGACTTCCCTGGCCATCCAGTGGTTAAGACTCCACACTCCTAAGGCAGGGTTTGATCCCTGGTTGGGGAACTGAGATCCCACATGCCACACTGCAGGGCCAAAGAAAAGAATAGGATGTAAAAAGCCTCTTTGCTGCTTCCTTATTCCTCGGAAGTAACCGTATCTGTGGTGGTTTGTGCATCCTTTAATTCTTTTAGCCATATATGAATCCTGAATACTTCATGTGTTTTTATATATATACACATGTATGTGTGTGTACATACGTATATATGTGTACGTAAAAACACATGTACGTGTATCTATGTATGTATATATATATATTTGGAGATTTCAATTGGTTTATCTTGTCTAGAGACTCAAACACTAACACATATCTTAAGTTACCTCAAGAAAGGTTGGGGGAGGGGGAGACTGTGAACCCAGTAGGACACTAGATGGTTCTGGAACCATCTCTGTGTCATAGAGCTGCATCGGTCAGCCTTTCTCTGTCTGCTGCATTTTTCTGAGGCCTTGTAAACCAGGTCCTATTGGGCAGAATCCAGCCACCACTCTTCCTCTAATGCTCCCACCGTAACCAGGCCATCGGAAACCATCAGTATCTGGATCATCTTGGTGGACTCCTTGCTGGAACTTCCACTCTTGTCCCTTGCAGTCTGTTCCCCACACAGCAGCCAGTGAGGTCATCCTTTTGCTTCAAACCCCCCATGGCTTTCTGTCTCATTCATAGTAAACTCTGGAGTCCTGTCAAGGGCCTGGCTTGATCTGGTTTGCACCCACTTCTGTTTGCATCTCCTGTCATAGTAATTCACTAATTTTGCTGCACATTAGAATCCTTTGGGGGCTTTTTAAAAGTCCTAATGCCCAGGTCACATCTCATCCTAGTTAATTAAGTCAGGATGCCCCAGGCCTTCAGTGTGCAGGAGAATCTAGGTGCTGCACCGCTTTGTCCCTCCTTCCCTCTTCCATTCTCACCACATTTGTCCTGTACTCATCTCAGGGCTTAGTCCTCACACTCCCTCTACCTGGTAGGCTTTCCCCATAACTGCACATTCTGACCCCTCACGCCAGGCCTCTGCTACTCAGATACATTGTTGTTAGAGCTGCCCACCTGACCAGCCTGTTTAAAAATGGCTTTCCCTCTTCACATTCCCACCGGTTTGGCATTTCCTTACACCTGAAGAATTTTTTGTTTATTATTTGGCTTCCTCAACTGAAAAGTCCAGGAAAGTAGGGACTTTGCTGTGTCTTCCCTGCTATAACTTCAGGGCCTAGATCAGTGCCCATATACAGTAGGTGCTTAGTAAGTAGTTGTTGGACAGATAAACTTGGATTTATTCAAAGGTCTTGTTTCCTGTGGCCTGTTGACCCGTCACTACTTCCTGGCATCTTTCTCTCTCTTTTATGACTGACTTTTTGACTAGGTAATAGATTCTGGTTCAGAAAGTAAGAAAGGTGCTCTGTACAGATGTCCCCCTGAGGCCCTCTGTTCCTGTGTGCCTATAGTTCTCTTCTGTTTTTGACTTCTTACGGTTTCTTTCTTCTTTTTGGCTGCCATGCTGCATATGGGATTTCAGTTTCCTGACCAGGGACTGAACCCAGGTTCTTGGCAGTGAAAGCGTGGAGTCCTAACCACTGGACTGCCAGGGAATTCCCCTTACATTTCTTTATGCGTGAATGAACACATGCAAACATAGTTTCCTATTTTTCTCATTTCTGCACGGTGGAGGACAAAAGCACGCACTGTTCAGTTTCCACTGTGGTTTCTGCTGTCATGGCCTGTTTAACTTCTGCCTTCCCTCTTGTTTGCTCAGTCTCTCTTCAGGTATTGGTTGGCTTAACGACCCTTTCTGGGGGAGCCTGTCAGCCGCCTTTGGATCAGGTGCTCAGCTAAGGTCCGGCCAGCAGTGGTGGGTGCAGTGTCAGATGTAGCTCCCACCTCAGTGGCACTGTGGGCCGAGAGTTCCTCATGGGAAGCAGGGGAGGCAGGCAGCCTCTAGAAAACCTGTCTGCTGTGTGATAGAAGTAGAAATACACAAGCGTTCTGGTCACAGTAAAGACGACCAGGTTATTTGGGAACCAAATGCCCATCCCTGAGTCTAAAAGAAGGCTTGTAAAACAGAAAGTGAAGTGAAAGTGAAAGTTTCTAGTTGTGTCCAACTCTGCGACCCCACGGAACTCTCCAGGCCAGAATACTGAAGTGGGTAGCCGTTCCTTCTCCAGGGGATCTTCCCAACCCAGGGATCAAACCCAGATCTCCTGCATTGCAGGCAGATTCTTTGCCAGCTGAGCCACCAGGGAAGCCTTGTAAAACAGGTAGGGCAAAGGATCTGGCTGAGTGAGCAGCACTGCTGCCTAGCCTCCCTGGACTGTCGTCAGGCCAGAGGCCCAGTACTCATAGCCCTTCTGTTTGCATAAGTAGAAACCTAGGTTTTTAAGTGAAACCACACATATTTTCCATGTGAGTTTCTAAAATGCACTCTGACTGGGAAAGCACCCTGCTGGTGGTCTGCAGATCACCCACTTGCAGCCTCTGGTCTGACACGTACCTTTGTGTTTCTTTTTGGATTGCTTATTTCAGATCTTCTAAGGACAGTCCCAAGAGCCAGAGCAGATATGTTTGATGACATTCACAGTGACAGCAGGTACACTCTGGGTGCATCTGTAACTCATCCTCGAGACACTGGGAGAGAAGGCCTGAGAGGTGATATATTTCCAGGACCTTCCTTCAGGTCAAGCAACCCTTCTGTAAGTGAAGACAGCTACTTTCGCAAAGAATGTGGTCGGGATCTGGAATTTTCCCACCCTAACTCCCGAGACCAGGTCTTTGGCCACCGGAAACTGGGACATTTCCGTTCTCAGGACTGGAAATTTGCACTCCATGGCTCTTGGGAACAAGACCTTGCCCACTCAGTTTCTCAAGAATCCTCTTGGTCACAGGAGTATAGTTTTGGCCCTTCTGCATTACTGGGGAACTTTGGCTCCTCCAGGCTGATTGAGAAAGAGTGCTTGGAGAAAGAGAGTCATGATTATGACGGAGACCGTCCAGGGGAGGCAGACTCTGTGCTCAGGGGCAGCAGCCAAGCCCAGGGCAGAGGCCGAGGCCTAAACCTTGCCGACCAGGAGGGTGCTGTCTTGGGAAAGGGGGAGACTCAAGGCCTGCTCACTTCTAAAGCAGGGGTTGGGAAACTTGTCATGCTGAGAAACGTGAGCACGAAAAAGGTACCCACTATGAGTCGTATCACTCCCAAAACTCAGGGCACTAACCAAATCCAGAAAACCACCTCAAGTCCTGACGTGACCCTGGCGACCAACCCAGGGACAGAAGAGGTCCAGTTCCCTACCCGGAAAGTCCCTCTGGGGCTTGATCTGAAGGATGTCCGGCTCCCCAGGAGAAAGATGAGCTTCGACATCATAGATAAGTCAGATGTCTTCTCAAGATTTGGGATAGAAATAATAAAGTGGGCAGGATTCCACACCATAAAAGATGATGTTAAATTTTCCCAACTTTTCCAGACTCTCTTTGAACTTGAAACAGAAACCTGTGCTAAAATGCTCGCCTCATTCAAATGTTCCTTAAAACCAGAGCACAGAGATTTTTGCTTTTTTACTATCAAATTTTTAAAGCACTCCGCTTTGAAAACACCCAGAGTTGATAACGAGTTTTTAAACATGCTTTTAGACAAAGGTGCTGTGAAGACCAAAAATTGCTTTTTTGAAATCATAAAGCCCTTTGATAAATACATAATGAGACTACAAGACCGGCTGCTGAAGAGTGTCACGCCCCTGCTCATGGCCTGCAATGCCTACGAGCTGAGTGTGAAGATGAAGACCCTCACTAACCCCCTGGACTTGGCTATTGCCCTGGAGACCACCAATTCTCTCTGCCGGAAGTCTTTAGCTCTTCTGGGACAGACATTCTCCTTGGCCTCTTCCTTCCGGCAAGAGAAAATCCTGGAAGCCGTTGGCCTCCAAGATATAGCTCCATCTCCTGCCGCATTTCCAAACTTCGAGGACTCGACTCTGTTTGGGAGAGAGTACATCGATCACCTGAAGGCCTGGCTGGTCAGCAGTGGGTGTCCACTCCAGGTGAAGAAAGCTGAATCCGAGCCAACCCGAGATGAGGAGAAAGCTGTTCCTTCTACAAAACCTGAAATTCAGGCCCAGGCACCGAGTGGTCTGAGTGATGGTAAGGACAGCAGCGACAGTTTCTGTTTGTTGTGATTTGTTTGCTTTTTTGTAATGTCTCTCACTTTCTGATATTTGTACATAGAAGTTCTTTAGCCAGTTGGAAACAAATCAGAATTTTAGGAGAAAACTCACAGTGACTGCCACTCATTCATAGATGCCTGCCACTCATTCTCTAAGTATTGCTTTACTATCTGGGTTCTTTGTATCACCTTACAGCCAAGGTTAAGAAGCCTTGTTCCAAAAGTATCCCTTCTCTGACCCGCCCCCCCACCTGCCAGCCCCGAGTTATTACTTGAAAGTAAATACAGGCCACAGTCTCCAAGGATCCCCCAGGCTTCCGAGGGGAAGAAATCACAAACCCAGCCCCTCCTGTGCTGGGATTAAGGGGATATAGGAGAGGCCCCAGCCCAGCATGGGAGTCAGGAAGGTTATTTCTGAACTGTTGTGAGGGCTAGGTGATGGAGGCACCTTTTCACCTGCTCACTTTTCTAGATTAGCTAGAGGTTGAGAGATCACTTCAGTATACCTGGTAACCTGCAGTTAACGAGTTGGCTCACTGGGGAGGGGAAAGACAAAGAAGGTAATAGAAGTAGAAGTGACTGGCTGTGTAGTGTCCCTTTCCCTCCCCCTGTGCTCCCAGGATGGATGTTTTCACAGCCCAGAAAGCCCAGAAGTCATGAGCACACATAGTGGCCATTGAGGAAGTCCTTTTTTCCTCTGATATAGTTTTTGGCTTCCATTGCTCCAGTCAAGTTGTTAAGTTGCATTTGTCCCTGAATCTCCTCAGTCTTCACCCTTGTGGAGCCCTGACTGCCACAGGCACTGGGTAGGTCCCTCCGTGGATGGGCGGCCACACCTATTGCCAGAGAGGGAGCCTTTCAGAAGTGAGCTCAGGGCTGAAGTGGGAACTCTTCCCCACATCCCCCAAGATAGTGGGGTGGAAAGTCTGTGGAACAGTGATACTGAGGAATGAAAAAGTCCCCCGCAACCTAAAGTTGCCCGCGACCACCCCCTGGTTGTGCTGCTGTGCATGCGTGCCTGGAGCTGCCATCTTGCTGTACTGAGAACACTGCAGTCTGCTCCTCTACAGGATTATCAAGGGCTCTTTGCTGTGTTTCTGCAGCATTTGCTGCATCTCCCTTGATGTTGGAGTCATAGTGCCTTTTATTAAAGGCTTCTGAGCCTGAGCAGAGCTGGGTCCCTGTGAAATTGGCATCTGCCAAGCATTGGCTCCTTGTCTGGTCATCAGGTAGATGGCGCCAGTTCCACATCTTATGGGGCACAGGCTGCCACTACTTCCATTACTGTTAGAAATGCTGGGATGAAATTGGTTGATTTCTTGCTTCTTACTATTATTTTCATTAAAAAAAAATTGAATCCTCCTTAAAAGGAGATATCCACAGAAAGATTGCTGGGCCAAAGGTAAGATCCACTTTCTGGCCCTTAACTGTGGTCATCTTCTCTAGAGTTGGTTGCAGTGATGCACAAATTTCATTGTCTTTGAAAGCCTCTGACTTTGAAGCTGTTACTGTTTTTGTAAAATCATGTAAAACTAGCAGTTCTATAAAGTGAGAGCCAACAACAAAAAAAGAAAGTAATTTCAGAGGGGAAATGAAATGACAGTTGAAGGATTGACGCGTCCTGTTTTAAGAACTCACACTGATGTTGAGAATGTCGATACCATGCCACAACAAACTGGAAAACCTCTCCAGGTCAGGGCTGATTTTTATTGAATGAATGAACAGATAGACCATCTGCGCTATTAAAACTAGGAAATATCAAAGGAAATTCACACTTAAAAAAATGTTTTTTTTCAAACATTCAACAGAGCTTTCTTTGAACACCTATCTTGGAACTATTGACATTTTTTAATATTAACTTTTTAAATTGGACAATTTTTCTTTGTGAGCTTATATATGTTTTCTGATTACACATCACATGTGTTTATTTTTTATAGATAAAGCACACAGAAAAGTGAAATCCCTGCTAAATCTACCACCCATAGATAACCTTTGTTAACTTTCTGGTATATTTCTGTCTAATCTTTTTTTCTGTGTGTCTATTTATTTGTACCTCTTCTTCCTTTTTTCATATTGCAAATTACAGTTTAGATGCACTTTTTACATTATTTTATACCTAGCTGCATTTTATATCTTTCTGTTTTCCCCTTAATATTGTGAACAAGTTAAGCTGTATGCAGAAAGTGATAAAGAGTTGCTACATACTATTTCCTTCCATAGAATATTGCTCTGTACAGTCACTAAGTTTGCGACTGTTTCTCTCCTATTGATTATGCTACTATAGCCTTTGAGAGGATATTTTGTATATTGGTTTGTAGAATAACAGGCCCTTTCCCTCTTCAATGCTGGTCTCGTGAAGGAGGATTTCAGTTGCTGGTGCCTGCTTAGGCTCCATCTTAGGCTCTATCCTGATCTTCCCAGGCCCCATGTGGTCCAGTATGTTTCTCAGAGAAGACCTTCTGTGTGTTCCAGAGGTCCCCCAGCGAGCAGATCACAAGGTGGTGGACATCATTGACCAGCTGGTCGCACGTGTCATTCGAGGCAGCCTGTCTCCCAAAGAGAGAGCTCTTCTCAAGGAGGACCCTGCTTACTGGTAGGTCTCTAAATGGTGCTCTTCTGAATCCCTCCTGTAAAGTACAGGGCAGTGTTTCTGTTGCTCTGATGGTGTCCAGAGAAGAAAGTGAAGTGTTTATTTTGAGCTGTGGTGTCAGTCAGTAGGAAGAGTATGAGGGTGGGTCAGGTTCATATGGGTTTAGACTCCTTGTCTGTGCTGATTTGAGGATGAGGTGAGAGACACATGCAAAGAGTGAGTGTAAGATGAGGCGTATGTCACGGCAGTTGTTTGTGATTTATTGCTCCTCTCTGTTCAACTGTCTTCCTTTTGTCTTATTGCCTCTTTGCTTGAATAGAACAATTTTTTAAAATTAAAGTTTCTGCCATAAATATTATTGTTTATTAGAAAAGGAGAAGAAGAATAGAAAGTTGGGCGAAGCCACCTGTGCTCTTACTGGCACTCACTGGCATCTGGGGGTATTTGTTGGCAATCTTTCTGCTCATTGGAGCTCTCTGGTTTCTCACGCAGTTGTAATTATGCTGTGATATACCCTACTCCTTTTACACAGGAAAGTGCTCGTGTTTCCTGCTTTTTGAAGACATTTCAGATGGCTGTGTTTACTGGTCTGAAGAATTGATGATCAGTTTATTTAGCCATTCCTCTCTGTTGGATTTTTAGATTTTTTTGTTTTTTAAATAACATGCCCTTCCCTTATTTTTTAAATTTTAAAAAATTATGTACTTACTTGACTGAGTCACGTCTTAGTTGCGTCCTGTGGGGTCTTTGAGGCGCGTGGGCTCCAGTTGTGGCTTATAGGCTCCATAGTTGCGTGTGGGCTTAGTTCTCTGCGGCACGTGGGATCTTCGTTCTCCAACCAGCTATTGAACCTGTGTCCCCTGTATTGCACAGTAGATTCTTTTTTTTTAATTTATTTATTTTTGGCTACACTGGGTGTCTATTGCCGCGTGCAGGCCTTCTCTAGTCGTGGTGAGCAGGGATGGCCCTTTGTTGCAGGGCGCGGGTTTTCCATTGGTGTGACTTCCGTTGCAGAGCACGGGCTCTTGGTGCGTGGGCTTCAGCAGTTGCAGTATGTGGGCTCAGGAGGTGTGGCCCATAGGCCTAATGCCGCATGGCATGTGGAATCTTTCCCAACCAGGGATCAAACCCGTGTCTGCTGCATTCGTAGGTGGATTTGGACCAGCAGGGAAATCCCTGAATTTTCTGTTCTTGCTGTTGTAATTACTAAAGATGCTTGAAAGGTAAAAATTTCTGTATAACGGTGTCAGAGCTTTGGTGGTAACCAGTATGATTGCCAGGAGGAGAGTTAGAAATTGTTATGTTTTTATTTTGACAGAATTCTTGAATTCACCGAGGTCATGTTCATATGTTGAATAAGGCATATAACTTAAAGTTAAAAAAAAAAAACCAATAGCCTAATTGCCCCAGTATCACTTATTGAATACTTTATATTTAGCAAATCTTTTGCTTTTTGTGCACTTGGTACCGTTCTAAGCACTTTACTGATTGAAGCATTAGCTGGCCGAACCCTCATAAACAATCTCTTGAAGTAGATATGTTGTCGTCTTTACAGACAGACAGAAAACTTGAGGCTTAAAGAGGCCTCTTGCCTGGAGGATACACAGCTGGTAACAGACAGAGCTGAGATTCACACTCAGGCGCTGCGGTCTCAGCCAGTGCTTATGCTGAAGGAAGGAGGCTAGGTAGCCTCAGACTGACGGATGAAAGCAGGGACCAGTTACTCTGGGTAGGATGTCATGTAGACCTGAGAGACCCGGGCAGTTTCCAGGGGATTGTCGAGGTAACTGGGCTGGAGGGAAGGGGGATGCTGAGAGGACTGGGAGCATGTGTCCCTGCCCCGTGACCGCTGCACACTCCCCACAGGCTCCCGGTCACTGACAGCCGAGGGTGGTGGACTGAATCAGAGCCAGGCTTGGGGGTATGTGTGGTGGTGGTGGGTGGGCCTGCAAATCAAAAGTAAGCATGTATTTGAGGAAAATCAGCATCATGAAAGAGGATCACCAAACTCAACAGATCTGACACCTAAGACAAGAGTTACTGTAAGAAAAAGAAGATTGTCTAAAAATACATATGTGATTAATAGTCTTAGATGGACAATAGCAGATTATATCTATGAAATAGGAACTGCTTATTATGGAAAATAGCCAATTAAGGATCTTGGAATTGAAGAATGTGATTGTTGAGATAATCTCAGTGGTTGGCTGATAGAAACAACCTGAATGAGGAGCAGATTAGGGAGCTGACTCAGAGATTTGATCACCTGTGAACTCCTTCAGAGTTACCCAGAGCCTATAAGAAGAAAGAGTGTGCAAAGAAACAGAGTTAAAAAAAAAAAGTAAACTTAGGTTTAAATTCTTAAGTCAAAGTTGTATTTGTATGTGATTTACCAAAAAAATTGATGTTATAACAAAAGGCAAAATGTTTCTGCCATGCTCCATTCTTATGCCAGTTCCACTCTTTTTTTTTTTTTGGCCATGCCAGTGCAGCCTGTGGGGTCATTCCGCAACCAGGAATCAAACCTGTGCCCTTCCTACAGTAGATGAGTGGAGTCTTAACCACTGGTCTGCCAGAGACGTCCCTGAGTTTGCTCCTTAGAGACAGTCACTTTTAGCTCTTTAAGCTACTTTTAACAGTTAACTGTTATATCCCTAGAGATGACACACCGATGCTGCTCTTTTTTTTTTTTAATGCCTGAGCTGTGCGTCTTGTGAGATATTAGTTCCCCAACCAGGGATCGAACCCAGGTCCTGGCAGTGAAGGCACCAAGTCCAAACCACTGGCCCACCAGGGAATTTCCCAAAGCATTTTTTTCATAACAAAAAGTGTATAATTCACGCCTCACAGCAACATGGTGAAATAACTTATCGTTATCACGCATCCCATCTTATAGATGGAGAAACTGAGGCACAGAAAGACTCAGTAAATCTCACAGCTAGTGAGTGACTGCACTGGGATTTGAACCTGGCGGGCTAGCTCGGGAGTGCGCTGTGCTTTTGATGTTATGCTCCACTAGAGCTGGGGGAAGTGGGCTTGTGACTGATGTGTTGAACCTGCACTTGGCATTAGAATCGACCACAGAAAAGGGACTCTTGCGGTGGGGATCTGGTCACCTGGCATCTACTCCGCTTTCTGCCGTGGATAGGGGGCTGCATTTGACTTGAGAGCTGGCGCATCCCTGTTGGTCCGCCTTCCCTCCTGTAGGAACCTAGGCTGGTTAGGGTGCAGTCTTACGGGATGCTGCTGCCGCCCGGCAGAGTGTCCCGGGCAGCAGGGGAGCCAGCACAGCCTGTTCTCCCAGATCCAGCCAGACCTTGACTGTGTAGTGAGGGTCGGCAGGAGCTCCATACAGAGCCGCCCGCCAGGGACACGCCCCGTCACACAGAGCTGCCAGCACCCTGCTGCGCACTGCCGCCTCGTGGCCAGTCTGGCAATGGGGAAGCTTATCTAATACGTGGTCTCAGTAGCAAACAGTCCAAAAGCCTCGTGAAACACTGCCATACTCACCAGACACTACTTACTCTTTAACACAAATTGAAGTTGAACGTTCACAAAAACCATGGTATGAAAGAGGTCATGGGCAAAATTACAGACCATCCCAGGAAAGGAAAATCATGTTGGCCACATTGTGCCATGCATAAAGCTTGAAACCAGCAACAGCCTAAATAAAACTGGCTTCTAATAACTTTCCGTATGAAAGAGAATTAGAATTGAAATTAGAAACTCTTCAGAAGGAAGTAGCAGGTTGGGGGAAAGGTACAACCTTGCATGTGTTTATCAGAAATGAAGAGTGAAGATAACCATTCAATTGATGAGGCAAGGAAAAAACGGTGAAAAAAGCCCAGACTAGGAAGGAAGGGTTAATAGAGATGAAAGAAAGTGCTAATGAAATGGGCCGCAAAGTAAATAATGTGAAAGACCCCTCCATTCCCCTTTCTCACCCACTTCTTAGAGCAAATTCTTATGTTTACTTTTTATTCTTTCAACCTGTGTGGAAAAAAACAAATATGCGTGGGTGTTATGTACACAAAGGCAGTTTCATAGGGGATGTTTCAGTGTTGGATTTCTGTAGCTTGCTCTCCATGGGCTGTATCACGGATCTCTTTCTGTGTTAGTGCATGTAATGTCAGTACGTGTAACTCAGACTCCTCTTTTCTGTACTCTTCTCCTTATGACTCTGGCACATGATTTCACATCAATGGCACGCTGTGCTGAATGATGTAATTAAAAGGTCGCTGAGTGTCCACCATTTGAAGGGTTTCACCTCCTGAAAGCAGTGTCTGGGAGCAATCCCTGCCATTCCCTGGCAGCAGAGGGCTTCCATGTGAGGCCGCCAGAAGCTGTGAGCTCCTTCACGGTGCTGAAATCGAGCAGGAATCAACCAGTGCTCCATCAAAGCTCCTGATCACCCTGTGGTCACTCTGAGCAGGACACATGACCAGGGCCCAGTGCTGGGTCCTTGGTAGAGCTGGGCAGAGCCTCTCCATCAGCGAGGAGGCCACCGAGTAGAAAGGGTTTGCAGAAGTGTATTTACAGCAGCAATTTGGTTGTGCTGGTATGTTCACAAATGTCCTGCTGTTCCTGTTTTGTTACATAGGTTTTTGTCTGATGACAGTAGTCTGGAGTATAAATATTACAAGCTGAAGCTGGCAGAAATGCAGCGGATGAGCCAGACCTTGCCAGGAGCAGATCAGAAGCCAACAGCAGCAGAGTGTGCGGTCCGGGCTATGCTGTATGCCCGGGCGGTCCGGAGCCTCAAGAGGAGGCTCCTACCAGGGCGGCGGCGGGGGCATCTTCGAGCTCAAGGGCTCCGGGGCTGGAAAGTGAGGAGAGCCACCACCGGGACCCAGACCCTACTCTCCTCAGGCACCAGGCTGAAACACCATGGCCGGCAGGCTCCGGGCTCCCTGCAGGGCAAGTTGCCCCAGCCAGACAGAAGTGATGCTGCCAAGGACTGCCCCCCAGAGCTGGCCGGACCCTCACCTCGGGACCCCAGCCCTGAAGCCTCAGGCCCATCCCCCAAGCCAGGAGGCTTGGATGTCTCCGAAGCCCCTCAGACCTCTTCTCCCTGCCTGTCTATTGATGGTGAGTGCTCACCCCTGTCTGTCCTCTGGGCCCCAGCCCCAGCTCTGATCCATCCCCAGGGGTCTCTGCAGAGGCAGGCAGCTTCCGTGGGCTGGGCGGGGCGGGGCTGGGCAGCAGAAGGTGGCAAAGGGACCCGGGCCGGATGGCGCATGCCTAGGCGCGCTCCTCTCGCCTCCCCAGGGGGCTGGCCCTGGAGTCCTGCTGCCCCCTCCTCTCTCCTGAACATGGATCCAGCATGCATGCCGCCTGCCGAGTCTGTGCTTCCCCACATAGTTCCCCTTCTGGCCAGCAGGGTGTGCCACGTGCCCGTGCTTGGGGCGTTGAGCTCCTTGATCCGATTCTCTGTATTCTTGCCCCTTGCGCTTCTCATAGGGCTGCCCTGGTTCTTGTTCTATTTCCTCTTCCCTGCTAAGCTCTCTCGTTTCCTTCCTTAGAGTGACTTGCAGTTTCTTCTGTTTCTCCCAAGCATTGCCTTCTCCTTCCACAACAGGGCTGCCCTATGGCCAGTGCTTCCCCTCAGCACTAGATGGGAATGTAGAGGGAAAAACATTTTTCTAGTTATTGCTATGTAACAAGCCAGTCCCTACTATGGCTTCAAACAGAAAGCATCGAGGGTTGTTTCAGGTCGGCTAGGCTGGGCCTGCTAGCTGCCGGCAGTGGCCAGTAGTCAGGGACTGTTTGTTGGCTGAGGAGATGGAGCTTGTGGGCTACATACATGCCTGTCGCCCCCCAGCAGTAAGCCTGATGGTTGGATTGGGTATCCAGGAGACGCAGAGGAGGTGCTTGAGGCGCCTCAGGCCCAGGCTCCACGTTTCTGTCACATTCTCAGTCAGGACGAGTCCAGGCCAGCCCCAATTCAAGGGGAGAAAGGAGAGTCCACCTCTGCTGGACAGAGTGACAGAGGCACGTGGCAAAGGGTAAGACCACAGTGAAGGGCTGTCTTTGTAATCAGTCTCCACAACCCCATGATGTTCACCTGGAAATTGGCAGCTCAGAACCGGTACATGACAGTTGCTTTATTTTGTAGTTGATACGAAGACAATGGAAACTGCAGAGAAACTGGCCAAATTTGTTGCTCAGGTGGGACCAGAGATTGAACAGTTCAGCATAGAAAACAGCATTGACAACCCTGACCTTTGGTACGTACCCATCACACCCCTTTGATTTATGGTCACCTCATGAGTGTCCTGAGAGCCCATAGAGGGTCGCCCCCAGGATAGATCATGACTTCTCTTCCACTGAGCTCAGGGCTTTTTGGGAGAAGCATCTGTCTGGGGTTGTTGGAGACCTGTCCTCGTCTGGGGCGTCAGGAAAAGCCGCCCCCAGAGGGAAGTTTAAGCTGGATCCAAAGGCTCAGTGGGGGGTGTTGGTCAGGGGAAGGGGGAGAGAATGCACTGGCAGAAGGACGTGAAGGTTCCCCAGACCCTTTGCAGGGGCAGAGAGGAGAGTGTGTGCTCACCCGCGAGCCTGAGGAGGAGGGCACCGTCCCTGCTGGTGCTGGCAGCTCTGGGCGGGGTGAGAGTGTGCTGCTCATGTAGCATGGCGATGGGGTTTGGTCCTGGTGTGAGCAACAAGCACTTCCACATAGTAGTGGCTTGGCACCCTTGTCCATTCTTCAATGGGGTAAGCATTCAACATTCCATAGCCCAGAGGCCAGAGAACCCACTCTCCTGCGGGGTGCCAATTCTCCTGAAGGCGGAGGCCGCCTGAGGGCCGTGTGTTCTCAGTACTGAGCCTTAACGTGGCTGAGCTCGCTTGGAGTGGGTGGGATTCCCATGCTGTCTGGATCGCATCCTACAGCCAGCTAGGGCTTCCGGACCCTTGCCCTGTTCCCAACGTGCTGAAGAGTTGTGCCTTAAGGATACAGTTAAAAATTTTACGTTTCCTGGAACATTTCTGGGAGTCAGTGCGTCTAAGCTCTTATAGCAGATTTGGATGTTGAGTAGGTCTGCACTGGGTACCTCTTGCTTCCTGTGAGACTCAGACCAGCCACATGGAGCACTGGCGGCTTTGCAGGTACTCAGCCTAGTACTGCCTTTTACAGGCCTTGGGGCTGCTGGGCCTGACAGGTCTTAGAGCTGGGCTGCCACTGCACGCAGGACCTCACACTGGCAGGGCCAGGCAAAGGGGACAACTCAGTGAAGGGCAGGCGGGAGCATTGCAGCAGTTTGCTTTTTTCTCCCAATGCAGAAAGAGAACTCTGCATTGTCCTGCTTATTTGGCACTGGCAGGGCTTGGTGTTATTCCTCAGTCTCTGTGGCAGCCTTTTCCGAGCAGCGTTCCTCAGAAGATGCTGTCTGCTTTGTGCCCTGCAGAGAGAGCCAGAAAACTCCAGCAGCCTCAGTGGGGTGATGCATTCTCGCCCCCAGTGCTCGTAGGATAGTTGAAAATGACTGCATCCAACACCCACCTAGCTAGTAGGAGGCGAGATGACTGTGTTTCTTCTCTTAGAAGAGTCACACCTGTAATGTGTTCAGTGGTTGCTTCAGTTAATTCATTTTGTGTTTGTGGTTATGTCCTCATTTTGACACAGTCAAGTTCATTTGTTTCTGCTGAGAATCTATTTGGAGGGTTTTTTTGCTTATCCTTTTTAATTTAATTTTTAAAATAAGTACAGAATTTGTATGGCTCTAAAGTAAAAATTACAGGAGGTAGACTCAGAGAAGTCTCATTCCCCCATCCATCAGTAATAAGAAGCCATTTTCATTTATCTGTAGCATGTGTGTGTGTATTTCTCTCAGTTCTTCCAGCACACGTAGGTTTCTGTATGTAACAGGGGCTTTTGTCCCTCGCCGTTTCCCTTCACATGTCCAGAGGTCCCTCCGCCCGTCCCACCTGTGTCCTCGCTCTCCAGTCTGTTGTGTTGCCCTCCCCATGCAGCCACATCTGGCCCGGCTCCCAGTGTGCTTGAGTTATGGGTCAGCTTAAGAATACAATTAAGAGGGCTTCCCTGGCGGCCCAGGGGTTTGAGAGTGTGCCTGCCAGCACAGGGGACGCAGGTGCAGTGCCTGGCTCCGGAAGATTCCACATCCCCTGCACCGCAACCACTGGAACCCAAGCACCCCAGAGCCTGTGCTCCGCAGCAAGAGAGGCCACAGAAATGAGAAGCCCACCCATCTCGGAAGAGTAGCCCCTGCTTGACGCAGCTAGAGAAGCCTGCACGCAGCAACAAAGACCCAGCACAACAAAAATAAATAAATACGTCTTGGAAAGAAAGGAGTACAATTAAGAGAGCTGCATGGGCTGGACTTGCAAAGGGATCAGCCTGCCTTTGGCAGGAATTTTATTGCATCCTTCCTTGGAAAAGAAGAAACAATAAAAGAAACAGCTTGTTCAAAGTCCGAATTCTTACTTCATGGAGTAAGTCCAGGTAGCTACAAGATTACCCTGGTTTGCAACCATGCTCAGACTGGCGCTTTGCGTAAGTTGTTCCGTAGTGTTGTGTCAGCCCACAGGAGGAAAGACCAGATTCCTAGAAGGGCGTTCATTTGGAAAAGCAGCACCGTGATCCACACAGCCTCCTGAGCTTGTGTTCTCTCACAGGAAGCCTCATCAGTTCAGTAATGCCGGTTCATCTGCCTAGATTAACTAACTATGCTTCATTTTGTAAGGTATACAACTCGCTCTCCTATTTTGATGTCAGTTTTTCAATAAAGTTTTAATTATGGGTGAAAATAATACAATTAAAAATATTTCCTGTAGCATAGAACCAATTTAAATATTTTTCTAAAAAGCTGCCTAGTTGTCCCAACACCATTTGTTGTAAAGGTTGTTCGTTTTCCACCTTCATCAGATGCTGTGTTTCTGGTCTTTCTCTTGATCTCTCTGTCCATAGACCAGTATCATACTGTTTTAGCTGTAGAGGCTTTACACACCTTGTAATATGTGGTGGAGCTGGGCCTCTCCTGACCTTGTTCCGGGGGTGCTCCTAGATATTCTTGAATACGTAGGTTTCTGCATGCGTACCTGGTGGCTCAGACGGGAAAGGCTTGGCGTGCAGTGCTGGAGACCTGAGTTTGATCCCTGAGTCAGGAAGATCCTCTGGAGAGGGAAATGGCGGCCCACTCCAGGATTCTTGTTTGGAGAATCCTGTGGACAGAGGCGGAGAAGGCGATGGCACCCCACTCCAGTACTCTTGCCTGGAAAATCCCATGGATGGAGGAGCCTGGTGGGCTGCAATCCATGGGGTCGTGAAGAGTCAGACACGACTGAGCGACTTCACTTTCGTTTTTCACTTTCATGCATTGGAGAAGGAAATGGCAACCCACTCCAGTGTTCTTGCCTGGAGAATCCCAGGGACGGGGGAGCCTGGTGGGCTGCCGTCTAGCGACTTAGCAGCAGCAGCAGCAGCATGGACAGAGGAGCCTGGCAAGCTATGGTCTATGGAGTCACAAAGAGTTGGACACGATTGAGAGATTAACCCTTCACTTCACAAACTTAAGAATCACGTTCAGATCCAGAAAAAAAAATGATGCTTTTACTTTTATACATTAATATTTAGTTAGGGAAGAATTGACTCCTTTATGAGGCTGAGTTGTCCTTTCCAAGAACAAGGGCTGTCTTTCCTTTGGCCCAGTATATTATGTGTGTTTTTGGTTTCTCAGCACCAGCCACACCTCCAAGCTATGACTAAGGCCGTTGAACTCTAAGGTGCAGAGAGGCCTTGTTCCCCCCGTATTCACACAGCTTTGTTGCGGGACGTGAGGCAGGAGGTGCTGTGCTTGGCACACCTTTCTCCATCTCATGGCTGGAGGGCGGGAGGAACAGAGAGTCACAGCACACGCAGGCCTAGAGTGGCCGGTGATGTAATTAGAGATGAGGTGAGGCCCAGGCCGGAATTCCTGGGGGTGCTGTTAGAGCTCGTTCCAGCATGTTCCCTGACCGTCCCTGCGTACCTTGTTCCTCCAGCTCCCTCCCCAGGAAAGCAGTTAGGCCTCTTCTGGCTCCTTTGTTAAATTACTAATACTCCTCAAACTTCCTATCTCATTGTAAGGCTGACCGTCAAGAAAGAAAGGCCAACTTTCTACCACAGCTAGTAGAAAGAGGTCGTGTATCTGCTGCTTTATGCCACCCGCAGTTCTTTCGGGTCCATTTGGACAGTTTCAGCAAATAGGAGTGTGTAGAGAACCCTCTGGTTAACCAGTGTGTCTCATCTTTATCCTAGGTTTCTACACGACCAAAATAGTTCAGCTTTCAAATTCTATCGAAAGAAGGTATTTGAACTGTGCCCATCGATCTGCTTTACGTCATCTCCACTTACCCTCCATGCCAGTGAGAGTGCCGATTCTCAGGAGAGCCCCCTGGAGCCCATGGAAGGGGAAGGAGAGTTTGAGGACGAGCCCTCTCAGCACGAGGCTGAGCTGGAGAGCCCAGAGGTGATGCCTGAGGAGGAGGAGGAGGAGGAGGAAGAGGACGAAGAGGAGGATGAGGAAGGGGGTGAGGAGGCCTCCCCTCCTGGAGGGGCCTCCAGGCCGGCAGAAGGGTCCAAGTCTGAGGGCTCGGAGGGCAGCCCCCCAGCCGATGGCCTCCTGAGTGAGGTGGCCGAGGACAGCCCGGCTGGCGGGCCTGCCCTGTCCCAGGCCTCCTCAGGGGCCTGCTTCCCCCGGAAGAGGATCAGCAGCAAGTCACTGAAGGTCGGCATGATCCCAGCTCCCAAGAGGCTGTGTCTCATCCAGGAGCCCAAGGGTGAGTGCCTGGGTATTCGTCCAGTGGCCTCAGCGCATCTTCTGTTTAATACCTGAGGAGGAATGATGCTCAGCTGGGGGCCATGGGAAATTGTGGAGACGTGGCCTCTTTTGAGGAATTTACCTGATCCCCCCAGCCCAAGTTTAGCTGCAAGATGACTGCTGGCCCCTGTCACCCCTTCTGCCTCTGATCACTCCAGCTGACCTTTGAGAATCCCCCTAGGACCAGCACACCCCAGGGCTCTTTGCTCTTGTATTTTATTTAACCCAGAATAGTCCTGTTGGTTTTGCACAGTCCAAAATGTTCATGAGAAACTGACGTTTCCAGCTGGTCCAGAGATGGCACTCTAAGGAGATGCTGCCTTTGGCTTCTAGCACCGCACACGTTGCTTGTTATTTTCCGTTATTGCTCAGCTTCCAACAGGGGAATCCTGGCTGTGGAAGGAACAGGCCTGGGTCATCTTGGCTGCTGCCTGTGATCTAGAGGGGTGCCCAGCTTTCTGAGCACTGCCCCCCCCCCCCACCCTCCTGCAAGGCCCCAGGGTAGTGATACCTGCTTGATGATGTTGAGGCAGGGGCCATGGAGCGGTCTGGGGCAGCAGTTAGTGAGACCTGTGGAGTCCACGCTCTGCCGGCCTTGGCCATGGAAGGCCATCTCCTGCTCGTCTATAGGGAGGGTCAAGGTTCTTGAGGTACAGTTTACCAGCAATAAACGTGCACCCTTTTCAAGTGGATAGTTGATGGAGTTTTGGCAAAGGTGTACAGGCGTGTGCCCCCAGCACTGCTGAGCTGGAACTTCTTCCAGAAGTGTCTCTCTGCCTTTCCACAGTCTCCTACCTGGCCCCAGCAACCACTGACCATTTTCTGGCCTTGTGGTTTGCCTTTTTTGGACTGTCAGTAGGTAAATCACATCATGTGCCGCTTTTGGTGGGCTCCCTGCTGCCCACCCAGGTCTCCACACAGCCAGGCCCGGGTCGTGTTTCATTTGTGGGGCTGATCCTTCGATGCTTGTGTGGGAGGAGGTGGTTTTGGTGAACAGTGCTCCACTGTGTGTAGAATCTTTGTGTTCTAAGTTATTGAGAACATCATGTTCACACCCAACTGTATCAGTCTAGTTTCTCCTGCTAACAGTTCTCATGGTTTCTGTTTAGAAACAGTGTTGCAATCGATTGCTAACTCTCTACTAAGCTCTTCTGTCCTTCAGAACTTACCAGAGGGCGGTAGCACATCAGAATACTTGTTATGATGGCCTTCATGGGGGGAAAGTGAGATTCTTTCCATTTTAGAAGCTCTCAGTTATTTGATAGGGTGGTTGATGAGATAGTACCAGACCTGCTAGTCTCTCTTTTGTCAAATATAATAATATATGATCTAGTGCTCTGTATGGAGAAGGCAATGGCACCCCACTCCAGTACTCTTTCCTGGAAAATCCCATGGATGGAGGAGCCTGGTGGGCTGCAGTCCATGGGGTCGCTAAGAGTCAGACACAACTGAGCGACTTCACTTTCACTTTTCACTTTCATGGATTAGAGAAGGAAATGGCAACCCACTCCAGTGTTCTTGCCTGGAGAATCCCAGGGACGGGGGAGCCTGGTGGGCTGCCGTCTATGGGGTCGCACAGAGTCGGACACGACTGAAGTGACTTAGCAGCAACAGCAGCAGTGCTCTGTATGAGAAGTGTGATTGTTTTTACTGGAAAGTTCTGTGTGGCCTTTGGTTCTTTGTCTATGGAACACTTGCAGAGACATGAAGAGGGCGCAGTGTCACAAATCAGTTATTTGTTGAAGCAAAATGCCTTCCTCCAGTCATGGAAAGCAGTGCATGTGTTGGGTCCTTCATCATAAACATGGCAGTCACACTTACGGAGACTCTCCCACAGCAAGGCAGCACTCGGCTGAGCCTCTGTGTTCGTTTCTGCACTCTGCAGGCCAATCGGCTGGTCCCGCAGTACAGCTCCTAGTCTCCTCTGTCGGCAGAAGGGCCATTAGCCAAAGCTGCAGCATGCTTGTCTTTTAAGTGTCAGTAATCTGGGGAAAGGACCTGTGTATTTGTATATATACATTTCTTTTGTCTTCCAGTTCACGAACCAGTTCGAATTGCCTATGACAGGCCTCGGGGTCGCCCCGTGTCCAAGAAGAAGGTGAGCATGGCTGAGCGTCCTCAAATGTGACATAGAGCTTGCCCTAGTTCTCAAGGGTACAGGCTGCAGGCTGTACTCACTCTGCAGGCCAGGTGTCAACATGCAAAGAACAACATACAGCCTTATCTCTCTTAAAACTGTTTTGCATTGCCCAGAGCACAGGATGGAGTAATTAGTCTGTTTAAGGGATGGGTAAGGCCTGATGTGTGCAGTGGATCGGCGAGATGAACAAGATAATGTCTCAGCCATTGAGAGCTTCAGATTTAGTAGACTATAATTGTGGTTAAAAGAATGCGCTGCTTTGCTGGTAAGCTGAGCATGTGTGTGCACGCGTGCATGCGTGAGTGTGCGCGCACGTGTGTGTGCGTGAGCGTGTGTGTGTACACGCATGCGTGTGCAAGTGTTCATTAACGAACCGGCACCAACCCCCTGTGCTCTCTCTTCCATCTGCCCACCCAGAGGCAGCAGTGAGCAGGGCTGTCAGCAGCAGCAATGTGCAGAACTGAGCATGGTGGGTGAGGAGGAGCAAGGCGGGAGGCCTGATAGAAGCCCCAGGGCAGACGCAGGTCAGCAGCGAGCCCTTTGTGCCTGGCGTGGAGCAGTGGGGTGGGGCGCTGAGGCAGTGGAGGTGGCAGCAGCCAGGTCACATGGGGTCTGTAGGTGGGTGTCAGCACTGTGCCCCTTCTTTGGGAGAGGCGTCAGGGGGCCACACCACAGTGGGGATTTGGGTAGAAGACATGGCCATTATAACTACCGTGTGGAAAGCAGCCTGTGGGCTAGCGGGCCAGGCAGAGCTGAGGCCCAGGCGGGGTGAAGTGGAGTTGGTGGGGCTTACTGATGGACTGGATGTGGACCAGAGAAAGCCAAGAAGAGTCCAGGGTGACTCTGGGGTTGTCGGCCTGGACAGTTAAGGGAACAGGGCTGCTGTTGACTGAAATGGGGTGGCCCTGTGGGGGGTGGGTCATTGGAAGGAGACGAGAGTGAACCTCAGGCAGGTGAGGCTGGCCCAGGTCACCTGGGACACGTGGGGACATCACAGGTCCCTAGCAGTCCAGGAGGTGTCTCTGCAGGCATCCAGGGGTGAGGAAAGCCCATGTGGTGGCTCAGACTGTTGGGAGTGCATGGCGCCAGTCTCAGCAGACAGACGAAGCACCAGTGTGACCTCAGTTACAGCTGGGAGCAGGAGCCTTCCTGTGCCGGAAGCGTGTGTTTTTAACAGGTGTGTTGGGTTTTAAGCTGAGCCAGCACCCAGGTACCCATCTGGTGAGGCATAGCCTGGTGAGAAGGCAGCTGTTCAGGCTCAGCCTGGCCATCTAATCTTGGCATGAGGTTCTGTTTGTACATCTGTAAAGTGGGACAGTTGCACCTCCCTTGCAGGTAGGAGATCCGCGAGGATTAAATGAAATGGTGTTAACCAGTGTGCAGCCAGCTGGTACCCTGCCACCGTGGGTTTCTCTGTGGGGTGACTGCTGACAGGGCGGAGGTCTCCTCGTAGCTCTCCGTACACTCTGCAGCCTGGCCTTGGGTGCATGGCTCTGCTCTAGCCCCGGGAGACCGGGCAGGGTGATTCTTAGACACAGTTGAAAACTCACCAAGACGTGTCCTGCTGAGTGGACCCCTGTTCCTCTTGTTGCTTCCACTTTCGCAGCTTTCCCGAAGCGGGGTGCAAGCCTGCCCCGGGGGACCTGTGGCCAACCTTTCCTGCCCCTTCCCCACCCTCTTCCCACCCACACTGAAACCCTCCCTGCTGCTCCTCGCTGCCTTGATCGGGACAAAGGAACCTCTCCCTGGGAGCACATGAGCCCCTCTCAGTCTCCCAGGCCATAAATGGATAAAAGAAACAGGCTCAGGTGGCAGGAACTGGGAGCCCCTAGCTGCCCAGACTTTGCAGCACATGAATATTCATGAATGAATGGAAATCCCTGTAGCTCACACCAGGCAGGTGTCTCCTTCACAGGCCTCTGGGCCTTTCTACAGCCTGCTCTGGAGCCCAGATCTCTGCCAGGGCTTCTTACTTCTCCACCCACAAGGTCATTCCCAGGCCCCATCCTTTCCAGCTGCACCCACTCAGCGAGGTCTGCTCTGTGCTAGACATGGACCCCAGAGTCCAGGTAGAACCTCATCCCTGTCCTTGGGGAGCACTCAGAGCCCCAGACCTGGGAAGGACCAGACACACACATAGGTTTGGTAAGTAATGCCTCAGGGCTGCCCAGGAAGCTTCCAGAATGGAGTCACTGTCCAGCGTTTTGAAAGCTCATAGAAATGAATGAAACCATGAGAGAGGAGTGGACGTTGAATAGAGAGGACCCTTTGAGACAGTTTTTCTGTACAGCCTTTCTCCATTCCTGTCTGGTCCCCTTCTGCCTTAGCCCTGCTTCCTCTCTGACTCTGGCGCTCCAGGGGCCTTCCTGCCTCGAGGCCTGTTCCACCCAGCCTGGGATATGCCCCTGATCATCACTTGGCCGCTTTCTTTATTCAGGTCTCCACTCTGGGATCTTCCTAGTCAAAACTTTTGGGCCGAGTCCCTACCATCCCCTCACAAAGTTTAGTTCACAGTCTCAACACTGCAACAAGAGCGGTCGCTGCGAAGCCTGAGAGACTGGTTCAGTTCTCTGGGGACACCTCAAGCTGTGACCTCCAACCTTTACAAATATCAGCCCACCCAGGGAATATTTCCAGGACTGTGCTTGATCTTGAGCATCCAGGGGCATTGAAGGGGCATTAGGGGTGTTAGTGCTGGACCATGTCCAGGTGCAGCCCAGGGCAGACTCCTGATCCAGGCGCGTTGCTGCCTCTCACGTGCTACACTCTTCTCTCTCCTCAGAAACCCAAGGACTTTGATTTTGCCCAGCAGAAGCTGACCGACAAGAACCTGGGGTTCCAGATGCTACAGAAGATGGGCTGGAAGGAGGGCCACGGCCTGGGCTCCTGTGGGAAGGGCATCAGGGAGCCGGTCAGCGTGTACGCGGCAGGCGTCAGGGGCCGGGGGGCAGGCAGCTGTGCCCGGGGAGACAGGCTCTCTGGGGGATTCTGGCCCTAAGTCCTTTGACCGGCGCCCCTTGGTTTCCCTGGCGTAGAACGTGGCTTCTGGCAGGTCGTGTCCCTGTGCAGGTGTTCACACAGTTTCTGGCTGCATTTGCATAGACTTGGTCCCTGGCATTTGGCCATGTTCATCATTATCAAAAAAGCCAAGTGGTAATTCTGGGTGGTTACGCTAACAGCCACTTCCCTTTTCTGGGAACCCACACTCAGACTAGCCGGGAGAGAGCACGGCCCACAGTTCAGGAAGCCCCACTAACATGCAGCAAGCATTTCCGTTAAAAGTGAGCTTAGCACCTGCTGGGGAGGCTTTCAGCTGTAATAAGGGGCTGGCTTCTGAGCATGCTTCTCAGAAGGTCCACAGGCCTGCACAGGTGAGCGTCCCTTGTCTCCACCGTGAGCTGTGTCTCTATTTCCTCTTTCCCTTGCTGTCACCGACGTGTGTCCCTCATACCGCGTGCCCCTCTGGCGGCTCCAGCTGCGTCCGTGCCCTGGTGGCCAGGCCGCGGGCTCAGGCGTGGCTAACTGTCCGTTTTGCTCCTCAGGGGAAGCGCGTCAGAAGGGGAGGGGCTGGGTGCCGACGGGCAGGAGCACAAAGAAGACACGTTTGACGTGTTCCGTCAGAGGATGATGCAGATGTACAGACACAGACGGGCCAGCAAATAGGTATGTGTGTGTGCCAGTGGGGGCTCTCTGCCTGAGCTGATATGCCAGGACGTAGGACACAAACACCAAAGTGTCACTCCCCCAAAATCATAAAACTCTGTGAGGGAAACACTCGGGGTGTTTGGCTGTGGGTGCGTCCCACCTCTCACCTTCCAGGTGTGGCTCAAGGAGCGAGCCCCGACTCACCCTGCACGCTGCCTGCAGCCTGTGGTGGGCCTGAGCGCCGGGCCGTCCTGTGGAAACAAGCTGCCTCTGGAGTGGCCTTGTGTCCTGCACGTGTCAGGGTGACCTCGAAGCTGGCACCGCAGAGGACGCCACTCGTCCCTCATCTCGATTTGAGGGTCTTCCAGCCCTTTTCCTTCCCGAAGGCCTTTGGCCTATAAATATCCTTATATTTCTCCCCTCCTTTTAGTTGTCTTCCCCACCCATAATTTCCAACTCAGTTTTGAACAAAATCGTTCTCTCCCTGAATAGATGAAAACCATTGGTGAGAAAGATAAGGCTTGAAGCAGCAATTACTCTTAAAACACCACCTCTGTCCCGGATCAGCCCTGGAGCCAGTGCCCAAGTAGGTTTGGTGTGTACACGGAAAACAAACATCTCTGCAGTTTCTGGTGTGGAGGTTCCACCCCCTGGCCTTTCTTTTTCTTAAAAAACAAAAAAAAAGACCCCACTTCCAGCCTGCTTTTGCCTTTCGCCCTTCTTCCAAATGCTTCTGGCAGCAGGTCTTCTGCAGGTCTCTGCTGGCCCCACTCAGAAGGTGGGGTTGCCCTTGCAAGCACCAGCGCCCGGCGAGCGCTCGGGAACCGGCTGCTGTCGGGTTTCTTGTCCCAGGACACGCTGCTCTCGAAGAGCATACTCGATCCCGAGACAGTCACGGATTGTGTCTTCTCAAATTCAAGTAGGGAATATGAATCAGGAATAATGAAGCCTGCGCTCTAGTACCACAGCCTGTCGGTCTGAGTGCTGAAGCTCTTTACACAAGTGGATTCAATGAACATGTTGTTTATGGAGTCTCAACTCGTAAATGCATCCCTAGAGACCTAATGAAATTTCACCAATGTATTCAGTAGCTGAATTCATTGGGGAGTAACCATTAAACTAACGAAACTTTCCCCAAATTTACATTCTCTTTAAAATCCACAAAGCAAACTAGTTTTTTTTTAAAACCACGTATGGAGTGTTTCCTTTGCAGAAAGGGTAGGAGGTGTAAACTCTTGAAGATTTTGTTTTTTGCGTGTGTGGCAGTGTAAAGAATTGTTTTATTAGGGCCTTTGTGCAGAACAGAAAGGATCCTCTTGGGGTGGGATCTGCAGCTGTTTGCTATTTCGAGACGTATGATGCCGCCCCTTCCAGCTTCTCAAACGCTGCCTCTTGCAGCTACATGTGGAATTCTCAGGCTGTGGGGATCTCTCAACCCTTCATCAGAAAGCAGCAGTGTTGGAAGTTTTAAATATGTGTCAAAATCTGAAAAACGAGGTCCTGCTGATACTGTGAGCTTGGGAGACAGAGCAGTAAATTACCCCATCAGCCACTTTTATTGGCAGTTATGAAATGCTCATTTTCTCAGATCCTCAGCTCTCCTGGCTGTAGCCCAGCCTCCTCTGGATCTCTGTCTGGCCCGCACTCACTGGCACAGCATCGTGTTCCCTGCTGATGGTGCCTTTCTTCATGTCACGGGTAGTCCCCTGAGCTCTGCTTGCTTCTCGTCACTTCTGTTGTTTTGGCAGATCTTTATGGGTGGACCTGTTGGAGGTTCTTCAGCAGAGTTGAAATAGCCTGGTGGTGTGGTTTGGGGGAACCACAACCTGGGGGAATCCCCTCGTTTCTTTTTTAATCCTTCCAGCAGCCTTCCATGTTGGCTGTGGGTCAGGCAGAGTGATGGAACTCTGAGACCTGGGCCTGGCTCCCCATGGCCTGTCGCAGAGCATGCACGCCCAGCGCACGCCCAGAGTGAGGTGTGCACCCCCAGCATGGGTTCTCGCTCTTCAAGCATAGCTTTGACCAGCATATTGACTTTGTCCTAGTATGCTCATTCTTAGCTTTCTGCTTTTATTTATAAATAAAATACTTTAGGAATTCCCAGGATTCGAGCGCTATTCAATCCACAGCCTCCTGCGACTCCTGGGGGTGTCCTGCTTTGGCTAACAATGAGCCTTTGGCAAACGTCAAAGGGAACACCTACTTCTTGAGCCTGGAAAGTCCCGTAAACACTGAGGTGACATTTCTGTGGAGATGGCATTGAGGCAGTCAAGGCATTGTGGGGGCCAGGGAGGAGCATGGCGGTGTGTCCTGTGCCGTCTGTCAGCCGGGGTCCAGCACACTGGCCCTCCGTGCCTGCCTTGCTCTCTCCGGCAGAGGCCACTCTGCAGGAAGCATGCATACAAGCAAGCGTGACGTGCAGCTGCGTAGCCTTGTCAAAGTCACAGTGTCTTTTCTGTCATTCTAGTTCCAGGGGCTCTTCCGTGAGGACGACAGGCATCCGGAAAGTGCTAACTCGCCACTTTGGGTGCTTACTGTCTCTGCCTCGTTTCCATCACTGGAAATCATATAGAGAATTTTAGCTTTTTGGTCCTTGGTAAAACCTAGAAGACATTTGTGATGTTACAAAATGGAAGTTTTGGGGGTTTGGGGTTGTTTTTTCTTTTCTTTTTTTTTTAATCTAAGAAGTTGTGGATGTTGTTAATCATTTAGCAGTTGAAATAAATGTAGAGAAAACCCAGTTTTCCATGGTCTCCATTGATGCATTTTTCAGTCATACTGGCTGGGGAACATGTGGTGGATGTGGTGGGGCCTACGTGGAGAAAGATTGTAAAATTGTTGCCTCTCAGGCATGTGCTCCGCCAGCAGGGGCCTCTCTGACTGTCCCACTGCAGCTGGAGGGCCTGGTAACTCAGGAGGAAAGCCTGAAGGGTGCCAGAGAGCAGGTAGTGATCAGGGCCAAGCACAGTGGCTGGGTCCACCGTATTTTTTGTGGAGAACGAGGGGCGGGTTGCTGGGTACAGAAATCTGCCTTTGAGAGCGTGTCGGGATATGGGAGCTTTACCTGAGCTACCCACAGTTCACCTGCCCACCTCACAGCCTTCCCAGGGTTGGGATTCGAGCTGCCAGAGTTAGAGCAAGGCCCACTCAGGCTTCGCCCTGACTTCGGAGCCGGCCTGTGGAGTATCTTCAGAGCTGTTGCTGTTCCCATATTCGGCCCTGTCTGTCTGCCTGCCCCACCAGCAGCCCCTTGGCCCTTGTGGTGAGGACACAGGCTGGCAAGCCTGGCGCCTGCAGGACCTGTGGGGACCTCCACCTGAGCACAGCCTGATGGGCAGCAGCTTGCTTGTGCCCAGGGTAGCAGACAGCCCAGGAAGGTTTGGGGGGCTTTGTTAGCAAGTTAGGGGTGGAGGAGCCAAGGCCCCTTAGGAAGCTGGGGCGGGTGCCCTGAGCCGCCGCTCTCACTGTCCCAGAGGACACCCGGGAGTGACGGGCCCACATAATCGTGATGAGGGCTTGTCAGCCAGGAAGCCCCACGTGTGCTGTTGTCCTCGCCAGAGCCCTGAGGCGGTGTCTGCCCACGAGAAGACTGAGACCCTACAAGGGCCCCACCCACTCTCCTCCTCCCTCTTGGGAGACCCCCTTCCCAGCTCCTCTCACTGCGCGGGGCTGGGGAAGGTTACCTGCACAAAGGCACGCAGAGCGAGGTTCTCTGCCCAGGAGAACTCAGGACGGTCTTCACCTCAGGCCTATTTCCCCTGTGCGATTTGGGAAGGATTTCTTTCAGTTTGGAAGGTAAAATTTCCTCTGCTACCTTGTCATTTAGGGCTGACTGGAACCTGAACATACCATTACCAGTGTGGATGGGCTCTCCCCACCCCTTCCTCCCCCTCATCCTCCCCTCTCCTGGGAAGCCTTTGGACCAGGACCTTGAGAAAGGCGGGGTGCTGCTGGAGAAGCTCTAGTCTATGGACCTATGTAACATGTACGTGTAATACACGCAAGCATACACGTCCAGGCAACATGAGTATTTTCTTTGTCAAAGACTTTAAAATGCAAAACCCAGATAGATGCAGAACAAAGCACAGAGGTTTTCCCTCTTTCCCACTCCCATGTAAAAGTAACAAAAAAAAATTCAAGACTCACCATGCATGCTACCTTGCTCCTTGGAAGAAAAGCTATGACCAACCTAGATCAGATCAGATCAGTCGCTCAGTCGTGTCCGACTCTTTGCGACCCCATGAATCGCAGCACGCCAGGCCTCCCTGTCCATCACCAACTCCCGGAGTTCACTGAGACTCACGTCCATTGAGTCAGTGATGCCATCCAGCCATCTCATCCTCTGTCGTCCCCTTCTCCTCCTGCTCCCAGTCCCTCCCAGCATCAGAGTCTTTTCCAATGAGTCAACTCTTCGCATGAGGTGGCCAAAGTACTGGAGTTTCAGCTTTAGCATCATTCCTTCCAAAGAAGACCTAGGGCTGATCTTTAGAATGGACTGGTTGGATCTCCTTCAGTCCAAGGGACTCTCAAGAGTCTTCTCCAACACCACAGTCCAAAAGCATCAATTCTTCGGCACTCAGCCTTCTTCACAGTCCAACTCGCACATCCATACATGACCACAGGAAAAACCATAACCTTGACTAGACGAACCTTTGTTGGCAAAGTAATGTCTCTGCTTTTGAATATGCTATCTAGGTTGGTCATAACTTTCCTTCTGAGGAGTAAGTGTCTTTTAATTTCATGGCTGCAGTCACCATCTGTAGTGATTTTGGAGCCCAGAAAAATAAAGTCTGGCACTGTTTCCACTGTTTCCCCATCTATTTCCCATGAAGTGGTGGGACCAGATGCCATGATCTTCGTTTTATGAATGTTGAGCTTTAAGCCAACTTTTTCACTCTCCACTTTCACCTTCATCAAGAGGCTTTTTAGTTCCTCTTCACTTTCTGCCATAAGGGTGGTGTCATCTGCATATCTGAGGTTATTGATATTTCTCCCGGCAATCTTAATTCCAGCTTGTATTTCTTCCAGTCCAGTGTTTCTCATCATGTACTCTGCATATAAGTTAAATAAACAGGGTGACAATATACAGCCTTGACGAACTCCTTTTCCTATTTGGAACCAGTCTGTTGTTCCATGTCCAGTTCTAACTGTTGCTTCCTGACCTGCATACAGATTTCTCAAGAGGCAGATCAGGTGGTCTTGTATTCCCATCTCTTGAAGAATTTTCAACAGTTTATTGTGATCCACACAGTCAAAGGCTTTGGCATAGTCAATAAAGCAGAAATAGATGTTTTTTGGAACTCTCTTGCTTTTTCTATGATCCAGCAGATGTTGGCAATTTGATCTCTAATTCCTCTGCCTTTTCTAAAACCAGCTTGAACATCAGGAAGTTCACGGTTCACATATTGCTGAAGCCTGGCTTGGAGAATTTTGAGCATTACTTTAGTAGCGTGTGACATGCAGCTTATTAAATAACTTTGCCAACAAAGGTCCATCTAGTCAAAGCTATGATTTTTCCAGTAGTCATGTATGGATGTAAGAGTTGGACTATAAAGAAAGCTGAGCACTGAAAAATTGATGCTTTGGAACTATGGTGTTGGAGAAGACTCTTGAGAGTCCCTTGGACTGCAAGGAGATCCAACCAGTCCATTCTAAAGGAGATCAGTCCTGGGTGTTCATTGGAAGGACTGATGCTGAAGCTGAAACTCCAATACTTTAGCCACCTGATGCGAAGAACTGACTCAGAAAAGACTGATGCTGGGAAAGATTGAAGGAGGGAGAATAAGGGGACGCCAGAGGATGAGATGGTTGGATGGCGTCACTGACTCAGTGGACGTGAGTCTGAGCAAGCTCTGGGAGTTGGTGATGGACAGGGAGACCTGGCATGCTGCAGTCCATGGGGTCACAAAGAGTCGGACACAACTGAGCAACTGAACTGAACTGCCTGCTACCTAGAGACTTGCTTCCTCATGGTCTAAACAGTCTTTCCACATGAGTATAATTTTCAAGTACTGTTTGTGAATAAGTAATGCCTAGCTAAAGTCAAAATGTACAGAATTGTGTTCCATGGGAAAATAATTTTCCACAACCCAAGGCACCCAGGCCTCAGATCCCTTTGTGTAGATGATTTTATATATGGGCATGTTTTAGACAGAACCCTTCTTAAAAATGCAAATTATACTTCACATTCTATTCTGCCTTCTGCGTTTTTTCACTCAACTTTCAAAACATTTAAGTGTATATATGTCTTCGACTGGTCTTCTCAGGTGGGTGCTAGTGGTTAAGAACCACCTGCCAATGCAGGAGACATAAGAGACGCAGGTTCTATTCCTGGGTCAGGAAGATCCCCTGGAGGAGGGCATGGCAACCCACTCCAGTATTCTTGCCTGAAGAATCCCATGGACAGAGGAGCCTGGCGGGCTAGTCCATAGGGTTGTAAAGAGTCAGATATGACTAAGCACGCACGCACGCACACGGATAGCCTTGGACTATCATTTATCTCACAAGTTCCCCACCCATAGCCACATGGGTTGTGCAGAAACTGGCCTGACATCACAGATTACCTTTGTGGAAAAAGCTCTAGAAGTAGCATTTCTGGAGCCCTCCCTGAGGTCTCTCCTCCTCACTGCCTCCCTCCACAGTGTTCCCATGTCACCTGACTTTGGGGGCAACCCTGGGGGTGCCCTTGTTTCCCCAGCTGTGTCTGCCTTGCCAGAGCGTAGAAGGGCTGTAGATCCTGAAAGTGCTCCACTGCAAACCAGAGCCTGTGACCCTGACCCCTCTGGACCATGTCCTTGCTCTGTACTCAGGACCCAGGCCCAGCTGCCACCCGTCTTGGCTTCCCCCGGATTCCTTTAACCCCATCACCCCCTCCACCCTATTTTGACCCGTGTGGAGTAAGCACAGCTGTAGCCGATGGTTCCCAGAGTGGCCATCGACCAGGATAGAGGACCCTGCCTCTCCAGGCCTTGACTCCCCCGCTCTACACCTTCTCAAGTGTCATCGTGAGGGCTGAGGGTGCACCAGCTGGGAGTGAGGGAGACGGGAAAGGGAGCCTGCCACAGCAGGCGGTGGGGCTCTATACCTCGGCTCCTCCAGTGAAATGGGATAGCTAATTTGCAGGGGAATCCAGGCCCACTTCTGGAGAGGGACTGGTATGGTTACTGACCCTTCCTTACCCCATCCTGTTCGGCCTCACTTTCCCCACCTGTGAAGCAGGCACTGACTGTGATGATCCCAACCCCCTTCAGAGTGCCCTCCTCACCCCTCTCCATGGGCAGAGCCACACCCCCAAAGCTGCTCCCCTTCCTAGGCTGAGGCCTAGGGTCCAACCCCTAGGAGAGGAGTAAATTGTCAAACTCCCACGTGTTTGGGGCACAGGTTCTATTGGAGGGGACGACCAGGGGTGACTTTCTTTTGCTGGGGCTGGAGCCAAACTCCTGCTCAGCTGGAAGATTCTGCCAGCTGTCCTGTACCTTTTGTACAGATGGGGAAACTGAGGCCCAGGAAGGGGAAGAGCCCAGGCCCAGGCTGCACAGGGAGCACTTCAGCCTCTGTGCCTGCTCAAGCCTCAGTTTCCCCATCTGGGGAGGGCTGGCACCGCTGTAGCAGGCAGCAGCCTTTTGAGCCAGTCCTTGAGACTTACAGCTGAGCCCTGGGGTCAAGCATTGTCTTCTGCTCCTGGATGTCAAGTGTGAGGGAGACTCCTAAACTACCCTGCTGGCCATCAGTTGGGGGTGACTCTCCACCCTGCCCTGAGGCCCCACTCTGCCTGCAGGATCTCTATTCAACCTTCAAGGCCCACCGCCCATGTCTCCTCCTCCAGGCAGCCCCCCCTGCTCTGCCCAACAGAGGCCCAACTTCCCCTCTGGCTTCCCCAAGTCCGTCCCTCAAACCCTTGGCTTGGGGCGTTCAATTCCCACTGTCTCACCCAGGTTGAGAGCTCCTTCACCCAGACCTTCTTGTCTTAAACCCCCAGCACTGAATGAGTGTTTCATGAAAAGACAATGAGCACAGTGTCTGAAGGGGACCCACTTTGGGGTGGGACATGCAGACCCAAGTCAAGTCCTAAACCGGGGCCATGACAGTGGGTGACCTTGAGCAAGCTCCATGACCTCTAGGACTCCATCTCCTTCATCCATAACATCGGATGATGAAGTATAAGTTCAGAGAGTCTGAAACATACCACTAATTGAAAAGCCACTTTTCTCCAGTATTTTACAGTGCCATTTTAATTATTTACTTTTAATTTTTGGCCACACGACACAGCTTACAGGATCTTTGTTCCCCAACCAGGGATCGAACCTGGGCCCCTGGGCACTGAAAGCGCTGAGTCTAGGGAAATAGAGATACAAGCTCAGAATACATAATGCATCATCACAGACAAATTCTGGAAAACTCCACATCCACCTGTCAACAAGGGTTCCCTGGGAAGTGGGCTGAGCTGTGGGTGGAGTTTCCTCTATTTATCTCTTTGTGGTTTGAAATGTTTGCTTATATGATTTTAGAGGGACAGAAATTTATGGTCTAGGAAAACGTGGATGATGAACTAAGCCTTGGCTTTGCTTTCAGAGTCAAAGGAGATCACAGGTGTCGACTTGGGAGCCTATACCCCAGACTATGTGCTGTAAGCAATCTCCTTCCAGTGGTCTCCCTGGACTGTAATCTTCACTTCCAGCAGGAGCTGGCCCATTTCCCAGCGGAGAAGCTGAGGTCTGGAGTCTGACTCCAGTCTCACACTAAACACCAGGATTTCCAGTTGGTCTCACTGTTGCCAAAATCTTGGGCTTGCTTTAGTTTTTTTCCTTTGCAGAGTTTCAAAGTGAACACAGCTAGCATTAGGCAGCCCAGCTGGGTCCGGTGTCCCTGAAGTTATCAGCCCTTGACCTTTCTGAAATGCAGAACGCTACAACGGAGAGTAGGGGGAAAAGAATGCCACGTGCAGATTATAATCTATATGGAGTCAGAGAGTAATTAGCTTTGTAAAGGACAAGTCCAACTACAAGTGTTTGTTGGTAGTAACAGTTAAGAATAACCAGATTGTTTAACTCTTTCAGGCCTGTTTGGCTGTTCACTCATTTCTGTTTTTGCTACAACAAATTCCCCCATTAGTTTATTCCCTCCAGATCAATGCAGGAAGGAAAATAGGCATTGTTTCTTGTCTGGCTAAAGGCAAAACTTCAGTTTTGCTCCATTTGACAAACATCAGTTTCCTGGTCCAGGGGCCTCATCTACCTCCTTCTTCAGCTGCTTTCTTCAGAACCCCAGGAGGGGGACCTCACGAGCTGAGCTGAGCTTGATTTTTCTCCAGAGACTCCTCTGTTTGGGTTTGTGGGAGCACCATCTCCCAGTTTCTGGAGTTCCTGGTCCAAGTGCGAGATCTGAGGCTTCGGCTTCGGCTTCAAGATCTCAGTGTCTACTTCTTGATAACTTGCTTTTGCCCAGAGGCAGCTCAGAGCAAAGCAGAACTTGAGGGTTTGAATCCTCAGTCCTAATATGTCCTCCCTGTGCTGTGTGACGTAGGGTGAGTGATTCACCTCTCTGAGCCTTATTGTCCTCATCTATAAAACAGGAGCATGGACGGAGGAGCCTGGTAGGCTGCAGTCCATAGAGTCGCTAAGAGTCGACACGACTGAGCGACTTCACTTTGACTTTTCACTTTCATGCATTGGAGAAGGAAATGGCAACCCACTCCAGTGTTCTTGCCTGGAGAATCCCAGGGATAGGGGAGCCTGATGGGTTGCCGTCTATGGGGTCACACAGAGTCGGACACGACTGAAGTGACTTAGCAGCAGCAGCAGTAACATCTAATCCCAGGCTTCTGAGAATCAGCACCAGCATGCTTCAAAGCTCACAAATATTCGCTGTACTGTTCCCATTGTTCTGTGAGGCTGGAAGCCTGTCACTGAGGGTCCTTGTTGGCCTTCTCCTCCTAAAAATAAAGTCCCAAGTTCCTGATGTGAAGGAACAGCCATAATGGGTGATCTTGGAAAATTCACCTCATCCCCTGGGAACCTCAGTTTCCTCATTTGTAGATAAGGATATTAACGCTGTCCTGGAGCATCAGCCAAGAAGTGTGAATGAGCAAGAGATTTGGAGGAAAGCAATGCACGCAGCCAATAAATCCCTGAGAAGAGGTGGCCTCGCTGACCACAAGCCCCGACAGGTGTGAGAATTGCTAATGCCCAGTGGCTGCCTGCATTGGCAGGAACTGCACTTCCCTCCTTGCTGGCTTCCATGAGGATCACCCCAATTTTTTGTTTCTTATTGATGTAAAATTCACATAACATAAAATTCACCGTTTTATCCATTTATTTTGAAAATTTAAAGTTTTTGGCCGTGCCGCATGGCATGTGGGATCTTAGTTTTCTGACCAGGGATCGAACCCACACCCCCTCTCTGCCTTGGGACCATGGAGTCTCTTAACCCCTGGATCACAAAGGAAATCTTGAAATTTACCATCTTTAAGGGAACAATTCAGTGACATTTAATACATTCATGACGTTGTGCGAGGACCATCCCTATCTAGTTCTAGAACATTCACCCCAAAAGGAAACCCCATGCCCACTATCAGTCACTCCTCAGTCCCCCGACCCAACCCCTAATAATCTGTACTCTCTACTCTGCCTTCTGTCTCTGGATCTGCATGTTCTGGACATTTCATAGAAACCGATCACATATTATGCGGCCTTTTGTTTCTGGTTTCTTTCACTCAGCATGGTGTTTTCAGGGTTTGGTCATATTGTAGCATGTTTCAGTGCTTCATTCCTTTTTACAGCTGAGTAACACTTCGCTGTGTGGCTGGATCCTATTTTGTTCATCCACTTGTTTGTCAGTGGACATTGGGATTGTGTCCTCCTTTTGGTGATTGTGAATAGTGCTGCTCAGAGTACTCACTTATAAGTTTTGAACTCCTGTTTTCAATTCTTCAGGGGCTCCGCCTAAGTGTGGAATTATGGGATCCTATAGAAACTCTACATTTAATCTTTTGAGGAGCTGCTGAGCTGTTTTCCATGGGGTTGCTCCATACTCCAGCCTTTCTGCCAGCTGATCTGGGCCAGTGTCTTTAAAAGCCATGATCTTCCCCCTCACCTGGCAAACACACTGAGGTGAGCCTAGGGCATGACTCTCGATGTCCACAGGTGTGAGGTGGAATCCTGAGAACAGAGCAAACAGAGGGAAGGCAGGGAGAAGTTAAGGGGTCTTTGATGCGAGATCTGATGTAGCTTTTCACAAAGAAGTTAGACCCTGGGGGCACAAAATCCAAAACGTGATGTGATTTTTTTTTTTTTTGTAGGAACCTAACAGATAAAATTGCAAAGCATGATGTGATTTTTGTAGAAAACATAATATATAAAATGTAAGCAGATCCCCCACATGCAAAGAGAGAAGGGTCTGCTCCAAACTGCCTGAGTCATGGGGAAAGTGGTGGGGGTGGGGCAGAAGCTCTTCCCATCCCTTCCCCAGCCACCTGCCTGGGCACAGCAGAGTGCACGCCTATGCAGTTTGAAAAGAAAACCCATTTAAGAACATTCAAAGGAAGTAAGAATGACGAAGCGTGTGCCGGCGTCAATTGTCGGTCTTTGTTTCAGAGGCAGCTGCACTCTTAGGAGAAAAAAGAACCAGATGAGAATCTAGACAGTTTCTTCCCGTGTCAAATAGGTGATTAAACAGCACTTCCTCCAGGACTGCTGTTTGTAAGCTGCCATGCAAGACCCTCCAGCATCTCCCTGACACCATCTTGGTAGCTAACCCCTGTCCATCTCTGTTGGTTCACGCACTCATTCATTCATTCACTCATTCATTCATTCACATATTCATTGATTCATTCATCACTAATTCATTCATTCATTCACTCACATATTCATTCATTCACTCGTTCATTCAGTCACGCATTCCTTTGCTTACTCATTCACTCACTACACATCTGAGAAACACCTAACTGCTCCTTCCTGGTGGAACTTTCCATCCAAGATCTAAAACCACAATGAAATTACAGCCTGCAGTCAGTGATTTGAAGGAAGCTTCCCTGATAGCTCAGCTGATAAAGAATCGATTCCTGGGTCAGAAGATCTGCTGGAGAAGGGATAGGCTACCCACTCCGATATTCTTGGGCTTCCCTTGTGGCTCACTTGGTAAAGAATCCGCCTGCAATTCGGGAGACCTGGGTTCAATCCCTGGATTGAGAAGATCCCCTGGAGAAGGGAAAGGCTACCCACTCCAGTATTCTGGCCTGGAGAATTCCATGGATTGTATAGTCCATGGGCTTGCAAAGAGTCAGACATGACTGAGCAGCTTTGACTTTCAATTTCCCAAGGTACAGAGAAAGGGCTGTACTGGAGCCCGTCTGGGAAGGATGAATAAGAGCAAGCAAGGCAGAGAGAAAGGCACGTAAAAAGGTCGTGAAGTATAAATGTGGAAGGGGAGGGAGATGAAGAGAAGGGGGAAGGCTGAAGGTGAGAGGTGTCCAGGGTGGGGGATAAGTATAGATTTTGTCCTAAGACAATGGGGAATCGTGGGAGGCTTCAGAGCACAGCAGGGGCATAGCCCTATTTATGCTTTTTTTAATTGTTGTAAAAGTTACACAACATAAAAGTTACCACTTTAAAATGTTTAATTCCATAGCATTTAGCGTATTCACAATGTTGTATGACCACCACCTCTATGTGTTGGGTTGGCCAAAAAGTTCACTCAGGTTCATAAGTTGTTACTGAAAAACCCAAGCGAACCCTTTGGCCAATCCAATAGTTCCGGAACACTTTCACCATCCCAAAAGGAAACTCCACCCACATTAGCAGTTGCTGGCCACCATCACTCTGCTTTCTGTCTCTGTGGATTTGCCGGTTCTGGACTTTTCATATAAATGGGATCACACAACACGTGGCCTTTTATATCTGACTTCACCAAAGTATGCTTTTAAAAGAGCAACTTGGAAGGGCAGGAATAGAAATAGACACTATGCTAGTCCATCCACACCCCTCCATCCCTCTCCCTGTTTAACCTAGAGGACACTGTGTGATTGCTTGTGGTTGCCAGGGGCTCCTCTGGGCTCCTGGAGCACCCTTTGCCTGCATGCCGAGCAGAGGGCCACAAGTACCTTGAGTTGACATCCCCCAGGGCAGCCCTAACCAATGGCATAAAACATTTCCAGATCTCCCATCAGGACAGAACCAACACCACCCTCCAAGGACTCTGCGGGATGCATGCCTGGACTTTTCTCCCATCCTTCCACCTGCTCACATCTTCCCTTCCCTGGCCTTCTGTGATTTTCTTTAAAAATCACTCGAGGGAAAAAAAAGTCCCTCAAGGGACTTCCCTGGTGGTCCAGTGGCTAAGACTCCATGCTCCCTGTGCCGGGGGCCCGGGTTCAATCCCTGGTCAGGGAACTAGATTCCACATGCTACAACTAAGAGTCTGCACGCTGCAAGTAAGACTAGGTGCAGTCAAATAAACACATAACTAAATATTTAAAAAATCACTTGCCCACAAGTGCTTGTTCCAGGCTCTGCTCCAAAAGCCAGTCACAGATGCGAGAGGCCAGGGCAGAGGGTGTCAGTCCTCCAGGCCAACGTGCCGCACCATTCCTGCCCCTTAGTGGCCCAAGAGACACAGAGCAAAAGACCCCACGTGCTGAACAGCTAGCTGTTTAGCAAAACGACCATGAGGAAGGCTTTTTCAGGCAGTTGCATCAGTGCATCAACACTACTGTGTCTCCGGGGCTGTCAGAACAGCCTCCATCTTCCGCTGTCACCTGAAATGGGACAGCAGACAAAGTGGTGGGCTCCACCCCAGCCCTGAGCCCAAGGGAAGTCACTTCTGGGGGCTTCAGAGCCAAGCCTGTCCTCTCTGGGAGCGGCTCATCTCTCCCACTGTCTGAGGTTCCCACCCTGGAACCTCAGACTCAAGAGCCCAGCCTGAGATGCCCACTCCCCCCATCCTTCTGGCCTTCGGTGTTCCTGGAGGACGGTCGCAGTGGGGAGGAATGTTTGGGCTCACTGGCACCACTTGGAAAAGCTTTCTGTGTCTGTATCAGGAGGAGCCCAGGGTGAGCTGGAGGCGTGCTAGATAACACTAGAGAGTTTATAACACCAGGCACATGGGACTTCCTGGCGGCAGTCCAGTGGTTAACACTCCACACTTCCACTGCAGGGGCACAGGTTCAATCCCTGATTAGGGAACTAAGATCCTGAAAGCCAGCTGGTGCAGCCAAAAACAAACAAACAAACAAAAACTCCAGGCATGGCACAGCTCAGGGCACCTGCAGGGCACTCATCCCTCATGCCCCTTTCAACTTAGACAGGCACAACTTGTTTTACAGAGGAAGAAACCAAGGCCCAGAGAAATGAACAACCCTTAATTAAGGGCTAGATCCATGCCAACTCTGTCAGCTGCATGAAGGCTAAAGGGAACTAATTGGTTAATGGGATTGAACATGATAGCTTCAGGCTCAACGGAACCAAGGTGCGTAAGCTACTTCACTAGGCAGCCTCTGTGTCATCTCTCAACTCCGCTGTCCTGTGTCAGCTTCATTTCCAGGCAGGCGAGATCGTGGCCAGCAGCTCTGAGCTGACAGTCACACACTTAAGCGACGTTTCAAAGAGCTCTGTTTTCTAATAGCTATAGTAGAAGCAGGGCTTCCCAGATGGCGCTAGTGGTAAAGAACCTTCCTGCCAGTGCAGGAGACACAGATGCAGGTTTGATCCCTGGATTGGGAAGATTCCCTGGAGGAGGGCCTGGCAACCCACTCCAATATTCTTTCCTGGATAATCCCATGGACAGAGGAACCTGGAGAACTATAGTCTAGGGGGTTGCAAAGAGTCAGACACGACGGAAGTGACTGAGTATGCGTGCACAGTAGAATCACCACGACTGCATTTTATTGACCCAGCCTGGGGCATATGCCTCTCTCTCCAAACCAGTTACAGTGGTTAAAGGGCCCCAATACACTGATTGGGAGGGCCTGGGAGACTTCACTGAGAGGGGAGAGGATCAGCCCTATTCACACCAAGATGCTGTTCCCAGAAGGAGCAGAAACAAAGGCTGTAGGTAGGTACAGCCAGGATCAAAACAGGAGCCTTCACCCAGAGCTCTACTGATCTACTGATCTCAGCTGCTTTTGATCACGCACACCCACCCCTTCAGATACCTCCCACCTCAAAACTGTAAAAATCAGACCAGGGGAGGATACCTGGAGCCCCTCACTACTGAATCCTAATCTCTGCTCTCTTCCCTTTTCTTTTTTTAAAAAACCCTTTATTGTTTCTTTTCTATTTTCTATTTATTTGTTTATTTTGGCTGCGCTGGGTCTTAGCTGCTTTGCACGGGCTTTCTCCCGTTGGAGAGAACAGGAGCTACTCTGCAGCTGTGCTTGGACTTACCGTGGTGGCGTCTCTGGTTGCGGAGCGCAGGCTCGAGGTGCGAGGGCTTCAGCAGTTGCAGTACGTGGGCTCCGAGGTTGTGGTGCACGGGCTCAGGGGCTCCTCAGCATGTGGGATCTTCCCAGAGCAGATATCGAGCCCGTGTCCCCTGCATTGGCAAATGGATTCTTATCCACCGTGCCACCAGCAAAGTCCTCTCTCCCCTTTGCTGAGCCTCAATTTCCTTCTCTGTAAAACGGGCTGAGGGCAGGGAGCCTACTGCACTCAGTGAACAGTCAAAGGTCACCCTGGGTTTACAAAAAGAGTTGCAAGGGAAGGACTTTTCTGAATGCTAAAGGAGTCCACCCTGAGAGAGGTGTCAGCCTCAGGGGTCAAGACCCAGCAGGGAAGGCGTCAGGAGGCTGGGAGCAGCTGGGGGCTCAGCAGAGGATCAGCACACGGCTGTCAGCCCAGCCCTGGGAGGCCAGCCTCTGAAGGCTGCCTTCATCTTCTCAAGAAAATCACAGTTCTCTCTTTCCCCTCAGCCCTTCCCAGTCCCCTCCTCTGCCCTCATTTCTTGTTTACTCATTCAGGGCCATGATTTATTTTTGGACGAGAATGTTGGTCCTCTTTGCTCTCGCGGCCACCCGCCAGAGCCACCCGCTGGCCACACTGAGAGAAGGGAGGCCGGGCAGGGGGAATCCAGCCTAGCTGAGACGGGACGGGACCTGCGGGGAGGGTCTCCATCAGCCCCAGCCCTTGTTCTTTTGTTTGTCTTCACAGACAGCAGCTAGGAGTACAGGCAGCCAAGTTTTTGGATTTCTTGATGAACAAAGAGACTGACTTGTCAGTCTACAGCACTGTCTTTGCTGTGGACATAAACAGTGTCACTCAGAAATTGACATGGGTAAGCCAGGCATGGTTTGGGGTGGGTTGTGAAGTGTCCAAATATGCACTCTTTCAGTTCATGCAGACAAGTATGGGTGGGTTTGTTTTCATTTTTAAAATTACGTTTAGGACTTGCCTGGTGGTCCAGTGGTTAAGACTCTGTGCTTTCAATGTATGGGGTGTGGGTCTGATCTCTGGGCAGGGAAGATCTGCACACACATGGCCAAATATATATATATATATATATATATATATATATATATATATATCCCCTCTCTGTACTGTAAGAGGAATCCTCCAGGACTATGGCCATCTGCTTATGACGCTGTCTCCTGCTCTGGGCTCCATTCTAGCACCTAGCTCAGCGCCTGGCATATAGTGGGTGCTCAACAAATGTGGGACTTCAGGGGAACATTTTTAGAAAACAGCTTTATTGAGATATAATTCAGGTATCACTCAATTCATCCATTGAAAATATGTAATTCAATGGTTTTTAGGATATTCTCAGATATGTGCAGCCACCACCACGGTCAATTTCAGAACCCTTTCACCACCCCCCAAATAAACCCTGCGTCCATTTCAGTCACTGACACTCCTCCTCCCTGCAGCCCCTGGCAACTACCAGTCTACTTTCTGTCTCTATGGATTTGCGTGTTCTGGACATTTCACACAAATGGGATCCCACTACATGTGGTCTTCTGTGTCTGGCTTCTCTCACTAAGCATGTCTTCAAGATTCAGCCACATTGAAGCATGTGGATTCATTCATTCAGTACTTCATTCTTGTTGATGGCTGAGTAATATTCCGTTGTGTGGTTGGACCACACTTTGTTCCTCCCTTCTCCTGTCTATGGACACTTGAGTTGTTTCCAGCTCTGGCTACCATGAATACTGCTACTGTGAACATGTATGCCAGGCGTTTGTGTGCATGTAGGTTTTCACTTCTCCTGGGTATGTCCTAAGGACCGACAGTAAAGGTTTCCTGGTTATATTGAACCCTGTTAGAGTTCAGTCAAATAGTCACCTTGGGGGATTTCCCTGGTGGTCCAATGGCTGTGACTCTGTGCTCCCAATACAGGAGGCCCAGGTTCTATCCCTGTTTAGGGAATTAGATCCCATATGCTGTAACTAAGAGTTTGCATGCTGCAATGAAGATCAAAGATCCCAAGTGCCACAACCAAGACCTAGCACAGCCAAATTGATTACCTAATTAATTTTTAAAATAGTCACCACTGTGGAGAACAGTAGGAGATTCCTTAACAAACTAGGAATAGAACTACCATACGACCCAACAATCCCACTACCGGGCATATACCCTGAGAAAACCAGAATTCAAAAAGACACATGTGTCCAATATTCGTTGCAGCACTATTTACGTTAGCTAGGACGTGGAAGCAACACAGATGTCCACTGACAGGTGAATGGATAGAGACGCTGTGGCACTTACGTACAATGCAATATTGCTTAGCCATAAAAAGGAACCAATCTGAGTCAGTTGTAGTGAGGTGGATGAACCTAGAGCCTGTTACACAGAGTGAAGTAAGTCAGAAAGAGAAAAACAAGTATCATATATTAATATATGGAATTTAGAAAAATAGCACTGATGAACGTATTTACAGAGAAGAAATGCAGACACAGCTGTAAAGAATGGACTTGTAGACACAATGGGGAAAGGAGAGGCTAGGAGAAATTGAGAAAGTAACATTGACTTATATGTACTTTAATGTATAAAATAGACAACTGGTTGTTGTTGTTCAATCACTCAGTCATGTCCGACTCTTTGAGACCCCATGAACTGCAGCACGCCAGGCTTCTCTGTCCTTCACCATCTCCTGGAGTTTGCTCAAACCCATGTCCATTGAGTCAGTGATGCCATTCAACCATCTCATCCTCTGTTGCCCCCTTTTCTTTCTGCCCTCGATCTTTTCAAGCATCAGGGTCTTTTCCAGTGATTTGTCTCTTCGCATCAGGTGGCCAAAGTATAGGAGCTTTGGCTTCAGTATCAGTCCTTCCAATGAATATTCAGGGTTAATTTCCTTTAGGATTGACTGGTTGGATCTCCTTGCAGTCCAAGGGATTCTCAAGAGTCTTCTCCAGCACCACAATTTGAAAGCATCAATTTTTCAGTGGAAAGCTGCTATATAACACAGGGAGGCCAGCCTGGTGCTCCGTGAGGATCTAGAGGGGTGGGATGGGGGGAGTAAGGTCAACAGGGAGGGGATATATATATAATTATGGCTGATTCATGCTGATGTACAGCAGAGACCATCACAACATTGTAAGGCAGTTATCCTTCAAAAAAAAAAAAATCAGTCACCTTGGTTGGATAGATAAACTATCCAATCCCTCAGGCTTTGAAATCAGGAATGCCAGCTGGAATCTCCCACTGGCTTACCTGTGAGGAGGACCCCAGAGGCTCCTGGATTCCTCTGATCGTCTCGTAGAGGCCCTTTCATTGTCAGCTAGTACAATCACTTCCTCGATCCTGGGTCTCTCTAAAATGATTTTTTTTGTGTGTGTGTGGCCAACTGGTCTACCCCTCAAGGGGGTGGGGAACCAAAGATAGCCCTGTTCATGGGACTGGAGACACCTAGATCTCTGATCTGGATCAGGCCTTGGGGTTTTGGAGTGGAGCTGATCTCAGGGCATCCTTCCCTGGGTTTATTTTGGTTGAGGGTGGCGGGCTAGGTCAGCATGTTGGGGGTGGCCTGTGCCCAGAACCATGAACCCTGAGGCCTCAAATCCACGTCCTTGGCATGCAGGTGTCTTGGATGGCATCTGAGGCCGAGAACCTGGTCTGGGTCCAGTCGGGAAAGGGCGAGGTAGGATGTTCTTGCCTCTGCTGCTGCTGCTGCTAAGTCACTTCAGTTGTGTCCGACTCTGTGCAACCCCAGAGATGGCAACCCACCAGGCTTCCCTGTCCCTGGGATTCTCCAAGCAAGAACACTGGAGTGGGTTGCCATTTCCTTCTCCAATGCATGAAAGTGAAAAGTGAAAGTGAAGTCACTCAGTTCTTGCCTGTAGATGCTCTCATTTTGTCAAGGAAATGGCATCTCTAAAACGCAAGCCCTGGACCTCATTGATGGTCCGTGGTTAAGACTCCATACTTCCAGTGCAGGGGGCGCAGGTTCAGTCCCTGGTTGGGAAAGTAAGATGCTGCATGGACAGAAAAATAAAAAGCAAGGACTTCTCTAGTGGCTCAGTGCTAAAGAATCTGCCTGCCAGTTCAGGAGACATGGGTTCAATCCCTGGTCTGGGAAGATCCCACATGCTGCTGAGCAGCAAAGCCATGGGCCACAGCTATTGAGCCTGTGCTCTGGAGCCTGGGAATCACAACTACTGAGCCCTTACCCAGAGCCTGGTGCTCTGTAACAAGAGAAGCCACTGCAGTGGGAAGCCCGCATGCTGAAACTAGAGAGTAGCCCTGCTCGCCGCAACTAGAGAAAAGTCTGAGCAGCAACGAAGACCCAGAACAGCCAAAAATTAAAATAAATATAAATAAAAAAAATAAAAAGCAAGTCCTGTCTCTGCCCACTGTGAGGCCTCTGGGTGCCTGTATCAGTGAGGGCCTTCTAAAGAAACAGAGTCAATGTGATACATGTAGGGACTTCGCTAGTGGTGGAGCAGATAAGAGTCCACCTGCCAGTGCAGGGAACATGGGTTTAATCCCTGGTCTGGACGACTCGATATGCCATGGAGCAGCTAAGCCCGTGTGCCACAACTCCCGAGCCCCAGTGCTGCAGTTACTGAAGCCTGGGCACCTAGAGCCCATGCTGTGCTGCAAGAGAAGCCACCCCAATGAGCAGCCCACAGGCCGCAACCAAGAGTAGTCCCCCGCTCGCTGCAACCAGAGAAAGCCGGCGCAAAGCAACGAAGACCCAGTGCAGCCAAAACCAAAATGAACAAACAGCTGCTCTAGGTCTTAGCTGCAGCACGCAGGATCTTCAGTCTTTGTTGCAGTGTGTGGGATCTTTAGTTATGGCATTCGAACTCTTAGTTCCCTGGCCAGGGATTGGACCCGGGCTCTCTGTATTGGAAGCACCGAGCCTTAGGGAAGTTCACTGGACCACCAGGGAAGTTCCATAAGTTGCAATCTTGAAGAGAGTTCTTTTTTCCCAGGAGACTCTGTTTTGGCTCCTAAGGCCTTCAATTGATTAGATAAGGCCTACCCAGAGTCTCAGGGATAACTTCCTTGCCTTAAGGTTGACTGATGGGAGGTGTTAACCACATCTGGGAAATATTTTCACAGAGTGTGTGACCAAACCCCTGGGAACCGTTGCCTGACGAAGCTGACACATTTTCACCATCAATGTTTCCATGTCCTCCCCCCAAACATGAACCATCCGTGAGAATGCCAGCTCCTGTGAGAAGACTGCAGGGATGCTCCCTGGCCACAAGGGAGAGCATATGGAGGCATGTTGACTAACTGCATCTGGACAGAGAATGCGGGACGGGAAGGAAGCACGTGGGCACGTGAGGTGTCTGTGGGAAGGTGGTGGAAATGTCAGCAGGCCAGTCAAGATCTAGACTTCATCCCAGGGCCACGGGGAGCCAGAGTAGGTGTTGGAGCGTGTGGCATGGTTGGATACAGCCATTCCCTTCTCCAGGGGATCTTTCCGACCCAGGGTTCGAACCCAGGTCTCCTGCATTGCAGGCAAATTCTTTACCATCTTAGCTACCAGGGAAACTCATGCTTGGATACACTAACCATTAAAAAAGCTTGTTGCTGGGGGAACTTCCCTGCTGGTCCAGTGTATAAAATTTCATGCTTCCAATTCAGGAGGCCCGAGTTAAATCCCTGTTTGGGGAACTAAGATCCTACAGTACAACTAAGCCTGAGCATCTCAGCTACTGAGCCTGAATGCTGCTAGACCCACCTGTTGCAGCTAGAGAAGCCTGCGCACAGCATCGAAGACCCAGAGAAGCCAGAATAAATAATACATCTTTTAATTTTTAAAATTACCTAACAAAAAATTAAGGAAAAAAAAATGTCACTGACTGTTATGGGTCTCTTGGCACCCTCAGGTCTGGGCAGTGAGTGTTATGATCCCAGTCTATGCAGGACATGGCAAGGCCTGGGCCCAGGGCTGCGAGGATCGGGGTGGGGCTGGTTTAAAATGTTCCAGGTACATCAGCCTGGGATGAGTGTAAGTTGCTAAAATCAACACGCTGAGCTCTTTGGTTCAGGCCTCCACTCTCTTCTGGCAATTATGTCAGAACGACCCCCTTGGGCTGCACAAGGTCAGTGACCTGACCCTGAAAGTCTGTGGTGCCTGTGCCCCGCCCCCTGTGGGACCACTGGGGAGCGGTTGCCTAGAGACGGCCGCCTCCCCTCCCTGCTCCCAGTGGGAAGCTAACCCCCTCTCCCCTGGCTGATAGTCTGGCAGGGAAAACAGGCTCCATCTTGCCGTTCCCCAAACATGCAAAGATTTTTCCTACCCCAGGGCCATCGCACTGGCAGTTTCCTCTGGCTGAAATGCATTTCCTATCATTTTCCCCACGGCCAGTTTCTCCTCATCCCTCAGGCTCCACCTAACTTTCATCTCCCCCAAGAAGCTTCACTATTGTCAGTCTCGACATTGCTGTTCAGTCGTTAAGTCTGACTCTCTGCTGAGGGAGGAAAGGGACAGGCTGAGCTGACTCCATCTTAAAAAAGAAGGAAAATCCATCTTGCACTTTCAGTGAGCTTTGGACCATGTGCCTGGTAGCCATGGCGATAACATACCTACGGCCGAACTGGCCTCCCGGACTGATAAACACCAGGTTCCATACCGAGATTTCCCGTCACCAAAAAGAATGTAATGATCCCCTATGTGGTCAGTCGTCTTTGTAATCTTGATGGCCTCCACCCATTGGTGTAGGCCACAGTGTATAACCAGCTGACCCTTCTGATTATGAATCATGCCTGTAACCTGATCGTATCTCCCTTTGACATTTTTCAGGCTAGGTTTAAGGAATTTGGGGATGTGGGCTTGAGCAGTGCACGTAAGGTATACTTATGTATATGTAAGGTTTTCACAGAAGGTTTTCACAGAAGTCTTTGACTAAGAGGAGACTCTGCCTTGGGCCCGCTGGTGTAATAAACTGCACTCCACTATCTGCATTGTCATTCTGAGTGAGTTTGTTCTCCAGAACATGTGGCTGCAACACTGCGACCCCATGCACTGCAGCACGGCAGGCTTCCCTGTCCTTCACCATCTCCTGGAGTTTGCTCAAACTCATATCCATTGAGTCAGTGATGCCATCCAACCATCTTTTCCTCTGCTGCCCTCTTCTCCTACCTTCAATCTTTCCCAGCATCAGCATCTTTTCCAATGAGTCGGTTCTTTGCATCAGGTGGTCAAAGTATTGGAGCTTCAGCTTCAGCATCAGACCTTCCAATGAATATTCAAGGTTGATTTCCTTTAGGATTGACTGGTTTGATCTCCTTGAAGTCCAAGGGACTCTCAAGAGTCTTCTCCAACACCACAGTTCAAAAGCATCAGTTCTTCGGTGCTTAGCCTTCTTTATGCTTCAACTCTCACATCTGTACATGACTATTGGAAAAATCATAGCTTTGACTATATGGATCTTTGTCAACAAAGTGATGTCTTTGCTTTTTGATATGCTGGGTAGGTTTTTCATAGCTTTCCTGTGTCTCTGTGGCATCACCTGTTTTACCTCCCAGAATGTAAAACAATTTTATTTTCTTTTATGCTTCCCTATCTGGAGTGTGGAGCCATGAGAATGGGATTTTTTTCTGCCTTGATCACCGACACATCCACAGTTCCCACAACAATACCTATCTCTCAGTAACTGCTTGTTGAGTGAGTGAATAAAGAGCCACACCCCCTTCTTATCCTTCTCTTACCCTTTAAACAGCGACTCTGAACTCACACGTTGCTTCCCCTCCTCCCCCCAGAGTTTCCATGTCACCATGGAGACACTGATGCCACGGCTTCCCTCTCCTATTGCTTGCCTGAGCCATTCCTGCGGCTCGACCCTCACTCCTTCCGATGCATCCCCAGAGGAATATTTTATTTTTCATTATTTTTTGGTTGCCTTGCACAGCATGTGCAATCTTAGTCCCCCAGCCAGGGATCAAACCTACACTCCCTGCAGTGGAAGCATGGATCTTAACCAGTGGACCACCAGGGGAGTCCCAAGCGGAACCTTCTTGCAAGAGGTTGTGTTGATGACATGGAAGGATCTTGCCTAAGGGGTGGTGCAGTGGACCTCACAGCAGCCCCACTACTGTGGGGCTCATCTTGTTTTTTAAAAAATTTTTATTTGTTTATTGGCTGCTCTGCGTCTTCGTTACTGTGCTCCGCCTTTCTCTAGTTGCAGCGAGCAGTTGCGGTGTGTGGGCTTCTTACTGCGGTGGCTTCTCTTGTTTTGGAGCCTGGGCCCTAGGCACGTGGACTTCAGTAGCTGTGGCACGTGGGCTTAGTTGCCCCATGGCGTGTGGAATCTTCTAGGAGCAGGGATCAAACCCATGTTCCCTGCACTTGCAGGCAGATTCTGAATCACTGGACCACCAGGGAAGTCCCAGGGGCTCATCTTAGAGATGAGACATTGGAGGCTCAGGGGACCAGGGGGCAGGACATCCACCTGATGGTGCCCCCCAGGGGCAGAGTGCCAGTCTGGACTCTGCTCTACCCGCTGTGGGACCCAGATGTCACTGAGACTCGTGTTCCTCACCTAAGCATTGGGACCACGGTTAGACTTGGTGAGGAGGTGCTGTGCCCATCCACCCCAGGCAGTGAGCGGTAGGACCTCAATCCTCACGCTGCTCGTACATAATTACTTCTCTGTTTCAGTCTGTCCACTGGTAGGATGTACGTATCAGCGTATTTGTCATCCTAACCGTCTTTAAGCGTGCAGTTCAGGAGCACTAAGTACACTCACATTGCTGTACAGCTATCACCCCTGTCCACCTCCAGAACTCCTCCATCTTCTCAAACCGAAACCCTGTGCCCGTGAAACCCGAACTTCCCATCCCCTTCCTCAAGTCCCTGGTAACTACTCTGCTTTCTCTATGAATTTGACTATTATAGGTATGTCATATAAGTGGAATCATAAAGGCATCCTTTAAATTTTTTTTTTGGCTACTGTACAGCACCGGGAACTCTACTCAATATTCTATAATAACCTATATGGGAAGAGAATCTGAAAACGAATGCATAAATGTAGGATTTATTTCACAAAAACAGAGCTATGTTAAGCAACATGGAACTGAATACTATTTTTCAAATAAAGTTAGAAGCACATTGTATTTCCCTTCTGACCACTTGCCCAGTCCCCATCTCTTCGAGAGAGATAAGCTTCATCTAAATTGTTTCATCTGATTGATGATTGTCATTTATAACCTTATTGCTACTTTTGTCTCAGGTATTCCTTTGGAAAAGGTGTCCAGAGTCATTACATATTCTAACGTATTGTCTATAGATAAGATAAAGTCAAGCATTTATCTGCTGATACTTTTTAAGTTGACCTTTCTTTATACTTAGAAATGTCTCTTAACAGTAGGCTTCCCTGGTGGCTCAGATGGTAAAGAATCTGCATGCAAGGCAAGAAACTGGTGTTTGATCCTTGGGTTGGGAAGATCCCCGGGAGAAGTAAATGGCAACCCACTCCAATATTCTTGCCTGGAAAATTCCATGGACAGAGGAACCTGGCTACAGTCCATGGGGTCTCAAAGAGTCAGACATGACTGAGCAACTATCACTCACTCGGATGTATAAGTGGATCACCTTGCTGTACACCCGAAGGGGACAGATCAGATCAGATGAGTTCGCTCAGTTGTGTCCGACTCTTTGCGACCCCATGAATCGCAGCATGCCAGGCCTCCCTGTCCATCACCAACTCCCGGAGTTCACTGAGACTCACGTCCATCGAGTCAGTGAAAGGGACAGGACACTGTAAATGGACTGTTGGCTGCTGATGTATTTGTGTGCTCAGCTGTGTCCGACTTTGTGACCCCGTGGACTGTAGCCCACCAGGCTCCTCTGTTCATGGAATTTTCCAAGCAAAAATACTGTACTCTAGTATCAAACTAACAATTAACAATGGTAAAATAAAATGTAGAATTTACCATCTTAACCATTTTTTAAAAGATTTTTTTATGGACCACTTTTACAGTGGTCCATTTTTATTGAATTTGTTACAGTATTGCTTTTCCTTTATGTTTTGGTTTTTTGGCCCCAAGGTATGTGTGATCTTAGCTCCCTGACAAGGGATCGGGCTCACACTCCCGGCATTGGAAGGTGAAGTCTTAACCACTGGACCAGGGAAGTCCCCGTCTTAGCCATTTTTAAGTGTACAGTTCAGTAGCATTAAGTATATACACTTTGTTGGGGCAACCATCACCACCATCCATCTCTAGAACCCTTTTCACCAGGTAAATCTGAAACTCTGTTCCCATTAAAGAACTCTTTATTCCCACCTCCAAGCTCCTCAGCTCCTGGCATCTATCATCCTTTCTGTCTCCATGAATCTGATCATTCTACGTGCCCTGTGTTAACTGGAATCCTGCAGTATTTGTTCTTTTGTGACTGGTTGGAGAAGACTCTTGAGAGTCCCTTGGACTGCAAGGAGATCCAACCAGCCCATTCTAAAGGAGATCAGCCCTGGGTATTCTTTGGAAGGAATGATGCTAAAGCTGAAACTCCAGTAATCTGGCCACCAGATGTGAAGAGCTGACTCATTGGAAAAGACTCTGATGCTGGGAGGGATTGGGGGCAGGAGGAGAAGGGGACGACAGAGGATGAGATGGCTGGATGGCATCACTGACTTGATGGACATGAGTTTGGATGGACTCCAGGAGTTGGTGATGGACAGGGAAGCCTGTCGTGCTGCAATTCATGGGGTTGCAGAGTCGGACACGACTGAGCGACTGAACTGAACTGAACCGAACACCACGCATCATAACGTCCTCAAAGCCAATCCGTATTGTTACTGTTGTTGTTCAGCGGCTCAGTCACGTCCAGCTCTTTGAGACCCCATGGACTGCAGCATGACAGACTTCCTTATCCTTCACTGTCTCCCAGAGTTTGCTCAAACTCATGTCCATCAAGTCAGTGATGCCATCCAACCATCTCATCTTCTGTCACCCCCTTCTCTTGCCCTCAATCCTTCCCAGCATCAGGGTCTTTTCCAAAATGAGTCAGCTCTTCACATCAGCTGGCCAAAGTATTGGAGCTTCAACCTCAGCATCAGTCCTTTCAATGCATATTTAGGATTGATTTCCTTTAGAACTGACTAGTTTGATCTCCTTGCAGTCCAAGTCCATCCATATTGTAGAATGTGTCAAAACTTCATTGCTTTTTAAGGATAATGTTCTACTGTCTGGATACCCCACATTTGTTTTTTTTATTTATCCATCAATGGACAAGGGTTGCCTCCATCTTTTGTCTATTGCAAAAAAAAAAAAAAAAAAAAAAACTTCTGTACACATAGTGTACGAATACCTCTTCAAGTCCCTGCCATCAGTTCTTTGGGTACACCCGGGGGTGAAATTGCTGGACCAGGTGGTGATTCTATGTTTAATTCTTTGAGGAACTATCAGACCGTCTTCCACGGCAGCTGCACCATTTCACATCCCCACCAGCAACGCATGGTTCCAATTTCTCCGTATCCTCAACAGAGTGTTAGTTTCCCCTTGTTTTTATTATAAACATCCTAATGAGCGTGAAGTGATAGGTCACTGTGGTATTGATTTGCGTTTCCCTGATAACTAATGAGCATCTTTTCATGTACTTATCGGCCATTTGTGTATCATCTTGCCCATTTTTACTTATTTTTTTGTTTTGTTTTTCTGTTTTTAAGGTGAATTTTCTTTTTTTTTTTTTTTTAAACGGGGCTATAGTCTTTGTCCATTTTTAAATGGGGTTGTTTGTCTTTCTGTCTTTCAGTTGTATTATATATATGTGTGTGTGTGTATGCTAAGTCACTTTGTTAGGGGAAGCACACTGATTGAAACCGCCCACCCTGGCCAGGCATCATAGTAACCATTTGCATGAGTTGTTTTATGACAGGAGATCCTGATAAGGAATAGGGAACTAATAAGCCACCACCAACCGGAAGAGTTCAGGAAAGGTCGAAAGGAGACACTGCGTGTCTGTCCACTTCCCAGAATCCCTCTCGCTAGCATCCATCTTGGCTGAGCGATGTGTGCGCCACCAGGAAAGACTCTGAATTAGAATGATTGGCCAAAGACCACGCAGAAACTAATTCCATTACCATAAAATCCAAGGCTGCGAGCCACGCAGCAGAGCAGTTCTCCTGGGTTCCCTTACCCTACTGCTCTCCACCCGGGTGCCCTTTCCCAATAAAATCCCTTGCTTTGTCAGCACATGTGTCTCCTCGGACAATTCATTTCCGAGTGTTAGACAAGAGCCCAGTTTCAGGCCCTGGAAGGGGTCCTCCTTCCTGCAACAAACTTCAGTCATGTCCAACTCTGTGCGACCCTATGGACCGTAACCTGCCAGGCTCCTCTGTCCATGGGATTCTCCAGGAAAGAATATTGGACTGGGTTGCCATGCCCTCCTCCAGGGGATTATATATATATTATATACATATATAATTTTATATTGCCTTTTTACTCTCTTGATTGTTTCCTTTGGTGCACAAAAGTTTTTAATTTCCATGAATTTCATTTTATATATGTTTAATATATTTTTTCTTTTGTTAGCTGTGTTTTTTGGAGTCATATCCAAGGATTTTGCCTGATGTTTTCCTTTTTTCCTTCTTCCATTCAGGTCTCTGATCCATTTTGACTTCATTTGTGTGCATGGTGTTAGGTAAGGTTCCACCTTCATTCTTTTGCCTGTGGAGATCCAATTTTTCCAGAACCAGCTGTTTCGTTGAAAAAAAGAAAACCTGTCCTTTACCCCATTGAATGACCTTAACATCTCTACAAAAAATTATTTTACCATGTCTTTGAGGGTTTATTTCTGGGATCTTTGTTCCATTGATCTATTTGTTTTTGTACCAGTGCCACACTATTCTGATTATTGAAGCTTTGTAAGAAGTTTTGAAAACAGGAAGTGTGAGTCCTCTGACTTTGTTTTTCAAAATTGTTTTGGCTATGCAAGGTCCTTGAGATTCCATATAAAATTTTAAAATTTTTGGCCATGCCATGTGGCACGTGGGATCGATCTTCTTTTTACCAACCAGGAATTGAAACCATTCCCTCAGCAGTGGAAATGCAGAGTTTTAGCCAATGGATCACCAGGGAAGTCCCAAGATTCCATATACATTTTAGAATAGATTTTTCTATTTCTGCAAAAAAGGTCATTGCAATTTTTATATGAGTAGCATTGAATCTGTAGATTCCTTTGGATAGCATTTTCATCTTAACAATATTAAGTTTTCAATCTATAAACTCAGATGTCTTTCTGCTTATACCTTCTTTAATTTCTTTTGGCAACATTTTGTAGTTTTTAGTGCACAAGACTTCCCTTTCCTTGTTAAGTATATTCCTAAGTATTTTATTCTTTCTGATGCTGTTGTAAGTAGAATTGTTTTCTTAATTTTCTTTTTGGATTCTTCATCATTAGTGTATACAAACACAACTGATTTTTGCATGTTAATTTTGTATTCTGCTGCTTTGCTGAATTTGTTTATTAGTTCTAAGAGGGTTTTTTGTTGTTTGGCATGTGTGGGGTCTTTATAGGGTTTTCTACATATAAGATCTTGCCGCTTGCAAAAAGAGATCATTTTACTTCTTCCTTTCCAATTTTGCTGTCTTTTATTTCTGTTGCTTGTCTAATTGTTCTGGCTAGGCATTCTAGGGCTAAACTGAATTCAATTGGTGAAAGCAAACATCCTTGTCGTTACAGACTGAGTGTACCTACCCCCAAATTCATATATTGATGTCTTAACGACCAATGTGATGCTGTTAGGAGGTAAGACTTTTGGGAAGTGATTTGGTCATGAGAGAAGAGCCCTCATAAGTGGGATTCATGCTTTTATAGAGAGACCCCAGAGAGCTCTCTTACCCTCCTTGCAGCCTGTGAGGACACAACCAGAAAGCACCCATGCACAGCCCAGAAGAGGGCCCTCACCAGAGCCTGACCACACTGCACACTGATCTCAGACTCCCAGCCTGCAGACTGGGGGAGACACGCTTCAGCTGTTTGTGAGCCACCAGTCTGTGGCCCTGCATTATCGCTGCCCACATTGACTGACACTTGTCTTATTCCCGGTATTAAAAGAAAGGCTTTAGTTTGTCAGCAGTGAATGTGGTGTGACTTGTGGGGTTTTCAAACATGGTCTTTATTCTGTTGAGGAAGTCCCCTTCTATTCATAGTCTGTTGAATGTTTCTACTGTGAAAGGGTGTTGGATTTTGTCAAATGCTTTTTCTGCATTGATTGAAGTGATTGTGTGATTTTGGTCCATTAATTTTAAGTTGGTTGTCACACTGATCAATTTTCACACACAGAATAGTTTTGCCTGTGGCAGAATCTCATAAATGGAAGGAGAACTGATTCAGCAGATGTGGTGGTAAGTTGATGGTAGACTCTTTTTTGTGACTGTATAGTATTCCAGGTCTTCCCGGGTGGTGCAGTGGTAAAGAATCCGCCTACCAATGCAGGAGACACAAGAGATGCAAGTTTGATCCCTGGGTCGGGAAGATCCCCTGGAGTAGGAAATGGCAACCCACGCCAGTACTCTTGCCTGAAAAATTCCATGGACAGAGGAGCCTGGCAGGCTGAAGTCCACAGGGTTGCAAAGAGTGGGACAAGACTGAGCACAGCACAACAGTATTCCACAGCAGGCCTCAAGCACAGTGTCTCCATCCTTTGGTGGATGGGTATTTGGGTGGTTTCCCATTGGGGTGACTAGGAATGGTGCTGCTGGGAACATCTGTGTCATATTTCTGTGGGTCAAGCCTCAGGAGTGGAGTTGCTGGCATGGGTTCTGGTCCCGGCCCCTCCCTCATCACACCATGGTTCAGCATCTACACACTTAAAGAGCCCTTTTGGGGTAGGTCTGGGGGCTGCTTCCAGTTTTCCCCAGAAATAAAAATGTCACTGAGCTGTGCATTACTGTGCCAAAGCGTCACAACCACTTCTCGAGGAGTGACAGGGCAGGGGCATTTGAGAGTCCCTGATACCCCCTGCCATCTGGCCTTCCCTCCAGACGGTCCCTGGCAGTCAGGGTCACAGGGTTCCTGCATGCTGATTTCCCTTCAAACCTTCCACATTTTTTTTTTTTTTATGGCTTCTCTGTGCGGCTGTGGAATCTTAGTTCCCTGGCCAGGGATTGAACCCAGGTCCCTGGCAGTGAAAGCACAAGGCTCTAACCATTGGACTGTCAGGAAAGTTCCTAAACCTGCCACTTCTGACTGCCAAATTACTAGCCACCAGCATTCTGAACTGAGCTGGAACAAATGAATATTCTGAACTTCTCTTGAAAGAGAAAGGAGTTCCAGGAGGCTGAGGGTACTTTGTTCATGTCCACATCATTTGTTTATATACATTACGATGCCACACTGTGCATTGCCCCACACTAAGTGATGCTGGACTCAACAGCCCCCCAGGCTGGGGAGCAAAGGCAAACACAGATTCCCCCACCCCCATGGGGTCAGGGCTGGGTTGGAAAGAGGAATTGTGGCTGCAGGACCCCAGACCAGGGAGCTGGGCCCTGCTGGGGGCCGTTAAAGAAGGCTTCCTGGAAGAGAGGGCGATGCTGATGACTGGACAGGAGTCCAGCAGTGGGGGAGGACATGGCAGTGACCCTGACAGGGAATTTGCAAGAGCATGAGTTCGAGGGCGCTGAGCAAGCATGGGAAACTGAGCAGGTGGGCGCACAGAGGCAGCAGGGACACTGCTCAGGGGCCCCTACCTGCAGAGTGACCTCAGAGGGAAGCACCTCCTGCAGGAGCAGTGGACAGTGTTCCTCAAGTTCAGCCTGATAATGCTCCCTCCCGAGACTAGCACGTCAGCATCCTGCAAGACTAAAGACTAGACGAAAGCTTCTCTTATAAGAAACTTATGCCTCAATGAAGATCAGCATCATCTCAGTGCCTCTGGGAGCAATAATAGGACACCTACTGCATGCTTACTCCTCATTCCTGTTTTTGTTGTCTGGTCGCTCAGTCATGTCTGATTCTTTTGTGACCCCATGAACTGTAGCCCACCAGCCTCCTCTGTCCATGGGATTTTCCAGGCAAGAATACTGGAGTGAGTTGCCATTTCCTTCTCCAGGGGATCTTCCTGACCCAGGGATTGAACCCATCACATTTCCTGCATTGGCAGGTGGTTTCTTTTACCACTGAACCACCTGGAAAGCCCGAAAACAGCAGTTCAGGAAGGTTTAGGGCTTTGAATTTGAATCCTTGACTGCAGGCCTGGGCTAGGTGGGACCATCCCCTTCCTTGAATCTCTTCATTTCATCTTCACCCCCAACACCAGAGGAGAGTCCGATCTCCATTTATTAAGCCTCCAAGAGAAGATTTCTTTTTTTAAAAAAGATTGATTTATTTGGCTGGGTATTAGTTGTGACCCGTGGGATCTTCAATCTTTGTTGCAACGGGCAGGATCTTTAGTTGAGGCAGGCGGGATCTCATTTCCTGACCACAGATGGAACCCGGCCTCCTGCATGGGGAGTGCAAAGTCATAGCCACTGGACCACCAGGGAAGTCTCCAAGAAAGGATTTCTGCTTGAGGGTTGACAGTTCTGGTGCCTCTGAGAAAATGCATAGCCCACCACCCCCACCTACACCCATCTCCTCACAACCCTGAAATCAAACTGGCAGGAGGCTGAGAGGCACCTTCAGGGCCAGTCCCTGCCAGAGGCAACACCTGGAATGACAGCCCCACCCTAGGGTTTTATACGGTCATTTTCTCCTAATTATAAAAAGGTGGAGCAGTTACCAGATGGAGAATTAAAGAAGCAGAAAAGAAAACAAACAAAAAAAGACACGATCTCTCCCACAATCACTCCGCTCAGAGAAAACCTCTCCTGGCATTTCATGCACTGCCTCCCAGCATTTAAAAAATGGCCTTTTTATATTTTTGTTATTATCTAAGTAATGTGAGTCTCCTGGAGAATCATCAACTGACGAGCTAAGGAGAAGAAGAAATAAGCAGAAATTACCTCTCATTTACAAAACCAGGACTCTTACTATTTTCAAGTATTTATTTTTCTTAGTACACAACAACACTTCGTGTCAAACCCAAGGCAGAACAGTTTCTTTTCATTCCTTCATCTAGACATGAGCCTCGTTAACTCCATTTCTATGGTTTATTCATACTATTGAATGCGCAGGAGATGAAAAACAGCAAAGGCTTATGAGCAAAGACTCTGGACTCTGACAGTTCAGGTTCAAATCCAACTCTGTGCACTGACTGTGTGACTTTAGACAAGTAGCTTCGCCTCTCTAGGCCTCCGTTTTCTTTCTTTTTTTAGAGAAATGTATTTCCGGCTGCGCTGGGCCTCTGTTGCCGTGCACAGGCTCTCTCTAGTTGCAGAGAACAGGGACCCAGGCTCCAGTAGTTGTGGGGACAGGCTTAGCCGTGCCACAGCCTGCAGGAGCTTCCCGAACCAGGGATCAAACCTGCATCCCCTGCAGTGGCAGGCGGACTCCCAGCTTCCGGACCACCGGGGACGACCGTCCGTCTCTTATCTCTACAACAGGGAGGGTGGTCACTGTGCTTCTAAGGCACGGTGATGATCGAGATAACTCACTTGTTTTCCCCAGAACATCGTTTACAACTTGATTTTTATATTTCTTTCCTCTGCTTACAAAGATAAGATGTGCATACCATATACACAAAAATACACACACACACAAAAGAGGCAACAGCTAATAGGAAGGGACAGGCCGGCAGCCCCACCCAGCAAAGCCCAGCTGAAAACAAGTTAGGGCAAGAGAAGAGCCGACGTCCAGCCTCGGCCTGGTCCCACGGGGAATACCGCAGTGTGAGCAGCACCGCAGAGCTTGTCCCACCCAGAGGTTGGGGCCTGGGCTAAAACGGCTGAGTCTGCCCTCTCAGTGGCTGTTATGAACATTTCTCTCCATTTTGCAGAGGAGGAAACTGGGACCTGGAAAGGGAAAGGTGACTTGTCCAGGGTCCAGACTTGATCCATTACATAGATTGGTCAAGTGATTAGGAAAAAAGCGAATTCTTAAATTGTTTTCCTTTTGTTATTTTATTTTAAATACAAAAATATGATACTCTCAGTAGGAAAGATTCAAATTTACAGAGTCCTGTTCAGTAAAAAGAGAAGCCCCACTGTGCCCTTTTGAGAGCAGCTATATAAGTGTCCATTCAGGTAGTTTATACCTATATACAGATGCAGAAATTATATATATATAATTATTTTACTTATATATTATGATATATATTCTTATTATAATATATTACAATATATTCTTATTATAGTGTATGTTATTTTTACAGAAATTCAATTCTACTCTGCATATTAATCTGAAAATTGTCTTGTTCACACACTCTGATGTGAATATATGTGCACATCGAAACATAAATCTTTTTTTTTTCCTTCAATGGGAGACCACTTTAATTCCCCATTGACATTTTTTGTAATTTTTTCAAATTTTTTGTGAAACGTGGATTTATATATTTTCTTTTTTCTTTATTATTGCAGTATGGCTTACACCCAGGAACATGCATAAAGTGCATTGATTTTAGGTGTGGGTTTTAGTTAAATTTTGACGTGGGCACACCCAGGTAACCACCACCCAAGTTAACGTGGCAAGTCCCCTGGTGCCCTTCCCAGTACAACATGTCCCAAATAGCTGTATGCATTCTACTATCTTCATAGAGGTTGTCCCCCACTTTAAAAAATAATTTTATTGTTTTCCATTATTTTCATTATGCCTTGATCTTAATTTCTCAGCATTCTGAGTCTTTTTTCTCCCTTTCATTAAACATTTTTTTGGGGGTTTCATCGTCAAGTTATTTTTTTCTTTTTTTAAAAACTGAAGTGCTGTTGACTTACAATGCTGTGTTAGTTTCAGGTATATGGCACAGTGATTCAGATACACATACGTGCTGTGCTTCGACGCTCAGTCGTGTCTGACCCTTTGTGACCCCGTGGACTGTAGACCGCCAGGCTCCTCTGTCCATAGGGATTCTCCAGGCAAGAATACTGGAGTGGGTTACCATTTCCTACTCCACGGGATCTTCCCAATCCAGGGATCAAACCCAGGTCTCCCACATTGCAGGTGGATTCTTTACCAGCTGAGCCACAAGGGAAGCCCTGGGAAGTTATATATACATATATATGTGTGTGTGTGTGTATATATATATATATATATATATATATATATATAAAATACATGTATTTTTTTTCAGTTTCTTTTCCCTTACAGGTTATTAAAAGTATTGAGTATAGTTCCCTGTGCTATACAGTAGGTCCTTTTAGTTATCGTTATTAGATTTTTTTATTTCTAAAGTTATTCTAGATTCACATGCAGTTATTAGATTGGTGCAAAAGTAGCCGTGGTTTCAGACCCTGAATTTTAAATCATCATTACTAGGCTCAATGGAGAAGGCAATGGCACCCCACTCCAGTACTCTTGCCTGGAAACTCCCATGGATGGAGGAGCCTTGTGGGCTGCAGTCCATGGGGTCGCTAAGGGTCAGGCAAGACTGAGCGACTTCATTTTCACTTTTCACTTGCATGCATTGGAGAAGGAAATGGCAACCCACTCCAGTGTTTTTGCCTGGAGAATCCCAGGGATGGGGGAGCCTGGTTGGCTGCCGTCTATGGGGTCGCACAGAGTCGGACACGACTGAAGCGACTTAGCAGCAACTAGGCTCAAACACATTTTATTAATCAAAATAGGAAAAATTACAATCAGCACATTTTTGTCAACAAGAAATAAGTTTGTTTATTCCTGTAGCATAAAAATCCATGCTTTGGGATTCAATGATACTAAGAGGTGGCAAGAATATGCAGAAGAACTATACAAAAAAGATCTTCATGACCCAGATAACCACAATGGTGTGATCACTCACCTAGAGCCAGACATCCTGGAATGCGAAGTCAAGTGGGCCTTAGAAAGCATCACCATGAACAAAGCTAGTGGAGGTGATGGAATTCCAGTTGAGCTATTTCAAATCCTAAAAGATGATGCCATGAAAGTGCTGCACACAATATGTCAGCAAATTTGGAAAACTCAACAGTGGCCACAAGACTGAAAAAGGTCAGTTTTCATTCCAATCCCAAAGAAAGGCAATGCCAAAGAATGTTCAAACTACTGCACTAATTTCACTCATCTCACATGCTGTCAAAGTAATGCTCAAAATTCTCCAAGCCAGCCTTCAACAGCATGAACTGTGAAGTTCCAGATGTTCAAGGTGGATTTAGAAAAGGCAGAGGAGCCAGAGATCAAATTGCCAACATCTGTAGGATCATCAAAAAAGCAAGAGAGAACCAGAGAAACTTCTACTTCTGCTTTACTGACTACACCAGAGCCTTTGACTGTGAGGATCACCACAAACTGTGGAAAATTCTTCAAGAGATGGAAATACCAGACCACCTGACCTGCCTCCTGAGAAATCTGTATGCAGGTCAAGAAGCAACAGTTAGAACCAGACATGGAACAATGAACTGGTTCCAAATTGGGAAAGGAGTACATCAAGGCTGTATATTGTCACCCTGTTTATTTAACTTATATGCAGAGAACATCATGTGAAATGCAAGGCTGGATGAAGCACAAGCTGGAATCAAGATTGCTGAGAGAAATATCAATAACCTCAGATATGCAGATGACACCACCCTTATGGCAGAAAACGAAGAAAAACTAAAGAGACTCTTGATGAAAGTGAAAGAGGAGAGTGAAAAAGTTGGCTTAAAGCTCAACATTCAGAAAACTAAGATCATGGCATCTGGTCCCATCACTTCATGGCAAATAGATGGGGAAACAGTGGAAACACTGAGAGACTTTATTTTCCTGGGCTCCAAAATCACTGCAGATGGTGACTGCAGCCATGAAATTAAGAGATGGTTGCTTCTTGGAAGAAAAGATATGACCAAGCTAGACAGCATATTCAAAAGCAGAGACACTATTTTGCCAACAAAGGTCCATCTAGTCGAAGCTATGGTTTTTCCAGTAGTCATGTATGGATGTGAGTTGGACTATAAAGAGAGCTGAGCACTGAAGAATTGATGCTTTTGAACTGTGGTGTTGGAGAGATCCAACCAGTCAATCCTAAAGGAAATTAGTCCTGAATGTTCATTGGAAGGACTGACGCTGAAGCTAAAACTCCAATACTTTGACCACCTGATGTGAAGAACTCATTGGAAAAGACCCTGATGCTGGGAAAGATTGAAGGCAGGAGGAGAAGGGGATGGCAGAGGATGAGATGATTGGATGGCATCACCAACTCAATGGACACAAGTTTGAGTGAGCTCTGAGAGTTGATGGACAGGGAAGCCTGGTGTGCTGCAGTCCATGGGGTCTCACAGAGTCAGACACGACTGAGCTATTGAACCGAACTGAAAAATCCATGCTTCGGGATTTAATAAACTCTTGGAAAGCACTTTCTGCATCCTGCTGGTTGTGGAAGCATTTTCCCTGCAAAATGTTGTCGAGCTGTTTGAAGAAGTGGTAGTCGGTTGGCGAGAGGTCAGGTGAACATGGCAAATGAGGCAAAACTTTGTAGCCCAATTCATTCATTCACTCGTTCAACTTTTGAAGCGTTGGTTGTGTAGCATGCGGTCAGGCGTTGTCACGGAGAAGGATTGGGCCTATCCCATTGACCATGCTGGCTGCGGGCATGCAGTTTTTGGTGCATCTCATCGATCTGCTGAGTTTACTTCTCAGATGTAATGGTTTCCCAGGTAACCAGGGATAGGACAGTCAGCAACCTCTGACTCAACCCAGAGCAGTCTCCAGGGCCCCTGTGGGCCTGTCCTAACAGCTTGCCAGCCCAGCGAGCTGTTTTGTCAGCAAAATGGAATGACTCATTTAGCGCGATTGCCAGCGGAAGCAGGGTGGGGAGGCCCAGGCCCGCTCTAGATCGCTTCCTTCCTGCAGGGATGGCGAAACATCTCACTCTGCCTCCCGTCTGCCCTGACCCCACCTTTTCCATTTTTTCCCTTTCCTGCCTTCTTCTGAGGGGAAGGTGGTTGTCTGCACTGTGACTGTAGCCCTAGTACGGAAGGTCCAGCATGTCTTTGCCAAAGGGAAGTTCATGCTTCACGAACTATATGTAAGTTCGTGCTTACATATAGCACTTTGGTCCCCTGGGAGAGGGGAGCGTGAGGGTCCCAGGCCACCCTCAAAGAGGCTCGCTGTCCCCCGAGTCTCCCCAGATCAGGAAGTGTGCCTGATCAGTTGCTCAGTTGCTCAGTCGTGTTGGACTCTTTGCGACCCTGTGGACGGTGGCCGGCCGGGATCCTCTGTCCATGGGATTCTCCAGACGAGAATACTAGAGTGGGTTGCCATCTCCTTCTCCACAGATCAGGGAGAGGCTCTAAGGAACCCAAATATCCAGGAGTCTCCCTAGATTTCTCTCCTCCCTTAGGCCCTGGAACATTCCTCCCTTCAGCCAAATTCTTCCCCTGCTCCGGTAGATCATCTCTCCCCCAGCAGGTCTGGGGATGGTCAGGAAGCCAGGAGGCGTAGGGTCCACAGTTGGCGCCTAGCAAATACTGAACAGACCCATAGTTCTACTCTATGCCTCCTGACACCCTTGTCCCCAAGTCCTTTCTCCCTACAGCAGCCACTGGGAGCTTTCTAGAACTTAAAAACCATATCAGGTTACTCCCCAGCTCCCCCGCGTCTCCCATCACCCTACTCCCTGCAGCCCCCCAAGGAGCCTCAGGCCCTGCCTGTCTCCTTGGCCTCCTCTTTCTCCCTCCCCCACCTGCTCACCTGGCTCCAGCTCAGCACCACCCCTCTCTGTTCCTCAAACACTCCCATCTCTTTCCACCTCAGGGCCTTTGCGTATGCTGCGCCCTCCTCTGGAATGTCTTTCCTCCTGATCTCAGTGCTCCTGACTCCTACTCTTCCTGCTCTCACTTCAAATGTCCCCTCTTCCACTTGCTTCCCATTTCCTTCCCAGTGCCTATCACCATGTGACCTCTTCTTATTTATATGTGGCCCTTCATGTTTTTTTGTACCGCCCCCCACACCCAGTCCAGGGCCCATGACATGGTTAGAACTCAACACACCTTTGTAGAATGAATGAATGGACTAAAGTGGTTAAGGGGCCAGAAGTCGCAGGAATCCCTTCTGCGGGTCCAGCCATGGGGTAGACTGTTTACACCCTCCCCGGTTTGGAGATGATCTCAGCCATGGCCCCTGGGCCTCTCTGAAAGGGCCTCTCTGGAATAGGATGCGAAGGTGCAGGCCAGCCCTGCACTCGCCTGGCCTGGTGCCCTGGGGCAACCCCAGCATTCTGAGCCTCAGTTGTCTTCTCTGAGAAAATAATTTTGCCTTCCTCTGCTCTCCTCTGCCTTGTTTGGACCAGGACAGAGTCTAGGCACATCAGCTCCTTTCTCTGCTGGGATGACCGGCCAGCAGGAAAGCGTGGGAGCCACTTGTTGTTAGGCACTAAGTCGTGTCAAGCTCTTCTGTGACCCCGTGGACCCCAACAGGCTCCTCAGGTCATAGGATTTCCCAGGCAAGAAAACTGGAGTGGATTTCCATTTCCTTCTCTAGGGGATCTTCCTGACCCAGAGATCGAACCCATCTCCCTGCATTGTAGGTGGATTCTTTGCCATTGAGCCACTGGGAAATCAGTTGGGTTGCCCAACTTCCCAGGTGGCTCAGTGGTAAAGAATCCACCTGCCAATATAGGAGACGCAGGAGACTTGGGTTCGATCCCTGGGTTGGGAAGATCCCCTGGAGGAGGAAATGGCAACCCACTCCAGTATTCTTGCCTGAAAAATCCCCTGGACAGAGGAGCCTGGCAGGCTATAGTCCAAATGGTTGCAAAGAGTCAGACACCACTGAGCCACTGAGCATGCACGCACCAGGAAAACTGGTGTCTAATCAGCTGAGCAGAGCCACAGTTACTCTCCTTGCTTTCCTTGGGCTCTTAATTGGCAGAGCTTCAGGTACTTCTCTCTGCCTCCCTCCCCACTGCTTCAGGGGGTATGTCATCTCTCTGGCCCCCACTGCTCTAATTGAGCCCCTAGACTGGAGAGTAGATGGTGAATTTGGGCCTTAGGGACCCCACCCCCACCTCAACCTTGAGATTCATGGCCGCCCAGAAGAGGAAAGGGAAGCCCACAGGGGCTTCCCATTTGCCCAGCCTTGAGAAGGGAACTAAGCGGTGGGGTGGGGGGGTCTTCCAAAAGATGCCTCACTGGGCCTCTCCAGTACAAGCTAAGGACGGCATCAGGGGGGCGAGGTTCAGAGAGGTTACCTTGCTCACCCAGAAATAGAGAGGGGAGGGGCAGAACCAGGGTGCTCCTGAGACAAGGGGGTGCCCAGGCTGGCTCTGTGCCCTGCAGGACAATCAGCCCAAACACCCCTCTGCTTCTGAATACTGACAAGTGTCAGGTGTCTGAGTGCAGCTGGTCGAAAAGTGAGATGATCCTGAGCACCTTTCAGTGGAGACCCAGGGAACTCCCTCCCTTCCTCACTCCTCTCCTCCTTCCTTCCCTTCTTTTCTCCCTTCTTTCCACTAAAGACACCAAAAGTTCTTTTTTTTTTTTTTTTTTGGCTGCGTCTGTCTTAATTGCTGCCTGCAGAATCTAGTTCCTTGACCCAAGATGGAATCTGGGCCCCTGTGCTGGGAGTGTGGGGTTCTTAACCACTGAAACACCAGGGAAGTCCCTCCCCACAGGTCTTTAGAAGCATCCTTGCTTTCTGGACTCACAAGATGCTCCTGGATTCTCTGCCCAGTTCGGGAATCAGCCATTCCTCCAGGAGCCCTGGCTTCTTTCTTAGGAAATGGTAATTAGAGACCACATTTGGCATCAGGGGTGCTCACTGCTGCAAATCTGGTCACTGTTTCTAGGCCTTTTCAGTGTAGAGAGCCAGAGCATGCTTTTTCTGTTTAAGAGATAGTACATGCTGTATTCTTACTGATTTTCCAATTCAGTTATTTGGATTGCAGGATTTTACTTCTTTGCTCTATTTGTACATTTGTCTTCTAACACTGAGAATCTTGGTTTCTAACATTCACCAAATGACTTATTTGCTTCATTTAAAAATAGATATATAATAGTTTCAGAATAGCAACATTAATATTGTTACTAACATTACGATTTCCCATTAGAGAATGTGCTTTATGTAGTTATACTGTGTTCAAATGACTGTGTTCTAAAGTCATCTGAAATAATTCCTGTTTGTGTGCTTAAGCCCCCAACTCAAAACCACAATTAAGTTCATTTGTCTCTTTCTCTGTCTTGCTTTTTTGGCATCCTGCACAAGTTTGTGTAATCTTAGTTCCCTGACCAGGGATTGAACTCAGGCCTTTGGCAATGAAAGCACAACGTCTTAACCACTAGACTGTCAGGGGATTCCCCATTTGTCTCATATTTTTTTTTATTTCAAGGGTTTTTTTTTCCCTCTCTCTTTCATTTAATTTTGTTTTGTAACCATGCAAGACATTTACAGGCTCCCAAAGTCACATTTACAAAACAAGATAAGCTCAGATAAATCAGCTTTTAGCTTGTCCCTTTCATCTTGTTTTCCTTTAAAGTGTTGAGGTTTATTCTTCCTTTTTAGCTATAAGCAAGTAAATATACATTCATAATGCTCCTTAGATAAATGTTAGCCTATTGTCAATACACACACTTTTCTCTACCTTGCCCTTTGCACTTTATAACATACCTTGGAGATGACTTCAGTAATGTAGAGCTTTTACTTATTGTTTTTTACAATGTATTCCTTTGGGTGGGTGCATCGATAGTTCATCCCCTCATCCCCTCTAGGTCCTTTCCAGTTTCTTTTATTATCATGCACTTCCCACTCATCTCTTTGGACAAAATTCCTAGAAGTGGAGTTGCTAGTTCAAAGGATAGATGAACATGGGACGTCCCTGGTGGCCAAGTGGTTGAGAATCTGCCTACCAGTGTAGGGGACAGGGGTTGGGTCCCTGGGCCAGGAAGACCCCACGTGCCATGGGGGAACTAAGCCTGGGAACCACAACTACAGAAGCCCACATGCCTAGAGCCTGTGCTCTGCAACAAGAGCCACCACAATGAAAAGTGTGAATGCTGCAACCAGAGAAAGCGTGTGTGCAGCAGCAAAAACCCAGAACAGTCATAAATTTACTGCATACTTCCACCATGCCATTATACTAGGCTACATTCCCACCAGCAATGAACAGAAGTACCTATTTCTTCACAGCCTCACCAAGGATGTAAGGTCGTGTTTCTATCTCTGTATATTTTCTTCCCCAAACAAAATGGAAATTTATTTTCTATCTTGTAAAAGTCCAGAGATAAATAGTCCAGGGACGGTGTGGTACTGCTCTACAAAGTCCTCTGGAATTCAGCCTTGTTTCCTGGTGGCCTCCATGCCTAATGTCTCATGGTTCAAGATGACTGCCTCAGCTCCAGCCATCACACTTGCAGTCCAGGTATAGGAATGATGAAGGGATAGAGAAGGATAAGAGAAATTGAGATTAAAACTTTCCATTTCTCTTATGAGAGCAAGGTTGAGCATGTTTTCAGGGCCAGTGTAATTTTTAATGGGATCTCTTGTCCATTTTTAAACATAAGGTAGTTGACTTTCTTCTTTATTTCTGGGAACTCTGTATTAGGTATATATTAACCCTTTGTCTGTGATATAAGTTGCAAATATTTCATCAGACTTGGAAACTGAGGCTTAGAGAGACCAAGGGGAGTGGGGCTCAGACAGAGGGTGGGGATCCCACTTCCTTGAAGAGCAGCTTAAAGTGGCAGCCCCTTCCCCACCACAGTGCCTGGACAACGTGGCCCTGCAGGTTCTTGCTGGAGCTGCCAGAGCAGACAGCACAGTCTAGGCACAGCCATGTGCAGCTGCTCTGCCGAATCTCGCCCGCAACCATTCAGCACACTAATACCCTTCCATAGAACAGAGGGCCCAGCCCTGCCCACGAAATGCAGCGATCTGCCCCTCCCTCACTCCATGACTCCATCCAGCTGTTCTGAATAGCCTCGCCCCACGAGCCCCTTTAAGCGCATCCTCCAAGGGGCGCACAGGTGCATCCCAGCTGACCCCTCCTGTGGGGAGCCCTGCCCCCCAGGAGTGCAGCCTCAATGCTGGCATCTGGGTGTCCTCCGGCAGCTCACTGACCTCTAGGCCTCCCCCCTTGCCCCTCTGTACGGTGGCCTCAGGAGTAGTGTCACCTCAAAACCCACGCCTGCACGTCCTTGATGTGTGACCTTAGGTGTGCACTTCACTTCTGCACACCTCAGTTTTCCTCTCTGTACACTGAGCTCCCTCCTCCAAACCTAGACCCGCATTTCCCAGCTGGGCAAGGACCTTGACTGCTCTGTTTACCCATTCATGATGGGCTGTTGAGAGAACTTTGAGGAGTCACACTGGGTGCTCAGCATACAGCCGGCACTCAATAAATGTTTGGAGTTGTTCACTTAGTTCTTCCAGGTAAGGAGATGTGGAAACAAGTGGTGGTTGGAGAGGGTCATGGCTGAGGCAGAGGCCAGCAAGTGGAGGGGAGCCCAGGGTCAGCACTGAATCTGTTTAGCTGCAAGGTGGGCTTGTGAGACTGGGCAGGTCAAAGGGGAATTACCAGCCTGGGCTTTGAGACAGAACAGAGTAGGTGGTTTACAAATGAGGGTTTGGGGACTTCCCTGGTGGTCCAATGGTTAAGACTCCGTGCTTCCACTACAAGGAGACCGGGTTTGATCCCTGGTTAGGGAACTAAGATCCCACGTGCCGTGTGGTGTAGCCAAAAAAAGCCTAAAACAAACAAACAGAAACAAGGATTTCCCTCTGCTGGTAGCTACTCACTAGTGATAGAGAACCTGTCTGCCAATGCAGTAGATGTAAGAGACATGGATTCGATCCCTGGGTTGGGAAGATCCACTGGAAGAGGGCATGGCAACCCACGCCAGTATTCTTGCATGGAGAATCCCATGGACAGAGGAGCCTGGCGGGCTACAGTCCACACAATTGCAAAGAGTTGGTCACCACTGAAGCGACTTAGCAAGCAGGCAGTAACCACTCAGTCATTCCCGACTGGTTCCACCCTTACTGCAGGAACATCTAGGAACATCTATGGCTGGTTTCCAGCAGACCCCAGATGTTCCCTTAGAGAACACTGCCCAAGCAAAGGCATAAAGCCTGGAATACGCCTTTGAAGCCGAGATTGTTGAGGGTGGCTGGAGTGGGGAGGGGCAGGTGCCTGAAAGCTGAAGACGGTATGTGGGCTGGGGGAAGCGAGCCCAGATCCTCCTGTGAGTAGGACATGCTCCGGAGGAGGAGAGTGCATTCAACCTATAGTTTCACGGGGCACGTGGCGGGGAGGGGCCAAGCAGCCAACTCTGGAAGTTGAATCCTGGCCTGGAGTCTGCCTGACTCTCCTCAATCTGTCCCCCCGAGAAAGATACCTCACCCCAACTCACACCCCAAGCCCCAGACAAACTGAGCCACTGGGAAGAGCTGGGTTTGGAAGCCCACGTTTGGAGCCCTGCACTGCTGCTGTCTCTCCTGCCCTGCGGGCCCTTGGCCATGGCCATCACAGTCTTTGGGTTTGATTTCTGGATCTATGTCATGGAGATCGTCACACTGAACTTGGGAGGTTCAAATACCCCGGAGGTGGGGAGGGTCTGGTCAGGTGTTGGGGAGTGCGGGGCCGGGGGCGGGGTGGTTCTCTTTAAATGGCTGTAGAACGAGCAAATCCAGTCCATTCAGTTCAGTCACTTTCATCATCAGTAGCGCTGTTGTTGTTGTTTAGATCCTAAGTCATGGCTGACTGTTTTGCGACCCCATGGACTGTAGTGTGCCAGGCTCCTCTGTCCATGGGATTCTCCAGCAAGAATACTGGAGTGGGTTGCCATGCCCTCCTCCAGGGGGTCTTCCCGACCCAGGGATCAAACCCACGTCTCCTGCATTGGCAGGCGGATTCTTCACCACTGAGCCACCTTGGAAGCCCCAGCGGCAGTTTGGGGGCCCCACAGACTGACTCTAAGACAAGGACTTGAGGGTCCCTGGATTACTTGGGAGGTGACCCCAGGAAGAGCTGCTGGGGGGTGAAGACCTAGGATGCAGGAGCCAGAGGATGGAATCGCGCAGACAGTGCTGCGGGCAACTGGGGCTTGTGTCCACTGAGAGTCTCGCAAGACGCCCTAGACCACACCTCGGAGCAGCGCCACTCCAAGGCTGACACCACAGTGGCCTGGGCTGACCTGATACCAGTGGCCTGGCACTTCCAGCTGGCCCCCCAGGTAGGCAGAGAGCCATGGCCAGAGAAACGGTGCTGGGAGCTGAGCAGGTGCAGGGGGTACACAGGGCGCCTCATCAGCGGCTCCTCTTCACATCTCATCCCAGCGAGCCCTCACCCAGCCCTAGAGCCTGGTGTCAGTGCCCACTGGTGTAGCTGAAGTGAGTAAGACCCAGAGAGGGTGTGCACCTGCCCTTGTCACACAGTCAGGCTGGACAGCTGAGCTTCCCCCGGCCCATACTGTGGGGTCCCTATAGCACAGACTGGCTCTCAGCAAAGCCCTGGGCACTTCCTCACGGCTCTGTCCTGCTCCCAGAGGACAGGCACCCGCACAAGCTCACGACCACCATTCAGAGACCGTCATCATGGAACAGCCTCCTTAATCCCCAGTCCATGGGCTCTGTGGAGCTGTCTCCCAGAAGAGAAGGCCATCCCCTCCTCGGTCCTTGGCTTTGCCTATGGCAGCTTCTCCCTCAGAACAAGTGACTCCTTCAGACACCTTATCCCCAAAGATGTCTTATACTGTCAGCCCTCTGTATCCATGGTTCTGCTTCTTTGGATTCCTCCAACCACAGATCAAAAATATTCAAGAAAAAAAATTCCAGAAAGTTCCAGTAAGTAAAATTTTGTACCAGCAACAACCATTAACATTTACATGGTATTAGGGATTATAAGTAATCTAGAGATGATTGAAAATGTACAGGAGGATATGCATGACTCATACGCAAATACTACACCATATTATATAAGGGACTTGAGCATCCACAGATTTTGGTATCCAAGGGGGATCCTGGAGCCAATGCCCCCATGGAGACTGAGGGACAACTTTAGGACATCTTCTTATCCCAAAGACATCCCAAGTCAGCCCACTTCTCTCCACCCTGATGCCCCCACCCAAGCTGCCCCAGTCTCTTCTGGGAGGCCCCAAGCCCTGCTTCCTCCTCCTCCTCCCTACTTCTGCTGCAGGGTGCTTCTCAAAATCCTCCTGTGCACCCCCAGCCCGCTAGGGATAAAACCCAAGCTCCCCATCAAGACCCTGCCCCGTCTTGCCCCTCCTGATGGCCCCAGCCTGGAGAGTTCAGGCCACGCTCTGCCTCCCTCTGGTCACATTGACATCTGCCTCATCCCCACTCCTAGGCCTCTGCACATGCAGCACCCTTCGTCAGAAACACCTTCTCCTGTGCCTGCCTCTGTCACTGAGTTCTCCATCCCTGAGTGCCAACCATCCTCCAAAAGCCTGCCCCAGCTCCCAGCCCAGCTTAAGTCACCTGATAAAGCTCTCATGGAGCTAATTCTTTTCTTTCCAATAGCTCCATTCAAACTTAGACATTTATTTCTCTATGTCTTCTGTGGGCTTCCCAGGTGGCCCTAGTGGTAAAGAACCCGCCTGCCGATGCAGGAGACATAAGAGACGCGAGCTCGATCCCTAGGTCTGGAAGATCCTCTGGAGGAGGCAATGACAACCCACTCTAGTATTCTTGCCTGGAGAATTCCATGGACAGAAAAGCCTGGCAGGCTCTGGTCCATAGGGTTGCAGAGTCGGACACAACTGAAGTGACTTAGCACACACGCACAAGTATCTCCTGCACTGAATTGTTACTCCGTGATAATAGACCCAGGTCTCTATTTGTCCCCAGTGGCATCCCAGGCTCAACCCAATAGGATTCAATGCATGCTGAATAAACCTCCCCTGCACTCCCCCCAGGCCTGGACCTCCTTGTGTATATAGCTCTCTCCACTGTCTCCCAGCCAGTGTTTATTGAGTAACAACTGTGCCCCACATGATTCGCGGGATTGCAGGCTGGGAAAGGACTTGCATCCCAGAATCCTAGGCCATAAGTTCCCTGGATGTCCCTCTCTCGATGACATATGTCTCCAAAGCATTCTTGGTGTCAGGCCGTCGTCCTCATCCACTCCAGGCCCCTGAGACCAAAACCCCTGATGCCTCTCACGCCCAAACCCACGTTCACTCAGGCCTCTCGTCCTGACAAGTCTCCCTCCTCAGTCCTCAGCTCCACCCTGGTGGCTGTGCCTCAGCTCCTCCCCACACCCTGCCTGGGCTCACCCTGGAGGGTCACGGCTCCCCAGCACCCTCAAGCATTAGAAGGGCGCTCCATCTTGGCCCTGCCCAGTATGCAGAGCCTACTGGAGGCCGGGAGGCCCAGGAGGAGGCCAGAGAGGAGACTGCGGGTTCCTGCAGGCTATTTGTCACCCATCGACTTCATCCCAAGGCTGCTGGCTCACAGAGGGAGCTTGTTTTTGGAGGTCGGAGGCAGGCTGCAGTTCAGGAGCCCCCAGTCCTGGTGGCCCGAGGCCTCCTATTTGTGTCTTTATGGAGTTGCACCGTGGCGCGGAGCTGCTACCAGCTCACCCTTGACTGAGTCCCCTCCCTACTGTTCCAGGGCCCTGCACTTTGCCTACTGAACTCCCCTGGCCTGGTCTCCTCCCCTAGTTCTGGTTGGCCCACGGAGGCAGGGACCAAGGGTATTCCTTGCTCCCTTTTCACAAGCAAAGGAATCGCGGTGTCATGGCACACTAGGATAGGAACCCTAAATTTAGGGTCCTCAGCTATCTTAACCACTCTCATATAAGCCCATCACAAGAATTCACAATTGCTGGGACTTAGCTGGTGGGAGAAGGCAATGGCACCCCACTCCAGTACTCTTGCCTGGAAAATCCCATGGACTGAAGAGCCTGGTAGGCTGCAGTCCATGGGGTCGCTAGGAGTCGGACACGACTGAGCATCTTCACTTTCACTTTTCACTTTCATGCATTGGAGAAGGAAATGGTAACCCACTCCAGTGTTCTTGCCTGGAGAATTCCAGGGACAGGGGAGCCTGGTGGGCTGCCGTCTATGGGGTTGCACGGAGTCGGACACGACTGAAGCGACTTAGCAGCAGCAGCAGCAGCAGCTGGTGGAAGACAGCCTTTCAATGCAGGGGTTATGGGTTTGATCCCTGGTCAGGGAGCTAAGAATCATGTGCCTTGGGGCCAAAAAACCAAAACATAAAAAACAGAAGCAATATTGTAACAAATTCAATAAAGACTTTAAAAAAAATTCACAAGCATTCAGTTCAGTTCAGTTCAGTTCAGTTGCTCAGTCGTGTCCAACTCTTTGTGACCCCATGAATTGCAGCACGCCAGGCCTCCGTGTCCATCACCAACTCCCGGAGTTCACTCAAACTCACGTCCATCGAGTCGGTGATGCCATCCAGCCATCTCATCCTCTGTCATCCCCTTTTCCTCTTGCCCCCAATCCCTCCCAGCATCAGAGTCTTTTCCAATGAGTCAACTCTTCGTATGAGGTGGCCAAAGTACTGGAGTTTCAGCTTTAGCATCATTCCTTCCAAAGAACACCCAGGACTGATCTTTAGAATGGACTGGTTGGATCTCCTTGCAGTTCATGGGACTCTCAAGAGTCTTCTCCAACACCACAGTTCAAAAGCATCAATTCTTCGGCGCTCAGCCTTCTTCACAGTCCAACTCTCACATCCATACATGACTACTGGAAAAACCATAGCCTTGACTAGATGGATATTTGTTGGCAAAGTAATGTCTCTGCTTTTGAATATGCTATCTAGGTTGGTCATAACTTTCCTTCCAAGGAGTAAGTGTCTTTTAATTTCATGGCTGCAATCACCATCTGCAGTGATTTTGAAGCCCCCCAAAACAAAGTCTGACACTGTTTCCACTGTTTCCCCATCTATTTGCCATGAAGTGATGGGACCAGATGCCATGATCTTAGTTTTCTGAATGTTGAGCTTTAAGCCAACTTTTTCACTCTCCTCTTTCACTTTCATCAAGAGGCTTTTGAGTTCCTCTTCACTTTCTGCCATAAGGGTGGTGTCATCTGCATATCTGAGGTTATTGATATTTCTCCTGGCAATCTTGATTCCAGCTTGTGCTTCTTCCAGCCCAACATCCGCTGGATCATCAAAAAAGCAAGAAAGTTCCAGAAAAACATCTATTTCTGCTTTATTGACTATGCCAAAGCCTTTGACTCTGTGGATCACAATAAACTGTGGAAAATTCTGAAAGAGATGGGAATACCAGGCCACCTGACCTGCCTCTTGAGAAACCTATATGCAGGTCAGGAAGCAACAGTTAGAACTGGACATGGAACAACAGACTGGTTCCAAATAGGAAAAGGAGTACGTCAAGGCTGTATATTGTCACAAGCATTGAGTCACCTCAAAACCAGGGACATCCTGTCTATTTAAAGAGCAAGTGCTGAGTGGGTTCAAAGACTGAGCACGGTTTTGCAAGGAGGGAGGGGAAAGGGCATTCCAAGTGAAGGGCACTGCATGGGCAAAGGTGTGGTGGTGGGAAGGGCTGGGGGGGTTCTGAGGCCAGGTAATCGGACTGATGTCACTGCATTGGAAGAATCGGCAGGAGAGAGCAGAGCTGAATCACAGAGGCTTCTGAGACCTGCAGGATCCACAACTGCTACCGGAATTGACAGCGCCTACCACACACAGGCCGCTGGGCACTCAGCGCTGTTTGTATGTGACGACTTGGAAGACTGTGCTCATCCCCACTTTTCCTTCCTCTTTCTTTTAACTTTTATTTATTAACCTTTGGTTGCCCTAAGTCTTCATTGCGGTGCCCAGGCTTCCTCTAGCTGCAGCGAGCTGGGGCTGCTCTCTGTTACTGCGCTGAGCTTCTCATTACAGCGGCCTCTCTTGCTGCAGAACAGGCCCTAGGGCACTCAGGCTTCAGTAGTTGTGGCTCCCGGACTTAGTTGCTCTGCGGCATGTGGAATCCTCCCAGACCAGGGATCGAACCTGCATCCCCTGCACTGACAAGCAGATTCTTATCCACTGTGCCAGCAGGGAAGTCTTTGTCCCCACTTTCACACAAGCCCACGAGGCTGGGAACACAGGGTGGAAAGGGCGGCCTGGCAATGGGGCCCTAACCCTCAGCCTGATTCCTCCCTGTTTTGTGTGTGTGTGGGCGGGGGATTAATTCAGAACATCTAGTTGAACTAAGTACTCTTGCCTGGAAAATCCCATGAACGGAGGAGGCTGGTGGGCTGCAGTCCATGGGGTCACTAAGAGTCGGACACAACCGAGCGACTTCACTTTCACTTTTCACTGTCATGCATTGGAGAAGGAAATGGCAACCCACTCCAGTGTTCTTGCCTGGAGAATCCCAGGGACGGGGGAACCTGGTGGGCTGCCGTCTATGGGGTCGCACAGAGTCGGACACGACTGAAGCGACTTAGCAGCAGCAGCAGCTGAACTAAGGGAAGGATGTCTGGCTGTCCAACAGGTAGTACAGGACACACGACGGAAAGACTCCTCTGCTATCTCCACGCAGCTCTCTAAGCAGAGAGTGTAAGCTCTGACCAGGGACCAGGAAAAACAATCAAGGCGCCCCAGGGCTTGGGTTTTGTGTGTGGGGACCAATGTGGGCATCATCTCAAGCCCTGGGAGAGGGGGACACTTCTCCCTCTGGCCACTGCCCCCTGCTGGGCCCCGCTGTCCAGCCACTCAAGACCCAGCAGTCCCTCCCTTGGGCCAGGGTCCCCCAACTTGTCACCAAAGACACCTTCTTTCCCTCCCCTTTAACCAAGGGGAGCCACTCTAGAAAAATTTCTCCCATCTCCCATACTCTATGTGATGAAACACACACAGTTCATTTTCCCTTTATAAAGACAGACATGCGGAAAATACATGAGACTTCCCTGGTGGTCCAGGGGCTAAGATTCTGCACTCCCAATGCAGGGGACCCAGATTTGATCCCTGGTCAAAGAACTAGATCCCAGGTGCTGCAACTAAAAAATCCAATAGGCCCCAACTGGACTCGGCACAGCCAAATAAATTAATTTTTTTAAAAAAGAGGAAAGTACAATCAGGGAGGGCTTAGAATTGTGCGCTCCAGCACCTCCACTCCCTTGCCTCTCCCCCATCACCCTTCCTAGCCTGAATGACCTTTTTTGGGTGGATTGTGGTTTTTCTTGCCTGGGTGGGATTTCTCTGTGGTACACTATGTCTGATTTTTTGCCCGGCAGGGTGACAATAATTGGGTCATGGATACTATTTTCATAAACATTGATTTTTACAAATATTCCCTAAGGACCTACTGTGTGCCAAGCCTAGGTAGTGAATAAATGAATTAATGCCAGGAAGTAATGAGAGCTATGAAGATAAAGAAGACAGATGGAAAGTGCTGGAAGAGGTGCAGGGGCTTGCATGTGGTCGTGAGGAGAGGCTTCCTGGAGGAAATTTGAGCAGGGTTTGGGGGACTTTCTGGAAGCCAGAGACTCCAGGTTGGGGGTTCTGGTTTGTTGGCTAATTGGTTGGTTTTGATGTAAAATTCACATAACATGATATTATCCATTGTGGGCTTCCCTGGTGGTCCAGTGACAGGAATCCACCTGCCAGGGCAGGGGGCACAGATTCAGTCCCTGGTCCGAGAAGATTAACTATGCCCAGGCAACTCAACTACCGAAGCCCGTGCTTGGCAACAAAAGGAACCTCTGCCGTGAGAAGCCTGGGCACTGAAGCTAGAGAGTAGCCCTGGCCCTCTGCGATTAGAGAAAACACAAGCGCTGCATCAGCAGACTCAACACAGCCAGAAACAAACAAAGCTTAAAAAACGCAACAAAAAAGAAAGCAGCCATCATAAACTATACAATCCCGAGGCGTTTGGCACATTCACAGTGCTGTGGACCGTCACCTCTATCTAATACCAGAACACTGCCGAAATCACTCCCCCAAAGGAAACCCAATACCTATTAAGCACTCACTCCTCAGACCCCCTTGGGTCCCATTGGGCGCCTCTGATTTTAATCCACATTTTGCAAAGTAAACGTCTCTAATATTTATTTGCAAATGTCAACTGTTCAAAGAAATGGACAATGTCTCCCCAAACACTGGCTAAATTTTGGACCAAGAGAAGGAACTGAGAAATGGACTATTTCCTGTCAAATCAATCAACAATGATGAATCATCAGCCACTCCAGTCCTTCAATGTGAGCTGGTGAGCCCTGAGGGAACTCAGGAAGGAGAATACCTCCCAAACTCACGCCCATTGAGTCGGTGATGCCATCCAGCCATCTCATCGTTTGTCGTCCCCTTCTCCCACCTTCAATCTTTCCCAGCATCAGGGTCTTTTCCAATGAGTCTGTTCTTCGCGTCAGGTGGCCAAAGTATTGGAGTTTCAGCTTCAGCATCAGTCCTTCCAATGAATATTTAGGACTGATTTCCTTTAGGATGGACTGGTTGGATCTTCTTGCTATCTAAGGGACTCTCAAGAGTCTTCTCCAACACCACAACTCAAAAACATCACTTCTTTGGCTCTCAGCTTTCTTTAAAGTCCAACTCTCACATATATACATGACTACGGGAAAAAACATAGCTTTGAGTAGATGGACCTTTGTTGGCAAAGTAATGTCTCTGCTTTTTAATATGCTGTCTAGGTTGGTCACAGCTTTTCTTCCAAGGAGCAAGTGTGTTTTAGTTTCATGGTTGCAGTTACCATCTGCAGTGATTTTGGAGCCCCCAAAAATAAAGTCTCTCACATACATCAGATCAGATCTCACATACATAGAAAGCACTAAATTCCTTAACTTGGGATATCTGGTTTTCTTTTTTTTTTCAGATTTTCTTTTTTTTATTTATGCTGTGCTGGGTCTTTCTCTCATTGCAGCAAGTGGGGCTACTCTCTAGTTGCGGTGCCCGGGCTTCTCATTGCAGTGGTTGTCTTGTTGCGGAGCACAGGCTCTAGGCACAAGGGCTTCAGCAGTTGTGGCTCGTGGGCTCTGAGGCACTGGTTCAGCAGTGGTGACCCTGGGTTTGGTTGCCCCACGGCATATGGGATCTTTCCAGACCAGGGATTGGATCCGTGCATTGGCAGGCAGATTCTTTAACCCTGAGCCACCAAAGAAGCCCCTGGTTTTCTCTAATTGGCAGTAATCTTTTGACATTCAGACCACCTGCCCTTTGTTGCAAAACTTCTATATAACCTGGCTCTTATCCTCAGAGCAGTTCTCTCAGGGTTGCTTGAGATGCAGTCTCCTCAGCTTGAACTCCTAAAAATTTCTGCTGCATAAAACATAACTCTCAAGAAAAAAAAAAAGACACGCTCACCCAGTGGGACTGGAATGAGATATGGATACCCCTGTGGAAATACGGAAGCAGGGTGGCCCTCAGTATCCATATGCTATGCTATGCTAAGTCACTTCAGTTGTGTCCGACTCTGTGCGACCCCATAGACGGCAGCCTACCAGGCTCCCCAGTCTTTGGGATTCTCCAGGCAAGAACACTGGAGTGGGTTGCCATTTCCTTCTCCATCAGTATCCATAAGAAACCCGGAAAAATGTACAACAAAGGGATTCCGCTTTTAAGGCTTTCTCCAAAAAGCACTCATCGAGGAAGCAACCTAGATGCCCAACCATCGGGGATCAGTTTAGTAAATCATAGAAGAGCCTTCAGCTGGACAATGATGACATCTTTCAATGTAAGAGAGTCTAATGGTACTGATTGGTGTGGGAAGTTGACTGACAGGTCGTACAGTGTACGTACACAGTGTGATTCCATTGTAGCTGAGAAAAAAGAATCTGGAGTGAAATAGACAATCATGTTAGTCACAGTGGTTTCTGAGTGTTGATTTTATTTTTTAAATTTCATTCACTGGACTTTCCTGGTGGTCTATTGGTTAAGGATGCTCCTGTCATCTGCTGTATAGAACAGAGAACTCTACTCAATATTCTATAAAGTTAAATGGGGAAAGAATCTGAAAAAAATTCTATATATAATATATATGCGTGCTTCATCACTCAGTCTTGTCTGACTCTTTGGGACCCCATGGACTATAGCCCACCAGGCTCCTCTGTCCATGGGATTCTCCAGGCAAGAATACTGGAGTGGGTTGCCATTTCCTTCTCCAATATTATATAATAAACACATATACATAACTGAATCACTTTGTTGTACCGCAGAAACTAACACAACATCGTAAATCAACTATACACCAATAAAAATAAAAATTAGAAAAATTAAAAAAAAATCAGCAAGTAAAAAAAGAAAAAGAACCCACCTATCAAACGGGGGACATGGGTTCGATTCCTGGGCGGGAAAGATTCCGCATGCTGCAGGATAACTAAGTCCGCGAGCCCCAACTACTGAAACCTTCGAGCTCTAGAACCTGCGCTCCGCAACAGGAGGAGCCGCCGCAATGAGAAGCCCACCGCGCATGCGCACAGAAACCTCGCCCAGCAACAAAGACCCAGCGCAGTCACATAAATAAATAAAAATGTCATTCACTCAACACTTTGCCAGTGGTTTTTTTTTGTTTTTTAACGTAACAGTGAGCACTGGGCATATCATAGGCACATAATAAAAATTCACTCAGGAAATTAAATGCTATAACAAAGCACCTATTTAGATTATTTATGTTATGCTTGTTGCGTTTTCTGAAACTGTTTTGACACTGAGCATATTACTTTGGCAATCAGGAGAGAAAATACATAAAGCTAATTCCATTAGAAAACGTATGCTGGCATCTTTTACCCCCTCCTCACCCAGCATCACTGTTTATCTTCCCAGCCACCCTCTCCTTTCCTCCAGTCTAGTTTTTCCTGGCCTCTCATCCAGAGTAAAGTTGGTACATCCCAGCTCCTGGGGTCTGGGGCTGCACTGGGACTTCTAGAAAATATGCAATTAAGATGATGGAGAGGGAATTCCCGGGCAGTCCAGTGGCTAGGCCTCTGAGCTTTCACTGCTGAGGCCCGGAATCAATCCCTGATTGGGGAAATAAGACCCCGAAAGGCTCGGGTTGAGATGGAGAAATTTTCCAATGGGGGAACTGAGGTTCAGAGAGGTAATCTGACCTGTTCAATGTCACACAGCACATAAGCGTCAATGGAAGCTGTCTGCTCCTAGAGCTCCTTCTCCCTGGAAAGGACTCAGGCCGAGCCTGGATTCCTTCCTTCCCTGCAGCCATTTTATTAGGCTTATATGATAATGGCTTTATTATTGATAGAGGGAATTGTAGCCCACAGGGAATTTGATTTCTCAGTGGGTCATAAGCAGAAATTGCTGGTCTTTTCCGTCCCCAGTGTCTTAGTTGGTAAAGAATCAGCCTGCTGTGCAGGAGACCCGGGTTCGATCCCTGGTTCAAGAAGATCCCCTGGAGAAGGAAATGGCAGCCCACTCCAGTATTCTTGCCTGGAGAATCCCTTGGACAAAGGAGCTTGGACTGTAGCCCACAGGGTCACAAAGAGTCGGACACAACTGAGCAACGAACACTTTCGCTTTGACTTTCCTTCGTCAACACCTCACACTGGTACTGCCAATTCCCTGAGAAGCCTCAGCGCCAGGCCTGGGGGTGCCAGATCAAATACGTTTGCTCTCTGCTCCATGGGATCAGGCCTGGGCCAGATGCTCTGTCTGAAAAATCTGGAGGGCTGCATAGAGGAGGGGACGTAGAGTTGGGGCTTGAAGAATGAGTAGAAGTGTGCTAGACTGAGAAGTGGAAGGCTAGCTGGATGGATGTGTGGATAGAGGAGCAGGGGGTGGATCATGGATGGTGGATCATTTCTGGAAGGTAGGTAGGTGGATGGATGGATAGATGAATGAGTGGATGGACAGACAGTGAGTGGATGGGTGGATGGATGAATGAGACAAGGCAGGCTGCTCCCAACCACTGACTGACCACATGGCCAACCCTGTGGGGGTCACTCAGCCCCTCCTCTCTCATGTCTCTGCTCTTCTTCTCCCTGGAAGTTGCCCCCAGAACAGCAGAGACACCCCCAAGGACTCAGTCCAGCAACTAGACACATCCATGGTGGTGGTGGTTTAGTTGCTGTTGTGTTCAACTCTTGCAACCCCATGGATTGTAGCCTTCCAGGCTCCTCTGTCCCTGGGATTCTCCAGGCAAGAACACTGGAGTGGGTTGCCATTTCCTTCTCCAGAGGATGCACTGAGACCCCAAGTCTTTTTTTTTTTATTTTTTTATTTTTGGCTGTGCTGGGTCTTAGGTTGCTGCACGCATGATTTCTCTGGTTGCAGTGAGCAGAGACGACTCTTCATTGCAGTGCTCGGGCTTCTCATTTCAGTGGCTTCTCTTGTTGCAGAGCATGGACTCTAGGCACTTGGGCACTTGGGTGGTTGCCGTTCCCAGACTCTAGAGGATGGGCTCGGTAGTTGTGGCACACGGATTTAGTTGCTCCGCAGCATGTGGAATCTTTCCGGACCAGGGATTCAACTCTGCACTGGCAGGGGGATTCTTATCCACTGTACCAGCAGGGAAGTCTGAGAGATCTCAAGTCTTGATGTGGCAAGACCTCTTTCCCAGACTCTGAATTCCCCACTCAATTTGGGAATTGTAATAGTAGAGAATTAAAGGATTTCGAGAAGAATACCACATCTTTGGGGGTCTCCAAGATGTGACAAGAAGGCTGAGTCTGAACTGCCCCCGCTACATTCATCACGCTTGTTACCATTTCAGGAGGCTGAGGGGGTCAGCTTCCGAGCTTACGGCTCTGATGTTACAGTCTTTAAAGATCTGACTAATTTTTTGACAAGGGGCCCTGCAGTTCCTTTTGGCACTGGGTCCTGTAAACCCCACAGGCTAACGTAGCAACGTGCTCCCGCCTCAATCAACAAGCATTTAAGCTGTGCCAGGTGAATGCAAGCAGAGCCAACCCATGGTTCCCCTCCCTGGAAGCATGTGGCCGCTACTCTCAGGCCTCCCAGCCAGAATAAGACAGAGAAAGGCTTCCCAGGTGGCGCTTGTGGTAAAGAACCCACCTGCCAATGCAGGAGACATAAGAGATGTGGATTCGATCCCTAGATTGGGAAGTTCCCCTGGAGGAGGGTATGGCAACCCACTCCAGTATTCTTGCCTGGAGAATCCCATGGACAGACGAGCCTGGCAGGCTACAGTCCATAGAATTGCAAAGAGCTGGACATGACTTTGGGGGCTTCCCTGATGGCTTAGACGGTAAAGAATCTGCCTGCAATGTGGGAGACCCGGGTTCAGTCCCTGGGTTGGGAAGATACCTAGAGAAGGGAATAGCAACCCACACAAGTACTCTTGCCTGGAGAATCCCATGGACAGAGGAGCCTGGCGAGCTACAGCCCATAGCGTCGCAGAGTCGGACACGACTGGAGTGACTCAGCATGCACACATGGATTTGAGCCCAGGCCCCTGCCTGCAGCCGGGAGGTAGTGTCTCCCCTATATGTGGTTGGTGTCCAGTGTGTGACCCTTTCTCTGTCCCTTAGTGGTCCCCCTCCTCCAGCCCAGGGTAAAGCAGGCCCCTCTGTGACCTCCCTTGGTACTAGAGGATCTGTATGCTCCGGAAACCAGATGTTTCCGGCCTATTGGAGGCCTGGGATTTCGGTGATAAGGCCAGAGCCAGTGTGAAGAGTTTTTGAGAGAGAAAGAGGAAGGCCAGACAAAGCAGAAAGGGGGTTGCTGAGATGAGCTTCCTCCTCAAGGACCCAGGAGGGACATGTGCTCAGAGCCTGTGGCCATCCCTAAAGATTTAGTGATAGCTGATAACAATGCCTCTTGTCTGTCAAGCACAGTCCAGGATGCCCTCTGCTTCATGATAAACGAAGAGGAAAGTATTAGAATCACCCTCCTCAGTCCATTTGTGGCATCCTGGTGAATCTTATCTCAACCTATAAAAGCAAATCCTGTCCCTCTCCTGCTCAAAAGTCTCCCATGGCTCCCCAGTCTCCATTCTTCACTGGGGCCCAGAAGGCTCCTTCTGATGCCCAGCCCACACAGCCCCCAACTGTGCCCCCACTCACTCTGCTCTAGCCACACCTGATGCTGCCCCAAGAGGCGGAGTGCGTTCCCCGCTCAGGGTCTTTGCACATGCTCTTTCCCCTTGAATCATCATCTCAGAGCAGCCTTTGCCTACCAGCTGTCTTTGTCCGCTGTCTTGCTGGGTTTTCTTTCCTTCTCATAGTGCTGACTGAGGCCAGCCTGCTCTGCCCTTCGCTTGTCATCCATTTCGTCCACCCGACGGCTGTGAGTCCCCGAGGGCAGTGCCTCCCAGAGCACTGGCATACAGTAGGTGCTCAATAAACAGAAGTTACAAAGAGAAGATGCTGGGAGCCGGCATATTGCATGTTGAGTGCAGCACTTTCCACAGCATCATCTTTCAGGATCTGGAATAGCTCAACTGGAATTCTATCACTGCCGGGAGCCAGCGTGAGGAACTCCGCCCATGACAAAGGTCATGAGGAAGGAGGCTCGGCATACGCAAAGGTGGGATCGAGCCTCAGGAGTCCCCCTGGAAATTCTCGAGCATCTACCCCCCAAACCAGAGTCTGCCAACTTTCTGCTTTGTGCTTTCACCTACACCTCTGACTTTACGGGGGGCTGTCCCCCACTACCTCTCTCTGAAAAAAGAGTTAGCTTACAGCTCCAGTTAATAATTCCTGGGTGTGACAGTGTTTCAACCTAAAAACTCCTTTGGAAATCCTCTAGCCTGCCTGAATAGGTTTTTCCGGCCACATGTGATTGTTCAGAGCCTCCCAACTGTGAGAGGCAGGAGATGTTCTAAACTGCCTAAACACAGATTCCTTTGAGTAGTTAAAAGATTGATTAGAAATTGTATTGGTGAACGGTTTTTTCACTTGTTGGGCCAATGTTTGCTGCTAAGTCTCCATACTCCTTACCTACTGTGTCCTTGGCAGTGTATTGATTGATATAATGGGTGTATAGAAATGTAAAATGCAGCTTTGTCCAGTGCTTTTTTGGAGGCTGGTGCCTGACTTTGGAATAATCACCTTTAGAGAAAAATAAGTTTCTTAAAATGTTAACAGGCCTCCTGGCCAGAAGATGATGTCAATCACCTGAACTTTTGCATATGATAAGTTTGAAAGCCTGGCTTCGATTAGAACCAGGAACTGCTGTCCTTGCATGACTCCACCCCTTCCCCCATTATCCTCTATGCATAACTTAAGATATAAAAACTACTTTGGAAAATAAAGTGCGGGCCTTGTTCACCAAAACTTGGTCTCCCCATGTCACTCTCTCTCCCAAATTCTGGCTGAGTCTCCATCTGGAGCGCGGAACCCGCCATGCTTGCTAATTATGCCTGGGCTTCTAAGATCCGACCGGGGAGGCCTCAGTGTCTCCTCTCCTTCGGGAGAACGGAAGGACGCCTGCGGCCTACGTAAGTGGTGCAAACTTCTTGTCTTGAAGTTTTATTGGTCTCCCGCGTAAACCAAGCTACTCAGCCTCTTTTCTCCACTGAATTTTCCTACTGAGCTATCCTCATTCTATTACTCTTTGTATCCTTAATTAACGTGTAATTAAGCAGTTGTTTCCTGACCCTCGCCTATGCTGTCTGTCCTTCGAATACCCTGGATCAGCTGGGGCTGGACCCCGGCAAGAAGGGACTTCCCTGGTGGTCCAGTGACTAAGACTCTGAGGTCCCAATGCTGGGCCCAGGCCACATCCCTGGTCGGGAACTAGATCCCACATGCAGCAGCGAAGAGTTTGTATGCCGCAACTGAGACCCAGCACAGCCAAATCTATAATTGTTTTGGAAAAATGAAGAACCTCCTTCTTAAAGAGGAGGAAGCAGGGAATTCCCTGGTAGTCCGGTCCAGTGGTTAAGACTCCAAGCTTTCACTGCCGAGGGCCAGGTTCAACCCCTGGTCCAGGAACCAAATCCTGAAAGCTGCATCAGTTCAGTTCAGTTGCTCAGTTGTGTCCAACTCTTTGCGACCCCATGAATTGCAGCATGCCAGGCCTCCCTGTCCATCACCAACTCCTGGAGTCCATCCAAACTCATGTCCATCGAGTCTATGATGCCATCCAGCCATCTCATCCTCTGTCGTCCCCTTCTCCTCCTGCCCTAAATCTTTCCCAGCATCAGGGTCTTTTCCAATGAGTCAGCTCTTCACATCAGGTGGCCAAAGTATTGGAGTTTCAGCCCCAACATCAGTCCTTCCAATGAACACCCCGGACTGATCTCCTTTAGGATGGACTGGTTGGATCTCCTTGCAGTCCAAGGGACTCTCAAGAGTCTTCTCCTACACCACACTTCAACAACATCAATTCTTCGTCACTCAACTTTCTTTATAGTCCAACTCTTACATCCATACATGACCACTGGAAAAACCATAGCCTTGACTAGATGGACCTTTGTTGGCAAAGTAATGTCTCTGCTTTTTAATATGCAGTCTAGGTTGGTCATAACGTTCCTGCCAAGGAGTAAGCATCTTTTAATTTCATGGCTGCAATCACCATCTGCAGTGATTTTAGAGCCCAGAAAAATAAAGTCAGCCACTGTTTCCACTGTTTCCCCATCTATCTGCCATGAAATGATGGAACCAGATGCCATGATCTTAGTTTTCTGAATGTTGAACTTTAAGCCAACTTTTTCACTCTCCTCTTTTACTTTCATCAAGATGCTCTTTAGTTCTTCTTCACTTTCTGCCATAAGGGTGGTGTCATCTGCATATCTGAGGTTATTGATATTTCTCCCAGCAATCTTGATTCCGGCTTGTGCTTCCTCCAGTCCAGCGTTTCTCATGATGTACTCTGCATATAAGTTAAATAACCAGGGTGACAAAATAAAGCCTTGACGTACTCCTTTTCCTATTTGGAACCAGTCTGTTGATCCATGTCCAGTTCTAACTGTTGCTTCCTGACCTGCATACAGGTTTCTCAAGAGGCAGGTCAGGTGGTCTGGCAAGCTGCATGGGTGTGACCAAAAAATAAAAAAAAGAGAGGGAGAGAGAGAAGGAGGAAACAGAGGGCCAGGGAAGTCCCCAGGGTATCCATGGAGATGGGATGATTTGGAACGTTTGAGTCTGAGCCTAGATTATGCCAAATCTACCCGTAGGCAAGTGAAAGCCCTTTGGGTAAATAAGACTCTGAAGGTTGCAGGGAGCAGAGTCTGGTCTGTCAGATGCAGGTTTCAGGCCAAGCTTTTCCACTCGGCTAGCTTTTGATTTGGGGAACTGGCCTGAGTCCCTTGAGCCTCAGTTTCCTCTTCTATAAAAACACAGTTAGAGGATGAGATGGTTGGATGGCATCACCAACTCAGTGGACATGAGTTTGAGGAAACTCTGGGAGACAGTGAAGGACAAAGAAGCCTGGCGTGCTGCAGCCCAAGGGGTCGCAAAGAGTCAGACATGACTGAGCGACTGAACAACAACAACAAGAGGGACTTTCCTGGCGGTCCACGGGTTAAGAGTCAGCTCTTCCACTGCAGGAGACGTGGGTTCAATTCCTGGCCAGGGAACTAAGATCCCACATGTCACACAGTGTGGCCAACAACCAAAAAAATGAAGTTAGAGATCAGATCAAGGAGGCAGCCTGTGGGGTCCTGCCTTGGGCTGCCACGGCCGGTGTCTCCCTTTCTCTTTGTGCCCCACACTGGGGGACAGTGGAGCCCCTGAGAGCCCTTTACTCAAGTCAAGACTCTGAGGGACTCCCAGTCTGGGGTAAGGGCAAAGCCAGAGAGAGATACTCCTGTGTCTTGGAGGGTCAGGCTTGGGGTAGTGGAGGGAACCTGGAAAGACTTCCTGGAGGAGGAAGTTTAGCAGAGCTCGCATTCCAGGCCATAGATGGGGTCAAGTACAAAAGCTCAGAAACGAGGCCAAGTGCAAAAGTTCAGAGATGGGGTTCAGCAGCTTGGCCAATGGAAACGAGGTGCTAGATTCTCTCTCTGAAACCTCCAAGAGACTCATGGAAGTTGCTGGAGCAGGAAAGTGAGCCATGCCACCAGTTAAGGGATCCTGGGGGTGGAGATGCTGGTTTGGGGGTGGCCCAGAGGGGTGAATCCTGACTCTAGCCTGTGCCTGGGGACCAGGAACGACGTCCCCTGGCAGACTGAGGGAGGATGAGGCATCTGAGTCACCCAGTTCCTGCAAGAACATTCGGCACCCAGCGGCCTCATGTGGGCTGTCACCAAGCGGGAACACGGCCCCCGGAGCCCCTCCACGCAGCCTTCCCCGAGGCCTCCCGCTCTCTGTTCCCGCAGCTGTTCCTTCACGGCCACAGAAGGCAAGTAGGAGGAGAGGGCAGGCGGAAGGGAGTCCATGTAGGCTGCTTGGCCGGAATTTGGGAGCTTGGGGTGGGGGGAGGTTCCCTGGCTGAAAGTCCAGAGTGCCCTGGGGCTGCCAAAGCCTCTGGACTCTGTCGGACTGGGAAACTGAGGCCCAGGGTCTGCCGCTGTTCTGCACACTGTATAGTGTTCTGCATGTGTGCTAAGTCACTTCGGTAGTGTCTGATTTTTGTGGCCCTATGGACTGTAGCCCACCACGTTCCTCTGTCCATGGGGATTCTTCAAGCAAGAATGCTGGAGTGAGTTGTCATGCCCTTCTCTAGAGGATCTTCCTGACCTAGAGATCAAACCTGTATCTCTTGTGTCTCTGGCACTGGAAGGCAGGTTCTTTACCACCAGAGCCACCTAGGATGCCCATAGAGATACCTAGTTCTCTCCTAAGAGTTGAAACCCTGGAAAATTCTCTGGTCATTCAGTGGTTAGGATTCTTCACTTTCACTGCCAAAGGCCTGGGTTTAATCCTTTGTAGGGGATCTCAGATCTTACCAGCCTGCAATGCACATCCAATCACATCTTTCCCTCTCTGGCTCCAAACTCTCCCATGGCTCCCAAGTACCCTCAGAAGGAAACCCACCTACCTCACCACCACCCATGAGGTCCCACCAGGCTCCTGTGGCCTCCTTAGCCCTCAGCCTCCCCCTGCTTTCTTCCTACTCACTCTGTTCTGACCACCCTGGCTTCCTGGCTGTTCCTCCAACACACTAGTCCACCCTCACCTGAGGGCCTTTGCACATGCTGTGCACTCTGCCCAGAGCACTCTTTGTAACTTATGATCCCTGTTTGATCCCTCAGGAAACATGCAAAGAGAGAGGGTCAGGTGCCCAGGAACACACATCAAGTTGGGATGATTCAGGACTTAAAGCCAGACCTGTCTGACTAACACTAGCAATCCAAGCCCTCTCTCACCAATTATTTCACATTCAAAACAGGCCTCCAGACCCATCCACCATGGAGATGAATGAGTCTCAGCCTCTCCAGGTTTTGCTGGAGTGCCAAAGATCCTCAGCTCTAAGCCCAAATCCCCTGCTCAGGGGGCTCCTAGGCCAACTTGACTCTCAAGTCTCCCATTGTCTCTCCTGACGTGGTCCTGGTTTTTCTGCCCCACTTTCTGCCCTTCACACGAACGGATGGTAGAGCCTTCAAGGACGGCACAGCCAAAAATAATCGGGCCCCGACCTACCTCCTGAAAGTGGGGCAGCCCCGCCCAGCCACCTGGTACAACGGAGGTAATTAGTACATGTGGCAAATGAGGGTAATTAGGTCTGTGGGAACCAAACCACGGATCCAGGTTTGGAGTTTGGATGGGGCTCAAGTTCTACTTCCCTAACCCCCAACCCACCCTGGTCCTGGGAGGTCTAGTCCATAATCCAGTGCCAGACCCCCTGCCCCAGCCCCTTCGTGCCAGGGCTGGGGTGGGGTGGGGTGGGGGAGGTGGGTACCTGTCTTCATTACTTCCTGGGGGCTGTTGTTTAATGAATTAACCTTGGCCTTTGGCAGAAATTAAAATAGATCTGAATTTAAGGTGGGGTCAGTTTTTGTGTGTGAGTTGAAAATCATCAAACTTTCCTCTGCCATGAATCCCATGCAGCTAACCCATGCTGGAAGATGCCAAATCCAAGAGATGCCTCAGTTGAGCCCTTGAGATACCCTCGGGCTGGGGGAATCAGCCCTGAACACAGACACTTCCACCAGGAGGGAGGGTGTAAGGGAGGGTTTAGCAGGAAAGAAGCCTTCTTAGAGAAGAGGTCATGGGGGTGGTGGGTAGGGGTTTGAGGAATGAATAGGAGTTTGCTAGGAGGATATGACTCTGTGGCTGTCCCAACTGGCAAACTTGGGGGCATAGGAAGTAGGAGAAGGAGGGTGGTTAGAGAGGCACATGAAGGCCCCAGAGCTAAAGATTTAGAGGATATCATGCCACGTTGGACCCATTTCTGTCCTCAAGAGCTCACATCTGGTTGGGACCCTTCAAACCCTGAAAGTCTAAAGAACTTGGCTCAGTATCAAAACCGCCTGTCCAGATAGCCAAGAATAACTATGATGTTTATAACTAGCAAACATTTATTAAGCTCCTAGGGTCATGCCCTCTTCATGCCAGGCCATAGGGAGCCTTACAGGAAGCCTCAGAAGTGGGTACCATTCTTAATGCATGTTTTATAGATGGGGAAACTAAAGTACAGGGAGGAAAAGTGATTTCTTTAAGGTCCCCCTGCTGGTAAGAGGCACCCTGGCTCATGTAACATTGAAGGCCACCAAGGACCTAGGCAGGGCCCTTGGGATCCCTTCCTTGTGGCAACATTTACAGAGTTCCTGCTGCAGGTCAGGCTTGCTCTAGGTGGTGGGACAGAGGCTTGAACAAAGTAGGCAGTAACCAAATCATGACATAAACAGACCTGAGTGGTCCCCGTAATCCATGCCATGAGGTTGGGCATGTGGTTTGGGGGAAGAGTACAGACACTCTCCCCCCTTTGCAGCTCTGGTGGGACAGGAACCCTCCAGGGAAGAGAGACAATATAACTTCAGCCCAAAGTTTGGGTCGGATTTAATGAGACAGAGGCCAGAGCCTCACCTATAAGAGCTACTCTGGAATGCTGCAGTCCATGGGGTCGCAGAGAGTCAGAGGTGACTAAGCAACTGAACTGAACTGAGCTGAGAGCCGAATGAGCTGTTCTATTTCCTGCTTGGTTCCTCCTATGGCAGGAAGCGCGTTCCCTCACGTCCTTCCTCAGCCCCAAGAGGAAGCTGTCGTTTCTAGTCAGCCACCTTGGGTTGGTGGCCTCTGTTCGCCCCTCAAGGACATTCCCAGTCCTTTGTGGGAGAGGCCCAAGGACCACGCAGAAGAGGGCTCAGGCTGAGGTGGGAGTGGCCGCTCAGGGCAGCCTCCTACTCATCTACGCCCAGGGAACAGTGAGAAGCTGATGGTGTTGCCTGGATTCTTCTTGCCTCCTCCCCCCACCCCAGCACCATGAGCATCAGCCCCATTCTCCAGGCAAGAAAGCCCAGTCTTCACTGACAGAATCATTCTCTCAGTTTGAACTGGACTAAGACAACTTCAGGTCAGGGCTGCTCAAGGCCAGCTCCATCCCAGTCCTTCCTGGAGACTTGAGAGAGGACCCCATTCTCCATCACACTGTGGCCTCCTCGCCCACCCGCCCCCACAGAACAGCCACCTGACCCCAGTTCTACATCCGGCCAGTACTCAGCACATGCTGAGTGGCCTCCAAAAGCCTCAGCCCTGCCAGCACCTTTCCAGTTACACTTAAAAAAAATTTTTTTTTTTTTTGGTTATAAGGAAAAGTCACTCTCTGCACGAAACAGACGGTATTTTCTTTGTTCCCTACAGTGTTCAAGCGTTTTGTGGCTTCGGGCCTGAGAGCGAAGCCAAATCCTTTGCTTATGCAGATGCTGTGCGAAGTTAGAGGCAGGTGGAGAAAGTGAGTCTGTGGCTCTGTTTCCTGAGTTGGAGTGATAGTCCCTCTCACGCTGAGTGAGGTTCAGGCTCGAGGATGGGTCAGTTCTGGCCACAATCGAACCAGTAAATAAATCAGGGACCCCAAAGAAAGGGATAGGGTGGTGCAGCAGGGGTGGGCGAGGTCCCTACCAAGCTCAGGATAGTCAGAGAAGCATCTGGGAGGTGAGGGGGCAGTGGAGCTGAGCCTAGAAGGACAAAACAGAATATAGGCCTTTGAGAAGGGCATTCTAGGTGGAGGAAACAGCTTTGGCAAAGGCTGGGAGGGAGGAAAACTCAGATCTTGGCCTGGGATGAAGGCTCCAGAAACGACGTGACCTAGGATTCACCTAAAGGTAATTTGAAGGGAGCAACCAGCTCAGATGTGGGGGAAATAGACAAGAACAAGTAAAGGAGACAGAGGAGAGAAAAAGCAAAAAACCTTGAATGTGGGCTTCCCAGGTGGTGCTAGTGGTAAAGAACTCACCTGTCAATGCAGGAGAGATAAGAGATGCAGGTTCCATTCCTGGTTGGGGAAGATCCCCTGGAGGAGGGCATGGCTACCCACTCCAGTATTCTTACCTGGGGAATCCCATGGACAGAGGAAGCTGGCAGGCTACAGCCCACAGGGTCACAAAGAGTCAGACACGACTGAAGTGACTGAACATGCATATATGTGAGGCTCAGAGCTTCATGGAAGCGCAGGCAGGCCTTCCTCGGTTCAGTGCCCCTGTCCATGAACTGATGGCACTGTGTGACTTTGGAGGAGTCTCCAGAGAAAGGGTGGAGCTGGGACTGACAAGGGGGCTCCACAGGCTTGGACCAGGAGATCCTGGCTCAGCTCTAGAAGGGCTGTCTCCCAGAAGTGTAGGAAGGAAGTAGTGACAAGCCCAGGCCTGTGGACCTCCAGGCAATTCACCCATTCGGTGGCAAGTGGACATGGACAGTCCCCCAACCTGGGATTTGGGGACCCTTTAACAGCAATGATAATCCTAATCCAACCTCATCAACACTGTGACAGCTGTTTGGGGAGACACAGAAGCCCCAAGGTGGACAGAAGCTCCCACCTGGGGATCAGAGTTGGGTGGGAGAGCAGGCAGGAAGCAATCTGAGCAGCGCACCTGGGATCAAGCCCCATTAGCAGCAGCAGCATCTTCCAGCCTCCTCTCAGCCAAGGTCTCTTTCTTCATTTTCTGCATACGGGCACTGAGGACCAGCCACGCCTGGGCCCACCAAGGGGCAGATGTGCCCTGCACCTGGACTCCCTTCGGGTGAAGAGGGACCTGACTCCCCATGACAGACAAAAGCAGCCGTGGCCCAGAGGATCGGGGACACACCCCCCACATACACCCTTGAAAGGAGGATGAGGCCACATTCTCCTTTGTCCGCCTAGGTCTGTCTGCCTGTCGCCTGTGTCTCTGCCTCTCTCCTCCGTCTCTCTGTCTCTGGGTCCGGGTCTCTGGCTCTACCCTTTGACTGTCCCCCTCCGCACCCTTTTTAACCTCTTGCCCCCCACTCTCCCCCTCTTTCTGCCTGCTCCTGCCCCTCCCTCTCTCCCGCCCCCCCGCCGCGGAGGGCCGGCAGGGGGCGCTGCGGGGCGGCCTCGGCGGCCCGGGGAGGCGGGGCGGGCGGCGGCCGCGTCGGGACCCGCCGCGATGGGACCGGAGGCGGCGCGGGCGGCGGCGGCGGCGGCGCAGACAAAGGCGCGGGCGGCGCGGAGGGCGGCGCGGAGGGCGCGGGCCCCGGAGCCAGCGAGCTAGCGGGGCGCCGGGCTGCGGGGAGTCGGCGCCGCGGGGCGGCACCCGTCTCGCGCCCGGACACTTGAGGGGCGCCGAGCCGGCAGGGTGAGCCCGGTCAACCGAGCCAGCGCTGGGGGTGCGGGGGGGCCCGAAGTTCGAGAGCCCCGGAGAGGGTGCTGGGGGGGGGGTCGCCGAAGTTCGGGATACGGAGGCTGGGGGCGGCTGGGGGAGCCCCAAAGTGCCAGAGCTTGAGAGGGCAGGGGACCCCGAAGTTCCGGAGTCGGGGTCAGGGAGGGGACATTGGGAGGGGATCCCGAAGTTCCGACCCCGTCGTTGGAGAAGGCTGTGAAGGTGTCTCCGAAGTTCCGGACCTGGGATGAAGGGGCGACCCGAGGGAACCCCGAAATTCCCGACCTGGGGATGGAAGGGTGGCAGGGGGTCCCCGAAGTTCAGGAGTCAGGGACAGCGCGAAGGATCCCCTAAGTTCTGGACCTGCGGTTGCAGGAGGTAGATAACCTGTCCCCGAAGTTCTGGACCCGGAGTGTTGGAGGGCCGTGGCAAGGGATCTTGGAAGTTCCAGGGCTGGGGGCGACACTTCCCGAAGTTGGGGCGTCCTGGTCGTGACGCGGGTGGGGTCTTGATCCCGAATGAATATCCGATCCCCTGGACTGGGGCTCGTGGGGTGGGGCTTCGACCACCAAACGCAGTGTTGGATCCCAGACACCGGGCGGGTCGGGCTCCCCTTGGGGAGCCCCGCGGCCGGAGGCGTCCGAGGCGCATGACTAGTTGGTGAGTAACTTTCCCCAGTGCAGCAAGTCGTGGCAGGAGCGTCCGGACGGGCAGGAGGGACCTGAGTGTCTGAGACCCCTGCGCCCCCGGAACCCCGGCTCGACCCGGGACCCACCCCCAAGGCCGGCCAAAGTCACCGCCCCTCCCCCAACCCGAGCTCCGGTTTCAGACCCTGTGACCAGGACAGCAGCTGCCCAGAAGGGAGGGGGTGCACTCCTCTTTCTGACCACGGGGGCTACGGAGTTCAGGCCTCTCTTCCCTCCGTCTGCCTGCCCTCCCCCGGGTCTCTCCAGGACCTGGTTCCCACCCAACCGCACTTACTGGGATTCAGTGGTGATGGGTGGCCACCAAGTGGACCTGTTCAGCTGCATCTTGTCTCTTTAACTAGGCTGCAGGCTCCCTGGGGATTTTTGGACTTTGACTCCAAGGAGTGCCTCTGCTCTAGAGTGGAAGCTGAGGGGTTTCTTTGGGGGTCCTGTGGGGGATGGGTCTCCCAGTAGGCACCCAGTAATGCCTCACTCTTTTGGTGGAGGCCCTGCTTTGAAGAGTGCTGGGTGAATGTCAGAAGGTGCTGAACAGGAATTGGCCTTGGCCTCCTCGGCCCAGCCCAGAGATAGAGAAGACTTCACTGGGAGTCTTGTAAGCAGGAAGATGCAAGGTTTATGCCGGGGATGCCAGGTGCCTCCTGTCAGAGGCCATCTGCATCTGGAGGATGTTCCTGCAACACTCAGGACAGAGATGGCCTCTGGGGGCTCAGATGGTAAAGAGTCTTCCTGCAATGCAGGAGACCCAGGTTTGATCTCTGGATTGGGAAGATCCCCTGAAAGGGGGAATGGCTACCCACTCCAGTATTGTTACCTGGAGACTTCCATGGATGGAGGAGCCTGGCGGGCTACATTCCCTTCACTTTGGGGTCGAAATTCTGTGAATGGTGTGCATGGGGTTGGACATGCTTGGCCTCCCTCATCCTGGCCTGGGGGACACTCACAAACCCCCTCTCCCTCCAGAGGCCAAACCAGCAGTTCCTACCATCCCACTGGCTGCCACTTGGAGCCCACTCAGACCAGCCTGACCAATGTCCACAGCCAGGTGAGCCCCTGCTTCTGCCAGCTTGACCCTGAGTCCCTGAGGGTGGGTGTGTCTGGCCCCCACTGAGCACCCTCTCCCCACACAGGGAGCAGCCCATCTTCAGCACACGGGCACACGTGTTCCAGATCGACCCAGCCACCAAGCGGAACTGGATCCCTGCGGGCAAACACGCGCTCACTGTCTCCTACTTTTACGATGCCACCCGCAATGTCTACAGAATCATCAGTCTTGGGGGTGCCAAGGTCCTGGTGGGGCCTGGGTGGGGTGGCAGGTGCCAAGGATCCCAGGACAGGACTGGGTCCATTTGCTGCCTTGCTGTGTGTCTTGGGGGCCAGGGGATACTCTGAATGTTTCTGGGTCTCCATCTTCCTCCTGAAATGGCTCAAGCCAAGTGGTGCTAGTGGTAAAGAATCCACCTGCCAATGCAGGAGACGTAAGAGACATAAGTTTGATCCCTGGGTCAGGAAGATCCCCTGGAGGAGGGCATGGCAACCCACTCCCATTCTCTTGCCTGGAGAATCCCATGGACAGAGGAGCCTGGTGGGCTACGGTCCATAAAGTTGCAAAGAGTCGGACAGGACTAAAGCGACTTAGCACAGAAGGACTAATAGAAGGCGATTTTCTCTGGGGGTTTCCTATTGATTATTACCAGTTCCATCACCCATGAACTTTTCTTCCCGACCCCACCTTCCCCCAGGCTATCATCAACAGCACTGTCACTCCCAACATGACCTTTACCAAAACCTCCCAGAAGTTTGGACAGTGGGCAGACAGTCGCGCCAACACTGTCTATGGTCTTGGCTTTGCTTCTGAACAGCATCTGACTCAGGTGGGCCTGTGGGGGTACATGGTGGGAGGAGCAGGGCTGGGGTTGGGTCTTCTCTTGTGTGTACTGGGGGACCCTGGACAGATGCTGGGCCTCCATCTTCCCAGCTACAGAATGGGCATACAGAGTTGGACCAGCCTATAGCCCCTTCCCACTTCCCTGGTCCACATCCCAGCTCAGTTGGCCCCCTGCTTTCATTTTGAACACACCCTGCTCCTCTGGGTGCCTTTGATGGGCTGAGTGCTTCCCCACCCCTGGCTCTGCCTTCATTACCACCTCCCTCCACCCTCTGCTGCTTCTAGAATTCGGCATTGTCTTATTAATTGTTTCCCTGTATGGTTCATGCTCTCTGAGATGCTTTTCTTCTCCTCTCTTCTAGAAGCATTAGTTTCCCTTTCAAATTTAGATCTTTAATTAATTTCCGCGGGCGGTATAAAGTAGGAGTATTTTTTTCACATATGAGTATTCAGTTGCTCTTGGGACTTTTTTTTTGGCCACGCCGTGTAGCATATGGGATCTTTGTTCCCCAACTGAGGATTGCACCCCCCGCGCTGGAAGTGTGAAGTCTTAACCATTGGACCACCAGAGAAATCCTGGAACAGTTTTTGAAAACACTACCCACCACCAATACCCCCAATGAATGGCACTGGCCACTTTGCACAAACCAAGGGGGTGTATATCTGTAAATATTTTTAAAATTACTTTCAAGCTAAGAAAATTTATTTTAAAATTTAAAAAGGTTGGGGGCTTCCTTGGTGGCTCAGTGGTAAAGACTCTACCTGCCAATGCAGGTGAAACAGGTTCAATCCCTGGACCGGGAAGATGTGAGATGCTGCAGAGCAATGAAGCCTGTGCGCCATAACTATGGGTCCTGTGCTCTAGAGCCCAGGAGCTGCAACGCTGAGCCCACGTGCCCTAGAGCCTATGCTCTGCAACGAGAGAAGCTGCGATGGGAAGCCTGTGCACCGCAACTAGAGAGGAGCCCTTGCTCGCTGCAACCAGAGAAAAGTCTAAGCAGCAATGAAGACCCATACAACCAAAAATAAATAAATACATAAACAAAAATTTTTTTAAAAGGTTCCCTGGTGGCCTAGTGGTTAAGATTCCAGGCTTTCACTGCCATGGTCCAGGTTCAATGCCAGGTCAGGGAACTGAGATCTCACAATCTGCTTGGTGCAGCCAAAAATAAATAAAATGAAAAAAAAAAAAGTGTATCCTACTGTAGCTGGAAAACAGGTATGGGAGATTAATGTAAACTATAATATAACAAAAATGAGAACAGGGTGATTACTTTCCTACTGGCTGCAGGTGCCTGTCAGAGGCTCCAAGTGCAAGACCTGCTTTCTCTTTGTCACAAAGGATATTCACAAGCGTCCCAGGCATGAAAGACAGATTAGCACCCACCTGAGGCTCTCCTTACTGAGATAAGCTGATTGAGAGGGAAAGGGGATCTCTTTCTCAAGGTGGCCTCCGTGAACATCCCACCCCTGCCCTCTAGCCTGATACCCACTCTGCTCCTTGGGCATCATTTTCCCAGCCTTCTTTCTTCTCTTCCAAAGTGACAGAGCTGGTGCTGGGTGGGAGTCATGTGGTGGGGCCCTGGTGGAGGGGGCTGGGAGTTTGTTGACTGTCTGTTCCTATCCCTCATCCCTCAGTTTGCTGAGAAGTTCCAGGAAGTGAAGGAAGCAGCAAGGCTGGCACGGGAGAAATCTCAGGATGGGGGAGAGCTCACCAGTCCAGCGCTGGGGATCACTGCCCACCAGGTCAGCACTCCTTGTCCCAGGAACTCAACTGCTATGGAGGGGAGGGGTCTAAATACTCTGCTGGTGCTCAGGACCAAATGTCACTGATGATGTAAAACTAGATCCATGGCAGGGACCATGAAAAGGGTCGTGGGTGCCATGGGAGCATGTCACAGGCCTGTCTGAAAGTTAGATAAAGGAAGGCCAGAAAACCAGCTCACATGGCAGAGTGGAAATGCGAAAGTTGAAATGGCTAAGTAGCGGTGCGTGCCTGCATACTGTCACTTCCGTCGTGTCCAACTCTTTGTGACCCTATGAACTGTAGTCCGCCCGGCTTCTCTGTTCATGGGATTCTTCAGGCAAGAATACCAGAGTGGATTGCCATGCCCTCCAGGGGATCTTCCCAGCCCAGGGATATTGAACCTGTGTCTCTTATGTCTCCTGCATTGGCAGGCAGGTTCTTTACCACTGAGCCACCTGGGAAGCCCTAAGTAGTGGGGTGGGGTAAAAAACTGTCCCTGAGCATTTCCCCCCACCAACTTATTCAACATCATTTATTGACCACCTACTGTGTGCCAGACCCTGGACTGGGCACAGGGCTTAAGAAGATAAAAAAAGTGGGCTGGTCCCTGCCCTCGGGACTGTGGTCCAGGCACCAGGTGGATTCATAATGAATTTAGCCTAATGGAGTAGGTTTCCCATAGGAATTTTAAATAGCTGTTGAAATTTGGCCCCAGGAAAGGTCACTGCAGTGAGGGAACAGCACCGAGGCATCAGATTGCTCCCCGATTTGCAGATTATGAGTATCTGTCTCCCTGGGTTTAGGCTAGCCTGCGTTAGGTTTGTTGCTGGTGGGTTGGTGAGAGCCCAGCAGGCAAGGAGGCAGGACAGGGCGCCAAACTACAGCCCAGGGCCCATGTTGGGGCCACGGATGGTGGGTGAGGAGGGGAGAGGAACGATTGGATCCCAGTGCTGGGAAGGACCTCCTAACCCCCTCTCAGTCAGGACCCCTGACATCAGCCCTGACCCCAGCCATGACCTAACTGGCCCTTAACTGAAACCGCGCCCTACTTGACTTCACTTCTATCCATGCCCTTAGGTGCCTCCGAGCCCCCTCGTCAGCGCCAATGGCCCCGGCGATGAGAAGCTATTCCGCAGCCAGAGCGCGGATGCCCCGGGCCCCGCTGAACGCGAGCGGCTCAAAAAAATGCTGTCCGAAGGGTGAGGGGGTAGCAGAGGGTACAGAGGCGTGACGGGACGAAAGGTGGGGGAGGCGAGAGGAGTTTCTCAGAAACTGTTGGGACTCGTTCAAGTGGCGCAATCTGACAGTGGATCCACGCCCGGGATCCCAGTACAGGCCTGGGTTGGAGAGGAGACACCCAGATTACGCCCCTTCCAGAGCCGACCCCGCTTGCCTCATCCATTCCTCGGGGCTAACCCTGGCCCGTCCTCACCTCCCCCAGCTAATTCTAAACCCACGGGTGCCTCCCCACCACCCGGTTCTGTCCACATCCCATGGGTTGATACTGCCCTTCATGCGGACTGTGTCTCTCGCGGAGCGGACACAGAAGGGCCTACTCTGACCCCACCTCCCGGGAAGACCCCGCCTCCCCGGGACGTCCCCACCCCCTTGTCTCGAGGTCTCTTGACCCCGCCCATAGCACCGCCCCAGACCCAGCACCGCCTTCGCCCCGCCCCCGGCCCAGTGAGGCCCCGCCCTGCCCTCTGCCGACCCCGGCGCTCTCGCAGCTCCGTGGGCGAGGTGCAGTGGGAGGCCGAGTTCTTCGCGCTGCAGGACAGTAACAACAAGTTGGCCGGTGCCCTGCGAGAGGCCAACGCGGCCGCCGCCCAGTGGAGGCAGCAGCTGGAGGCCCAGCGCGCAGAGGCTGAGAGGCTGCGGCAGCGGGTGAGGGAGCCCCACCCTCCCAAAGACCCTAAGTGGCCCAAGGGTCACTGTGAAGGCCCTGCCTCCTATTTGTCCTGGGTTCAACTGGCTGAATGTGTGATCTCGGCAGGTCACTTCCCAGAGTCTTAGTTTCTTGCTCTGTAGTATGGGTCTGAAGTAATGTCGGCCACAGAGGGTCATCAGACCCTAGAGTCCTACCTGCCAGAGGTGAGGTAGTGGCCCAGATTGAAGGGATGAGTTCCCAGTCACGGGCTTGACTGATCAGGAGGCATATGCCCAGGGTGAGGAGGGTACAGACTGGGTCATCAGGGACTGACCTTCCTGTCTGCACAGGTGGCTGAGCTGGAAGCCCAGGCCGCGGCAGAGCCACCTTCAGCCAGTGAGAAGGAGGGACCCAGCCAGTCCTTGGACCAGCTGGAGGCGCTAGTGCAAACTAAAGACCAGGTGTGTGAACGCACCTGTATGCGTGCGTGCTTCCTCGGGCCTTGCCTTCCTTGATCTCCCCCAGGGGAGCCAAGGACCTCAGAACAGATTTGGGGAACTTTTCCACCAGGAGATCCAGACGCTGAGGAGCCAGACTAGTGGGTCCCGTGAGGCCGCAGACACCGAACGTGAGGAGACACAGCAGAAGGTGCAGGTATGTGTGGTTGCTGTGGGGTGGGGTGGGGTGACTACCCGTGGCAGCCAGCCCCTGGTACGGGACAGACATGATCTTCCCTTCCCACGGGTTCTGGGCAGCCGTGGGCCTTCCTGAACCTCCGTTTCTTCACCTATAAATGGAGTCAGGAAGACATCTAAGGTTGTGAAGGATTCAGATGACCAGGTGCATGGAAGGACTGAGTCAAATGATGGTTATTAGGACAAGGTTTCATCTTCTTCCATTCATTCAACAGGCAGTTTTTGAGTCTCTGTTGAATTTCCATTCTTGACTCCTATCAAATCCTCACACATCCCCGTCTGAGGCCAGAAGCTTGCATTTGTACCCAGATGTGGCTGGCCTGGCTTTCACTGAAGACTTTATCTGAGGAACGTTCATAGGGGCATGTCCTGTGAGTCCAGCAGGTGGAGAAGTTAAAGGATCTGGTGCCCCCAGAGAGAGAGTATTTGAGGGAATGCTCCCTGTTTTCTCCTGGGCAGCATGCACAGCAAATGCAGAGGCCCTGAGGTGGGGAGAAAGTATTCAAGGAACCACAGGAAGCCAGAAAGGCTGAGCTGGAATGAGCAAGGAGAGGGAGGGGTTTGAATTTCATTCCCAGAACAGGAGGATTTTGAGGAGGAATGTGGTCAGTTCAAATTGGCTGGGGGACCAGGGAGTATCTTGGGTACAGGTAGCTGGGAGAAAGCCAGCAGACAGGGAGAGTTTGGCCCAGAGTGGGGGCTGTGGTCCCCAGCGCCCGCTTTGAGATGCTGGACCCTTGAGACTTGCTGGGGCCCCAACATCGCCTGCTCTCTCCCTGTAGGACCTGGAAACCCGAAACGCAGAGCTGGAGCACCAGCTGCGGGCCACAGAGCGCAGCCTGGAGGAGGCCCGAGTCGAGCGGGAGCGGGCACGGGCTGAGGTGGGCCGGGCCGCGCAGCTGCTGGACGTCAGGCTGTTTGAGCTGAGCGAGCTGCGGGAGGGGCTGGCCCGCCTGGCCGAGGGCGCACCCTGAGTCCAGCCTCCGGGTCTGCATAGAGGAAGGGGCCTGTGGGAGCTGGTTTTACACAAACGGTTCCCGCCTGGGGCACAGGCCAGGCCGCAGGCGGCACGGTGGGCCAAGCCCCCTGGCAGCGACTGGGGCCCAGCTCAGCCTGGGGAGGGCTTGTCCACAGGACTCCAGCCAGCCCTGGCTGTTCACAGCTCAGAGGCTGTTTTTGAGCTTTTCATTGTGTAGAATTTCTAGACTCCCCAGGGCGTGTGCTAGTGCCCAAATTACATTTCTGAGCGTGGCTGTGTGCGTGGTGTCTGAGCAGCCCGGGTGTACCCAACCGCCAGCACTGGGCCCTCCGTCCATCTGCCCCCAGCCTGGTAAGCCACCTGGAGGGCAAGGTTCAGAAAGCCCAAGGGACCGCGCCCAGGACACATGGCTCTGCTTCCCCGTCTCCTTAAGCCCTGCCCATGTTGTCTGGACCACCTTGGACTAACGTGGACCCTGATTAATCCCCCCGCTTTCACTTCACTCTAGCCACAAACCCCAAATACAACCAAGTGGGCAAGCGGGAAAGCTCCTAGAATGTGGCTGTGTTCACTAGGCATGGAAACGATCTCTCCAAAACATCATGTCTACATCTGGGTAGTAGAGCGGTTGCTATACCCATTTTCCAGATGAGGAAACTGAGGCCCATATAAGGGACTTCTCCCACCCAAGGTCACTCGGCTGGAATGGTCAACACTACAGTCCAAGGCTTTGGGCCTGGCCTGACAGGAAAGGAGAACTAGTGGGTGGGGTGGCAGCGTGACGTTCCGGGGGACTTGAGAAGCACAGGCAGCCACACCCTCTTCTCGCTGCCCCTGCTCTCCAGAGCCAGGCTGCAGAAGCTAAAAGCCTCATTTATTAAGCACCTCCTGCAGGTGACACACCTCTGCTCATTGCACATCCAGGGTGACCCTGGGCTGGGGTCACTGTGCCCCAGGTGGACTGGGGCCCAACCTCACAGCCAGCGTTCTTTCTTCCTCAGCAGCCCGCCTCCCAGCCAAGGCTCTGAAAAGGGGCCACCAGAGGCTGCAGGGTGGAGGGCTGTGCGCTATACAGCATGTGTGTCAGCGGGCTCTGCTGAGGGGCACTGGGCAGGCTGGCAAAGGGTTCTGTCCTCAGGGGAGGGCACGCCAACCCTCAGCTTGATGAAGGAGTCCCAGGCTGGGCAAGTGGGCGCTGTGCGGAACTCAGGCTGGACCCTGAGTGGGTGCTGGGGACAAGGAGGCCTCAGGCCGGGCCCTGGGTGGGCGCCCCCTGCGGTCAGTCCTGCTGGCCTTCTGCCGCTGCAGTGTCTGCTCCACTTTCTCCTTGAAGCGCCGGTTCTTCTGCTTGATCTTGGCCAGCTCGGCCTTGCGCTTCGCCTCCAGGTCGGGGTCCTGGCACGGGCAGGACCAGAAGGTGGCTAAGCTGAGCGCCCTCCCTGGGGACCCTTGCGCCCTGCCCCTACCACACAGACGGCTCAGCCAGCCCTCACCTTCCCCTCCAGAATCATCTGCTTCCGCTTGTTAATCTCCTTCTTTTCATCGAAGTTGGCAGCCTCCAGTTTCTGGGCAGGGGGGGAAAGAGTAGGGGGAGGGAGAGACCATCACGGGGGTTGCCACCTTCAAGGAAGCACTCTGGGTCCCCGAGGACGAGCCCCTTCCCTGACACTCACAATCTCACACTCCCTCCGCACCACGTTGACCTGTGTGAGGATCTGTAGGACCTGGGCTTCCTCCACTGGGAACTCCTCCAGCTTCTTTTCTGTGGGGACAGGCAGGGGCCTGGGGTTGAGAGGGGGCAGGGAAGGGCAGGCACCACAGAGAGAAAGATTTCAACCATGTAGCTTTCCATGCAGCAGGGCACACAAGGCCATACAGTCATGTCAGATAAAGATCAGGTTGGCAAGAACTAGGTACAGATTGCTCTCTCTTTCTGGTTGTTAACAACACTATGAATTTGATTAGGAGTTGCTTTTTTTCTGAAAACAGTGTCCATTAAAGTCAAGACGTTTCTGAATCTCAGGACAGTCTGTGCAGTGGTTGGAGATGCCCCAGAGCTTCTCGGTCTTGGATATACATATATTACACCACCCAAGGGGATTTTTAAAAACCTGCCTAGGCCACAGCCCTGGGGCTTCTGACTCATCTGCAGGGACCACCCACACACTGTGGTCTGAGAAACCAAAGTCCCTTCCCATCAGATGTGGCTTTCGGCTGCTCAAGGCCATGAAGGAGTTTCTGCTTCAATTGCTGGGCCAATGAAACTTCTATGGGGGTTGCATAGGACAGAAAGTGCAATTTAAGCCTCCTCACATGAGCAGACAGGCAGGCATTGACAGGGTGAGTGGACGTCTCACCCGGAGGCACCACCCCCCCTTCCCCACACCACTCACTGATCTGCTCCTCGATGGCGTGAACCAGGTGGATATCATACTGCGTCACCAGCGTGATGGCCTGTCCCTGCCGCCCTGTGGGGACACACCCAGATTGTGTGCTGGAGGCCAGAAGAAGGGGCCGATACAAGCAGGTCCTGACCGCTAGGCAGCTCAGAGCTCCTCCTGATCAAGGGGAACTGTACAGGAGCTCAGTGGGTGGAGGAATGAGTGGAAACAAAGGAAGCTTAGAGCGTCAGGTCTCAGCCCCCTGCTTGACCTCTGTGTGGCAGGCAGGTCTGTCCCAGGGGAGCAGCCACTCCAGGGAGAGGCAGCTGTCCTGCCAGCTTGGCCTTAATCAGGGGCTGGTGATGTGGCTGATTTCCCTTTTTGGTGTGGCTGCCGGGGAGCTCAAGCCCAGTCCTGTCAGCAGGAAACCCAGACAGGCTTCAGCTCCGAAGCCTACATGCCACCTTCTCTGTTCCCGGCTTCCATGAGACAATGCCCTAGAACAGCCCTGGGAGCTGACCAGGCCTGAGGCCCTCAGAGCGGCCCCAAACAGGCGTCACATTCTTGTTACCCATTGTTGGACGAGGTGGTGGGGGCCCAGAGAGCTGATGTGACCGACCTGAGGCCACAGGGCAGGAGAGAAGGGCCAGTCTGGCCCCAGAAACCATGGCTCTGCCAACTCCAGGTGTGAGAAAATCTCCCGGACTCTGTGCCCATTCCGGGTGGGGCTGAGGAGCAGACACAAGGCTCCTACCAGGAGTCACAGCAAGTGGTTGAACTTGAACACTGAATCCCACAGGGCAGCATCTTACCCATCAGGACCTGTATACCTGTTTGCTGCTGGGCTAGGACGGCCAGCCCTGACAGATGAAGGGGGCTCAGGTGAGGCAAGAGGTAGTGGTGGGGAGGGGGTTGTGTGCCATGTCCCCAGGGGACAGCTCAGTGCTGCCTGGGTCATGTGGAGAAGACACAGCACCCTCACCTATGTCTTTTTGGTTGTTTGGGGGGCGGTTTTTGGCTGCAGTGTGCGGGATCTTCCCCAACAAGGGATCAAACCCGTGCCCCCTGCATGCGTAGCACAGAGTGTGAAACACTGGACTGCCAGGGAAGTCCCCGCCCATGGTTCTGAAAGGAGGATTCCCCCAGCTTGCAAGCACTACCTCTGGTATCTCTCACCTGCAGCCTGTGGCCCTCCCACGCCCCACCGGCTTGTGACTGGCTCTGCATGCTGTGGGCAGGCAGGAGGGTGGGTGCCCCAAGGCTGCCCGCCCTGTCTGCTCACCTGCGCGGGCTGTCCGGCCAACTCGGTGGATGTAGATCTTCGGGAGTCCGGGGGTGTTGTGGTTGATGACCACCTGCACAGTGGGAATGTCCAGGCCCCTGGAGGCAGAGGTCAGTCAGCACCTCTATCCAGGTGGGGAAACCAAGGTTGAGACTCACCCAAGGTCACTCGGCGGTGAAGCTGGGGCTGCCTGAAGCCACCCTCCCTCTCTGGCCCTTTTGTAGGGGCACCCTGGAGCCGCTCACCGGGAGGCTACATCTGTCGCAATCAGGATCCGGTAGATGCTGGACTTGAACTTGGCCAGGGCAGCAAAGCGTTCTTTCTGTGCCAAATTGGGAGAGAATTGGGGCGGGAGGATATCAGGTAGCTCCCAAGAAACGTTTCAGAGTGTATGCTTACTGTGTGAGGCCTGGGGACACGCACGGCAGAGGCCAGGACAGTCTCCGCCCTCAAGGGGCTCACAGTCCAGCAAGGGAGATGACCTTGAGGAGGCCAGAATGGGGCAGATGGGGTGGCAGGAAGAGTGTTCCAGGCAGAGGAGAGGGCCTGAGCAAAAGCCCTGGGGCCGGGAGGAGTCCCCAGGGCGAGGCTGGTCAGGGAGGGCTCTGGGTGGCCGCCTGGCGCCTTACCTGTTTCATCATGGAATGCAGAGCCACGGTGGGGAAGTTGAACTTGCGTAGCATCATGCATAGGATCTGGCAGGTCCTGGTGGGAAGGACAGGCTGTTGGTCCATCTAGTGCTGGGGTCCTGGGAAGGTGCTCTGCCCCCGCCTCCCCGCCCCGAGACCCCGAGCAGTGGCCCTGCATGACTGGGGAAGGAGAAGCAGGGGTGCCACGTCCTGCCTGCTGACCCCTTCCCTGGCCTAAGCCAACAAGAGAGTGCTCTACGTCCAGCCTTTTTTCTTCTGGTAGCCCAAGAAATTCTTGGGGGGCAGTGGTCAGGAGGTCGCCTCCACGTGCTGTGGGCTGCCCTTCTACGCTGGGTCAGGCTAGACCGGCCTACAGCTCCTTGATGCTCTCCCCAAATATGTCAAAGGATTTTGAAATCCCTGGGTCTGTGGAGAGGACAGCCGTGGGGGTGATGTGCTGGGCCTCAGTGACCCCCTGAGACCACAGTGAACTGGCTGCTCCAAGGCTTTCCCAGCTGCTGCAGGGGTCTCCTGGGGAGAGCCCAAGGCCCTCAGCTCTTCCAGTTAAGGGCAGGTCTCAAAAAGTGAAAGTGTTAGTCCCTCAGTCTTGTCTGACTCTTTGCAACCCCATGGACTGTAGCCCACCAGGCTCCCCTGTCCATGGAATTCTCCAAGCAAGAATACTGGAGGAGGTTGCCATTCCCTTCTCCAGGGGATCTTGAAAACTCAGGGAATGAACCTGGGTCTCCTGCACTGCAGACAGATTCTTTAGCATCTGAGCTACCAGGAAAGGGCAGGTCTGAGGACCCCCAAATCCTGGCTCAGTCTTTATGGGGGTGACCTTATTAGCAAACTGCTTGACCTCTCTGAGCCTCCTTGAGTGAATCCTCTGAAACTGCTGCTCGGAGCAGAGGCCCTGGAGTGCTAAGACTGGCCGTGTGCCTGACCCCTCCAACCGCAGACCACCTGCTGGACCTCCATGAGGCGCCGGGGGCGGGACGCCCAGGGGGCGGGAGCGGCAGGCCCGCCCGTGCTCACTTGCACGTGTTGGTGAAGATGATGATAGACCAGTCCTCGTGCTCGTCCTGGAAGTTCTGGATCAGGTGGACCAGGTAGGCGTCCTTGACCTTCTCAGGCACCAGCAGGTAGCGCTGGTCCAGCTGTTCTACGGTGCGCACCCTGGGCACAGGCAGATTGGTTTCCCCTTCTGTTGAATGAGGTCAATGACCTCTGCTGGACACCCCCGCCTCCCGCTTGCCCTGCCCCATCCCCCCGCCAGAAAGTAGCTATGGACTCACGGGGCCTGAGCCTCCCAGAAGAAGGGCTGGTTGGTGGCCAGGCCCTGTAGCTCCCTCAGTGTGTCGGTCAGCGTGGCGCTGAAGAGCAGCGTCTGCCTGCGGGCGGGCACGGCTGCCAGGATGACCTCCAGGTCGACGGTGAAGTCAGTGCAGCCCTGCTCCAACAGCCGGTCCGCCTCATCCATCACCTGTAGCATCAGCCGCAGCAGGCAGGGGGTGGGGACCTGGGCTGAGGCCGCTGTCCGAGGCCCGACCACCAGCCCGGGGCCCAGCCTACCTCCTCCGTGTGCCTCCTTCCTGGGCTCAGACGTGCACCCTGGAGCACTCTCCCTCGAGGTCTTGGAGGCCTGCTTTCTTGCCCATCTCAGCTTCAACGTTAACTCCTCAGAGAGGCCCTGCCCTCAACTAACTTTTTTAGTGTGTGCATGCACGCGTGCTCAGTTGTGGCCAACCCTTTGTAACCCCAAGGACTGTAGACCTCCGGCTCCTCTGTCCATGGGATTTTCCAGGCAAGAATACTGGAGTGGGTTGCCATTTCCTCCTCCAGGGAATTTTCCCCACCCAGGGATTGAACCTGCATCTCCTGCATCGGCAGGCGAACTTTTTACAACTGAGCCACCTGGGAAGCCCATCTTTTCTAGTACAGGCCCCCTTTTGTTGGTCCCTGAGATGTCATTATCACCATTCCTAACTCGGTAACGGATGGCCAATGGGACACACAGTTCCCAAATGGGTGAATCAGGGCCCCAGGCTGACTCACCAGGAAGCGGATCTTCTTTATGCTGAAGGTGTTGGAGCTGCGGAGGTGGTCAGCCAGGCGCCCCGGTGTGGCAATGACTACGTGTGGTTTCCGGGAGAGCTCCAGGGCCTGGGCCACCATGTCTGTGGGTGGAATGCGAGAGGTGGGGCTAGGTAGATGGTCTGAGGCTGCAGCAGTCCCATGCCCAGAGCCTCCTTGGGTCCCCCCATACCCATGCCGCCGACGATGATGCAGTCTTTCAAGCCCAGAGGCTTTCCCAGGACCCGGAACTGCTCTGCGATCTGATAGGCCAGCTCCCTGTGGGCATGAAGGGGCCAGCCTGAGTCAGATAGGGCTTTTGTGCCTGCCTCTCATTCCTGCCTCCATCAATAGGGCCTCCTGCTTGCATCTTTCCTGTTCACACACCCTCCATGGTTCCCAGTCCCCTTTGGACAAAGGTTCTAATACTGACCGTTGGAAGCCCGTTGTGGCTTCTGCCCTCTCACTAGGCTGGGTGCCCGAACAGAGTATGGCTTGTCCTCGGCCAGTCCCACCCAAACTGGCCTTTCCTCATCCCACGTCCTCAGCAATGGCCTTGACACCACAGTCATCAAAGCCTGAGACCCAAGTGTTAACCCGCCCGCCACCTGCACCCCCCCTCTCTGAGGCTGGTCAGTGGGTCAGTGGCCAAGTCCCCTCCTCTCTGCCCCCAGCTCTGTCCAGGCCCTTCCTCTGCCCATATGCCTACTTCCTGGCCTTCCTGCTTGCCCTGAGTCAAGCCCTGTGCTCAGCACTTCTCACACACCGTCCTGCTAATTCTTCAGCACCTCTAAGGGTTGGGCTAATTTCTGTTCCCATTTTGCACACATGGAAAGTGTATTTAAAGAGGTAAAGGCACGTGCCCAAGAGCACACAGCTAGTTCACTCACCAGAAAGGCATGTGTCTGTGTGTGGGGGGTGGGACTCACCTGGTGGGTGTCAGGACAAGGCAGAAGATGCCATAAGGATCCTCAGACAGCTTCTGCAAGATGGGCAGGACAAATGCTGCTGTCTTGCCGCTGCCTGTCTTGGCACAGCCCAGGCAGTCCCGACCTGGGCAGAGAACACAGCAGCGTCACAGGTACAGACAGGTATTCCATCAGGCACAGTTTACAGCAGCTAACATTTAATGAGCAATGACTATATGCTCAGGCTTCCCTGGTGACTCAGTGTTAGAGAATCCACCTGCTAGTGCGGGAGACATAGGTTCCATCCCTGGGTCGGGAATATCCTCTGGAGAAGGAAATGGCAACCCACTCTAATACTCTTGCCTGGGAAATCCCATGGACAGAGGAGGCCGACGGGCTACAGTCCACGGGGTCACAAAAGACTCGGGCATGACTTAGCAACTTAACAATAATGACAAGAACTATATGCTCAGTACCAGCCTGTACCCTTCCTGTTGAAGACATTATGACAACTTTCCATTTAGAGTAATTGACACATTTAAGGAGAGTGAGGCCATTATCGTTCCCATTTAAGAGAAGGGGAAACAGAGTCAAAGGTTTGCCCAGGACATACAGCCAGTAACAGCCTGGCCTGGAACCCATATCCATGTGACCTGAGATACTTGCTGCTGCTGCTGCTGGTGCTAAGTCGCTTCAGTCGTGTCCGACTCTGTGCGACCCCATAGATGGCAGCCCACCAGGCTCCCCCATCCCTGGGATTCTCCAGGCAAGAACACTGGAGTGGGTTGCCATTTCCTTCTCCAATGCAGGAAAGTGAAAAGTGAAAGGGAAGTCGCTCAGTCGTGTCCGACTCTTAGCGACCCCATGGACTGCAGCCCACCAGGCTCCTCCGTCCATGGGATTTTCCAGGCAAGAGTACTGGAGTGGGGTGCCATGAGATACTTGCTACTAACCACAATCTCATTTTGACTCCTTCCCTGGGATCAGAGCTTGGGAAACTCAGAATACCCTCCCCCAACCTGAATCTTATTCTCCCTACTGACTCCTCATTCTGTTTATTTAATGCCTTAACTTGTCACATCCTAGGCTTCCTGAAGGTGTCTCTTTGATGGCAAAACTGGGCTGGTCCAAAGGGGTGGAGAGAAGAGCAGTCTAGGGACCAGAGTCCTGGATTTACCAATAATCTTGACAACCTCAATTGCCATTTGTAAAATGAACACAGTAAAGCAAGTTCTACCGAATTTTCCCAGTACTATCTATTAGGTATTCATCAAACCCTCCCAGTGATGAGGCTACGAGTTTCAGAGATGGTATCACTTGTGCAGGCGAGTCAGTCGTACAGCCTAAACGCCAACATTACCTAGTCGTTCTCCAGAACCCAGGATCGCCCGTAAGGCCCAGGGCTGCCCCTTGCCTCACGGGACCCGCGTGGGCAAAAGCTGAGAGAAGGCAAGAGAAGCGACAGTTGCGGGGAAGCCTCCTGGAGAGGCCAAGCCACACTCACCCTCCAGGATGGCGGGGATGCAGCCCAGCTGCACGGGCGTGGGCTGCTTCAAACCCATCTGCCGACACTGTTCCACGAGCCACGAAGACAGCCCGAGCTCCGCGAAGCCTGCCATCCTCGCAGCCAGGGCAGTGTGAGCGCTCGTGTGAACGGTACTTCCGGCGCGTGTCGATGACGTCAGAAAGCGTTCCCGTTCATTAGATCTGCCTCCCGCTTGGTCCCACCTTCTCCAACTCACAGTTCAAAGCCTCGACCACATCCTTACCTCGTTTTCCCGGAATCCCGCGGGGAGGGGGCGGGGCGGAGGGCGGGGGGGGGGGGGGGCTCAGCCTCGAATTAAACTACAGTTCCCAAGATGCCCTGCGAGACGCACTTGCGTCTCCCGCCCCTCTATTCCCCTTTAAGAGTCTTCTATTGGCTCATCTCCAGGGAAGAGCCAGTAAACTACATTTTCCGGCGTGCCCGTAGGTGGCTGCCTCCTTCCGGCCGACGTGTCTTTCAGGAAGCGGAGCAAGTGAGAGGGCAGCGATATGGCTCCTCCGGCTCCTGGTCCGGCTCCTGGCGGCTCCGGGGAGGTGGACGAGCTGTTCGACGTGAAGAACGCCTTCTACATTGGCAGCTACCAGCAGTGCATCAACGAGGCGCAGCGGGTGAAGGTGCGGCGGCTCCGGGGCTGGGAGACGCTGGGGGCGGAGACGGAAGACGCTTCCTGGTGGCCACGGGTCGGGCTCTGATTTAAAAAACCCTACCTTTTCTCCTAGCGCCGTTTCACCCCCCACATCTCTTCAGAGCGCGGTGAGGAATTGTCTTTGTCCCTTGACAAAACTCAAAGCAGTACCATTTCGTGATAATGCTTGTGTTGATTGCTTACTCTGCACCTTAGGAGGCGTTTGAGTAAGAGAGAGGTTCACGCTTCTATAGTAATAGTAACAAATATAATACTATTCTGCGGTAGTAATAATAGTAATAACAATAGTAGCTCTCATTTGTTTCCGCCATGCCCTCAATACCCCTAAAGTAGAGACTGTTATTTATCCTCATTTTACAGGTGAGAGAACAAGGAGGCTCAAGAGAGAAAAGACTTCTCGCCTGTTACCCTGCCCCACTAGCCAGTTTATTTCTCCCCAGACTTGACATTCATTCATTCGTCACTGATCATCTGTATGGGCCAGGCCGTGTATCCGTGCTAGGCTCAAAGCTGTGACAAAATAGATAAAATTCCCATCTTTCTTGGAAACCTCAGCTCCCAAGGGAGGCAGATAAACAATAAGAAAGTAAAGAAAGTATCCGGGGCATCCCTGGTGGTCCAGCGGTTAAACCTTGACATTTCCACTACAGGGGGCATGGTTCCATCCCTGGTTGGGGAAGTTCCGAATGCCACGCCAAATACAAATACAAATAAATAAAAGTAAGTCATTTAAAAGGTGTCAGGAAGTGGTGTGATGGAGAGTGGTGGGAGTGAGCCAGACTGAGAGCTAGAAAGTGCACGTGGAAAGGCTCAGGCAGTGAGTGGGTGACAGGAGAGGGGGCAGCCGGGACTGCTAGCAGCACCTTTTTAGGAAGGAGATGTCACTTTGAGAGTGAGCTATTGGAGACTTTAAGAAAAAAAAACTTTTTTTGTATATTTATTTTTGGCTGTGTGGGGTCTTCATTGCTGCTCAGGCTTCTCTCTAGTTGCAGAGAGCCGGGACTACTCATCACATGAGCTTCTCACTGCGGTGGCTTCTGTTGCTGCAGAGCACAGGTTCTAGGTTTAAGGGCTTCAGTAGTTGGGGCTTGCAGGCTCTAGAGTGCTGGCCCAGTGGTTGTGGCACATGGGTTCTGTTCCTCCAAAGCATGTGGAATCTTCCTTGACTCATCACTGGCAGGCAGACTCCCTCCCAACCACTGGACCACCAGGAAATCCCGAGGATTTTTAAGAGCTGTGAATGTGACAGGGTCTTTGTCTGCCCTCACGGTCTAGTGTTCTGAAGAGTAAACAAGTAAAGAGTCGAGTGAATACATAATTACAACTTGAGCCCTGCAGGGATAGGAGATAGAAAGTGCTGATCAGATATTGGGGGGGGGGGGGGGTGCTGCTTCATGTGTGAGTGGTCAAATCAGACCAAGCTTCTGTGACTGTCATCTAACCCTTGTGACCAAACCTTGAGAAGGCTCTCACTCCATAGGTGAGAGTCCCAAAGGTGCTGAGACAGGGGTGAGCTCTGTGTAGTCAAGCCCTAAGAGGCTGGGGTTGCAGAAGTGGGGCGAGCGCAGTCGGGGAGATGAGGAATGAAGTGAACAGAGTGAGAGGCAGGGCCAGGGGCAGTGGCACAACAAGGGTTTGGAATTTATTCTGAAGGTCTGGGAGGCCATAGGAGCACCATGCAGGGGAGTGGCAGACGTCTTCACGGAGGCAGCCGAGGGGTTGGAGGAGTTTGGATTCTGAAGTGAAGAAGGCTTGCTTTCCCTTTTGGCCTTTGGTAGTGAGCCCCATGTCCCTGGGTGTCATCTGTGGTATGGAGGGTAAAACCTCCGACTTCAGTAAGAGGTTCGGATTCGTTGAAACAACGTTTGCATGATTGTATTAGTTTTCCATTGTCAATGTGACAAAAAGGACAGCTCAAGGCAACACAAGTTTACTATCTTGCAGCTTCTGTAGGTCAGAAGTCCAACCCTGCTCTCCCTACGCTAAAATCAAGGTATTGGCCCAGCTGTGTTCTTTCTGGACATTGTGGGGAAGAATCACTTTCCTTACTCATTGAAGTTGCTGCTTCTTGGCCAGGGGCCATGCTTAGCTCCTGGAGGCTTCTAGATGCTTCTCTCCAGCCCTCAACTTCCCACATCACACTTCCATCTCAGAATCAGCCATGGAAGGACTTTTCTGGTGGTCCAGTGGTTAAGACTCTGCTCCCAATGCAGGGGGCCCAGGTTCGATCCCTGGTCAGGGAACTGGATCCCACATGCTGCAGTGAAGATCTCCTGTGCCGCAACTAACATCTGGTACAGCCAAATAAATTAAAAAAGAGAAAAAAGATCCAGGCATGGGGGTTCTTGGAGTCTTGCAAGTTTCCCCTTCCCCTTCATTCCTTTTGTCTAAAAGTCCTCTGCTTTTAAGGGGTTCTGTATTAGACCGGACCTTCCCAGATAACCCAGCATGGTCTCCCCATGTTCAGGTCCATAATCTTAATCACACCTGTGACGTCCCTTTTGTGACGTAAGGAAGGCTGTCCCAAGGGCTCGTGGACGTCTCTCGGGGCCGTACTGCACTCAGCGTCAGGGTTGTTAACGTGCCTCCCTGCTGCGTAAAGCAGGCCACAGGAAGGTTTAGACAGGCCTGGCTGCCTCCGGCTCTGGCTCTTCTGTGTTCTCCCTGCAGCCAGGGCTGACACAGCACCCCTCTGAGCCTTGCTCTCCCCTCCCGTCAGATGGGAGCTGTGACTTTCATCTCAGCAGGGCCCCGTGAGGTTCTGCGTCACACTCAGCGATCCACCTTCTGTCTTCTGTTGTGTGGCTGTTCTGTTTATGTTACAGCAGTGTGTTCTTTGAGTCTTCCTGTGTCATAATATGCAGATTTTACCTCCCTGCTGAAGGAAGCAGCACAAGCTGCTGTATGCAGAGAGCTGTGGAAAGCAAAGGAAGCCAGATCGGCTGTCAGATCACTGTTGTGGGGGGCAAGGCTGTGGCGCAACCTCTGAGCTGGGGCCTGGGTGCCCTCTTCTGCAACATGGTAAAGAGGCACTGGCACCAAACCAAGAGATCCTCCCTGACATAGCCAGAAGAATCGGAGTCCTTTCCCTGCTGAGCCCTTTGACGTGCATTAATTCTGGTCCGCAGGCCACCTAAACCCTCTTTGGCAGCCTGTATTGAGTTAAATGGTGTCCCTGATGAGACGCGTCCGCTCGGAACCTGTGAACGTGACTTATTTGGAAAAGGGTCTTTGCACACTACCAAGTGGTGCATGGGAAAGAATCTGCCTGCTGATGCAGGAGACACAGGAGATGGGGTTCAATCCCCGGGTCAGGAAGATCCCCTGGAGGAGGAAATGGCAACCCACTCCAGTATTCTTGCCTGGGAAATTCCGTGGACAGAAGATTCTGGCGGGCTACATCCATGGGGTCACAAAGAGTCACACACTTCTGAGCAAACACACATGGAGCTGTAATGCAGTGAAGGATCTCTGGATGAGATCAGGCAGGATTTAGGATCGGCCCTAGACAAACCTAGACAGCATGTTAAAAGCAGAGACGTCACTTTGCCAACAAAGGCCCCTGTAGTCAGAGGTATGGTTTTTCTAGTAGTCATGTATGGCTATGAGAGTGGGACCATAAAGCTGAGTACTGAAGAATTGATGCTTTCAAATTGGGGTGCTGGAGAAGACTCTTGAGAGTCCCTTGGATTGCAAGGAAATCAAACCAGTCAATCCTAAAGGAAATCAACCCTGAATATTCATTGGAAGGACTGATGCTGAAGCTGAAACTCCAGTACTTTGGCCACCTGATGTGAAGAGCCAACTCACTGGAAAAGACCCTGATGCTGGGAAAGATTGAGTGCAAAAGGAGAAGGGGATGACAGGATGCGATGGTTGGATGGCATCATCAACTCAGCGGACATGAGTTTGAGCAAAATCATGAGATAGTGAAGGATAGGGAAGCCTGGCGTGCTACAGTCCATGGGGTCACAGAGAGTCGGACATGGCTTAGCACCTAAACAGCAACTAAATCCAGTGACTGGTGTCCTTCTAAGAGAAAGGCAGAGAGAGGCTTGAGGCAGACAGAAAAAGTGGAGGCGGAGGTTGGGGTGACGCAGCCGCCAGCCAAGGATGACCCGGAGCCACCAGCAGCTGGATGAGGCAAAGGCAGATCCTCTCGGCCTGTGGAGGGAGCACAGCTCTGCTGACACCGTGATCTCGGACCTCTGGCCTCCAGAACCACAAGAGAACAAGTTTCTGTTGTTCTGAACCCCACCCTAGGTGGTGGTTGGTTATAGCAACTTCAGACAGGCACCCCCAGAGGTGGCCCCAGGCGGAGCCCCTGGTGTGTTGCGGTGCTGGCCCCGTCGTGATGTCTGTTTCCCTACTTGGCCGTTTCTCGAGTGCCCACAAGATGGCAGGCACCGCACAGGTGCTAAGGATGCGGCAGCTAAGGAAGCCTCCAGGAGGTGCCGGTCTAGTGTGGTCAGGAGACACTGATGGCCAGTCAGAGGACGGGATGTGGTCCCCTTGCCCAACCCCATCCCTGGCCTCCCTGGACAGTCCCCTGGCTCTCAGCGCTGGCTGCACCTCTGAGCTGTTTGCAGGCAGTTTGAGGCCCCCCTCCCTGTGGTTGGATGTCACTGGTGGACGTGAGCCTCCTGGCTTTTGTGATCTTTGAGCTCCCAGCTGGCGCTCATGAGCCGTCAGGACTAGGCACCACGGCACTCCCCTGGTGGTACGCTTCATGGTTCCTGGGGTTCCCTGGTCTGTACAACTGTCTTCGTTCTTACGCCTCCCAGAAGCTCTTCTCTTTGGCTGCTTGGGAAAGTCCTGAGGTCTGCATGTGGGGTCTCAGTGACCCCACCTCGGCCATCCTGCAGGGTGGGTGGTGTGCTTGTTTGACGCAGAGGGCAGCTGAGGCTCAGGGTGGCGTCTGGTCCCTCACAGGGCATCTCACTGTGTCCCCGCTTCAAAGATACCAAGAGCCAGCATTTGTCTCTCTCTTTTTTTGAAGAAGATAATCTTATTTATTTTACTTTTGGCTGTCCTGGGTCTTCGCTGGTGCACGCAGGCTTTCTCTAGTTGCGGTGAACAGGGGTACTCAGAGTGTGGGCCTCACTGCAGCGGTTTCTCTGGTAGAGCACGGGCTCTAGAGCTGGGGCTTCAGTAGCTGTGGCGCACGGGCTCAGTGACCTTGCAGCATGTGGGCTATTCCCGATCAGGGATTGGACCCGTGTCTCCTGCATTGGTGGGTGGATTCTTTACCACTGAGCCCCCAGAGAAGCCCCTTGTCTCTCTCTCTCTCTTTTTATACTGCAAGTGGTGTGGGGACCCCAGCTGGGTTGTCCTCCCCAGTGTCCAGCTCAGGGTCTTTTGAGAGTCACTTCTTTAGGAGACACTGTGTTCCAAGTCCTGGCCAGACCCCGGCTGGCCACCGTGGCTGGAGCAAGCTGCTGAGACCCCGTGGCGAAGCTGGCTGGAGTCCAGCTGGGGCCAGGAGCCAGGCTTCTTGTTTGCAGTCTCCGGTGGCCTGAGAGGAGGACATGTCCACCTCCCTCACACCCTCAGGCTGGGAAGAAGGCCTGGGCACTTGGAGTCTGGTTCTCAGCCTCGGGGGAGGGTAGTCCTGGCATGCGCCCACTGGTGAGGCTCCAGGCCATTGTCCCCTAGCTCGGGCAGCTTGGCAGGCCGTTCTCTCTGTGGGTCCCCAGGCCCCGTGGTTTGGAGTGGCGGCTCCAAGGTGGCCAGGCCTGCTTGCCCGGTCACTTTCCTCTCCTGGCCCCTGCGTGGCCTGTCCCAGCACCCCCGCACCCTCTGGGCTGAGTTGCTCTGTGCCTGCCCACCCCAGGCACTGTGGGGCCTCCAGGAAGTCGGCCAGCACTCCAGGGCATGGTCCAAGGCTGTTCCCCCAAGGAGGGGCCCCTCGCGTGCCCACAGCCGCACGGGGGCCCTCTTCAGGGTGCTGCAGTGAACTCTGCATGAGCGCCTTACAGCTGCTGCTGGGTTCTGTGCGGCGACTGGGCTGACTGAACGTGGCCTGTGGACCTCGTCCCCACGGACACGGTGGTCCCCAAGGACTCCCCCCGCCTGGCTAGACCCCAACATCGCTGTGCTGGGGCAGCCGAGCTGAGCTCTCCCAGAAAGGTCCTCTGAGTGAGGCGAATCTTCGTCTCTCCTGTTTGTCACGTTTAAAGAGCATTTTGAAACCAAAGCAGCATGGAAGGATCCGCTGCAGACAGTAAAGTCTGCTTTGCATGTCCCGCACCAGGTCCCATCCCTTCTCCAGCATCAGCCATCCATTTCCAGATAGGAGTCTTCCCAAGCCTGCTTTCCGGGCTTGTACAGACTTAGGCATCAGTGCACGCCCACCCCCAACCCCACTGCGGGCGTCCTCAGACCACCCGGCCTGTTGAGCTGCTTCCATTTTGGTCCGCTGCACCTCGGGGTCCTTCCCCATCGGCATGAGCAGCCCAGTGTCCCGTGGTCAGAAATGTCGCTTCTGCCCTGGCCCCTTCTGTATGGCTGGGGCCGTTTCAGCACTGTTGTGTCCCCGTCTCTCACCCAGCCAGATGGGGGTGACAGTCGAGCCTCCTTTCCCAGGGGGATGTCCTGGGGGGCACAGAATGGGGTGCCCAGCTCTCCTGCAGCCGAAGGTCCTAAGGTGGCAGAGAGCCAGGGCGGGGACCAGGGCCCAGACTCCTGGGAAGGCTGCCCGCGGCTGGTCTCTGCAGGCCTGCTGGCTGCACGGCCCCCGTGAGTCCTGACCTGCCTTTGCTTCTGCAGCCATCCAGCCCGGAGAGAGATGTGGAGCGGGATGTCTTCCTGTACAGAGCATACCTGGCCCAGGTGAGTGTCGGCCCTTGACCATGACTGCCGGGGCCCTGGGACAGGAGAGTCAGGAGCAGAGTGTCGGAGGGGGCAGGAGCCACACAGCCGGTGTGGCCGCCGCAAGTCGGTGACCGGTCACTAAGGCCCTGCAGCACAGCTCAGGAGACCGGTGTTGGGGTTTCTTGCTTTGCTTTTTTTTTTTTTTTTCCACTTAATCAGTAGATTTTATTTGTTCAGTATGGTTCTGGGTTTACAGAATAACCGAGCAGATGATAAAAAGAATTCCAAACCCCCAGCCCCATCCCACAGGCATTTTCTCTCATTAACAGTTTGGGTTCGTGGGGCGCTTTTGTTACAACTGATGCACTGGTATTGATACTCTTATTAACTAGAGCTGGCAGTTTAGACGCTACAGTTAAATTTTTAAAAGCATCATTACGTGTTACGCTCAGTCATGTCCAACTCTCTGTGACCCTATGGACTGTAGTCCGCCAGGCTCGTCTGTCCATGGGATTTTCCAGGCAAGAGTACTAGAAGGGGAAGCCATTTCCTACTCCAAGGGATCTTCCCACCCAGGGATGGAACCCGCATCTCTTGGCGTGTCCTCCATTGGCAGGCGGGTTCTTTACCTGGGTCTTAAAAAGCAGCATTCCCCCGGGACATAATACAGTGAGAGTTCATCCCCCTGTTGTAAAAACAACCCGGACTCTGCAGAGGATTGAGCTGTGCCCGCCGGGTTCCCACCCCAGGCCCACAGCACGGGTGTGGCTGCCAGCCTCATGCCCTTAGAGCAGCGGGGAGGGGGCAGGCCTGGGCTGCTGTGTGGGGGGCACATGGCTCCACAGGTGCCCCCACCTCACGTCAGGCCTCAGGTAGCTTCCCAGGTCTGTTTGCATCTTTCCCTCTGCGGAGCATTCTAGAACCTGAGGGGACTTCCCCCTGAGGCCCAGGTGCTCCTCCCCTCCACCTCCCACCTCCAGGGTATGTGTGCCCCCCATCAGAGTAGGGTGCCCAGTACACTCCAGAGTCTCCTTGGATATCTTCATATATACATGTGTGTCTTTAAAAGATAAACATATATAGGTCCAGTGGTTAAGGCTCTGTGGCTTCCATGCAGGGGTCACAGGTTTGATCCCTGGTCAGAGAACTAAGGCCCTACATACCGCGTGGCAAGGCCAAAAAATTCTTTTTTAATAAATTTTTAAAAAATAAAGGTGAAGACACGTAGAAGGCAATGAACACACTGAAACTGCTTGGAAAGGAACAGGAAAATGGGTCCCTGATTCCAGTTTCCCTTGGCAGTGACCTCCCTGCTGGGTGTCTGTGGGCGGGGCGAAGCACGTGCCCAGATTCCCTGATCCTGGTGACCCCCTCCCCTTCACTACGGGGGGCTGCACAGTGACCGGCCAGGGTCTGCAGCTGGAGCAGCAGGCAGCCTGGCTCCCGAGGGCCAAGGGGCGTCCCTGGGAGCGGTAGGTACTGGGGCTTCAGCAGGGCGCTGCTGGCACCAAGCAGCCCTTGTGTGTTCCGCGGGGTCTGGGACACAAACCGCACCGGGAGGGTGGGCGGGGCTGACGGCGTCCGTGTCCTGCCCGCAGAGGAAGTACGGCGTGGTGCTGGACGAGATCAAGCCCTCCTCCGCCCCCGAGCTGCAGGCTGTGCGCATGTTTGCTGAGTACCTGGCCAGCGACAGCCGGAGGTGAGGCTGGGGCTCTCTGGTCAGCATCCCTGCTGTGTCCCCTCGCCTTGCTGAGCCTTGGCTACCCTCACCCGCACAGCGGGGGCAGTGAGGGGCCCTGCTTCAAGGAGGTCTCTGCGGGGCTGGGGGACCGGAGGTGGGGACTGCACAGCTGCACAGCTGTGGGAGCCTTGTTGCCCAGAGAGCCTCCCCGGGACACGCGGGGCCCCTCCCACCTTCCATTGCTGCTCGCCTGCCTTGCGGGGAGGCGCTGGCGGCCGCACCGCCTGTCATTCATCTCTGCAGACGGGTGGGAGGGTGGACGCTACATCCTCACTCTGAGCTGCATGTCCGCCTCGTGCCGCCGATCAGAGTCATCAGACTCCCTCAGGCGGTGGCCAGCAGAGGCGACGGTCAGGGCTGTAGGGACCCGGAAGCGCTGGGTCTTCCAGGACCAGGCCCGCCTGTTCTCTGCTGCCCGGCGTGGGGTCTGAGACCGCTCACGGTCCGGCCATGCTGGCTTCGGGTGGCTCCTGCTCAGGCAGATCTGGGCTGGGATGCTCACCCAGGTGCCTGTGAGCTCAGCCTCTGGCTGGGAGCTGTGTGGCCCTGCCTCACCTGTGCGTGGAGCACCAGCCTGACCCAGCAGGCCCTGTGGTCCCCCTGCACCTCGGTTCCCCCACCCTCAGAAATGGACTGCTCACAAGCCCCCTGGGATTTCAGAGGTGAAACACCCCCCAGAGGGTGGCTGGGCTAGAAGGCTGGGGCAGCATAGCCCGTGACAGGGAGACGCTCTGCTCTGTGAGCCGACTCCAGCTGCCCGTCCCAGTGCCGGGGCCTTCTCTCACAGCACTGTGAGGCCTCGGGGGATCTCAGGGAGGTCCTCTCCTGAACTCTGCCCCGTGGAGCGTGTTAGACCAGGATGTGGTCGTGACCTCATCGACACTAGCTTCCCTCGTGGGCTGCTGCAGCCCTCTGTGGGTCCCAAGTGTGGATATCTCCTGTGACCCCCACTCTGCTCCTCATGGAGGGCAGCACCCCATGCACAGCCTCCTTTGATCTGGCTCCTTGGTCCTCAAAGAGACCTGAGGGGTTTCTTCAAAGAGGCTTAAGCAGTGGCAGCTAAATCAGATCAGATCAGTCGCTCAGTCGTGTCCAACTCTGCGACCCCATGAATTGCAGCACGCCAGGCCTCCCTGTCCATCACCAACTCCCAGAGTTCACTCAGACTCACGTCCATTGAGTCAGTGATGCCATCCAGCCATCTCATCCTCTGTCGTCCCCTTCTCCTCTTGCCCCCAATCCCTCCCAGCACCAGAGTCTTTTCCAATGAGTCAGCTCTTTGCATGAGGTGGCCAAAGTACTGGAGTTTCAGCTTTAGCATCATTCCTTCCAAAGAAATCCCAGGGCTGATCTCCTTCAGGATGGACTGGTTGGATCTCCTCATAGTCCATGGGACTCTCAAGAGTCTTCTCCAACACCACAGTTCAAAAGCATCAATTTTTCGACGCTCAGCCTTCTTCACAGTCCAACTCTCACATCCATACATGACCACAGGAAAAACCATAGCCTTGACTAGACAAACCTTTGTTGGCAAAGTAATGTCTCTGCTTTTGAATATGCTATCTAGGTTGGTCATAACTTTCCTTCCAAGGAGTAAGCGTCTTTTAATTTCATGGCTGCAGTCACCATCTGCAGTGATTTTGGAGCCCAGAAAAATAAAGTCTGACACTGGGACCCCCAAAAGCTGTGAACCTGACCTCGTTGGAAACGGGGTCTCTGCAGATGTAAGTGGTTAAGGACCTTGAGCCCATCTTGGATGTAACGTGGGCCCTAAACCCAGCGACGGGTGTCTTCAGAAGAGGGGGAGAGAAGACGCAGATGCGGAGGCCACCTAAAGACACAGGCAGAGATCTGGACAAAAGAAGACACAAGCCAAGGACTGCCACAGCTCCGAGAGCTGGCGGGGTGGTCCCGGACACACTGTCCCTTGGAGCCTTGCAGAAGAAACCAGTCCTGCCAGCACCTTAAAAAAAACAAACTATTTGGCTGCACTGAGTCTCAGTTGGCACATGCAGGATCTTTGATCTTCACTGCAGCATCTTGAGTTGCGGCATGCGACATCTTAGTTGTGGTACTTGGGATCTAGTTCCCTGATCAGGGATTGAACCAGGGCCCCCTGCGTTGGGGGCATAGAGTTTTAGCCAGTAGACCACAGGGAAGTCCCCTGCCAACACCTTGATTTCAGACTGCTGGCTTCTAGAACTGTGAGAGAATACATCCTGTTGTTCCAGTGCTTCCTGGCACCTGGTGCTTTGTGATGACCCCGGGACAGTTAAGACAGGCGCCCTCTCTGCACCTGACTAGCCTGGGTGATGAGCCCTTTGGGAAGGGGAAGGAGCTCCGGGACTGCTACAAGCATTACAGAAAAGAATGGACAGGAAGCCCAGGGCATGGAGCTGGTGCTCACAGTGCATCCGTCCTGACAGTGCAGACTGCCACCCCGTGCAGACTGCCTGGCAAGCAGGTGGTGGAGAAAGCACCAGAGCCCACGGGATAACCACAGCACGTTCCAGTAACAGCATACAACACCGACGTTAGAAGGACAAGAGCAGGCTGCGTGTTCACCGCCTGTGCACCGGAAAGCAGGCAGGAAGCTTTGTGAGGTGGCCTTGGGGCAGCTCATGCCAGCCCCGTGGGATCCCTGCACAGTCCTGCCGCACGCGCAGTGGGCAGCACACTCAGCTGTGAAGTCGCTTGTCCGTCAGGCCCCTCTCTGGTGGGCACAGAGAGGCTGAAGACACGTCCCTGGCCTCCAGGGGCCCCGGGGTACACAAGCATTTGGTCACCGCCCCCCGGAACCCACGTGAGACGTAGGCGTTTGCTGAGATGACGTCGGTCCCGAGCCACAACCTTGTCCAGTAGTGACACAGGGCCTTTCCCTCGTTAACTGCTCAGCGGCCCTTTGAAACAAGAATCCCAGCTCCTCGATTCAGTTAAGCAGTGCATTTCTGGTGTAATGTGACGTGTGGGTGCGCCCAGCTGGTCCTCAGGCCAGCCTGGACTCTGGCCTGGCACCAGCACACCACCCACCTGTCGGAAGCAGTCAGGCTGGGGAGCCAGGGACAGCCACCTTGGCCGCGGGGCGTCCTCCCACACAGCCGCCCTCAGGACCCAGGCCCAGTGCTGACCGAAGTAGATCTGGACCCTCTGCTGAGACCACCAGCCTCCTGGGGAAGTTGGTGGCGTCATGAGGATGAAGTGCACCTGTGTAGCCTCATGTCCCTGCGGTGGGAGGTGCCCCCAGCAAAGCCAGCCCACCCCTCTGCATTGGGGTGGTGTGGACACCTCAGCCCTTGAGCACTGATGCCAGGGTAGCACGGGGCCTGGGTGGTCATCTGCGGGCAGGGCCAGGCACGACCCTTCCTGCACTGCATCTCCCCACGGGGCCTGGCGCACCTGACCCCACTTCTGGCCTCGGTTTCCCTGTGTGTGTGAAGGCTGAGAAGTGCCTGATGAGGTGGGGAGACTGGCACCCAGAGGGGCTCTTGGCGCAGACAGCTGGGCCCATCCTGCCTACTGCTGCTCTGTGCCCGCGGGGGCCTGACTCGCCATCTCTGGGCCTGTCTGTTCCCCCTGGGGGTGTGGCCACCTCCTGCCCCTGCCTTGGGCCATGAGCAGCTGTGTCTCACAGGGATGCGATCGTGGCTGAGCTGGACCGGGAGATGAGCCGGAGCGTGGATGTGACCAACACCACCTTCCTGCTCATGGCCGCCTCCATCTATTTCTACGACCAGAACCCAGATGCAGCCCTGCGCACCCTTCACCAGGGGGACAGCCTGGAGTGGTGAGTGGCCATCCTTCACAGGGGTTTGGGGGCCGCTGCCTGAGAGGCAGCTCAGAGTCTCATCAACCGTTGTCATAGGAACAGCGAGAGGGGCTGCTCGGAAAGTGGGCCTGGGGTGGGGTGCAGGCCTCTCGTTCCAGCGCCAGCTCTCGTTCCCAGTCCCAGAGACACTCTCTTCCGCACGGCTGGGCTGCTGCTCTGAGGACATGGCACCCTCTGCTGAAAAGCCTCTGTTCGCAGCAGCAGAGCTGAAAGCACCTTTGTCTCTGCCCGAGGCCTCTGTGCCCGCCCTCCCTCCACGAAGCCTTGTGCTCCTCTGTCCAGGGCCCTGGCCTGTCCGCCTCTTCCTTGGGCCCTCACCACCCTCCACTGAGGCTGGGCCTTTGGCACTGCAGGCCTGGGCCCTGAAGCCCCGTGCAGCCTGAGCTGGCTCCACCCCCACCCCAGGAGGCGGCTCTGGGCTGTGGTGTGACCCTCACTCTGGCCAGGGCTCCACGAGCCCTCTGGTTTCTGCCTTCCCTTGGTTAGTCTTCCTTCTCGTCCATTTATATCCCACCTCAATCCAGAAGGGGGTTTGCAGTGGGCCTGGTACGTGGCTGAGGTGGCAGTGGATCCACGAATGTTTCTCATGCCCCTCCCCAGGCTCTTCTGGGCACTGGGTCACGTTCTGGCGGAAAGCTCTGGAACACGAGGCCACATTAGTGATCGCCGGTCCCAGCTGTCAGGTCTAAGAGGGGCTGGTGGGTGTGGATGCTGAGGGCAAGGAGCACGTGCTTACCTGCAGCTCTTCCATCTGGGACTGCATTTGGAAAGAAGGGGGTGCAAACCTGGTGGCTGGCCATGGGATGGGCATGGAGCGGGCCGCAGGCCTGGGCCCCGTGGAGCTCTAGGCCTGATCCTGCTCGGCGGAGGCACGGCCTGGGAAGCGATGGGGCGCTGGTTGTGGCGAGCAGTGCCCGCAGAGTTTGATTCTACCGGGCTGATGGTCAGCTTCAGTTTTCCCCTCTGCGAAGTGGGACTGGTGGCCCGAGCACTGACAGGAAGTTTCGGGAAGGTGGTGCTTACATAGAGTGAGCTGCCAGTGGGAGGGTACGGTGGGGCGAGGGTTCACGGACCACACACCTTTCCCGCAGCATGGCCATGACAGTGCAGATCCTGCTGAAGCTTGACCGCCTGGACCTTGCCCGGTAGGCCCGTCCCCACCAGGGGCTGCTGGGCGATGGCCTGTGCCTGGGGGTGGGAGGGGAGGGTATCTTAGCCAAGGCCAGGCTGTGCTGGGACCCTGAATTCTCCAGAAACCGGTCCTCTGTCTTCAGTGGGGACCACCTCGAGCACGCCCCCTGGCTCAGATATCAGCAATGCGAATGTTTCTCCATGTAGTGCGTTCTGGTCCACGAGGGTGACGGCACCACTGCTTACCTACCCGTCCCTGCATGGTGCTGCCTGGGACAAGGGACGTCACTGCCGGTGCCTCAGTTTCCTTCTGTGAGGCCGGCAGCAGGGCCCGGCCTGCAGGGTGGGAGCAGGCTTCGGGTGTGTGCGGCTGCAGGGGGGTGCTAAGGCCTCGTGAGCAAGGAACTCGGGCAGGGGTGGGGGACAGCAGCCGGGCCCCACAGCCACTGGGCACCTCTCCTCCGCCCCCAGGAAGGAGCTGAAGAAGATGCAGGACCAGGACGAGGACGCTACACTCACCCAGCTGGCCACCGCCTGGGTCAGCCTGGCTGCGGTGAGCCCCTGCCCAGCCTGGGTGGGAGCACGAGGGCAGGAGCTGCCGGGTGCCCCGAGGCTGCAGCTGGGCTTCATGGACACCCCGGGCCTCATGCTTTCTTGGGGGCCGGTCACCTGGAAGAGCCCAGCACGTTTTCCCCATCACTCAGCCTTGACCCCTTCTGGCTTCCTATAGCCCAATAGCTTGGCCAGACCCAGGGTGAACCGACTGGGGGGCTCTGAACCAGACTCGGCATGCTCTCCCTGCACGCACTCGAACTCTGGGGCCTGGCCCCAGGCTCGGCTGCTGCTCAGCTTGCTCTCCAGCTCCTGGCACAAAGCTGGGGCCCGAGTCCCTCCTCGAGCCCAGCCCCCTACCCCCACATGCCCGGGCACCCTTCTCCTGGCAGCAGCCCTGTTTTGGTCTTGGGCTTTTGACTTCCTTTCTCTGAGTTCACGCTCTTGTCCAGGCTTTTTAAAGCGTGCTCCTTGTCTGCGTGTATCTGCAGGTCGTTTTGCACGGCTGAGGCCTCACCCCGCAGGATCCATTCAGTGCAGGGGACACACCCCAACAGTCCTCTCTGTAGCCTTGCATTTGTTCACAAGTGCATCTTCGTGTCAGGCTCCCCTGCCAGTGTGACACTGTGTCTCTGCCATGCAGACAGAACCTGCTGTTGAGAATGCGGGTGGGCGGGCTCAGGACCGACCATGGAGCAGAGGCTGGTGGGCCGTGTGCCCCAGCCCAGGCCTTGGCCCAGCTGCCAGCACGTGGATTCCTCCTCGAAGCTGAGCCTTTCAAGTCCGTAAACTGAGGGCTTGAGGGAGCCGGGTTTGAGGGGTCTGCACAACGCCTTGGCCCCTTCGCAGCACAGGCTGCTCAAGGGCCTCTGTGCGGAAGGGGTCGGCGTCCCCAGGGTGCCTGCCCTGAGATCCTCCAGGAGGGGGCAGGGCAGGGCAGCAGGGTGACAAGGCGGTGATGTCCCAACTGTCCCCGCAGGGAGGTGAGAAGCTCCAGGACGCCTACTACATCTTCCAGGAGATGGCCGACAAGTGTTCGCCGACCCTGCTGCTGCTCAATGGGCAGGCAGCCTGCCACATGGCGCAGGGCCGCTGGGAGGCCGCTGAGGGCGTGCTGCACGAGGCACTGGACAAGGTAAGGGCAGGCCCAGCCCCACCCCAGAAACAGGTGTGGCAGGGACCCCACGGCCTGCCTGCTGGCCAGGTGGGGATTCTCACGCTGACGCAGCTAAAAGTTGGGATTGTGAACCACAGTCCTCATTCTGACTTCTCTTGAAAATGGGAGGATCCGGTCAGCCTGGGCCTGAGCTAAGCAGACACACGGGCCTGAGCTAAGCAGACACACGCCCCGTCTCCTCCTCACTGATGCCGCCCCTGCCTGGCCTGGGGCGTTTCAGGGTGATGACCCCTGACCTGGATCTGTGCTTGAGAGAGACCCCTGCCGTTGGCTGCTGAGGAGCGAGCAAAGCGCACACACACATGTCGCCTGTGCCCGTGCTCGCCGAGCAGAGGGCCTGAGTGTGCCGCCCGCGGAAGCTGGGGGCCGCTACAGTGGCCTGCCTTCTCCCGACCGACAGCTGAGGCAGTTTCTGATACAACGAGAAACTGACGCCACTGGGCAGCCCCCCCACTTCACCTCTGCAAGGGGCCGGGCTGTCACGGCAGGCTGTTGGCCACGCGGGGACAGGCCAAGGGTGTGGTGGGGTCATCAGGCTGCGCGTGTGGAGCTGTGCCCCATGCCGGTGCCCAGGGTCCACGCGGCCCCTTGAGCCTGTGACACCCCGACTGGCATGTCACCGCCTCGCCCCCCATCAGGGCCTTCGGGCTGGGGTCCCTGGCCAAGGCAGCAGCCGAGCCCATTCCCAGGATTCCCCGGGCTTCAGCGCCCAGTGTGGGCGGGTGAGGGGAGGTCAGCTGCTTGGAGGTTCTGGTAATTTCCTGCAGTTTCCTGTTAAGTCCCCTGGGGAGTGGGCGGGCCCTACCCCACGGTCTCAGGCCTCACAGCTGTAGCAGGAAGACCAGCTCGCTGGGCTGTGATATGCTGAGGCTGCCTTGGCCTAGACTCTGTCACCTTAAGATTTGTGGTAAATAAATAGGCCCCTCGGAAACTGCAGCAAGCGGAGTCTTCATGTCAGTCTGACCTGTTCAGGAAGCACCAAGCCCCTGGAGAAAGCAGCTGGTGTGGGGAAGCAGAAGGGAAGGCTGCGAGGTCTCCACCTGGCCAAGCATGCAGTCATGGGGCACACTGCATCTTGTAGCCCCAGCCCTGTCTGAGCTGGGGGTGAGTGGGCCAATCCACTGGCCTGGAGAAGCTGACCCTGCCCGTCCCTTTTGTTGTCAGGACAGCGGCCACCCTGAGACGCTGATCAACCTCGTCGTCCTGTCCCAACACCTGGGCAAGCCTCCTGAGGTAGGCCCCTCCCCGCCCCCAGCAGGTGCAGCAGGGTTTTCTGGTCCTCGCAATGCCAGCCTGTGGTGGGCAGGGGTCTCCGGCGAGGCCCCGGCTCCACAGGGAGCTCGAGGTCACGGAGTCTGAACTTCAAGGCTAGCCTGGGGTTGGGGAAGGAACCTGCTCCCCATGAGTGGATGCGGCTGCCATTGACCCTGGGAAGTTGGTGGTACAGTCACTCCCCCAGGGCCCGCATCCTGCCCGGAGCTCTTAGAGTCCTGTGGACACGTGAGCTGAGGCTCAGGGCTCCCAGGGTGGGAGCCAGCCTGTGTCACCTCACAGTCAGGAGCAGGCAACAGGACAGAGAAATGGGGCCCAGGGGAGCCATCCCAGTGAGCCTGTCTCATCTGAGGGTGCAGGGGGAGGATGCGGGGCACTGCCCATTAGGTGCCAGGCCCAGGCGGCCAGGGGCCCCCCACCCCAGGGCTTCATGGGGGTCTGTCCCCAGTGCCTGTGGAAGGGCCCCAGCAGCCTCAGGGCTGGGGTGGTGTGGGACAGATAGGACGGTGCCCCCACTCAGCACAGAGACACCCCCAGACTACCAGTTTGGAAGAAGCAGAGCTGCATAGACGCCCACAGCCCCGTATGTCAGGGCTGGGTGCGAGGCTCTGTCTTGGCCCCAGTTCCCATCCCCAGGCCTCTGGGGTGTCTCCATACAGTGTGCCCAGAACAAACCCATCTCCTTTCCCAGCCCCATCCCCCTGACCTGCCGTCCACTCCGTCTGGCCCCCTGCCTTTCCCCGGGCCTGGGTCCCCACCCAGCCCCCATCCCTGAACCTGGTGCATCCCTTCAATCATGTGCAAGTACAGGCTCCTGGCCCCGCCCCCCAGGGTCCCCTCTAATTCAGCATGATTCCGGGGTGTGGGGTGATGGAAAAACGGGGGGGAAATCGGGGCTCTTGCCTGGGTCTGGCTGGGTGGCCCTTGTTTGATCCCATTCTGCTTTCCAGGTCAGAGCCAACGTGGGTCCCCACGTTTAGCTAACCTTGCCTCCTCCCACAGGTGACAAACCGCTACCTGTCCCAGCTGAAGGATGCCCACAGGTCCCACCCCTTCATCAAGGAGTACCAGGCCAAGGTGAGCCCTTGGGGGTGGCCCAGCTCTGCACCCCAGATCCTGCAGGCTCTACTAGGCAAGGTGGGGACTCGGGGCCTGGCTCACAGATTCTCCCGTTTCTCTGTCTCTCTGCCCACCGCCCCCCCCACTCCTGCACCCCCAATTCGCATCAAAGGAGAACGACTTTGACCGGCTGGTGCTGCAGTATGCCCCCAGCGCCTGAGGCCTGCCCCAGACGCACTTCGGAGGAGCCGTGGGAATGCGAGGCCAGGGCTCTGCTGCCCTCTCTGCCGGGCACTTGCCCTTTGGCTAGAAGTACAGGCTGGAAGCCCAGCCCAGCCTGCCGTTTTTCAATAAATGTCTCCATTCCAGGAATCCCCACCCAATCTGTGTTTGCTCCAGCCACTTTGAAGGGGCAGATGGGAGGGACCCCTGCTGACCAAACAGCTACCCCCACGCCCAGTTGGCATCCAGGGAAACTGAGGCACAGGGAGGTCACAGCCATCAGAAGGGGTACCACGATTTAAACGCAGCACCCCTGGGGGGTCTGGAGGTGGTGAGGGTGCCAGAAGTACTCGGGCCTCAGCTCAGTTGAGTGGGGAGGGGGCGTGCCGGGTCCTCATAGGAGGAAACATTGCCCTACCGCACCGGCCCCTGCTCCTTGCTGCCGTGCGGTGAGTCAGGACAGGCCCGCCATGATGGGGGCGTGGGTGCCAAAGCACCGCTGTGGCCGAAGCACTGAGCTCCCTGCCCAGAAAGGTGACTGCCTAGTGAGCGCCCCTTGATAAGTAGAAGCTGGATAACAGAGGGAAGGGGAGTGGCCGGGGTCTCTGGGATGAGGTCACCGTTGAGCTGTGTCCGCCTGAACAAGAAGGATCAGTCAGCCCAGGTTCTGGGAGGTCGAGCCTCCTGGGCAGAAAGAACAGCCTGTGCAAAGATCCTGGGGCCTCACTAGAGTCAACAAGCCCGATGGGGCTTTGTCTCTGGGCCCTTGCCTGGGGAGGGAAAGAAAGATGATACTTGGCTTCCCCGAACCTGACCTCATCTGCCTCAGAGGTGGCCTTTGACTGCCAAGACAGGACAGAGAGCAAGGGACCCCCAGCCCCTCCCCGCTAGGTCAGCAGGGGATTGAGGTGGCAGAAGACTTCCGGGGCAGGGGTGTGTATGAGGGTGAGGGCTGGGGTAAGCTCCCTGGGGAAGAGGAGACCTGCCCTTTCAGGAAGGGCAAGGTCCAGGTCCCTTTCTTGGGACTTCAGCAGCCCCCCTCGGAGCCCTCAGTGCCTGGGAGCTCTGGTTCCCAGCTGCCAGCACCAGGAGCCACCTTTTGTTTCTGCTCTGCACCCACCCGTTGGCAGCCTCCTACCTGGGCCGTGCCCAAATGAAACTTGAGGCTGGGCTGGGGCTGGTGTGGGGGGGCAGCTCTCCCCTTACTGATGGGTGCCATAGTGACCAGATAGTGCCTGGAGGGGTGGGGGCAGAGATGACTGGTTGGGACGGTGCAGGGCTACCCAGCTGGACTTACAGAGGCATGTCCAGCAGCCTGGGACCCCTTAGCTCCCCTCAGCTTGCCAGGCTGGCTATGGAATTGGTTATCTTTAATGGACAGAATCCTTGCTCACACGGAGAGCACATTAAAAAATAGTAGGAGGCAGAGCAGGACAGATGGTGACACATGCCAATAAGAAGGCTGATGGGGCAGGGGGATCTGGGAGGTGCAAGGACCAGCTGATGTCGGTAAAGCCTGAAGGGGAAGGAAGAGCCTTGCCAATACCTGAGGAAACAGCCAGTGCGAGGGCCCTGGGGCAGAACTGCTTGCTGTTGGAGAGCTACCTCCAGCCATGAGGCCAGTGCAGCTGGAATGGAAGGAGCAAGGTGAAGAGAGGAGGCCGTGAGGGTGGGTTGAGTCACAGTGAGAAGGTGGGCTTTTACTCTTGGTGATGGGAGCCATGGAAGGCTGTGAGCAGCGGAGGAGCAGGTAGGTTTCCTCTGGCCTGTGTGGGGTAAGGAGGAGGCACAAGGGTGGCCAAGGGTTCAGTACGGCTGTACAGATGCAGAGACTTGACTGGATTCTGGAAATGTCTGAAGGTGGAGTGAATTGGATGTGCTGGAAGACTAGGGGTCGGGACAGGCAGTAAGGGAAAAGAAGAGGGATGGGGGTCCTCTTGACCCCTCTCTCTCCCATTTTCACCTGTGTGCTTGAAGGCCAGGTCAGGCTAGTGGCTGTATGGAACCCAGCTGGGCTCCTGCAGGGCCCACACTCATTCTTTAACTCTGCACCTTGAAGGGTGGTGGGAGGACTCCTAGGTAGGGGGAAGGGAGGGGCACAAGTGTACAAGAATCCCGGGGGCTGGAATGAAGGCTGTCGGTGGCAGAAGAGACGATGTCCTCAAGAGGTGACCTTTGGGGGCTTTGGACACAGGGCCTGGTGGGTGGATAATGGAAGATCACCAGGGGTGGTCCCAATGAAGCAGTGGTTTGGATTCAACCCAAGTGGCCCCCCACACACCTTGGGGCACCCACTCCCTTGGCCTCCCTGAAGGTCTGTTAACCTGCTGCAGTGGCCTGCCGGGTCCTCAGGGGCACGGAGAGCAGCAGGTGGCCCTCAGGCCAGGACGTGGTGAGGCGTGAGTGTGGGACAGGGCAACAGCGACAAACTGGAGGGCCTGGGAAAGGGAATTCGCAGGTCCCGGGTGCGGCGTGCTGGTTGGTGTTCGCTGTGCCCCATGTCAGGGACACAGCCTGGTGGGGTGAAGGGGCCCAGGGTGATCAAGGGCATGCAAGCGGGGACGAGGGATGGGGGCACGGGGCCGCTCCGGTCCTTCTTGGGTTCAGGCCTGGCGGGCGGCAGGCCAGATGCCCGTTCCACCTCTACCCCGCCCTCCCGCGCCTGGGTTTCCTCCACTGGAAAACGAGCCCGAGCGCTGGCCCGCCTCCAGGACGCGGCGCGACAACGCCGGGACTTGTACACCGGAGGTCGACGCCACCGCTGCCTCCGAGGGACCCAGCTACCGCGCGCCCCGAAATCGTAAACGCCGCGCCCCGTCCCTGCGGGGCGGAGCTAGCGCCGATCCCGCCCCTTCGTCCCAAGAACTCCCGCCAGCGCGCCCCCCGGCCCAACTGCAGCGCGTGACGCGGGGCGCGCGGCTCCGGCGGCCACCGTGGGCGGGCGCAGACTGCCGGGGCGTCCGGGAGCGGCGGCATGGCGGCGGCGGGGTCGGCGGGGCCCGAGCCCATGCCGAGCTACGCGCAGCTGGTGCAGCGCGGCTGGGGCAGCGCGCTGGCGGCGGCGCGGGGTTGCGCGGACTGCGGCTGGGGGCTTGCTCGCCGCGGCCTGGCCGAGCACGCGCACCTGGCGCCGCCCGAGCTGCTGCTGCTGGCCCTCGGCGCGCTCGGCTGGACCGTGCTGCGCTCGGCGGCCACCTCGCGCCTCTTTCGGGTCAGTGCTGCTGGGGGTTAGGACATGGGGGCCCCCGGGCTGGAGGAGCTCGGGCCGCGGAATCGTGGGCCGCCGCGTGCCCTATCGGTCAGGAAGGAGTGGGAGTGGGGGTGGATGCGGGGGTGTGACCGGGCCGGGGAAGCGTGGGACGTGGGGACCCCGAATCGGGTAGGGTGTTCAAGATGGGGAACCGATCCGGGTAGTGAGGCACAAGGAGGCCCCGGGAGGTGGGAGGGCCTTGGCTGCTGCGCACTCTTTCGGACCCGGTGGAGCCGGAGACCGAGGAGCGGAGGACACAGGAGGAGAAGGTTCGGCGCACAGGGGCCTTCTGCGCCTTGCTTCTCCGGGTCGTGCGGGGCGCTCTCCGAACCGTATTGGTGTCCTGGGTCGGTGCGGCGGTGGGACTGGCTTGTCCGCTGCTACGGGGAAGAGGCCGGAGCTGCCCGGTCGCTGTAGCTCGTCTCTCTGGAATCAGCGCCACCCTCTGATCAAGGGCTGCAAAAGCCGAGGCTCCCTGACGACGCCGCGTTCTCAGTCTTTGGGAGAGATCGCGCGGCCTGGGTCCTTACAGCCGGACTGTATGACCCCCAAGGGGTCGCGACCGAACTACTGAATTTCCGGCGAGCCTGGGAAGGCCCCCCCCCCCCACACCTGGAGAGTGACCGGGGGTGACATTGGTGCCTGGACTCCCTCCCTTCCTTGGGGAGGGGTCGCTGCTGTGGGAGCTTGTGGGAAGGCGTTTGGACTCATCGCTGGGCTGTGACTCCCCTGAGGACCAGCTAGGGTCACTCCGCCCGTCTGACCAGAGCTGGCAGGGGGTGCAGGGACAGAGTGCCCAGAGCCAACAAAGGGGCCTTTCTCTGCTGGCGGGGAAGAGGCTGGCCCTTGTTAAGTCAAGGCTGCTTGTCCCCACCCCCATCTGACCCACATGGTGGGTAGAGACCCCAGCCACCACCCTGCTCCAGGGAGGGGGCGGCAGGCATGACGAGAGCCCTTCCATATGTAAGCTCTGGTCCCAGTCTGGCTTTGTTGCTTCCCCCACCTTACTAGTTTCCAGCTGGGAGGTGGGAGGTCCAGGAACACCAGAGCCTGGGAAGGGGATACGGTCACTTTGGGACTACCAGGCTGGAGCAGGCTTCCTCCTCACTTCCTGAGGGAGCTGGGTAGGGGACAGCAAGGTCACAGCGCCCCCACTTTTGGAATCCCCGGAGGTCTGGCACTCACTCCAAATTTGTGGCTCGCCCTTCCCCAGAAACGGGTGGAGGGGCTGCCTTGTCCTCCAAAGCTCATCTTTTTGGCAGTTGTCTGGTTGCCAGGGGTTACTGGAGCTGGCTCCAACTGTCTCCATGGCGACTATTGGTGCTCCAGCCCCCTCAGCCTCGCCTCCGGGAAGGGGGCGGGGCTTGGCCGGCCGCTGTGGAGCCCCGCCCCCAGGGAGATTGAGGCTCTGCTCCCAGGACTCCAGGGGCTCTGAGCCCCTTAGATTCCTCCACGTCTCACCGTTGCATGTCCCCACTTCTCTTGTGCCTTCCCCGATGTCCCTTCAGGTCCCATCTTTGATGTCCTTTCCCTCACCCTCTTTCTTCCTCTCCTGCATCCTCCCTTCCTTTGTCGCCCGGCGTTCCCAGGTCTTGCCCCACATCCCTACGCCATCTTCCACAGCCTTTTGTTCCTCTCAGGTCTCCCCAGATTCCACCTCTGAGGCACCCCCTTCCCCTCAAGTTTCTCCCCTTGGCGATCACTGGGTTCCAGCCCCCTGTGTCCCCCACAAATGCCCCCAAATTTGCCTCCATGCTCTCTTCACAGGTTCACCCCCACCGCCCCTTCCAAATCTTCTCTTTAATCCTCCCTCCTCCCTGTCATACCTCCAGCTCCTATTGAGACCCCCCACCCCCAGTCCCCTGGACTGACCCCACGATCTCCCTGGCTTTACAGCTACATGTCCCCTTCCTCTGCTCACAGCCTCCCCTCACGTTTCCTCTCAGGTCTCCCCCATCACTCCCCTCCCCAGGCCACTGACTGGACAGCTGGGCACTAAGTTTAGCTCTTGGCAGGCACTCATGGGCTCTGGTTACGTTCCAGGAGGCTGTGGGGACCTGGCCTGGGGAGTCCCTGGGCTTCGGTTTCCCTTCCCTGGAGGAGTGGACCTGGGCCCCCAGTGCTGATGGCCCACCCACCTTCTCACCCATAGCCCCTAGCCAAGCGGTGCCGCCTCCAGCCTAGAGATGCCGCCAAGATGCCTGAGAGCGCCTGGAAGTTTCTCTTCTACCTGGGCGCCTGGAGCTACAGCACCTACCTGCTCTTCGGCACTGACTACCCCTTCTTTCATGACCCACCGTCCGTTTTCTATGGTAGGGCCCCTCCCAGGGTGGGGCAGGTTGGGGGAGGGCTCCATTCGGGACATAGACACTCATGAGACATCCCATACTGGACATCAGCCCTGAGACAATGGCGATCAAGGGGCCTGTGGGCCAGGAAAGGGGGCACCTGACCCTGTGTCAGGACACAGGGAGACATCCTAGAGGAGGGGTACCCCTTGTGTGGGCCCTGGCAGTCAGTCCGGCAAGTGGAAAGGCCCTGGGGCTTGCATGAGCTCGATATGTAAAGATGAGAGGAGGATGGGCAGGAGCTTGAGTTTCATCCTAGATGGGGTGGGTTTGTGGATTATAAGAAACTTCTTCTGGCTCCCAGGAGATGAATCCTGGGTAAGAAGGGGAGCCGGGCCCAGAGGGCAGGCGAAAGACCAGTGTGGCTTGGACCAGCTTGGCGAGGAGGTATAGGTGGGGAGAAGTGGCTGCATCCATTGAGTGGATTCGGTGTGGAAGTCTGCTGGCCTGCGCTCTGGGTGGGGGGTGGGCAGGAAGGTGACTGCAGTGTCGTCTGTCACCACCCGGCAGGCTGATAGAGAACAGTCTGCAGTGAGGGTCAGACTTCGCTCCCCTTGTGCTGACCACACAGGCCATGTGTCTGGGACACGCATGGGCGTGTTTCCTGCCGTGTGATATAAACATCCTGAGAGGGTTCCTGTGGCACCAGGGAGCCGAGCATGGAAGCCCTGTGTGTCTGTCTTTCTGGGACCCTGCTGTCCACAGGGCACTTTTCCCATGTCATGCATCCCTGGGGGGAGGTTTTAGTTGTCATTCGATTTTCTGAGAATGAACTGTAATTGAACTCTCTCAAAGTTTCGGGCATGGACTTGCCTCTGGCTCCTCCTTATAAATTATTCTGTGAGACCACACTTGCAATTTAGCTACTTGTTTGGGTGCACATTTATTGAGCACCTACAGTGTACCAGGTGCTGTTCTGGCACAACTGGGCAGGTCAGAGAAAGGGCCCTACCCCTGTGTTTTGGGGTAGCAGACCTTGAAATAGCAAGCCTGTTAATGGGGACAAGTACAGATGAGAAATCTTGAGTGAGGAGAGGAGAGGGGATATGGGGTGTCTGGGAGGTGGGAAGAAGGGCATTTTCTACAGGGATGGGGAAAGCGTTAGCTAGTGTCCTACTCTTTGTGACCCCATGGACTATAACCCACCAGGCTCTTCTGTCCGTGGAATTCTCCAGGCAAGAATACTGGAATGGGTAGCCATTCCCTTCCCCAGGGAATCTTGCTGATCCAGAGACTGAACCCAGGTCTCCTGCATTGCAGGCAGATTCTTTACTGTCTGAGCCACCAGGGAGGCCACAGGGATGGGAATGGTCCCACCAAAGGTGACTTCTGTGTGGGGACTGGGAGGAGCCGGGGGCAGATAGGAGATGTAAAGGCTACTGTCAGACAGACATGCTCCTGGCTGATCAGAAACAGCAAGGAGCCCAGTCAGCTGGGGCAGGGGCACTGGGGGCCTTAACCAGAGGGCGGAGAGCAGAATGTGGGGCATCGACAGGATGACTTGAGGGGCTGAGGGCGGGCGCTGGTGTCTGTGGCCAGAACAGGGCTGAAGCCGGGAGAGAAGTGGTTAAGAACTGTTTTAAGGGGATTCCCCCTGGTTGCCCAGTGGTTAGGACTCTGCTTCCACTGCACAGAACACAGGTTTGATCCCTGGTCGGGAACTAAGATCCCGCATGCCGCTCGGCATGACCAAAACTAAAAGAGAGAGAGAGAGAGATCATATCATTAAGAAATTTTTTGAAAGCAGAATTGATAGGATTCACTGCCAAACCAGAGGTGGGTGTGAGAGCAGAGGAGGGTGGGGCTGATGCTGGGGTCTAGGGGCGTGGAGGTGGGGCAGGTTTGGGGAGACCAGGAGCTGATCCTGGAGGTCGAGGATGGGGATGAGGCGAGGGTGATGTGGAGAGTCCAGAGCAGCAAGGGAGTGTGTGTGGAGACAAGGTCAGAGGCCAAGGGACAGAACCCAGCCCTGCTTGCCCCTCTCCAAATGTGCCAGGAGGTACAGACGCAGCCTGGATGGGGAATTATCTGCTCCCCATTTCCCTCTACCCCAGATCCGGGGCCCAAGGCTGGAGAGGGGATGCTCGCTCCCCACTGTACCAGTCTTGCCGATGCGATAGGTGGAAAAGTGGGTGTCCAGTTTCCACAGAGGGCGCCTCTATGTCCCTTCCTTCTCAAGAGGGACAGAGGCGCCTGGCAGGTGCGGGGTGGGGGGCTCCCTCTGCTGACTGCAGCGCTGCTACGCGGCTGCACACACGACGTGCTGAGAGAGCCTCCTAAGACTGTGAGTTCGGCTGCAGAGTCTCGGGAGCCCTGGGCGTGTTAAAGTTGGGGGTGAGTGATCTGTCGGGTGTTTGGCATTCTTTTAATTAGTTACGCATAACAAAGAATTAACTATTTAATTTTATTTATTAATTATTTGGCTATACCATGTGGCTTGCAGGATCTTAGTTCCCTGGTCAGGGATTGAACCCATGCCACCAGCAATGAAAGTGTAGAGTCCTAACCACTGGACTCCCAGGGAATTCCCAGAATCAATGGATTTTAACCAGTCACAGAAAGACAAATATTGTGTGATTCTACTTATATGAGGCACTTAGGGCTTCCCTGATAGCTAGGTTGGTAAAGAATCTGCCTGCAATGCAGAAGACCCGGGTTCAATTCCTGGGTTGGGAAGAGTCCCCTGGAGAAGGGATAGGCTACCCACTCCAGTATTCATGGGCTTCCCTGATGGCTCAGATGGTAAAGAATCCACCTGCAACGTGGGAGACCTGGGTTTGATCCCTGGGTTGGAAAGATCCCCTGGAGGAGGGCATGGCAACCCACTCCAATATTCTTGGCTGGAGAATCCCACGGACAGAGAAGCCCACCAGGCTCCTGGGCTCCTTTGTCCATGGGGTCACGAAGCATCGGACACAACTGAGCGACTAAGCACAGCACAGGATTGTCAAGTCCACAGAGACAGAAAGGAGGATGGTGGGGGGCAGGGGCTTGGGGGAGGGGGAGCAGTGGGAGTGTCCGGTGGGAACGGAGTTTCAGTTTTACAACATGGAAAGAGTTTGGGGATTGGTTGCACGACACTGTGAATATACCTAGTGCTACTGAATTTAAAAGTGGCCTAGATGGTACATTTTATGTTATATATATTTTTAGCACAATTTTTCAAAATTCACCATTTTGAAGTGAGCAAGCAATTCAGTGGCAGTTAGCACAGTCAGTGTTGTGCAAGCACCATGTCTGTCCAGTTCCAGAACATTCCATCTTGCCCCAAAGGAGACCCATCCCCATTAGCAGCTCCCCATCCTCCCTTTTCCAGCCCCAGGTAAGCACTAATCTGCTTTCAGTCCCTATGGACTTGCCTGTTGTGCTCATTTCTTCTACATGGAATCATTGGTTTGTGATTATCTGTGACTAGTTTGTGTCTGGCTTCTTTTACTCAGCATAATGTTTTTGAGGTTTATCCACATTGTAGTGTGTTAATGTTTCTTTCCTTTTTGTGGCTGCACAATATTCACTGTGTGAATTTATCCCATTTTGTGCATCCCTTCACCTGCTGATGGGCACTGGGGCTCTTCCCCTTTCCTGCCATGAACATGGGTATAAAGGGCCCCTGTCTTCATTTCCCTTGGCTGTAGGCCGAGTGGGCTTGCCAGGTCATGGGGTCTGTGTATTCCCAGCCATCGAGGTGGCTGCGGGGAGAACGGACCGTCAGGCAGTCAGGAACTGGCTCTGGAGGCCGGGAAGCTGGGGCAGTGCTGGGAGGAGATGGCAGTGCCTGGTCCAGGGCGGGGGTGGGGGCAGGGACCAAGGAGGGACCCTCCGAGAGGGGCCCAAGTGGATCTCTGTTGCAGGAGGGGCTGGGGCACAGGCAAGGCTTGTCACTGGAGGAGGCAGCTAGGGGATAGGGCTCCAGGGGGACCTGAGTCTAGCTCCAGGTCGTGGAGGCCATTTCAGGGGTGCAGTGAACAGAGGAGCTGCAGACAGCACGGCACAGCCCGGAGTTCTAGGTCAGATCAGGCAGAGACTGGTGATGGGCTGAGGAGGGGAGAACAGAGCTGGTAGAAGTAGCTGGGGGTCGGAGTCACTGGGAAGGCTCAAGACGGGAGTGTGGGTGGGCGCATGTGTCGGGGGTGGGGCGGGGGGTACTACAGGAGGAGGGGAGGTGGAGCCGGGCCTGCTGTGCAGGAGCACCCACACTCATGGGCACTGGCCGGCACAGCGAGGCAGGTGGCACCTCCATCAGTCTGGATTTGCTGAGAGGGTCTCGAGCAAGCCTGGTGAGTAAGAGAAACAGGAAGGGGGCCTGGGGCAGAGTTGGAAATTCTGCACAGGACTGATTCCAGGGCTGCTGTTCAGTCGGTCAGTCGTGTTCAACTCTCTGCAACCCCATGGACTGCAGCACACAAGGCCTCCTTGTCCCTCACCATCTCCCAGAGTTTGCCCAAGTTCATGTGCATTGAGTCAGTGATCCCATCCAACCTTCTCATCCTCTGTCACCCTCTTCTCCTCCTGCCTTCAGTCTTTCCCAGCATCAGGGTCTTTTCCAAGAGTCAGTTCTTCGCATCAGGTGGCCAAAGTACTGGAGCTTCAGCATCAGTCCTTCCAATGAATATTCAGGGTTGATTTTCTTTAGGATGGACTTGTAGGAGTCAATTTGAGGGTAGGAGCACCTTTTTCTGTAGATCTAGAATTGGTCTAAACTGTAATGCCTATTCTTAATGACGGGTGGAGAGTGGGTAACAGAAGGCCAGTGACCAGCACACCTGCAGAGACACATGGCACCTGCCTGGCTTGAGGGGGTGAGTGGGGTCACTTGGGGGTCCCAGAGGCCCTGTGAGTCCCTGACAGCACGGTGCGGCCCTCCCCAGACTGGAAGACGGGCATGGCAGTGCCACGGGACATTGCAGTGGCCTACCTACTACAGGGAAGCTTCTACGGCCATTCCATCTATGCCACGCTGTACCTGGATGCTTGGCGCAAGGACTCAGTGGTCATGCTTGTCCACCACGTGGTCACCTTGGTCCTCATCGTCTCCTCTTATGCCTTCCGGTGAGTCCAGGGGGAGACAGGAGGGTGGAGGGTGCTGGCGTGAGCAGTGGCAGGAGGCTGGCACAGGACAGAGGCTGATCCTTGGGTCAGGCATGGGAGTGTCCGTGGGGGAGGTTTCTGGAGAGAGACTCTAAAGTGATGGGGTGAGACAGGTGCAAAGAGGCCCCCCTGCCCCCACCCCATCTGTGCCACTCTGACCTCTCCTAGATGGCACCCTTGGCCGGGTCACAAAGCAAGTGTTTACTGAACACCTGCCATGTGGCAGGTGCTGCTGGGGGTGCGACCATGAGCCCGACAGACAGACCCTGATGTTCCAGAACCCGCTGTGGCCACCATATGTGGTCACGGTGCTTCAGGGCAGAGCCTGTCCAAGCCACAAGCTGCTGTATATGTAAAAGCCACTCTGATTCCAAGGCAAAGGAGAGTGAAAATACCTTGCGATCCCTTTGTTACCTCATTTACATGTTGAATGACAATATTTAAGATATACTGAATTATTTAGAATATATTATTAGAATTCATTTTACCTCTTCCACTTTATTTTTTTTTTAATGTGGCTGATAGAAAATTTAAAACGAAATTGGGATTATCAGATGTAAATACTTACATATAGAAGGATTAAACAACAAAGTCCTACTGTATAGCACAGGAAACTATATTCAGTACCCTGTGATAAATCCTAATGGAAAAATATGAAAACGAATACACACACACACACACACACATATATATGTAAGAATGTGCTTAGTCACTCAGTTGTGCCCGACTCTTTGCGACCCCATGGACTGTAGACTGCCAGGCTCCTCTGTCCATGGGATTCTCCAGGCAAGAATACTGGAGTGGGTTGCCATTCCCTTTTCCGGGGGATCTTCCCAATCCAGGGATCGAACCCAGGTCTCCTGCATTGCAGGTGAATTCTTTACCAGCTGAGCTACCAGGGAAGCCTTTATATATATAAAAATACATATATATAAAACTGAACCACTTTGCTGTACAGCATAAATTAACACAATATTGTAAATCAACTGTACTTCAATAAAATTTAAAAAATGATGACATATACAGCTCATATTCTATTCCTATTGGACTAGCTATGCCCTCCAGCACAGTAGCTGCTGGCCATGGGTGGCCTTGTTAATGTTAATTAAACAAATAAAATCACACATTCTGTACTTCAGCGCCAGTATGTGGCTGGTGACTGTAGCTGGTGACTGGGTCTCAGACAGTGCAGGTTTAGAACATTCCTATCATTCCTGAAAATTCTATCAGACAGCCCTGCTCTAGAGGGTAGAGTCAGATAACATCCCCTCACCCCCCAAAAAAGCCCCACATTTATCTGAAGGTGATAACTGGAAAATTCGAGTGGAAAGATGAGGACTGCTGAGGTGGTGAGTTTAGGTGCGGGGGGTTGGGGGTGACAGGTGAGCAGAGACGAAGGGCGGTGAAGGAAGGCTCCAGGAACACCAGGGATGTTAGGTGGTGAGCACAGCCTGTGACTGTCAGGAGCCTGAGCTGTCAGGAGGATAGAGTGGGGACAGAGATGTGACGAAGGCACACGGCCACATCCAGGCTGGACTCAGGCCGCTGGGCCACGCAGCTCTGAGGGGTTGGGAGCGGGGCTCCAGGCTCCTGCAGATCCTGGTGGGGACCCAGCCCGTCTCAGGCAAACCTGCAGATTGTGGCCGTGTTCAGGTTAAATGTGTAAACCTGGGAACATCAGCGAGGCAGTCGTGTTTAAAGTTTGAGGGGTCTGGACATGTGAGGGTCAGGGGTTACAGAGGGGTCAGGGGTCACGGGTGGGGTTACCCGTCAGGAGGTGAGGAAGGATCAGAGAAAGTACTTCCAGAGAAGTTCCTGAGTCACGAGGGATAGGGTGAGGGCCTGGGTGGGGCTGCCACAGGGTGGACTCGGTCTGGGTGCTACTGCTGACCTAGCCCCATGAAGGGATGGGCAGGGCAGCCGGGCCAGGGAGGATGGCTCTGAACCCGCCCACAGGAAGCCTGAGCGGGGCGGCCAAGGGGGCCTGTGCTTGGGAGCCTGGGCGTGGGTAGGGTCCTATGTAACTGGTCCTCTCTGCTCTCCCGCTCTCCTCCCCAGGTACCACAAGGTGGGCATCCTTGTGCTCTTCTTGCATGACATCAGCGACGTACAGCTGGAGTTCACCAAGCTCAATGTCTACTTCAAGTCCCGCGGAGGCGCCCACCATAGGCTGCACGCTCTGGCTGCCGACCTGGGCTGCCTCAGCTTCTGCCTCAGCTGGTGAGGGGAGGAGGCGGGCCCAGTGGAAGGGGCGGGGACTTGGTGGAGGCGGGCGAGGCCAGGTCGGAAAGGGGGTGGGGTTTAGATGAGTGGGCGTGGCCAAGCCAGAAGAATGCGGGTCCCAGAGACGGGGTGGGCCCGGCAGGGAAGGGGGTGGGGTTTAGAAGGGTGGGCGTGGCCGAGCAAGGAGAAAGCCGGTCCCAGAGACGGGGTGGGCCCAGCAGGGAAGCGGGTGGGGTTGGTGAGGTGGTGGGGCCAGTTGGGGACTGGATAGGGCTTGTGGGAAGGGACAGGGCCAGGCCGGGGAAGCAGGTGGGGCTTGGTGGGGTGGGCAGGGCCTTGCAGGGCAGTAGGCGGTGCGAGTCGGGAAGAAACAAGTGGGCTGGAAAGGACAGAGCAGGAAAGGAGACAGATGGGCAGGAATGAACAAGGGTGGGGTAAGGAGACAGGGACAGATGGATGATTCCAGCCGGGACAGGTCAGGCACGGGGTGGGGCCATCCTCCGCTTCTCCCCCACAGCCTCCCCTCCCTCCTGCAGGTTCTGGTTCCGCCTCTACTGGTTCCCGCTCAAGGTCCTGTACGCCACGAGCTACTGCAGCCTGCGGTCGGTGCCTGACATCCCCTTCTATTTCTTCTTCAACGTGCTCCTGCTGCTGCTCACCCTCATGAACCTCTACTGGTTCCTGGTGAGTGGACGCCCGCAACGCCTCCCCACCTGGCCCTCCTCAGACGCCTGTCCTGTTCCGGTCCCCGTCCCTGAGGAGCCCTCCAGGTGCAGGCCCTTCTCACACAGGTCCAGTGAGAGGGCCACGTTAGGCAAGGGGCAGAGGGCCTGTGGCAGGAGCAGACGGCGGTCAGGAGGCGCAGGGCTCTCTTTTCACCTCTGCCTTCCCCTCCCACAGTACATCGTGGCTTTTGCTGCTAAAGTGCTGACGGGCCAGGTGCGGGAGCTGAAGGATGTGCGGGAATATGACACGGCAGAGGCCCCGAGCCCCAAGCCCCGCAAAGCTGAGTGAGTTTGGAGGGGCCGGCGGCCCCGGTTCATTCCTTTAGCTACCTCTGATGGAGCGCGCGCTGAGGGCGGGCCCTGGAGACGCGGCGGCGGATGAAGCCCAGGTGGACGCTGTCCCCCACCCGGAGCCTCCATTCAAAAGAGAGACTGCAATAAAGGCATGGACCATGTAGCTACAGAGTTAGACACTGTCAGAACAGACAGCGAGGAAGGTGGGGGCAGAAAGGTGCCTGGTCGGGGCAGAATGGTGAGGGGTGAGATCAGGGTCTCAGTGGTGGGAGCTGTAAGGGCCAAGCCCAGTGGTGAGGGGCGGCCGTTGGCCAGGACTGACAACAGCCTCTAAGCAGGTGGCAGTGGAGGTGGGGGCAGGGGGTGCTGTGGGCGCCAGAGCCTGCACTCTGTTCATGCTGATACTCCCTGGCTTCAAGGTCCCTTGAGGCAACCACTGGTCAGCCAAGCAGGAGATGGGGCTCAGGGTTTGGACCCAGGTGGGAGCCATAGGGACGGAGAGCAAAAGGGACCTCTTGAAGCTTTCTGGAGGTGGGCCTGGGGACTTCCAGCCCTGGGATGTGAGCCAGATGGCACCCAAAGCCCCTGGCCTAGAGGGGCCCCAGGGGTGAATGGAGGCAGGCTGGGGTGACCAGCCAGGTCCAAGGCATGCAGCACCCCACAAGCAATGTGAGGAGTGGTTGAGCAGCAGTGAGGTGGGGGAGAGGGGACCGCTGAAGGCCCCCAGGGTGCTTCCCAGCAGACCTCTGATTTGGCCCCTGGGAGATTGTGAGAGACCAGGCTGGGCAAGATGGTTCCCTGGAAGCAGTGGGCTCAGAGTGCAGTGACGCATGGGTCAGCATGGGCAGTGAGGAAGAAGAGAAAAACAGACCTGAGAAGGGGAGCAGAGAACTGGGGGATGGTCAGAGCCTGGGGTCGAGAGAGGAGTCAGGCCAGGGAGCGGGCATGGTGGACACAAGAGGTCTGGGCAGCAGGTGAGGTCATCCCAGTGGTCAGATCCCAGGTGTGTTGGAGAACTCACCAGACTTGCTCTGGATGTAGGTGAAACAGAAACAAAAGAATCAAGGATGATCCAAGACCTCTGGCTTGAGCTGCCATTTACCGAGATGGGACTCAGGGCAGGGCCGTGTGCACCCATGGGGGTGGGAGCTGGGAATCTAGTTCTAAGGGTGTTGGATTGTCTGTGTCCAGCAAATTTTAGTTGGGAATTACACATAGAGATCGGTGAGGTCTCACCAAGCAGTCTGATCAACCCTCAGAGGCTTCTGGAAGGAAAGCACTTGCTTGGCCAAGTCTGAAACTCTGAAAGCTCTTTCTGCTGTAAGACAGTGAACTCCTGGAGAGCCCAAGGCAAAGGGAAAGTCAGACCCCCTAGCCGCACCCCATTCCCTGCTCTGTCTCCCCTAAGAATGTCCAGCCAGAATGTAGGTTGGGAGGCTGGCACCTCCAGCCCCAAATGACAGCATTCCCACTAGGATGGCAAAGAACAAACTCCATACAGAGATGACAGGGGACCAGGGAATGCTGCCCGATCCCTAAGGATAACTAGAATTAGCACAGTTGAGTACAAAACAAGATGGGATAAAAAGCAATGAGAATGTGGGATGTGCCACAAAAGAGCTGGTCGGGACACCTCAAAACTGTCAGGTCATGGAAAACAAGAGACAGAGGAGCTGTCCTAGCTCAGACTGACTGAATGCAGTTGTGGAATCCTGGACCAGAAGAGACATCTGTAGAAAAACTGGTGAAATTCAAATAAAGTCTACTGTTTAGCCCATCGCAGTGTCCCCAGCGTTGGTTTCTTAGCTGTGACAGATGCACTGTGGAGATATGAAATGTCAGCGTTTGGGGAAGCTTGGACAAGGCCTGCCCTGGAACTCTTGATGCTATCTCTGCAAATCTAAAAATTATTCTAAAGTTGAAAGTTTATGAAAAATGTAAAAGACCCGAGAGACCAGTCAAAACAGCATCGGACGTTCAGTTACTTTCCTGGGTCTGCTGTAACAAAGTGCCACAAACCAGGGGGCTTAGAACAACAGAAGGTTCTTCTCTCACAGTTCTGGAGACCAGACGTCTGACATGAAGGTGTCAACAGGAGCCACAGATTCTCTCTGAAGGTCTAGGGAAGGGTCCTTGCTTGCCTCCTGCAGTTTCTGGGGCTCCTCTTGGCTTGTGGCTGCATCACTCGAGGCTCCATTTCCTGTCTCCACAAGGTCTCTTCTCTCCAGCTCTTCTCTTCTAAGGACGTTTGTCATTGCATTTAGACCACTATCATCTCTTTGCAATTTCCTTCATTTAATTACCTTTATAAAGACTCTTTTTCCAAATAGTCACATTCACAGTTCCAGAGATTAGGATGGGAACTTTTTATCTTTTTAGGGACCACTGTTCAACCTACTGTAGAAGTTGTCTCCAACAATTAGATACAGCTTAAAGGAGAATCAGTAAATTGAAAGCTGTAGAGAAATTATCCAGAATTCAGCTAAACACATGGAAAATATGACAACTCGAATGGTAAGAATTACCTGGCTGAGTTCTAAGAAGAGACAGACAGGAAAAGAGAACAATGAGAAGACATAACGCTGAGAATTCTTCCAGAAAGTGACAAACCATAAATCATCAGTAGGATGAATAAAAAAGCATCCTTGCCCCAAACATGGGGCTTCCCTGGTGGCTCAGATGGTAAAGAATCTGCCTGCAGGGTGGGAGACCTGGGTTCAATCCCTGGGTTGGGAAGATCTCCTGGAGAAGGGAATGGTTACCCACTCCAGTGTTCTTGCCTGAGAATCCCATGGGCAGGGGAGCCTGGGAAATGTGAAACAGCCACAGAAAAGAAGAGATGACCTACAAAACAGTAACGGACTAAAGCAGCAAGGGAAGCTGGAAGACTGTGGAGTCAGATACCACCTCCAACGCTGAAAGAAAGTAACAGGAAACCAGGGCTCTTGTATACAACTTGAAAAACAATTACTCAAGAGAAAAGATACCTGTTGGCTTGAATGAGATCCTGGATTTTGTCCCCAGCATCCCCATCGAGAGAGAGAGAGAGAGAGAGAGAAAAAAAAAAAAGAATATCCACAGGAACAAAAATTAAGAATGCTTACCACTTGCAGATCTTCTCTACAAGAATATTTCAGAAAACAAGAAAACTATACCCAAGAGATACATCAGCAGAGAAACTGACACATATCTGGGTAAAATTCTTTTAAATGCCTAATCTCAGAGATTTAAAAGAATTAGAGCTGGGACTTCTTTGGTGATCCAGTGGTTGGGACTCTGCGTTTCCACTGCAGGGTATGCAGGTTTGACCCCTGGTTGGGAACCAAGATCCCACATGCTGCACAGCCAAAAATTAAAAAAGAATCACAAAGATGCCATGTTTGGGTCAAGCTTAATAAAATAAAATAAAAATAAATGCCATGCTCTCCTCTGGGGGATCTTCCCAACCTAGGAATCAAACCTGCATCTCTTATGTCTCCGGCATTGGCAGGTGGGTTCTTGACCACTAACGCCACCTGGGAAGCCCCAGGGGATTACCTTTGGGTTATCTATGTTAGTCGCTCAGTCGTATCCAACTCTTTGCAACCCCATGGACTGTAACCCATCAGGCTCTTTGGTCCATGGGATTTTCCAGGCAAGAATACTGGAGTGGGTTGCCATTTCCTTCTCCAGGGGATCTTCCCAACCCAGGGATCAAACCCGGGTGTCCTACATTGCAGGCAGACTCTTTACTGTCTGAGCCACCAGGGAAACCAACTATAGTGAGTACTTACGTTAACACTATTAGGGTGTAAAGGGGAGAATGGAACAAAAAACAGGCATAACAAATACAGAAAAGGAAAGTTAGAAAAAGCAGAATAAGTAATGCAAAATAGAGCTCAGAATCTCAAATAATAGGCATCCAAATAAACCCTTATGGAATCATCAGGACAGTTATGAGACTGGGCTTTTAAATAAACCCACTTCTGACCTGGTTAAAAGACTTCAACTCCAGGATAAAATGCAAGTTGCAAGTAAAGGACAGGAAGAGACATTCGGGTGTAACCTTTGATCTGGAGGAATCTGCACAGTGCAGCCCTAAACTGTGGCGAGAGGGGACCCCGGGAGGTTAAGTCCATGCTCCCCAACAGGCGGCTCGGAAGCAGGAACAGGTGTTCTTTTCTGTATTTTTAAACTTAATGTTTATGACGTATTTTTGTCCGTGCTGGGTCTTAGCTGCTGCTCAGGCTTCTCTAGTCACGACGAGCAGGGGCTAATCTCTAGTCGTGGTGCTTGGGCGCTCGTTGCGGTGGCTTCTCTTGCTTCAGAGCGCGGGCTCTAGGGGGCACAGGCTCGGTGGTTGTGGTGCGTGAGCTCAGTCGCCCTGAGGCATGTGGTATCTTCCCAGTTCAGGGATCGAATCCATGTCTTCCTGCACTGGCGGGCGGATTCTTTACCACTGAGCCATCAGGGAAGCCCAGGGACAGATGCTCTTTTAAAGCACAGAACGCTGATCAAAATTGAAAAAAAAAAAAAAAAAAAAACCAGGCCACAGGAGCAACCTCAGTTACTCAGAACCGGGATCACGCAGACCATGTATGATGAGAAAATTCAGTTAGGTCTGAAAACAGTAAGAAAACGGCGACTGAGAATCACTTGGAAGGACTCCGGAGCGGAAGAACAAATCATGTGGCAAGGCGGCACCGATGCCTCCCTTGCTTCTGCTGGTTCTCTCTTCTGATCCGCCTCCACCCTGGGCCTGATCCAACCCCTCCTGGGCCTCCATCTTCGGGCCCCTGCAGTGACCCCCGCTCCCTGGGCACAACCTCGGCCTGAAGCCCCCGTCATCCTCTCAGGCTGCTGGGACCGCCGTTCATCCAGGCCCCTCACCCCACTCTGGCTCTGCTGACTTGCCAGCCCCACCTCCCCAGACATTGGCCTTCGCCACGCTCTCAGCAGGCCCTGCTGTATCTTAAGAGCTGAGACCCACGTTCTGGCCACAGCAGCCACGTGGGCCAAGGGTCCTAATGATGCCGGGGTGGTGCCTGCGCTCCTGGGACTCTCCCTTCTCCTCGGCCACCAGTGTCTTCATCATCGTCCCCTCACCTGATGACTGGCCCCCGTGTCCCCGGGAGGAAGATGTCCACCCTCTTGCCTGGCTGGCAGTTTGGTAGCTGGTCCATCTCCTTCTGAAGCCACCGTCTGGGCCACCGATGTCTACCCCCTTGCCTGCTCAGGGACATTCTGATCAAAGAGAGAAGCCGCTTCTCTGCCAGTCTGGCCAGCATCTTCCCCACCCCATCCCCCTTTACAGCACAGCACCCCGCTCCTCTCCCTTCCCAAACCCAGCTCCCTCTGGGATCTTTCCCCCGTCACCCACTGAGACCACTCCTGTCTGCTCCACTGATGCTAAACAAACCTGGTGGTCCCTTAAACCCCTCCCCTTTTTAAAAACAGTTTTATCGAGATAGAATTCACACACCATGCAGTTTGCCCATTTACTATGTAGAATTCAATGTTTTTGGTCCATCCACAGGGTTGTGCAACCCTCACCACGGTTTTAGGACATTTTTGTCAGCCCCCCAAAAGAAACCCCATACCCAGCCCGACCTCTCCTTTTGCAATCGCCAGTCTGCTTCTGCTCCCCACTTCACTTTCTGCCACCTTCCTGCTCATGTGCCTGGCTTCTCCCCCACCAGGGTCACTGAATCCAACCCGACTTCCCAGTGCCTCTCCCAGCTCCCAGTGCTGCTCTGAGCACCATTCTCAGCACCTTCTCAAATATCCAAAATCAACCCCCAGCCCCACTCCCAAACTACCTCTACTGTACATTTGCCCATCGCAGCTGACGGCAACTTAAATTGAAAACCTTGCAAAACCCTCGAGAGACCCCCTTCTCTCCCTTCTCCTTATCCGCAAGGAAATATCCAGAAACCCCCCTGGGTCCCTGCCTGTCCACATCTCCCTCCAGCTTCCACCCTCACTCTGATTTTTTCTTTCCCTGCAGTGTTGCACTGAGGCTAAAAAAGTGTAAATCTGATACTGCAGAGAGGCCATCCTGCCAGAATTGGGTACTCCCCTCCCCCCACAAATACTAACACTGTTTTTGAGGAGGGAGGGGACACGTGGAAGCTTGTGCAGAAAAACCAACCTGAATCACCCCAGGAAAGCTCTGATAAAAAGGTCCAGGGCAGGGAATACAGATCCTTGGAGGTATTAAACCTTCTATAAAAGTATAGGAATTAAAAACAGCAGGAACAGAGCTGAGCCTATCAAACTTTAACAAAGAAGGAACCCCGGGAGGGAAGAAGTGTCAGTGGGACGCTTCCTTGGTAACCATCTTTATCTCACATCAGCCCCCAGCACAGACTTCCAAAAGATCAAAGATGTCGGTGTAGAAATGAAGGCTGTGCAATCGAACAAGAGCAGAAACGAGAGACTGTGTCGTCCAACAACGAACGGAACTATGAGAAGACTCGAGAAGCCAGGAATCCCACCTATGCTCTGTCTGAAGGACCAACAGGCAAAGCCAGAAGCTATGGGACAGATGGGCGGTCCACAGGGGGCTTATCTCTGATCTCCTAGATAAAGGACTCCTGTGGTGGCAGTGAGAGAGCAGCAACCCACGGAGAAGTGGGCTGAGGGGGAGAGTCGTGCTCCCAGGAAGGGACATCCAGGGCTCCAGCCCAAGGGAAGAGCGAATCACAGTGACTGAGACTGTCTCCTCGGGAAAGTCCTCATATGAAAGGGTGTGTGGGCTAGAGTGCTCCACACACCAGAGAGCTGCAGAGGGCAGTAATCCACATATGTCTGTGAGCATTCTCAGGAAAACTAGTGGATTGTTAGGAGTCATCCAGTCAAACTGAGTTTGCTGTGCTTTCTGATTCTAGATCATGAGAATATATTTGTTGTTTAGTTGCTAAGTTGTGTTCGACTCTTTTGCGATCCCCTGGACTGTAACCCACTAGGCTCGTCTGTCCATGGGATTCTCCAGGCAAGAATAAAGTGGCTTGCCATTTTCTTCTCCAAGGGATCTTCCCAACCCAGAAATTGAACCCACATCTCCTGCATTGGCAGGCAGGATCTTTACCACTGAGCCACCAGGGAAGCCCAAGAATGTATTACTGGCTCAAAAAAATACATTTGTGTGTAAGCTGGACTGTAGAACTCACTTCAGCAGAGACTGATGGATCGATCATGTGCAAAGGCATGAAGAGTTCTCATACATGGGAACAGGAATGGCCAATGGCCATGACCATTAGGCTGCAGTGAGGTCCATCTTGGCATCAGCAGACTGGCAGTTAAACAGGGTGTAACTCTGAGCAAGGGCTGGAGGAGCAGTGAGGAGCAGGGCAGACCTGTTGGGTCCAGTAAGGTGGGCCTGGGTAGACCCCTCAGAGCGCAGGTCCCCTCCCAGTGGGGAGCCCAGAGATCTGCCACTAACACAGGCAGGGAAGATGGAATTAAGGAGAGTGCCAGGGCACATGGGTGCCATCTCAGCTGCACCATTTGGAAAATTGAAGTGCAGGAGCACACATCTTTCTAGACAGTTCAAAAGATGCAAACCGTGCACATTGTTTAGAAGTTAGGGGTCTTTCTGTGGGATCTCAAGCTGGGCACTTATAGTATTGATTCTTTTTTAAAACACTACATAACTTGTTTTAAGGACATGGAAGCAAAATAGGGGCTGTGGCAGATGTAGACAGCAGGCAGTGGATGGAGAATCGTGGCCTGGGAAGCCTTTCTTGGTAAGGCTCCTGGAGGTGGGTAGGAGCCTGCCCCGCTCCAGTGGGGTCGCAGGGGGCTCTGGTCAATTCTGCCTCCTGTGGAGGCAGAGGTCCAGGTCCTGGTTCAGGCAGAGTTGGTAGGTAACTTGCCCTCCAGCAGCCGCGGGTGGCTCAGGAGGTGGGGAGGGGAGAGAAGGGTTTAATTGTGGGGAGGAGCGGGGACCACTCGCCCAGCAGGCAGATGGCAGGGTCTTTTGGCCTTGTGGGCTGGGAGGAAGGGTGGAGGCGGAGCTGGGAAAAGAGATGTGAAAGGCTAGGAGGGCGGGACAGGGGTTGGGGGCGCTCCGCAAGGGCGTGGGGTCCCCAGGCTAACCTGGGCCGGTTCTGGCTCGCAGGAAGCCGCTGAGGAATGGCCTGGTTAAAGACAAACGCTTCTGAACCCCTCCACCCCGGCCTCGCCGCCCAGGACCCAGTCCCGCCCAACCTCGCCCTCGGAGACCAGCCACGCGGCTCCCCAACCCGCCCCAGGGACCCTAGCCCTACCAGGCCCCGCCCCCTCTCCCACCCACTCCTCCTTGGCCACTCCCTGGACCCCTGCCCCGCCCCCTGGAGACCCCGCCCCCGCAATTGGTCCCTATTCGGCTTCAGGATCGCGGCCACACCCCCCGGGACCCTGACCCAGCCCAGATCTCTCCAGGGACCCCGGTCCCGCCCCCAGCCCACAGGTCAGGGAGCCCGACAGGCCCTGAGCACTCGCCCGGCCGCTGCCTGTGAGGAAGATGCCACCTCTGTGCCGCCGTCCGGGCCGCCGAGTCCTTCTCCTCCTACTGGCCCTGCTATTGCCCTCATCACCCCCGGCCTGCGCTCCCGCGCCCCCGGGCCCCGCCGCCGCCCTGCTCCAGGCCCTCGGATTGCCCGACGTGCCCCGGGGCGCCCCCGAATCCCGTCCCGTACCCCCTGTCATGTGGCGCCTGTTCCGGCGCCGGGACCACCAGGAGGCCAGGGCGGACCCGCGGAGGATGCCCCCGGGGGCCACCTTGCGGCCGTGCCACGTGGAGGAGCTGGGGGTCGCGGGAAACATCGTGCGCCACGTCCTGGACCGCGGTGAGTGGGGTCTGCGCTGGCGGCGTGGGTCTGGGAGGCCGAAGAGCCCTGAGAATCCCCACCCGTCCCGTCCAGCCCGCAAGCAACCTGGGCTTCAGTACTCCATGAGGTCCTGGGCGTGGACACCTGTGGGGACAGGGGATGGGGGACAGCGAAGGGAGCGGTCCGAAAGCCAGGCTCTTCTACTCCGAGCCGGGCCCCCTGGCTTGCAGCTGAAGCCCTGCCCCCACTCCATCACAGCACCTCTGCCGCTTCACACCACTTGATGCCTTCCTGCTGATGCCACCCCGCCCCAGCATCGGTTCCCCTGGCCCCAGGCGGGCTTTCGTTCATCCCCCACTCGCCAATCTCCACCCCCCGCCCCCGCACGCGGCCCCCTGTCTGCCGAAGTCCCCAACCGCGGGTTGACGCAAACTGGGTAGGGCCTCTTCCTCTCAAGTGATGCCCTGCCCCCACCCCCTGGCGCTTCACAGCGCTTGACGGTGCGCCCCCACCTTCGGACGCTCACCTTTCTCTGCAGTCCCCAACCCAGGCCCCCCTCGTGGGCCAGCCAGCACCGCGAAGGGACCCAGCGCCAGCCAAGCCCTCTCCCTTTCTTCCCAGGAGCCGCCGCTCGCCCCCCGGAACCCGCCTCAGCTGCAGGGCAGTGCCCTGAGTGGACCGTCGTCTTCGACCTGTCGGCCGTGGAACCAGCCGAGCGCCCGAGCCAGGCCCGCCTGGAGCTGCGCTTCGAGGCTGCGGAGGCGACAGCGGGGACGACTGGCGGCTGGGAACTGAGCGTGGCGCCGGCGGGAGCGGGCCTCGGGCCGGTGGGGCTCCGCCAGGTGGTGCCCACCCTGGGACAGCCGGTGCGTGCTGAGCTGCTGGGCTCCATCTGGGCCCGCAACGCCTCGGCGCCCGGCAGCCTCCGCCTGACGCTGGCGCTGCGTCACCGGACCCCCGCGGCCTGCGCGCGCCTGGCCGAGGCCTCGCTGTTGCTGGTGACCCTCGACCAGCGCCTGTGCCACCCCTTGGCCCGGCCGCGGCGCGAGGCCGAGCTCCCAGTGGGTGGTGGCTCTGGGGGCTCGTGTCGCGCACGGCGGCTCTACGTGAGCTTCCGCGAGGTGGGCTGGCACCGCTGGGTCATCGCGCCTCGCGGCTTCCTGGCCAACTACTGCCAGGGCAAGTGCGCGCTGCCTGCGGTGCTGTCTGAACCCGGCGGGACTCCCGCGCTCAACCACGCGGTGCTGCGCACGCTCATGCACGCGGCCGCCCCCGGCGCCGCCGGCCTGCCCTGCTGCGTGCCCGCGCGGCTGTCGCCCATCTCCGTGCTCTTCTTCGATAACAGCGACAACGTGGTGCTGCGGCACTACGAAGACATGGTGGTGGACGAGTGCGGCTGTCGCTGAGGGGCGGGCGGGGCGGGCGGCGGGGTGGGGGCGGAGGTTAATAAACTCCGTGGTCCGCGCAGCTGGCCCCTCTGCTCTTGTTATGTGGCCCGGGGGGTGGGGGCTGGCAGCCACTGACCATCACCGTTGACCACGAAGGTAAAGGGTGGGGGTTCCCAACAATGATGCCATGGGAGAAACCGTCCCGGAGCCCAACATCTAACGTGCCCGAAACCTAGGAACCGCCGGACCCAGGCCCAGGCCCCCCTTTTCAAGCCCTGTCTCAGCTTTGTCATCAAGGTGGCTCTGAACCCCACATCCCCAACCAGCCAGACCCCCAGGGCAAGTGCTCTGCCACACACCCCTGCAGTTATCCAGTCCCAGTGTGAAAGCAAGAGATGTTTATTAAGATTTTATTGGTGACAAAAGAGCTTAAAACAAATTGACCAAAAACCAAAAGTTACATTGCCTTGGTACAGATGTTTTTCTAATTTGGGGAACTTATAGTAACTGCTGCTAAGAAGGTGGAGAAAAAAAGCAAACAGCACAAAGCAGAGGCAAAGCATTCCAAGGAACAGAACAGGGTGGGTGTGTCACCCGCGGGGACAGCGCACAAGGGGTCACAGCAGAAACCTATCCTAACTATGCAGCTACCAAAAGAAGTGGGGACCGAAGGCCCTGCAGCGAAGGTGATAAATAAGAGGCCTGCCAGAGAAGGCGGCCTGTGCCCCCTCCTGTGTGCCAGAGGAAGGGGGCCTGCGTCCCCTCTCCCCCGTGTGCCAGCTGGAGGTTGTGGGATAAGGCACACTGGGAGGGGGATGGTGGGGTCAGGGGCACCAGGGCCTGGACAGGCAGGGTTAGGGCTAGATGGTCCCCAACCAGGGCCGGCCAGGGAGGCTAATACCCCACCGTGTGTGAAGAGCTGGGCGTGGGGGGCCTCTGCCAGCAACAGTAACTTCAAGTTGCAGTTCAGACCCAGGCAGAGGCCGTGTGTAACGCCTGTGACAAACTCTTTCAAGCCCTTTAGCACAAAACCAGCTTACTTTGGAAACTTACTCCTTTCTCCCCCCACAAATGACCCCAGCTCATGGAAGCTGTGCCCACGTGTAGAGCAGCTCCAAACTAGTGGGGCAGGTGGGGAACAAGGTGGGGGTGGGGGCGTTCAGTGACTCCAACTGGCCTCAGGGTGGTGGGGGCCTCCCTGGGGTCGGGGATGGGTCCTCCTGACTGCCGCCTTTCACCAAATCCTCAGGAAGGACCCTGGGGAAGAAGCAACTGGCCGGGGAACAGCCACCTTCCGGCCTTCCAGCCTCACGGCCAGTCCCGCCCGAAGCCCCTCCTGTGGGGCCAAGTCCACGGCGCACGGGAGCGCTCTGCTTTGTGGGAGTCCAGCAGGGCCCTCGGAGCTGCCTGCCCAGCCCAGGACTGTGCTCCCTCACTGCCCTGATGTGCTGGGAGAAGCTGCTGGAAGCTAAAAACTGAAAACAATCCTCGTCCCATTGCAGGTGTTGATTCTAATCTTGAGTCGTGTTGGCATGTTTAAACTTCGTTTCTGGAAGCTTCTCGCATCTCCCAGGCCCACCATTAAGATTTGAGAGACAAACTCAGGAAAGTATATTTTTCAGTACTCCTTAGAAAGAATTTTTAAAAAACAAACAGAAAAACACAAACCACCATATTTTCTTGAAAACCCTCCTAGAACGCAGGCAGCATGAGTGCGGCGGTATCAGAGCCGGTGTGGACAGAACCCACACTCTGTGGGGCTCTCCCGGCACGGCCACCACTGCAAGCAGCCTGCTCAGCACAGAAACGTGAAGTTTTTTCCTGCTAAAACGTAGTCCCCTTTCAATAAAAGAGAAAAAGAAAGAAAAGAACAGAGGAAAGGGCTACTCTGAGATGAGGGTCTTCCTCCCTCCGCCCTGGTCGCAGACCCAGGTGTGGATGCGGCGGGCGAGCTGGGCTCCTCGCGAGCGGGGCTGGCGGGGCTCGCTGGCGGCGGTCCTCTGTGGCCGCCCCACCTCCCGCTCTCCCTTCGTCTCCTTGCCGCCACGTGCCAGCAGTGGGCGCTCGCTCTGCCTCGGGCTCCTCTCTCCCTCGGGTGCTCCTCTCCCTCTCCTGTTGCTCACAGTGGTGCTTCAGTTTTAGCAGTGGAAAACAGGTATCCATTTATTTTTATTTTTTATTACCCAGAATAAGATGCTGATGGACTAAGCCACATAGCTTAGCTCTTCCGCTGCCACCTGTCAGGGAGAGAGGGAGGGCAAGAGGCTTTAGAACAGGTGGGAGCCAGGGCAGCTCGTGGACCTGGCCTGGAACGCTCCCCCATTCCAGTGGCCAGCTGGGGGCCCCAACCACTGACTTCCCACCCAGAGACAAGGTGGCTGAGAGTCACAGCTGCTGGGCCTGTGCAATCAACAGCCCTGCCCCTGCTCCCAGCATCGCCAGCTCCCACAGCCCCTGGTCATGGGCGGGTGGGGCAGGCCCAAGGCCTTCTAACTCCACTCTGGCCTTGTTATGGGCAGACAACCATGACACAGGGCCCCCGAGGGACTGAGACGCACACCCAGAGGTGCCGCAGGCACCTGGGGGCTGGGCCCTCTCCACCCTCATGACCGGCCTCGTCAGGGTGAGGGGACCCTCTGCCTCCTGGCTGCCCACCAGAAGCAGTGCTAAGACCCTCTGGAGAGTGGTAGAGGAGCGCGCCTGAGGCTCACTTCCCCCACAGCTGAGCAGAGGCACCGGGACCCCGAGTGGCAGGGACAGGGTGGGCGGCCCCTGGAGGACTCGAGAGCCACACCTCCTCCAGAGGCCAGCTTGCCTTCTAGTACTGGGACAGCCCCGTCACTCCACCGTGCTGGTACGCCCGCTCGCCCTGGTATGTGGAGTCTTGCGACAGCGCCACGTCGATCTGTGACTTAAACTCATCTCCAAGGTAGCTGTCCTGCGAGACAAGGTTGGAGAGATGAGCACTGAATCAAGGAGGCGCACTCATCCTCCCGGCCGTGAGAACCTGCCATGTCCAACCCGTTGCTAGCCCCAAGAAATCATCTGGAAACTTACCTCGAAGCCCACGTGGCAGGAAACCCACACCAGTTACCTCGCCACTGGATATGTGCTACCCAGGACAGCACTGCGTGTGGGGTGTTCTCGACCCACAGTGCCTGCGCTGAGGTCGTTAGGGGCGAGTCACCGGGCCTGGGTGTGCCAAGAGGGCTCCCTGGGCTGCTCTGACCCCACCGTGGGCGTGCTGCTTCACGCTAGGGGCCAGGGCTCACCTGGGACAGCTCAGGCTGGGAGAGGCCGGGCTGGCTCATCTGGGAGGGCTGGCTCATGGAGATGTAGCCTTGGGTCAGGGCGCCCTGGGAGAAGGGCTGGGACGCCACATCCTGGCTGGCCTGGCTGTTGGGGAGATTCGTCTGACTGGGCCCAGGAAGTCCAAAGCGGTTCTTCTGGCGCCCCCCACGACCAGTCTTGCCTTTCGGGGTGCCTCGGCCTGAAAGACAGCAGTCCAGGGTTCCCTGAAAGAGGTTCTGAGCCTCACAGACAAGCATGCCTGCTCGACCCTAGGGTGTGACCCCAGCCCAGGCGAAACCGGCTTTCCACGGGACCCCGCTCAGCGCTCACCTGCGGCTGGCCCATTAGCTTGTCCAAAATACCCCGGTGGCGGCATGGGCGGCATGACCAGGTTGAAGGGAATGGGGATGTTCATGGCAGCCACATGGCTGGGGCCGGCGCTGATCATGCCGATCTGGTCGTGGGTCTGGAAGTACATGTTCGAGGGTCGGCCTGTAAGACACAAGGTGAACGGCAGGCGTCACACTGCATCCAAACGAGCCCACGGCCCGCTGCTCTGCCCACAGCGGGAGCGTCTGTCTTGTCCTCTCACTGCTGTCTGTCCCAGCGCTGCCTGGTGTGCTCCGACAGCAAAGTCACCTGATGCAGAATCGTACAACACATCCTCCCCACCCGACAGCCTCCTGGGGCTGGTGTCTGGGAGTGAACATTTTCTCCTGGGGGAATCTGGGAACCACTGGCCTACGGAGATGTGAAAAACGGAAACCACGCTGCATTTCTGATTTCTTTCAATAGCCCTTTTTACTGCAAATGTTATATCACAAGCTACCACCGCCACCCCTAAGAAAAAGCTTAAGCCTGATACACCAGTGGATCTCACTGAAGACAAAAGCCCCCAGGGCAACCTTCGGTCAAGGCAGATCCACGGGGCCTCAGGGATGAAGGATGGACCCAGGACACCCTCAGCTACACAGGGACTCATCAGATATGGTGACAAGATCTGTTGTTATTTAACAACACAACCCCCAGTCTGAGCCTAACGACCGGAAGAACACTGCGGCAGGGAAAGGGTCTCTAACAATTTCCTGTGGAAGAGGAGCAGCTGGGGTCCACCTGCCCTGGAGGTGAATGGCAAGCACGCAGGAGGCCAAAGGCAGCTGCGAGACTTGGGCAGGTGGCAGAGCACATGGGCGAGGCGCTGGCCCTCCAAGACAGCTGGCTCAGGGAAGGGTCCCGGGAGGCAGGGACCTGTGGGATGAAGGGGAACCTGCGACAGACCGCCTCAGGCCGGAGGAGGGGTTCCAGGCAGCAGGGCCAGGCTCGGCCTTAGTGCACAGTACACAGAAGCCTCACCCAGCTAGAGAGGCAGGGTGCCCAACCCTGAGGTCTGACAGATGGAGCTGAAGTTCAGGGAAAGCAGCAAAACCTGAGAGAGGCTGCAGGTGTGCCCCTCCCACAGAGAAGGAGAGCGAAGGGCAGGCAGGGTGGGGTGAGGGCGTACAAGCAAACTGACGGAGCTGCAGGACTTGCTGAGGCGCCACTGCACACCAGAGCTGCATTATTTAAAACATCAGTCTTTTGAGAAATTGCCCAAGACCAATTATTTGATTTCAAACAAGCGAAGCTGAGAAAACTCTCACTGCCAGGCAGGTTTCTGCGGACAGAGGCGTGAGAGGTCACGCAGGAGTGACAGGGCTGGAAGGTGTGGGCGTGGGAAGAGTCAACGAGTGCAGGGCCAGGCGGTCCCCCGCAGACTCACCCTGGCTGCTCCGGTCATAGACCGACCCCGGGATGATGGCCTCCCGGGCATCATACATGGCTGTCGTCATGAAGCGGGCTCCCTGCAAAGGGTTTAGGTCAGTGAGGAATTTGTCATGCTGACACAAGGAAGAACTTTCCAAACATCTGGTGGCCTGGGAGGTGGCCAAGCTGCACACACAGAGGCTTGCCACTCGTGTGCTCCGGGCTTTGCCCACCTTTCCTCGCCTGACCCTGCCTTTGATGCCCAACAGCTCGGGCAGCACCCACTCCTTAAGCCCCAGAGCACCATGGGTTACCAAGCTTCCAGCTGCTTGGGTCTGACGGCGAGCTGCTGGGCGCCACCTGTGACACAGTGTCCCACAAGGGCCGAGAAGAGAAAGCCTCGGACAGCCGAGGCGCCTGGCGTGGGAGCTCTGCGGGGACAGGCTAGCATGCACCGCTCGTCTTCACACACTGACACTCTCAGCCCACCCCCAGCTCGTACTCGTCACAAGTCCCACCTGCCATCACGCACTGCCACAGGCCCAGAACACTGGCCTGGGGAGGAGGGGGTTCCCAGCAGTCTCTCCCTGCCCGTGGCGGGCGCTCACCGGGTTGATGGTGTTGACCAGCTTCCTGGGCTTGCTGAACTGCATGAGGCTCTCCCGCAGGTTGTTCAGGGGTCCCTCCACCAGCACCTTCTGCTCCTTGTAGTAGTTCAGCAGGTGGTTCCATAACGGCTGCTTGGACAGGGCCTTCGGGTTGCCCACGATAATGACCCCATATCTGCAAGAGGTAGAAACCCAGAGTTTAGTCAAAGCTATGGCTTTCCAGTAGTCATGAATGGATGTGAGAGCTGGACCATAAAGAAGGCTAAGCGCTGAAGATTTGATGCTTTTGAACTGTGGTGTTGGAGAAAACTCTTGAAAGTCCCTTGGACTACAAGGAGATCAAAACAGTCAATCCTAAAGGAAATCAACCCTGAATATTCATTGGAAGGACTGATGCTGAAGCTCCAATACTTTGGCCACCTGATGCAAAGAACTGACTCATTTGAAAAGGCCCTGATGCTGGGAAAGACTGAAGGCAGAAGGAGAAGGGATGACAGAGGATGAGACGGTTGGATGGCATCACTGACTCCATGGACATGAGTTTAAGCAAGCTCTGGGAGTTGGTGATGGACAGGGAAGCCTGGCGTGCTGCAGTCCATGGAGTCGCAAAGAGTCAGACACGACTGAGAGACTGAACTGAAAGTGCAAGGTACCCAGGCAGCTCCCCTGGCACCCTGCCCACCACGCCCCTGTCTTCTCAGCACACAGGAGCATTGAGAGCCACCCTCAACCTCCCTGCCTAGATGCCCGGCCTGCCTATGCAGCACCCTCTGGGAATGCTGGGGATGGTTGGGTAACTGCGAACTGAGGTGACTTTCACTGGAGCCCATCCTGTAAGCTGCCAACCCTGCACTTGGGTTTATTTGAGGGCAGGTTTCTGTTGAGCCCAGATGTCAAAACATCTCTGTGGGAAGATGAACTCAGAGACGAGTCTCCTCATTTGCAGACCTGAGTCAGCCTCCTGGACAACCAAGTCACACGTGGCAGAGGCAGAGTCCACAGCCGCCTCAGGCATTCTGATGGGCTGGGCACGTCACTTGGTGCCCAAGCCAAGCTTCTGGGGGTAAGCTTACATTCATCAGCTGTTTCAGGGCTCTCCCGCCTATGCTGGCTACCAAGTGAAAACCAAGGTGCCCTCAGTGGGGAGGGAGCCAACATGTGAACCTGAGTCCCGCTTGCAGCTGGCACAAGGGTGGCTGTTGCTGGTTTCATGTGGGGGTGACATGGGGTCCACTTGATTCTCTGGGTCCCTCACTACTTCAAAAGTTATATTCCAGAGCTAAACAAGGCAACTGGACAGAAAGCCACCAGGACACAGAAACAAAGACAACTCACGGGCGAGAGGTTCTCTCTAGACTGCTGCTGGGAGCCCTCTGCCCCGGCACTGCCGAGGCCCCTCTACCGTGCCCCGTGCCACAGCCCAAGGCGCGGCTGGGGTGCGAGAACTGACAGAAGGAGAAGCAGGCAGGGAGCAGCTCTCAGGCCAACCCCTCCCAGCACCTCAGAAAGCCTCCTATGCAAGAAGGGCTGCCCCTTGTGTACAAGGCCCAGCGAGACTCAGCTCTCTGTACCGTGCTCTGGTCAAGGCCACGTTGAGTCGCCTGGGGTCATTCAAAAATCCAATGCCTTGGTGCTCATTGGCCCGCACACAGGAGAGGATGATAAAGTCCTTCTCACGCCCCTGGAACGCATCCACGCTGGCAATCTCCACCTCCTACAGGGGCAATAATCACGGTCAGCCAACAGGCTTCCTTCAAGGAGCCCTCAGCCCGCACAAAGTGTATCAAAATGCACCACTGAATCCCACAGATGAGCCTGGGACCTGAAGCTGGCAGAGCCCCCCGCTGCCAGGCAGTGGAAGGGCAGCACCCGGGGCGTACCTGGTAGAGCTTGGTGTGCAGGGAGCCGCTGAACTGCATGTACTGCACCAGGTAGGAGCGCTGGCCCTCGTAGGGCGTGATGATGCCGATCTGGTCCGGCTTGGCGCCCGCCTTCAACAACTTCGTGGTGATCTTCTCCACGTTTGCAGCCTCCGTCCTAAGAAAGTCAGGCTTTCACTTCCCAGGCTCCATCTCTGGGCTCCTGAGACCCCCCCAAGGCTAGAGGCTGTGGAAGGCTCAGGGGCAGCCTCGCCTCCAGTGCAACCCTGTGGAGGCCCTGCTTGGCACACCATGGCCGGGCAGCCCAGCTTTTACCAACGGAGTCAGGAGGGACAGAAAAGGCTCACACGGGGGCTCCTAAAGGATCTGCTCAACAGGAAACATACACTGAAAAGATGAGGTTGGACCTATGCTGCTGGTTTAAGTGTGTGGACAGAATGAGCACAAGGAAAACAAGGACAAGTTTCACCACAGTAAACAAGACCACAGGTGCGCAGCCACTGGAAAAGCTGTCACTGAGGCCAGAAGGCACCACAGACAAGTCTCTGCTTACCTGTTCAGGTAGGAGGTGCCTGAGCTGGCAATCTCCTCTTGGCCCTGGGTCACATAGAAGAACATTGGTTTATCCGGTTGGGGCCACTGAAAGTCAAACCCCTTCTTTACACGATCCGCTGGCATCATGGAAGAGAAAAAAGAAAACATCCTGTTAGAGAAGAAAAGTGCAGCGGGTCTGGGTGAGCTGAGGTGGAGAGAGGAGTGGAGGCCATTCCATCCTGGGCGCAGGCACACGGCAGAGCAGGAAACGGCATGCTCCAGCAATTGACCCAGGTCTGTGGGTCCCAGGGGAGGCCATTGGCGGGGGTCCTCTGACTGAAACTCCCAGCAACACTTAGCACTATACCTGGTACAAAGCTGGCTTACTCGCGGAACAGATCTCCCTGTTAGTGTTTTCTGTGGCCTATGTCTGCCCCGGGGTAAAGAAAATATTCTATCTCCTTCTAGAAGGTTTATGATGTACTTTAAGGGACTCATATGTACTCACACCTGGCTTTTAACAATGACATTGCTGATCCCCCACGTCTTGTCCCAAACCAAGGCGTGTGGACAGGTGGGTCTGCCTCTGGATTCTATCTCAGGCCCTGTGTGCAGCGTCTCTGGGACTGCAGCTGGACAGTAACTCGTGACATCCCCGAGTATGAGCTGCCACCGTCCTCAAGCTCTTTTATGTTCATCTTAGGTGCTCAGTCCTCTGCAAGTCCTTACGATGCTGAAAATCAGTCTGTCCAATCAGACAGTCCATCCATTCTTTTGGGAATTTCTGACTGGAGTTACACCTAATCAAATTAATGTAAACAAAAACTGGAATTTTTGCACCAAAACAGACTACCATAGATGAAGGAAAAGCCTGAGCTGTGAGGACACATGGTATGATCCCTTTTATGTCAAGCTGAAAATGAGGCAAAGACTCAATGTTTCAAGTGAGGGCAGTGGCTAGAGCAAGCTCGGGGCTGGCAAACGTTTAACCACCTGCGAGGGACAGGGCAAGGGCTAGCAAACAGTGCCGGCTAATTCCCATGCTGTAGACACGCCCCCACCACTGACGTCGGCCACCCCGGGGCGGGGCGCCCGCACCATCCCAGACAGGGCTCGCTGCTGGGCTGCAGGGTGCTGGTGAGGCGGGGCTTCCAGGTGCACGTTCTGGTAACAGACACGGTCTCCTCGTGAAAGCTCACTAAGCCTGGGCACTTCTTTACACTTCCTCAGAGTTTTTAAAAAACTTACTTCGGGGGTGCCATGTCCCAAACAGTGACGGTTCAGCAGTGAACCACCGCCAGCAACCTGTGGAGCCGATGCCATGAAGGTGGAGCAAGGCCAGCGGGAGTGTGTACCAGTGCTGAGTGGTGGCTTTCCCGACAAGCGTCAACTGCGTCACCAACAAGCTCCTCATGACCTGGCCTTTTCTAGTCCTACCACCCGCCAGACCAGCAGCTCCAAGGGTCAAGACTGTATCGCACAGCAGCTGTGTGGCCGTGGACAGGCACTCACACTTTCCGCCTCAGTCTCCTCATCTATAAAGTGGGCTAAACAAAGCCGATGTGATGGGCTGCTGGCATTAACAAGACTCTAAATCAGCAGTTCTCAAACGAATGCTGCTCTCAGCGTCTCTTTAAACTCTGAAAGTGGAGCAGTCCAAACAGCTATTATTTCTGTGCATTACATCTACTGATATTTATTGTATTTTAAAACCCCAAAATTTTAAATAATTTAAAGAATTCATTGAAAGATAAACATATTAACTTAAAAATATTTTTATGAAAAATAATATTTCACTAAAATATATATTTAGTGAATTTTATCAACACACTTCACTGTCCAGCTTACTCAACTGCTCCCAGTCTCCTGTGAGCCCTCACAGCATGTGAGGCTAGACAGGCCTCACAGATGCAAGTGGTTGGAAAAGGGAAGCATGTTTGTTTTCAAGTATTTATTTCGCTGTGCTAGTTCTTAGTTGCAGCACCTGAGATCTTTAGTTGTGGCACATGAACCCTTACTTGCAACGTGTGGAATCTTAGTTCCCTGACCAGGGATTGAACCCAGGCCTCCTGCACCAGGAGCACACAGTCTTAGCCACTGGACCACCAGGGAAGTCCCAGGAAGCATCTTTTAAGACCTTTCCCACTACTGTGGCATTATCTCAATTCTATCTGAAAACTGGATGAGAGGCTGCCCTGTAGCTCAGGGACGATGGCCTTTCTGCTCTGCCCTGACTTGCATGGCCTCTGACCCCCAGTGACGTGGAAGCACCCTTGCTGCCTGTTGGAATGGGAAGTGCTGCTCACCCTGTCAGGCAGGGCTTCCAAAGGCTGACACCCCTGACACATCACCACCATGATCTCATCAGAAAATTTACTCGGCACCTGGAAGACATGGTAAGCTCATACTAGGGGACATGTGTTTTCCAAAACTCTCATTTTGGAGTGAAGTCTCATATTTTATCACTGGTGATGAATACTGTGAAATGTTTTCCTTGAAGCCACAGGCCAGCTTTGATCCCTCTGAAGAAAATGCCTACGAACTGTCCAGTCTGTGTAACTAGTGTGTGGGTCCTTCCTTCAAGCACCTCACACACCTGCCAAGCGTCTCGGGAGACCATCCTCTCCCACCTCACACCGAATCCCAAGGACGTGCCTCAGGGACCAGTAAACGGAGTACTCTTCACTTTGAACTCGGGACAGGGCCTGCCACAGGTGTGTGGTGGTGCCAATGCACAGCAGCCTGTTGGCACCGCAGGTGTGAGCACAGCCCGAAGGCGCCCGACACCCCAGGGCCACCGCGGAAGTCTGCTCTCGGGCGTGCACAGGCCTCGAGAACCGCCAACAGAGGAAGCAGTGGGGCAGGCAGTCGTCTCACCGCCTCTTCTGTGTGTGATGCACCACTGCGGGAATCCTCAAGGCTGACTCTGCGAATCTTACCAAGATGCGGGCTCCCCCTCGCCCATGCCCAAGAACGTCCTGCACTCTAGAGCACACGTTTTGCCCACTGCACCTCTCTGAGGGGCCCCTACACACACAGTCACCACCTCAGGCCACTTGAGAAGGAAGCGAAACCAGGCACTGTCCCCAGACTCCCAGCACTGGGCCGAGCTTACCTGCGGTAACGCCATTCTGGAGAGAGCCCTCGTAGAAGATGTTGGACGGGAAGGCGCTGAGCGCAGGGTGCATCCGGTACTGGACCTGGAGGCGGATGGGGCGGATGCCCAGCACCACCAGGCGCTCAAAGAGCGACTGCGACAGCCCAGCCTTGGCCGCCTTCTTGCACATCACCACAGGGCCCAGCTGGCAGTGGTCACCCACGAGGATCAGCTGTGATAAGAGGCCCGCATCACAGTTCAAATGTGGACAGCCTCCATGTCCACTCAGGGACTAAGAGGACTGGGGGGTCCATACAACCACCCGCCTACACTAATCCAAGTGGCAAGACACTGACCTGGAGGGGGAAACTGCCCACCACACACGGGACATGCTCTTAACCTTCATGAAGGCACTCTGTGCCGTGCCCACCCGTGGAAGACCCCCTCAAGGCCTGCTGTGCACCCCTCTGTGCTCTGCCAGGGCAGGAAACAGAGCCTAGGACACTAAAGCAAACCTCCAGCACTAAGCATCACACAGAACTAGAACAAAAGAGAATGCACCCAAAACGTCAAGTAAGACTGTGATGGACGTGCTCTGGCCCACCTGCTTGGCTCCAAGGACCACGGGGACCATGCACTCTGGCTCGGTGGCCTGCGTGCTTTCGTCGATTAAAATGGAGCGGAATTGCATCTTGGCGAGCCTCGGGTCTCCTGCGCCCACACACGTGCAGCAGATGACATCTGCGTTCTGGGGAAGAGAGCCAGGCCTCAGGGCACCTGCAGGTCAAGGTTCCCAGACCCCAAAGGGCAGGCAGGACGGGACGCAGACGCCACTCTGGTCCACACCCTTCCTGACAGCTTCTACGGTCCAGGCTGTGGTGATCCTAAGTGCTTGCGAGTCATGCCTCAAAAAGGGCGTGGTGCCTCACGACAGCCTCTGAGGGGCAGTGCCGAGCCAGGGAAACCATGGTTTCAGTTGGTTAAGTCACCTAGAGTAGGAGACAGTGCTCTGGACCTGCCTGGGGCTCCAGGCACAGACCAAGAGTCCAGCCACAGGGAGGCTGGCAGGGAGTGGACTCTACCGCACAAAATTGTCATTTCAGACAATAAGATGTCTCTGTGTGACCTCAGAGGAAGCACACGGAGGATGGTATCAGAGTTCTCTCCTCAAATGGAATAGAACCCACTACAGGCGCTACACATGGACTTAATGCATCTAAACAGGTCCTCTGGCCCAGAGAACACGTAAAACTCCAAGTGTTGCTTAGCCGTGTCCCACTCTTTCCAACCCCATGGACCGTGGCCCGCCAGGCTCCTCTGTCCACAGCATTTCTCAGCCGAGAATACTGGAGTGGGTTGCCATTCTCTTCTCCAGGGGAATCTTCCCAACCCAGGGAGCAAACCCGGGTGTCCTACACTGCCAACAGATTCTTTACCGTCTGAGCCACCAGGGAAGCCCAAAGTGAACAAGTGAGGAAGACAAAGCCCAAAGGCCCAGACCCGTTCCCGGGCAGCAGGGCAGGTGAGGAGCTCACCATGAGCAGCTCCCTCTCGGCAGTGCGCTTCAGGGCTCTATAACGCTTCTCGTCCGCCGACGACAGCTCCCCGGTCTCATCCTTCAGCTGCTGCAGCTTTTGGAGCTCTGGCATGCTGCAAACACGGCGTGTGAGCAGGAGGTGGGTGCCGCCAGGGCCTGCCCCGGGGAGACGTGCCTCGCTTTAAGGCCAGGGACCCGACACCCACCTGTCCATGTTCCTGATCTGGTTGTGCAGGGCCAAGAAAGACACCGGGGAGTCTATGGCCTCGCGGCTCTTGGCGCAGAGCCGCACGACTTTCAGCCCGGTCTGGTGGATCTTCTCAGTCAGCTGATCCACGGCTATGTTGCTTGGAGCACAGACCAGCACAGGCCTTCAATAAAATGTGAGCGCAATGTCAGTGCTCGCCCAGAGAAGAGCCCAGAGCAAGACCACTGTTTGGATCACAGGTGGCAGGGGAGCCGACTCAAGCTCTAAGACTAAAGCCAGGAGTGACAGGGTGCTAAAGGAGCAACAAGGTGGGTGGTCTGGAACTTCCTGATCTTCACACTGTGCATGCCACTCCCCACTAACTCCTGATTCCGGCGTCATCACCTCCTGACCACACTGTTGAGCCTTTCCAAGCTCTGAGGTGCACACAGGCACAACACAACCGAGGATGAACCTACCCTGTGCAAGCTCACTTGTTACAAGCAGCCACAGAGGCCAGACCTACTACCAATGGCGTAGGAAGCAGCGTGCCAGGTACCCTGGGCCCCTCCGTTTCCCCACCCTGGGCTGCACAGAGCCCTACCCGTTGCCTTGCCGAGCCAGGTGGTAGACGATGGTGGCTGAGGTCACGGTCTTTCCTGTGCCCGGTGGGCCCTGGATCAGACTCAGTGGTCTCTGCAGCACAGTCTTCACGGCATAAACCTTCGGATACAAGCGCTCGTTAGGGGTGCAGACAAGGCGGAGGGCCGCTCAGCACGCAGGCCCTGGGGCCTGGGACCCTCCTGCCCCCGGGACAGGTGAGAACCTGAGAGTGGTTGAGGTCGGGGAGCCCCTGTGCCGTGAAGCGCTTGGGCAGCTGGCACTTGATGATCACATCCTCCACCTCGTGGCCGAGCAGTTTGTGGTAGATGTAGCCCGACACGGAGGTCTCGTCCACGGCAAAGGTTTTCAGTGCGCTCTGCATTCTGAAGGGGAAGCTGCAGGTCAGTGGCGGGCACACGGAGCTGCCAGGCAGCCTGGCTCCCCACAACACAGAGCAGTGGGGAGACTGCAGCCACACCGAGGGCCGGGGCCTGCCAAGCAGATGCAGGCAAGCGGCGGGCAGAAGGGGGTGGGCATACCTGTCGAATGAGGTTGACTTCCACACGAAATCCACCTGGAAGTTATGAGTCACCTCCACAGGGGCGCCCACGCTGCTCCGAAGCTCAATAGCAATCTCATCGCCATAATCTACACCGCCGAGTTAAGTCTCATCCTGTCAAAGCTTTCGCTCACTGAGGAGACAGCCCCTCCGCACCAGACACAGGAAGCACAGCGAGGGGCCCGTGTTCTCCATGGCAGGTTCCGGCCACTGCAGCCAGGGGCGTCTTCCCCACGAGCCTAGGGTGGCACCCAGCAAGGAACAGCCAAACCCAGGGCCCAGGTTCCACAGAGCCCTCGGGCACACGGTTCGGAGTACCCTGGTTTCTGCCTAAGCAGCTCTGTATCAGCTAGGACAACTAGAGCCTGATGGCTTGAAACAAACCAGAGTTAAAGGGGCTGCACACAGCCTTCCCTGCATTTGAGGCCTCAAGACCGCTCTCCATGGTGGCCCACACAGGTCTCTTGTACTTGGGACAAGCCCGTCGGAGCCTGGGGCAGAGGCTGCCTGTGCCGGCCCTTCTTTACACAAAGGATACTGTCAGGGACCTTGATGACGTGGCCGATCCCTTTCCAGAGGGGCGCCAGGTCCCCTTTGTACCGCAGGCATATCTCATCCCCTTGCATGAGCCGCATGTCTTACAGAGGGAAGACAACAGGAAAACCGGCGTTTTCACACGCATCACAGACACCACCACCAACAGTTCAAATTCAGGGACACTTTACAAGGGTGAAGCTAGGAATTTTATGCTACTTAGAGTCACAAATATTTTAAAACTTAAAATCACCTCTTAACCAAATTATGACTAAATCCTCATTACCAGAGTCAGTCTTGGGCAAAGTGAAGTAGGCGATTCTCTTCTTGTTAAGGCCCAGGTCCCACCTGACCGTGATGTTATCTTGAGTCTGAGCACATAAAAAATAAGAGCCCTGTTAGCCTGCAACACAGACACGGGTCTGGGCTCCTCGTGTCTGTTTTCCATAGGTAGGTGCCTCTAGGCAAGCAGCACCAGACAGCCTGAAACACCAACCAGGGCACATCCAGGAGAGAAGGCGTGAGGACCCCAAAACCTGCAGAGGACAACCAGAAGACCCCCCCCCACACGACGTCTGTTCTTGGAGACAGCTGCTCTGTGGGTGGTGGAGGGAGAGAAGGAAGCTGACGGCTGAGGACATGGCCCGTGAGCCTCGGGGCTCCCGATTCCCGTGCAGTTTCCAAGGAATGGGCACAGGAGCGTCCTCAGGGTGCTTCGGGCTCCTGGGGTCTGACTCTCCCCACCGCGGCAAAGGCTACAAGCCCAAATGGAAGCAATGTTTGTTGGACTTTAGATCAGACAGCACCTATATGGATGTTTGGCCATGAGTGGCGGGGCACCTGCCCACAGGCCTGTCCTTAATCCGCGGCTCCGTCTCTCAGGGGCTGCACCGAGGCCCAAGTCAGCATCTGCAGTCTGCAGAGAAACCCACCCTCCGCAGACCTGAGGAGAGATGCTCTGTTAAAATGAACAAGCCCTCGTGCACACACCACATCACCTGCGACTCTTTCAGCTTCTTGTCGTAGTCAGCCTCCAGCTTGACCAGAGGCCCGAATATGTTCTGGTACTGGTAGGCGTCCTCGTAGCGCAGGAGGACGTGCTGCGGCTCCTCGTCCACTCCGGGCTTCTCCAGGTCCTCCAAGGTGGCAGAAGGGTTCTCCTAGAGACAAGAGCCGGCACCACGCTCTTCCCCATTCTCACCTCTACTTAAGACGCCCTGTATGCGAGTGCACACCCGCCATCACTTCTCAGGACGAGCAGGGCTCCCAGTGGCCCAGCCCTCTCGTCAGGAAGCCCACGTGGCACACAGATGGGGAAGCCCCAGGAACACAGCCTGACACACTTATTCCACCAGGTGGGCACGTTCCTCAGCCAACACCTAGCCCCTGACACGGGAGAGGTTATTCTCCCCAGCTGCCAGAAAGAGCACTGGATTCCCCGAGTGTGTAAAAAGAAAGGAAGGCCCGGCTCCCCGTTTCCTCCTGATCCTACTACACTGCACCAAAAGGAGAAACACACTCTCTCTTGGCAGGTAAGTGGGCTGTTGAGATATAAACAAGAACAGCGAGATAACTGCGGCAACCTGAAAATCAAAGTGGAGAGGGTCCCTGCTAGCCAATGCTTCACAAATATTTTGCCCTGCAGCTGAAGAGAAGATAAATTCACATTTTTAAAATTATATGGGTGCCTAATTAAAATCTCTAGCCTAATTAATTATAACAGCAATTAGGAGTTCTCGGCTGTTCACTAGTTAAGATGCTGAGCTTCCATTACAGGGGCTGCAGGTTCAATCCCTGGTCAGGGAACCAAGACCCTACATCCTGCACCAAAAATAAATAAAATGTGTACGTGTGTGTGTGTGTGTGCAAGCAGCCAGAACCAGAGGAGGGCTTCCTTGGAGAACGGCCTGTGGGCAGGGCAGGAATCTTGCGGGCCCCCAGCCTGGTGTCGCCCTGGCTCCAACATGTCACACATCTCAAGCCCAAGCAGGTTTCACACAGTATACTGCAGTCCCAGCTGTCTGCTCGAGCCCGGCTCCTCCTGGCGTGTCCAGCCGCAGTCGCTGACCGCCAGCTTCCATCCTCCTCCTTCCCACCAGCCACCCCTGCCCTCAACAAGAAGAGAAAAACTCCACTGGCCAGAGCTTTCCTTTCCCAGAGACCTGGCAGGAGGCATCCCTGGCACCCTCCTTCTTGTTTCTGAGGACCCCAGCCCCGGTCCCAGCCCCCTCCCCCACCAACACCTGGCACAGAGTGGGACGTGCTTTGCTGTAGGCCCTCACCTTCCAGAGCTCCTCCAGCTTGTTGATCTGCTGGGCGGTGATCTGCCGCGCCCGCAGCTGCTCCTGCTCAGAAGGGATCTTGACCAGCCAGGACAGGAAGCACCGGTCCTGGATCAGGGGCTGCCACTGGGAGCTGTCCCAGTTGATGTCCTTGAGGCTGCTCTGACTGGCACAGGGCTGCCTGCAGAAACCCCGAGGGCGGGGAGAGCCCAGGTGAGGATGACCTCTGCCCCCTTATTACCTCTCACTTCAGAGTGGTGCTCCCTACATTTTACTGTATGATCACAGTGCCTTTAAATTGTCAGCAATAAATGCATCTCCCCATGCTCTTGAGGTCTGAACTCTTAAAACTTTTATGATTTAACCAGAAGACACCCCAAAAGGGTCATATGACATTCCTAGCTCTGTAACAAGCCCCAACCCTACAAACCTCCTTAGACCTCGCCAGTTGGCAGAAACCACTTAAAACTATTTTAAAGCTCCAGAGAGTTGGAGCCGTGGAGAGACTGAGTCTTCGCCTGAAAGGCACCCCCCCAAACAAGGGAACTGGGGCCCTGCCCTCACCTGCACAGCAGCACCACAACCGAGTCGGCCTTGGCAGGGATGAAGCCGAGGAGGAAGACGTTGCGGCAGCCGCAGTTATAACACTCCAGAACTGTCTCCCCTAGGGGCCCATCCTTGTGCAGAGTCACCTCTTTGCATTTTGCCCTCACAAGGTGATTTACAATGTGGCTGAAACCAGGAAATGATCAATAGTTAACACCCAAAATTTGGCTTTTCACCACTTCCAATTTTCGAGCTCCGTTAAAAGTTCCGGTACCGTTCACGGTCCATTAGCAGGAGTGGTCACACCTCATCCATCTGGCATCCAGAGGGACCGGCCTGCCCCTGAACTGGCTCCCCACTGAGCGCAAAAATCGATCCGACTTGAACCATTTCTAAGGAAAACTCCCCTAACATGCTTCACACAGTTCCCTCTCCCCCCATTCCTGCTTTCTCAAATCCAGCTTATTGGGCCTGACCGAATCTAACGCGGGTGCCAAGGCTGCTTCTTGGAGAGGAAGGCTCGCCCCTTCACTGCTCCTATTCACTCAACGTAGTTTCTCCGCTGCTCCTTTCGAAGTCACTTCTCCTGGCCCCGTGCCTGCTTCCAGGAGCAACACCCCTTCTCATTTGCTGCAGGCCAGGAAACCTGATAACCAAATGTACTAGAAACCTGAGGACAGCAAAAAAATACGGAGCAGGGGGAGGTCAAGGCTACTCTCCGGAAGCACAGGGCCGGCTCTGAACTGTCTGGAAGCCCCGCTGTCTCAGCTCTTTCCTTGTTGCGCGTGGCCAGAACTCTCGACACCTTTCTCATTTCCGGGACACGGCTCACCTAAGCCAGGCCCTGAGTCCCTGGTTTAGCGCTGAACTCGCCCTCCCCAACGCCAGCCTCACTCGGGGCCCCAGGTAGTGCCTGCTCCTGCCTCAGCTCTCCCAGCCTCCCCAGCAACCCCCAGCCTTGCTGTGCGTGTGTCACATGCTGAGCGCGCCTGCTGGGCCTCCAGCCTTCCTTGCTGCTCCCCTCGCATCACCTTGGGAAACCCCTCCTGTGCACGCTTTGGCTCAGAGGCCAACATCCTAATCCTCTCTGGCCCCACAAAGATTGTCAGATTACCCAGCTAATCACCACTGCTCTCTGTACCTCCAAAGCCCCCACCCCCTCCTCCCCTCCTGGAGCTGCCACCCCAGGGTATTCTACCAGAATCAGTGATTTCCTCCTGTCTTTTCTAGGCCCACCACACTCCACCACATTGGAAGCTTCCTGAAGGCGGGTTCATCACCTTCACAATGTGACCTTGCACAGAACACACAATGCTGGCTGACCAAGTCTGTTTTCTCTCAGAGATTCTCTGCTCACTTCCCTGACCTTGGCTCTGCTGACCTGAAGATGGGGTTGCCAACTAAGGCAAGTTTTATTTAATTGCTTTTCCTGCAGGAGAGGAACTAATGCAAACACAGTATCACTTAAATTACCCAGAACACTTGGAAAGTGGGATACCAGCCTCTTCTGGGTACCCTAAAGACGCTTCTCCTTTCATATCCCTAAAAAACCCAGCTCCCTTTCTTGCCTCACTCAGAAGCCCATAATTTGCATTACTGACTCCAAGGTGACATGAGATGTGAGCACTCTGCGTCCTGCACGAGATCATGAGCCCATGTCCGGCTGCCGAAGACATAGGAAGGGGGCCATGTACGAATAAAGCCGCCTACGGAATTTCGTCACTTTATTTCTATAAAACAGGAATCTCAGAGGAAGATGCTGCTTCCGTGCTGGTGACCTGGGAGCCCTGTCCCACGGAGACTCTGCTCTGCTTCTCTGTGGCAATGGCCTGAGTCCTCACCTCACGGCAGCCTCAGAGAAGCCAATAGGACTAGACCCGTGCCAGTGGTGGGGGCCGAGGAATCTCAACACTCGAGCCTAGATAAACGGACTCTCCCCTGGAATCTGAGTACCCGCATCATGCTGGTCTCACCCAAACCCAAAAAAAAGGGACCTAGTCACAGCTGCTGCTGATCAACAGCAGGAAGGGAAGCCCAGAGTCGACGGTCAAGTGAACTTAATTTAATCTGATGATTCAGGATCTGGCCCATATTAGCCTCAGGACTGCTCCAATGAGCTAAGGCCAGAGGGAGCCTTCTCAGGAAGCAGCTCCCATGGATGCCCATGGCTGTCTTGGGAACATCCTCCCCAGGCACCCAGTAATGAAGATGAACGGGCATGCCAGGAGCTCATCTTGCAGAAAAATATAAATAAAAACTGGGAATGAGAATTAAACCAACCCTACTTGCATAATAAAAAGAACCGCAGAGAATAAATCAAGGGTAAATACATTAAGGCATTCACACACCACCATCTGTTTCAAGTTAAACCAGTCACAGAGGAGGGGAAAAAACCAGGTTTGTTAGCGTGCTTTTATATTGTGCTTCGCTTCAACATTTCCATAATTTACACACAAATCTGAGCACAGCACTGATTAAAGACACATGCGCGGTTTGATTATCTACCTGCCAGAAGTATTTCCACGTCCATTACAGAACCACTTCTTGCTGGTGTTACAGTAAACGACGCAAGCAGGATCGTGTATTCCACAGTAACTAAAAAAGTCAAAACATCAACAGTTAAAGTTGGAAGATTGCTCTCTGGTTTTAATTTGGCAGGATGTAAAATTCTTTCCTCTTACAACATTTTTAAGTTTTTCATTAAACACATACTCAAACCCAACGATCCCACTAACAAAATCCAATCAGTTAACTGCAGAGGCTTCCTAACCCTGTGAACACAGGGAAGGGGTTAGGGGTGCTGTGGAGACTCCTCAGATGGCAGCCAAGACCCTTGCAGGCAGGGTTGGGGGTGTGGGGCACGAGTGCAGTGCAAGGTGCCAGGTGAGCCCAGCAACGTAGACCTAACACCCCCAAGGTGACGGAGTCATTTCCCTCGGTCTCAAGTTTCAGGAACTGTGACTTGTGAGCAGGGAAGTCAACATCCCTGGCTCTGGGCACACAGAAGGTACGCTGAGACCACGCTGCGTTCAGAGCCTCATACGCTCCGGCAGAGGGCGCCATGCTGCTGGGAACACTCAGCTCAACCCAGCAGTGGAGGGTCCCGCAAGGAGCACCTCGGGAGAGCCCCCGGACTCCCTTTTCTGAAAATCAACACACCAGAAACAAAAGCGCTGGCTCTGGCTCTGCACAGAGTCAAGTTCTGTATGTGCATAAAGCCAAAACTCTGTCTCAAACCAGAATGTGCTCTGGCCAAGAACCTTCCCCGCGGCCCCTCGTGCCAGGACAGCTCTCCCTCCTCCGCTCCAAGCAGGCGGCAGGAGTGCGAGGGGGTGTGCAGACTTTAACCACTGCAGCTTTACTAGGCCACCACACAGGCCTGTTGAGAACAGGAACACTAGTACAGATGTAAAAATGTACTGGGAGTGAGAGGGAGCACAGAACCAACAGAGCAAGACAGTCTGCCGTCAAGCAGGGAAGTAGCAGCCCTCTGTGCCGTCACGGGTGCTGATCGCGGAGGGCCGCGCGCCCGAGGGTGGGCAGGGCTGAGAGGCCCAGTGCCCTGACTGGCGGAGTGCCCCGAGCAAGAGCATTTCACCTCTTTTGGTCTCAATTTCCTTGTGTGCATATAACAAAAAAGCAAGAGAAAGTCCAAACACAAGGGATGGGTCCTCCTCTAGATCAGAATTCCCAATTTGGTCAACAGGCAGGTCTTTCTATTATTATTATTTTTCTTTGCTGCCCAACACAGCCTGTGGGATCTTAATTCCCCGACCAGGGATGGAACCCACGCCCCCTGCTCTGGCAGCATGGACTGCCATGGAAGTCCCCAAGGCAGCTATTTTAAAGAAGCCTACAGGAACCTCGTTGTGAGCGAAGTCTCAGATGCTCTCTTCACCCTCTGGACTCAGATGCTCACCCGATGTGCTGAGTTCTTTCGGATGAGTGAGGGGGCAGGCTCCGGGGAACAACCTTAAGGCCCGAGGAAGGCAGAGAAGGGGACTCTTTCTCCCTCCAGCTGAGACAATCAGGGATGACAGAGGGTGCTGACCCCACTCTCCTGCCCAGGATGAGGGATTTATGTGCGTACAAGGGCTTGAGCAACCTTATTTCCAAGGACAGTGTTTCCAAGTGTCACAGTCCATGGTCTTAGATGGGCCTCTGTAAAGTTGGAACTTGCATGTGGAAGGTGGATGCTCTGGGAGGCGAGTCCCCCCTCTGCTGAAGCGCTCACCTGCAGGCATGTACAGGCAGATCTTTTGTGTAATAGGTATCTTCTTCATCTTCTTCAAAGTTCAACTCGGCCAACAACTGGCTGGTCTTGGCCACGCTGTCGTCCACGGCCCCATTCTGCAGGATGCCCTCAGGGCCACCGACCTACGGCAGAAGGGCAGCATCACCATGAAAGGCCGCAGCTTCTGGGCCTCAGCCCAGGCACCTGGCACCTCCCCACATGAGCAGCCATGGCAACCTTCCCGTGAAGCACTGGCCTGCTCTCCACTGTGAGACAGTCCAGCTTCTTCCGATGTGACTTTTCATACTCTCCTCCCTATCAAACCTGCCTGGCCAGAAACAGGGCACGCGCAGCAGAGGTCACCCGCCTCGCCACGTGCATACCCCAGCAAACCCCATCTAGCCACAAAGCCACACCACCACCAGGGTGCGGAGGGCAACAAGGAGCAAGAGGACAGCTCACAAACCAGGCATGGTCCCCCCAAGGACAGATGCGCAGCGCCAGACCAGAGGGCCTGGAACCCCACCACGGTGAAGGGGCCGCCCCCCACCCCCCATTCCTCTGCCTAGGCACCAGAAGCAAAGGCTGAGACTCCTGCAGACGTAGCAACGTGGTTCTCTTGCTAGTCCACAAATGTTCTTCACTGTCAGTTCCCCTCTCCGGAAGGCAGCCCTTAAGCAGGAATTAGAAACTGAATGTTAAGACAATCTTCTAGTTTCAGGATACAATCGTACTAAATATACTACCTTTTACATGTTGTAACAGCAAAAACATACAAACAGGCAACTTTAAGTAACTAAGCAGTGAACTTCAGGCACTTCTGCTGAGCTCACACACCCATTCATGGGTACACGGACAGCTCATCCGAGGGGAAGAGACGCTCCCCTCAGATGGCAGCCAACAGTCCCCATCACCCCCAGGGGCCACAGCCCACACGAAGCTGGGTCAAGCAGCAGGAGCAGCCCGTGACGAAGGACAGGGAGTGACAGGAGCCCTGGTTTCTCTGAGCTGTGAGGCAGGTCAGACACTGGCCTGGCTCCCTTGCAGAACCACTGCCACGCACAGCTGGCAGACTGAAACTGTAACCCACACCCACGGTGTGCAGGGTCGGCCAGGCCAGCCCGTCCACTGCTCCAGTCACCCATCTGAGCCGGAGAGCAACACGTCTCCTGAGAAGGGCGCCCCAGAATTTCAAAGATGCATTCGGGTTGTCAAGAAAGCCAAGACCCAGCACAGGAATCCCTGTCTCTGTAATGGTCTCACCCAGATCAGAACCCCATTTCAGTTTCTGCCACCACTTTAATATACTTCCATTTTCAGAACGTCCAGGTTAAATGTAAGAAGACTGTATCCTTTGTTTAGGGGAATTTTTTTTTTTTTAATGAAAAATCAATAACAACTTTTGGGTTTTAATGTCATGAAGATAATATTATTAACATCATCACAAGCACCTCTTTGTGAATCCCTGAGCGCCTTTTTTTTTTTTTTTTTTTTTTAAGACAGCAAAGGAGAGGATTTATTGTACACGTTACATTCAGCTACAACTGAGAAGAGAACTAGTCCATAGTCATCACAGGTCCAGGGCAATGGACCAAAAGGATGGCTTCGATATGAGCAAGGTAGGTCTCTCAAAGGTGGTCAAGGCGATCAGAATGGCCATAGATGTTCTGGATCCATTGATAAGTTCTAGATAGTAGGCATGCAGTCCACACTTTGTACCAGCGTCCCTGGCCTCTGGCTTCCCTTGTTTCTGCTTCTGTGGCTTCCACGGGTATACAAGTTTACTTGGACCTCTGCCTCATCTTTCTTCTTTTGCGCTTCAGCCTGCGCATTCGCTTCTTCCTCCACTTCGCTCTCATGGCGCAGAGGTTTCTCAAAAGATGGCGCTAAGGCCGAGAGCCCTGATCTCCTTTTTAAAAAAATTTAAGTGGTTCTGTGGCATTAAGTACATCCACATGGTTGTTCAAACAGTACCACCATCCACCTCCACACCTTCCTCATCTTCTCAAACTGGAGCTCTGTCTGTCTTCCCTCCCGCCGTCCCTGAAACCCCCATTCTACGCTGTTTCTATGAATCTAACTACTACTACAGGGACTTCACATGGTGGAATCATACTGTATTTGTCCTTTTGTGACTGACATTTCACTCAGCATAAGGGGTTAAAGGTTCATCTATGTCATAACTGTGTCTGAATTTCCTTACTTTTAAAGGCTGAATAATATTCCATTGTACGGACACAACATTTTGCTTATCCATTCATCTGAAAATGGACAGTTGGGTTGCTTTCACCTTTTGGCTGTTGTGAATGATGTTACTATGAAGTCCAAGTCTTTCTTCAAGTCCCTGATTTCAATTCTTTGGGGTATATACCCAGAAATGGAGTTGCTGGATCATACAGCTACTCTATGCTTAACTTTGTAAGGAAGTTACTACTGTTTTCCACAGCAGCTACACCATTTTACTTTCCCACCCACCAGAAGTGCACAAGGGCCCTGATTTTCCCACAGTGTTGACAACACTTGTGATTTCTGTTCGTTCTCGACAGTGGCCATCCTGCGGGGCACGAGGCAGTGACTCACCGTGGCTTCTAACGATGCTAAGGGGCTTTTCCTATGCTTGTTGGCCGTTTGCATATCTTCTCTGAGGAAAAGTCTATTGAAGTGCTTTGCCCGCTTTTCATCTGCTGAATTCCTTGTGGTGCTCTGTTCGTCCAAAGTCGCCTCTCCTGCCGGCAGCACTCCCCCGCCACGCACAGCGGCAGCACCGGGGTGAGGCTGCGCACAGAGACCAATGCGTCTCTCGGGATGACCGCTCAGCACACACACGCTGGTTTTCTCAAAGTGTGTGGCCAGATTACGGTACCTGGATTTCACTTAATGGCAGTGGAACAGATACATATATCATGCTACAGGAGATCAAAGGATGTGGGCCACAATCTCAAGCTCAGAACGGTATTTACATTTTTAAATGGTTGAATTAAGTACCTAATAGTAGGTATTTGCTTCTTGTCCCACAAAGTCTAGAACATTTAGTACCTAGCGCTTTAAGAAAATGTTTGCCAATATTTCACCAAAGACATACAGATGGCTAATAGGTTCATGACAAGATGCTCAATATCGCTAATTATTAGAGAAATGCAAACCAAATAAGGTATCACCTCACATCAGTCAGAATGACCATGACTAAAAAGTCTACAAATAATAAATGCTAGAGAAGGTGTGGAGAAAAAGGAACCTGCCTACACTTGGTACACTGGGTAGGAATGTAAACTGGTACAGCCACAATGGAGGGTCCTCAAAAAACTAAAAATAGAGTTATCATATGATCCAGCAATCCCACTGCTGGGCATGTATCCTGAGAAAACTCTAATTTGAAAAGATGCATGCCCCCCAGTGTTCACAGCAGCACCATTCACAACAGTCAGGACACGGGAGCAGCCTGAGTGTCCACTGACAGATGAGTGGGTAAAGGTGTGGCACACACACAGTGGAATACCACTTGGCCATCAGAAAGAACGAAACAACGCCTCTTGCAGCAACATGGATGGATGAGAGAGTATCGTATTAAGTGGAGTCAGACAGAGAAAAACAAGTATCATATGATATCACTTATATGTTGGAATATTAAAAACAGACAAATAAATAATGAAACAAATGAACTTATTTACAGAACAGAAAGACTCACAGACACAGAAAACAAACTTATGGTTTCCAAAGGGGTTGAGCGGGAAGGTGTTAACTAGGATTCTGAGACTGACACGTACACACTGCTGTGTATAAAACAGATAAGCAATAGAGACCTATAAGGAACTATAGCAGAATACAACCTGAAAAAGAGTATACATATATGTGTGTGTAACTGAATCATTTTGCTGTACACCTGAAACAAACACAGTACTTTAACTATACTTCAATTTTAAAAATGGTTAATTTAAAGAAAAGAAAAATGAAAATCTCACCAACTCCTAGAGGAGGAGCCTCTAAAATGTGTCATCAGGCTGCATAAACTTTTTTCTTCAAGGAAACATTAGTGATGTGAATCTTTACTTTCCTGAAATGCCAAAATTAGTATGTAGAGTAATACAGAAACCTGCGTGCCACCAGGGGCCCCCAAGCTACACATCCTGCTTCATCCAGGCCTCAGACCCCACACTTCTCCCCTCACAGAGGGAGGAGAGAGCCAGCATCGGGAATGTGTGAGGCTCTTGAAAGCGGCAATCCTTTCCCTGCATCACTGTTATGAACCCTTCCGGCTTCATAAGGAGCAGGAAATCTAAGTCTGCTCTAGGAACTCTCTTGAGAGACAATGCAATACAGATGAGACAAAGTCAGATGGACTCTCCCTCAGCCTCTAAGGCAAGGAGACCAGAGAGAGCAGTCCAGATTCCCCGACAGGCTCTCAGCTGTGTGGCTGGGAGTATGGGTGTGACCCTTCTCACAAGTACTTTTGCACACGCACACGTGCATGTCCAGCCCCTGCCCGGCCCGACTCCTGCCCTGCTGTGACCTGACCACAGCACAGACTTCCATAGCTGGGTTGTTAGTTTCTCTCTCTACTTTCTGGAAAGTTTTAAGATAAACATTAACTTCAAAAATACATTTGACCTTAGAAACTATAATTAACTGAATTAAAGCACTAAAGAGTGCCTGGCACAGAGAAGGCACACAACCCAAGCCAGGCAACATAACAGAAGGAGGGAGGGGAAGGTCCCTGTCTGGCACAGAACTGACTGAAGTTATCAACCCCTCAACTACAGCCAGGAGCCCTGGGTCCTGCTGGGCTCAAGAGGGGAAAGGCCTCCCCAAGCCTCCCCCTGAACTCTCTGAGCACACCCCCAGGCACCAGGTCACTGGGTCTAGAAAGCCAAAGAAAGTTTCCTCTCCACCCCTGATCAAGGCCTTGCAGGGATTTTCTGCCAAGAGAGTTTCTTATGACCCACTGCAGAATTCTGTGCACATCAGAGCAGCAGGAAGAAAAGTCACTTCATTCTCACGGAGGAAATGCACGTTAATTAAAAATTACCACCAAATGTGTTGGTAAGAACTTTCAGACCACACATTACCCAAACCTTGTAAGCGTCAACCACTCACCATAAAATGGACCTTCCCCTCAGTCCCTGAATGGGTCCACTCCCCAGGCCTTTGCACTCACTACCCCCTTGGCTTCTGCACAGACAGCTCCTGGTCCTTCAGTCTCCATCCACTGCTGACCCCATCCAAGGGGTGCCAGTGAGGCCAACTCTGCCTGTTCTGCTTCCCGCTATGACCCCAGCACCTAGAACTAAGCCCACACCCTAGTATGCTCTCACAGGACAGGCTTAATGAATACATCTTCTCATCCAAAATATAAAGGTTGTGATGAAAAATGATTCATCATTTATTCTTTTCTTCCACCGTCTAAAAAAGAGTGAATGGGAAACTGCCTTTCCTGAGGTGGCCTGAGGCAGAGAGGAGCTGCTGGGTCTCTGAGCCCCGAGGAACAGCCTAACAGAAGATCCCTCTCCCTCAACTTTGAAAAAGTTTCAAAACTTCGAGAATGAATGACCACTCATCCCCCATTTGGATCTACCAGCCACTCCCATTTTACCAGGCTTGCTCTCTCCCTCTCTTGCTCTGCACAAGCACGCACACACACCAATGCTTTTACTTTCCTGATCCATTTCAGAGTCACAGGCCCCAGGACAAGAGCTTTCTCCACACAGCCACAATATAAGCATCACACTCAGGAATAATGCTAATATAACACTGCTATCTAACACACGTACACACCTGTCCCCAGTGCCCTAAAACATCCTTTATAGTTTTTTAAATTCAAGATCCAGTTAATGATTACACATTGTGATACAATCTCTTAGCCTTCTTTAATCTGTTTTAATCAAAAGAAACTGTTGCAATTTGACCATTCTGACCTGCAACAAAGGGGACTGCACACGGCCCAACCCAGCACCGCAGCCCCGACGCTTTGAGTTAAACGGGCCCCACCTGCCTCCCCTTTTCTTGTTCTCATCGAGAGCTGAGCCCACCCCTGCAGTTCATTCCAAAGCTCACAAGTACCCTCAACCTGTCTGGGGTGGCTGAGGCTTACCTCGCCCCTGACTACCCAGCTCTGGGGTCAGCCACTTTTCAGAGGAGCTCACAGACTGAAATGGGATCCACCCACACCTGCAGGGAGAAGCCAGACTATGACGAGAGGTTCGGTCCAGGAGGCAGGACCCCTCACAGGACAGTGACCTGGACAGGATCCTGGCTCGTGGCATAAAAAGAGAGAGGAGCTGCCCGGGAGAGCAGGGCTGGAGACACGACAGGCAGTCACATTAACACCAGCCCTCGCAGGGGTTGGGGCCAGGTAAACAACGTGACTGGAGAAAGGGAAGTCCTGTGTATCAGACGATCGCGGCAAGACTACCGTCGGCGCTGTTCATTTGATAACAGCAGTGAGGCTATGAAGACGCCCCTTCTCTGTTTGTAGAAATGCATTCTAAATACTGTAGGTCTAAACGGCTAAGTATTACTAACTCATATGGCTCAACCTCAGAAGAGCGAAATAAGTTGGATTTGCTTTAAAACACGTCAGAGAAGGAAAAGAAAAAGGAAAATCTTCACAATCATCAAATCAAGAAGAAAGAAGGGCAAGGTTTGCTTTATTTACTTATACACGAGAGATTTCGTAACATACATTTTTATACAATACAGGTGGTAAAGTGCTGCCCGGAAACTGTGTCAGCTCTGCAGAGCCACGCACTTGAGAGGAGGGAAGACAAGCACAGCCAAACGCCTTCCACCCGGGGACGAGGAGTGGCGCCGCCAGGCTCACGTCACCCCCAGCCGGTGAGCTACTGGAGGAGCTGGAGTAGATGGGAAGGTGCTATCCTCAGTCGTGACAAAGGTCCCCAAAGCTCCAGAGGCGGCCTGAGCCAACTGGAGGTCTAGAGGCCATCACAGCCCAGTCCACAGGGGTCCTGAGACGCCGGGTTTGGCTGTCCAGCTCGCAAGCTGCTACTGGACCAGCACACGTTTTAAAAGGACAAGAGGATCTGATGCCAGCCGTGGGACCCCAGGAGGAGGAAGGGCCACCTGGTACCATGAGCGTTCTCTGTCACACACACAGAAGGCCACACACCTAACCCCAGCACTCTCTACCTGAATCCCCCTTCTAGCTTCAGCCACACTCTGCCGGACCTCCCGCCATCCGAGGGCCCCGCTCTCCACACTCTGCCGGACCTTCCGCCATCTGAGGGCCCCGCTCTCCACACTCTGCCGGACCTCCCTACATCGAAGGGCCCCGCTCTCAAGTGAGGTCACGGCACCCTTCAGCTGCAACACAAGGCTCCCAGATCGAGCTGAGCCCCTCAGTGTAGACACTGGCCCTTGCCTGCACTCGCTAGCCCTCCATGCCAAGCCCTGTGTTCCCTGCCAAGTGCACACACCTTCCTGAACGACTCAAGGAGCACCACTCGTAAAGGCTTTCACTTTGCCGGGCAGACCACCCTCTCCTCTGGACCCTCACTGTCCCCATGGCCAACTGCAGACTGGGCAGCACCTGCCATTTCTAACACAGCAGCTTGACAAAGGACTCACTCTGCCCCCCAGCAGGAGCCACCACCCACAGTGCTCCTGGAGCACAGCAGGACACGGAAAGGGAAGTACGGAGGGGCAGCTGTCGAGAATCAGGCCAAGGAGGGCAGCCTGGGAGCCTGTGTGGAGGGAACCGAAGAACCGGCGAACAGACACACGGGGTGCACGGGCTCGTCACTGAGCGGGTGGCCAAGCCTCCGCACCCCGCCGCGGAACCCACACAGGCCGCACACGTCCCTGACGGGCCGGCTGAAGTGGCCAAGTGTGGGCTCATCTGATTCCCTACCTCAGGGCTTTAACAAGAGACTACCAAGATCAGCAGGAGCAAAACAGAAGAGGAAAGAGCGGTGGCATGAAACAGAAGACAGTGAGTGGCTGTCTGATAGCTGCACAGCTAAAAAAAAAACAAAACCCACTGAATCAAACACTTAAAAACAAGAGGACTCCACGGTGTACGACCATACCTCAGTAAAGCTGTTTGCAAGGTGTCTCCTCTTTGGTTGTGGGACCTAGGCTGATAGAGAATTTTACTATGGTGTTAGTGTTAACTTCCCCCTCAATCATGCTAAATCTGGGTAAAGAAATTAATTGGGTAAACAGAGTTAGAAGCTATTTCAGCTATTCAGCACTAAGCCACATAAGTCCTCCCTTTTGGTTTTCAAACCCCGGAAATCCAATGAAAGACAAGCGCTGTAGAATACTTGCCAGAGCTCCTGTGAAGTTCGCAGCATCTTAGCTCCCGTTTTCTCAACGCGCACTATGCCACAGTTGTGCTAACCGAGTGCTCACACAACCAAAAAAGGGCCACACAAAGTTTCAACTCGCCACTTTCAGGAACCCTGGGACTGTAAGGAACTCAGTCCTCATCATAAGCTAAGGGCCAGGAGTCAGAAGACGATCTGTTTACCTAGAGAGTCGAGGATGTGTCAGAACAAGCTTCCTGGACTTCTGAAGGCAGCCAGCGTCTGAAGACAAGGTAGCAGCTCTTTACAGCTTTTAAAACCGACACACACTGATGTATGTAAATACTCATGAATCCATCGATCAAGATAACAAGCACGTCCATCACCCCCAGTCTCTTCCTGCCTTTGTCCTCCCCTCCCCGCAGCCACTGTCCTACCTTCCGTCACCACAGGCTACCTAGCCCCTTCTAGAGTTTCATATGAGAAGAATCACAGAGTATATACTTTTTTTCAGCGCACCTTTCACCCAGCGTGCTTGTTTTGAGACGCATCCACGCTGCCGTGGGCATCAGTGGTTCACTCCTTCTTTTGTTTGGTAGTGTTCCCAACTCGACATTTTCATCATCCTAAGTCCGATGTTTGGAGGAAACACGACAGCAGCACCAAAGGGAAATATAACAACTAGGCAGACCAGAAGGCGCAACGCCAGCTGTCACGCCAAGGACTTCTGAACTCACCTTTCCCTGCCCTTGGAGACGCTGGGAGACAGGCCCCAAAAGGGTCAAATACTCAAAAGAAAACTGTTGCCTTATCTTAAGGACACTTGACAGGGCTGTGACAAATATCAGTTCATTTCATAAATAAGAAAACAAGTGTTATCTGAACCAACTCAGTTCAACTCAGCGTGCCATTCTCCCCGCTGCCCCAAGACACACATGTCTTACCTAAACCTTCAGGCAAAACCAAAGCTGGCAGTCAAGACTGATATTAGAGGTGGTATCAGTGATATAGAAAGCTACACATTAGAAAACAGTCTGGTAGCCCCTGAAAAGGTAACAGGCAGCTGTTACCAGACGACCCAGAATTTCACTGAAGGCTTACACCCACACAGAAATTTGTACACAGATGTTCACAGCAGCATTTCCCATAGTAGCTAAGCCAAAGGTCCACCAACAGACAAGTAGATAAACAAAATGTCGTCTGTCCATGCTGTGGAACAACATTCAGTCATAAAAAGGAATGCAGCAGATACATGCTACAACGTGGATGAACCTTGAAAACATACTCAGTGAAAGAGCAAATGACCACAGGCACAATATGACCACATACAGTCCATTTACATGAAAGGTCCAAAGCAGGTAAAGAGAGATCAGTGGTTGCCTGGGGTTAGAGAAAGGAGGACTGGCAGATTGAGGTGCGCCGGGCTTCTTTTCATGGTGACAAAAATGTCCTAAAACCAACTGTAGGCGAGGCTGCACACTCTGCACTAAAGCCACTGAGGAGCACACTCGGATTGCCTGAAGTGTACGGGATGTGAGTTCTATCTCAATAAAGCTGTGAAACAAAAGGAGTTGCACAGCACTTGACAATTCACAGCCACTCATCCAAAAAGATAAAATCAAAAGGCACTCGGAACACAAGCCCCACCATACATTTGGTTATACAGCAAGTCTTGAGGACAAATAAGGGAAAACCTCCCAAATGTCGTAGGCAGCCAATGCCACCAACACAGGAGATAATCAACTTTTCACTCCTCTTCCCCAAACACAAGTCCAAAGTTAGGCTACAGGTGGGTGGGTCATCAGAGTTACTTAAAAGTGAAAAAGGACAAACCCTTTTGATGTCATAACAAGTGAGCTCAACTGTAATGTTTCCCTCTGCTGGAGTGTTCTAATACTCTTAGTCAGTACAGTCCAGTGTTCAGGTGCAGTAAAAGAAATCAATTACTGTAAAGCAATTATCCTTCAATTAAAAAATAAGTAAATTTATTTAAAAAAAAAAGGGAAATCAGTTACTTCAACAGAAAGACACGCCCCCGCAATTAATCAAAAACAGAACCCAAGGGACAAAACTAGAACTCAGAGCTGACCCAAGTTTGCTGTTTTACAGTCTACAGTTTAAAAAGGATTTGCAATAAAACGATAAGGTTCCACAAAGCCACCCTGAACTGCCACGGATCATGGCACACTGCTCAGCCAAGAGATCTTTAGCCTCTGTCTTCTGGACACACCAGACACAAATCACAGAAAGCACTGTCTGCTCTATTCATTCAAACATGAGTCCAGATTTCAGGTATGTTTAAAAGTAACAAAAATACAGCTGTTACTCCCATGTTATAGCTGTGGAAACAGCATCCACAGAGCATGAAACCACTCTGATAACAGGTGTTATCATGAGCTTACAGCAGCTCACTTACTTCCCAAGCACACTCTCCCTTCCCCCATAATATGTCAACAAAACGGAAAAAACACAGATATGTGCACACCTGTTCTCCCTGATGCCCCACCCATTAAGCTTCTATTTTTAAGGAATCTGGGGTTAGAATGAGTCAAATGTTTTCTGCTTCTATTAGGGGCTAAAAGAAAGTCCAAGTGGGTGGTCTACCCACGGGAGTGACTCAATCAACTGGAATGCAAGCCCCCAGGAGACAGTTTCAGCTCACGCTGGCTGAGGCTGGGTTGGCTCCCCGGACTCTGGCAGTGGGTCCTCATGCCAAGGGACACCTGCGACAAGATGAAGCCTATAGCTCTTCTGTGGCTGAGAATTCAGGAAAATAAATGAGGGAGGTGCCAGGCACAGGAATGGAATTTGAGACCCACAGGATGATGGCTACATTCTTGGGGAGCCTAGCCCAAGACCATAGCCAGCACCCTCTCCCATCCCGGGTCAGGGACTCAGATCCAGGAAGTGTATGCCGGATACACTCTCATAACACAAACCCATATTTAAAATAACCAAGCAGCCTTTGCTAAATGTTCACATCATTAAGAACAAAAGTTCCTGACGTGGCAAAGCCACATATATAAAACCCACTACCACTCACCCACTGGAGGAACAAACTCAAAACCAACTTTTCCAAGGCAGGGCTGCGGAGTTACGTAACAGGTCCGTTTCAGCAACAGGCAATGCAAGAAGAAAAAACAAAACGCAAACTGCCTCCTCAATAATCTTAAAAGTCTGCGAGCTTGGGGTTCTCTACTGAATGCAAAAACTCCGTTTCTGCTGGAGGAGCCTCAGCCCTCCTCTCGCCAGCGTCCGTGGGCCCAGTGAAATATAAACCTACCGCACAGTGGGCATGAATGAGGGCAGGGGTGCCCAGACTGCGACCACAGGTAAGGGGGTGGGGCAGCGGTCGGATGAGACTGAGGGGAGAATCGGCGCAGATCAGGAGTTGGCTTGAGTGGGGCACTGACCCAGCTGAAGGAGAACTCGGGGACAAGTCACTCCTGCCCAGGCCAGAGACGGACACTTCGGACAGGCCCGGAAGGGGACTTGGGACCGATCAGCTAAGACTCAGTCCTGAGATCACTCGGGAGAGACCAGAGAAGGACTTGAAGTAGGTTTACCCGGGTCGGGCTGGAGAGCAGAAACTGGAGGCAGGTTACTCCGGACCTGTACTGAGCAGGAGATACCCGGCCGGGTCACTCTGGACTGCAGGAGTCGAGCAGATCAGCCCCGGTACGGCCGGAGGGGAAACCCGAGCAGGTCCCCCGCCGCCGAGGCCCGGCCCCGGCTTCCGGCGCCGCCATGTGCCGCTCACCTGCGCGTCGAGCTGTCCGGCCGCCGCGCCCGGGCCGGCTCCGACCGGGGCCCCCGCGCCGCCACCTCCGGGGCCGCCGGGGGGCGTCTGCGTCTGGCTGGGGAGGGTGAAGTCGGTAAACTCGAACTCGGAGCCCTGGGTGTCGGCGCCGAGCAGCTCGGCCTCCTCAGTGTCCAAGAAGGTGAGCGTCTGCGAGCTGGGCCCGTACGCCTCCACGCTCATTGTGCCGCCGCGTAGAGCCCTACGGCCGGCTCCGCGCCGCACTCGAGCCCGCCGCCGCGCTGAGGCCTAGGCCGCAGGCCTCGGGTCGCCGCCGCCGCCGCCGCGTCCGCGCCCCTGGACCGGCTCAAAACGCCCGCCGCGGAGCGAGCCGGGTTGAGAGTCACGCGCGCCTAGCCGCTGAGCCCCTCAGCTCCGTCGCTTCCTTCGGGGCCGCCCGCCCTCGCAGCCCCCGGCAGGAACCGCCGCCACCGCCGTCGTCGCCGCCGTGCGCGTGCGTGAGGCCGGCGCAGGTGCGCGTGCGCGAGCCCGACGACGGCGCAGGCGCGCGCGCTCCTCGAGGACGCCTTCAACCGCGCCCGTACTGCCGGAGCCGAGCGGACAGACGGGACGCGCAGCGCGCACGCGCGGGGGCGGGGCTTCCAACCGCCGTCCCGGCGACCAAGCGAGTTCCTGGGTCCGCCTCAACCGCTGTCTCTGGCACTCGGGCAGCGGGTGGTGCGGCCGTGCCCCTAGAAGCGGCGATAGTGCCATGGGGTAATTGAGCGCCAGCTGGATGCCTTACCGAGGTGGAACACCCAGCTGGGGAGGCTTGGCGAGGAAAGTGTGGTGCGTCCCCTTCACTCGGAGAAACTCCCTGGGCTAATTTCGCCAAATCTTTAAGATGAGGGCGCATGGCACATAGTAGCTGCTCAGTGTGCACTGGTTGAATAAGTGAGTGGGGACAGTCCTTTCCACAGAGCCTAGCACACAGAAAAGGTGGTTGCTGCTGCTCTGGACAATGGTGTTATTCAGAGGCATGAAATAACAGCGATTGGGAGCACTGCTCTGGGTTGAAACCCAAACCTGGCCACCTACTGGCTGTGTGACTTTAATTATACAAGCGATTTTACCTCTCTGAGCCTAGCGTTTCCTCAGCTGGGAAAGGGAAATAATAGCCATTAAGATGGGATGAGGGGAACTTTCCTGGTGGTCCAGTGGTTAAGAATCTGCCTGCCAATGCAGCAGACACTGTTTGATCCCTGATCTGGGGTGAGCCCACATGCTGTGGGGCAACTAAGCCCCTTGGACCACAACTACAGAAGCCCAAATCCCCTACAGCCAGTGCTCTGAAACAAGAGAACGCACTGCACTGAGAAGCACGGGTACCACAGCTAGAGAGTAGCCCTGCTAAATCGTGTGAGGAGCATCCAAGACCCAACACAGCCAAAAATAAATAAATAAAAAGGTGGGATGAGGAATAAATGAGCTACTCTTTACTCCCAGGTATTTACAAAGAAAAGTTCCATGTGGACAGGGGCTGACTTAGGGGAAAGGTGCACAATAAAAGTTTAATTACTAGTTTATGAGCCTTAATCTCCTAACTCCTAGCTCAGAGAACCCCCCCCCCCCCTTCCCAAGATTCTGGGACTAAATACTTGAAGTCAGTTCACAGGGCTCCTGGTTTGCATGGCTGTTCCTAAAGTTCCAGCTGCTGCATGGTTCCTCATTTTCCAGTATTCCTGTCATGACATGATAAAAGTTTCCTTTTTCCTTCTTCACATCTTTTTTGGCTTCCTGTGCACAAAAACATGGGAATATAAAAAATGAATAATTGGGTCCCCTCCCCCCCTCCCCGCCCCCGCTGCCCCAGGAAGACACAGTTTAAGGGAGAATCCTAGCAAGCTAACAGATGCTTTCAATAAAATGCAAAGCCCTCTATGGAAAGTATCCAATCGAATTGGTAGTATCATTTAAGACCAATCTGGTAAAACTTAGCAGTTTCAGTGCATGCCCTGCCCTGCCCTTGACCTAGTAATTCCACTTCTAAGGATCTCCTCTGTTTTCCTACATAGCCTCACATTTGCAAAATGACATTGTGGATGATACACTGTTGCTGCTTAAATCGCTTCAGTTGTGTCCGACTCCGTGCAACCCCATAGACAGCAAGCCCACCAGGCTCCCCCGTCCCTGGGATTCTCCAGGCAAGAACACTGGAGTGGGTTGCTATTTCCTTCTCCAATGCATGAAAGTGGAAAGTGAAAGTGAAGTCGCTCAGTCGTGTCTGACTCTTAGCCACCCCATGGACTGCAGCCCACCAGGCTCCTCTGTCCATGGGATTTTCCAGACAAGAGTGCTGGAGTGGGGTGTCGTTGCCTTCTCCGGGATGATACACTAAAACATATCAATTTAACACAGAAGTTAGTAATGGAAGAATTGAAAAAAGACATGACATACAGAAAGCAAATAGCAAAATGGCAGAAATAAGTCCTTATCAGTAATTACACTAAATGTAAATGAATTAAACGCTCCAGTTAAAAGGCAGAGGTTTTCAGAGGTGTTTTTCTTTTTTTTTAATCATGGTTCAGCTATGCTGTCTGCAAAAAAATCACTTTTTTTTTTCTCTTTGCCACTTGGCATGTGGGATCTTAGTTCCCTGACCAGGGATCAAACCCATGCTCCCTGCATTGGTAGTGTAGACTCTTAACCACCGGACTGCCAGGGAAGTCCCCAAAGACTCACTTTAGATTCAGAAACAAAAAGGCCAAAAGTAACTGGATGGAAAAGGATACTCCAGGCAAATAGTAACCGAAAGAGAGCTATATTGGCTATACTAGTATCAGATTGGAGAAGGCAATGGCACCCCACTCCAGTACTCTTGCCTGGAAAATCCCATGGATGGAGGAGTCTGGAAGGCTGCAGTCCATGGGGTCCCTGAGGGTCGGACATGACTGAGTGACTTCACTTTCACTTTACACTTTCACGCATTGGAGAAGGAAATGGCAACCCACTCCAGTGTTCTTGCCTGGAGAATCCCAGGGATGGGGGAGCCTGGTGGGCTGCCATCTATGGGGTCGCACAGAGTCGGACACGACTGAAGTGACTTAGCAGCAGCAGCAGCAGCAGTATCAAATAAAACAGATGTTAAGACAAAAATTGTTACTTGAGACAAAAAAACATATAATGATAATGATAAAATTTCAATCTATCAGGAAAAAATAATAATTATAAACATGAAAGTACCTAACAACAAAACCCAAAAATACTTAAAGAAAAAATGTGATAAATTGAAAGAAATAATTCAACAGTAACTATAGTTTACTATCAAGGAAATGAGTCAAAAGCTTAGGGAGATGAAAATGTCAGAGTAGATTTATCATTTAAGACCTACTCACCCGCCTAAGCTTTTGAAGATGGATGTGGTTACCATAATGGACAGCAGAGTCAAAGTAGCAATCCGGAGAGAAAAAAAGCAGCAATCAGAAGAGTCTGATTTACAGAGCCCTATGGCATTGACTAGCTGATCATGGCTTTCTTAGAAGTAAAATAGTTGGGAAGCCTACTAAATTCTTACTTGATCTGTTTAAGCAGAAAAATTTTAGGTCATGTGAATAAAAGTCTAATTTGAATCTTAAAAATGGAGTATCATGGCCCCTCAGTCAATTCTGACTTGATCCAATTCACAAACCCAGAACATCTTTAATGAAGAGGCTGAGTCCCCTTGAGGAAGGACCCAGTACACTATCAAAATTTCTTATGTTAACCTTTCTCCCAGTCTTCTCCAATGCCAAGGTGAACATGCAGTGGGCTAAAGGAAATACTTGGGTCTTTCACAGATTACTAGATAGTGGCTCTGAACCAACACAAATTTCAGGACACCCAAAACATCACTGTGGTCCATCAGTCAGAGTAGGGAGTTATGGAAGTCAAGTTATTATTGGAAGTTTATCTGGTTCATTTTTCAGTGGATCCCTGAACTCATCTTGTGTTATATCTCCAGTTCTGGAATGCATAATTGGAATAGATACACTTAGCAGCTGGAAGAATCCTCACATTTGTTTCCTGACCTATGGAGTGAGAGCTATTATGGTGGGAAAGGTCAAGTGAAAGCCACTAATACTGTCTCTTCCTAATAAAATGGTAAACCAAAAATAATACTGCATTCCCGGAGGGGTGGAAAGGTGTCAATTAGGGGTGGAATTACTGTCACCATTAAGGACTTGAAAGATGCAATTGATTGCACATCCCCATTCAGTTCTGCTCCTGGGCCTGCGCTGAGGACAGATGGAGCTTGGAGAATGCCAGTGGGTTATCACAAGTAACTGGGTAGTGGACTCCAGCTGCAGCTGCCCTACCAGATGTGGTTTCATTCCTTGAGCAAATAAACACATTCTCAGTGTCTGCTATGCAAGCTATAGAGGTGGCAAATGCCTTTTCTCCATCCTTGTCCAAGACCAGAAGTAGTTTGCTTTCAGCTGGCAAGGCCAGCAATGTTCCTTCACTGTCCTACCTCCGAGGGTACATCAGCTCTCCAGCCACAAGTCATACTTTAGTTTGCAATATCTTGATCAAATTACCCTTTCCCATGATATCACATTGGTCCATTATATTGATGACATTATGCTGATTGGACCTAGTGAACAAGAAGTAGCAATGATTCCAAACTTACTGGTAAGACATTTGTGTGTCAGAGGGTAGGAAATACATTCAGCAAAAATTCAAGGCTCTTCTAGCTCAGTGATAATTTTAGAAGTCTTTCTTATATTCAGTTGACCCAAGATTTCTCTTTGGGCCTAGATTCCAGAAGATCCTGCAAAACATGCAGATCCCACCAGAAGTGGACAGCTGGAAAGCTACAGCCTCTCTGTGACAGCCCTGAAGGGCAGCCATGAAGGGGAGTGCTCCCAGTGGGCAGAAGTTCAACCAATGCACTTAGCTGTTTATTTTGCTTGGAGGGAGAAATGGCCAAATGCATGATTGCACACTGATTCATAGGCTGGATGGTCAGGGATTTGGGAGGAACATGACTGGAATTTGGGGGACTAGAAAGTCTGGGGAAGACGGTGTGGATAGACCTCCCTGAATGAGAGGGTGGGGAATGTGAAGAGATTTGTATCCCATGTGAATGTTCACAAAGGCTGAACTCAGCAGAGGAGGAGTTTAATAATCAAATGGACAAAGTGACCTATTCTGTGAATACAAGTGAGCTTCTCTCCCCAGCCACTCCTGCCACGATGCAATGGACCACATCAACAAGTGACCATGGTGGCAGGGACAGAGGTTATGCACGAGCTCGGCCATATGGACTTCCATTCACTAAGGCCAGTACAACTATCAGTTCAGTTCATTTCGGTTGCTCAGTTGTGTCTGACTCTGCAACCCGTGGACTGCAGCACACCAGGCTTCCCTGTCAGTCACCAACTCCCAGAGCTGGCTCAAATTCATGCTCATTGAGTCGGTAATGCCATCCAACCATCTCATCCTCTGCTGTCCCCTTCTCCTCCTGCCTTCAGTCTTTCCCAGCATCAGAGTCTTTTCCAGTGAGTCAGTTCTTCATATCAGGTGGCCAAAGTACTGGAGTTTCAGCTTCAGCATCAGTCCTTCCAATGAATATTCAGGATTGATTTCCTTTAGGATTGACTGGTTTGATCTCCAAGAGACTCTCAAGAGTCTTCTCCAACACCACAGTTCAAAAGCATTAGTTCTTCAGTGCTCAGCTTTCTTTATGGTCCAACTCTCACATCTATACATAACTATTGGAAAAGCCATAGCTTTGACTAGATGGACCTTTGTTGACAAAGTAATGTCTCTGCTTTTTAATATGCTGTCTAGGTTGGTCATAGCTTTTCTTCCAAGGACCAAGCATCTTTTAATTTCATGGCTGCAGTCACCATCTGCAGTGATTTTTGGAGCCCCCCAAAATAAAGTCTGTCACTGTTTCCATTGTTTCCCCATCTATTTGGCATGAAGTCACGGGACAGGATGCCATGATCTTTGTTTTCTGAATGTTGAGTTTTAAGCCAGCTTTTTCACTCTCCTATTTCACTTTCATAAAGAGGCTCTTTAGTTCAAGGATTTGCCTGCCAATGCAGGGGACACGAGTTCAGTCCCTGGCCTGGGAAGATTCCACATGCCTCAAGGCAACTAAGCCTGTGAACCACAACCACTGGGCCTGCATACTGCAGCTACAGAAGCCCTTGTGCCTACAGCCTGTGCCCTGCAAAAGAGAAGCCACCACAAGCCCATGCAATGCAAATAGGAGCAGCACCCGCTCACCACAACTAGAGAAAGTCCACTTGCAGTAACAAATATCCAGCACAACCAAAAATAAATAGATGGAATACATTAAAACCATCACCTGTGGGTTTATAGAAAGTCTTGTCTACCGTCATGGTGTTCCATATGCATTCTTCTGATTGAGAAGCTCAGTTCAGTTCAGTCGCTCAGTCGTGTCCGACTCTTTGCCACCCCATGAATCGCAGCACGCCAGGCCTCCCTGTCCATCACCAACTCCTGGAGTTCACTCAGACTCACGTCCATTGAGTCAGTGATGCCATCCAGCCATCTTATCCTCTGTTGTCCCCTTCTCCTCCTGCCTTCAATATTTCCCAGCATCAGGGTCTTTTCCAATGAGTCAACTCTTCGCATGAGGTGGCCAAAGTACTGGAGTTTCAGCTTTAGCATCATTCCCTCCAAAGAAATCCCAGGGCTGATCTCCTTCAGAATGGACTGGTTGGATCTCCTTGCAGTCCAAGGGACTCCCAAGAGTCTTTTCCAACACCACAGTTCAAAAGCATCAATTCTTCGGCGCTCAGCCTTCTTCACAGTCCAACTCTCACATCCATACATGACCACAGGAAAAACCATAGGCTTGATTAGACGGACCTTTGTTGGCAAAGTAATGTCTCTGCTTTTCAATATGCTATCTAGATTGGTCATAACTTTCCTTCCAAGGAGTAAGTGTCTTTTAATTTCATGGCTGCAGTCACCATCTGCAGTGATTTTGGAGCCCAAAAAAATAAAGTCTGACACTGTTTCCACTGTTTCCCCATCTATTTCCCATGAAGTGATGGGACCGGATGCCATGATCTTTGTTTTCTGAATGTTGAGCTTTAAGCCAACTTTTTCACTCTCCACTTTCACTTTCATCAAGAGGCTTTTCAGTTCCTCTTCACATTCTGCCATAAGGGTGGTGTCATCTGCATATCTGAGGTTATTGATATTTCTCCAGGCAATCTTGATTCCAGCTTGTGTTTCTTCCAGCCCAGCATTTCTCATGATGTACTCTGCATATAAGTTAAATAAGCAGGGTGAGAATATACAGCCTTGACGTACTCCTTTTCCTATTTGGAACCAGTCTGTTGATTGAGACGCTCACTGCACAGCAAATGAAAATGAAGTGTAGCAAGGAATTCACTGATCTTACCATATTCCCCATCATCCTGGAGCAGCAGGTTTGATAGAGTTATGAATGGCCATTTGAAGACTCAGTTACAGTACCAGCAAGGTGCAGGGCTGAGGCACGGTTGTCCAGGAGGCTGCATGTGGTCTGAATCTGATAGCCAAGATTCATGGACCCAGGAACCGAGGTATGGATATAGGAATGGCATCATCCACTATTACCACTAGGGACGCCTAGCAAAATGTTTGCTTCCTGTCATTGTGACCTATGCTCTGCTGGCCTAGAGGTCTTTATTTCATTTTTGTATTTATTTTTTGGTTGCACTCACGTGGCATGTGAGCTCTTAGTTCCCCAACCAGGGATCGAAGCCTCAACCCTGCACTAGGAGCACAGTGTCTTAACCACTAGACCACCAGGGAAGTCCCAAGGTCTTTATTTCAAAGAGAGGAGTGATTAGACTGGGAGAAAAACAATGATTCTGTTGAACTGGAAGTTACAGCTACCTGGCCACCTGGCCATTTTGGGTTCCTCAGGCCCCTGAATCAACAGGCAAGGAAGGGGGTTACTGTGCTGGCTGAGATGATGGATCGTGATGTCCAAGAGGGAAAGTAGCCTGCTACTCCACAATGGAGGTTCGGAAGAATATGTCTGGACCGCAGGAGAGCCATGCAGGCATCTGTTAGTATTGTCCTTGTTGTTCAGTCACTAAACTGTGTCCAACTCTTTGAGACCCCATGGACTGCAGTGCACCAGGCTTCCCCACCCTTCACTATCTCCCAGAATTTGCTCAAATTCATGTCCGTTGAGTCAATGATGCCATTCAACCATCTCATCCCCTGTTGTCCCCTTTTTCTCCTGCCCTCAATCTTTCCCAGCATCAGGGTCTTTTCCAGTGAGTTAGCTCTTTGCATCAGGTGACCAAAGTATTGGAGCTTCAGCTTCAGCACCAGTCCTTCCAGCGAATATTCAGGGCTGAGTTCCTTTTGTTTCCTTTAGACTGGTTTGATCTCCTTGCAATTCAAGGAACTCTCCAGAGTCTTCTCCAGCACCACAATTCAAAAGTATCAATTTTTCGACACTCATCCTTCTATATGGTCCAACTCTCACAGGAGTATTATCGTGGTTGTGTGATTAAGGCCAATAAAGAACCACAACAACCCAGTTCAGTCAGGACTACTAATGACGCAGACCCTTCAGGAATGAAGTTTTGTGTCACTCAATGAGGTAAAGAACCATGATCACTCAGGGGCTTGCTGAGGGCAAAGGGAATATGGAACAGGTAGTAGAAGAAGGTAGTTAATACCAGCTATGACCACATGACCAGTTACAGAAATGAGGACTGAAATCATCATGAGTACTTCTTCCTTTCTAAAAAAAAAAAAAAAAGTATTTCTTTTTAATTGAGGTATGATAATTGCTTTACAATATTGTGTTGTTTCTGCCATACTCTTTATTTATTTATTTTTTTGCTGTGAATGTGTGTGTAATATCTATATAGCAAATATCTTTGCTTTCCTCATCTTATCCTCTGACCATGTAATGATATATTTATTTATTTGACTGTGCTCAGAGGAGGCAATGGCACCCCACTCCAGTACTCTCGCTTGGCAAATCCCATGGACGGAGGAGCCTGGTGGGCTGAAGTCCATGGGGTCGCTAGGAGTTGGACACGACTGAGGGACTTCACTTTCACTTTTCACTTTCATGCATTGGAGAAGGAAATGGCAACCCACTCCAGTGTTCTTGTCTGGAGAATCCCAGGGACGGGGGAGCCTGGTGGGCTGCCGTCTCTGGGGTCACACAGAGTCGGACATGAATGAAGCGACTTAGCAGCAGCAGCCAGGTCTTAGTTCTGGCACACGGAATCTTCAAACTTCATTGCTGAATGCGAGATCTTTTATGTAGGATCTTCTCACTGTGGCATATGAACTCTTAGTTGCAGTGTATGGGACCTAGTTTCCTGACCGCATGGAATCCAAGCCCCCAGCATTGGGAGCATAGAGTCTTAACTGCTGGACCACCTGGGAAGTCCCAACATTCAGTATATTGATTATAGCACAACATTTAAGTAGTCCTGAATATTCATTGGAAGGACTGACGTTGAAGCTGAAGCTCCAATACTTTGGCCACCTGATTCGAAGAGCTGACTCATTTGAAAAGACCCTGATGCTGGGAAAGGTTGAAGGCAGGAGGAGAAGGGGGTGACAGAGGATGAGACGGTTGGATGGCATCACCGACTCAATGGACATGAGTTTGAGGAAACTCCGGAAGTTGGCGATGAGTTGGACATGACTGAGTGAATGAACTGAACTTCACATCATAGTATTTAACTTACAGGATATCAAGGACAAAAGTAAATATTACCCAAGGACTTTGTATTCTCTGCTAGAGAAAGGGTTGGTACATTTTCATTGTACACAGGAAAGTTGTAATTGTGTTAGGTAAAAAGATGACCTGCTTAGCATCTTTTTTTGAAAATTAAGTATGGTTTAAGGAGATGTGTATGATTGCCAAGTTGACAAGAGGTGGACTTGTGAAGGTTAATTTTGGGTGTCAATTTCACTAGGCCAGATATTCAGCCAAATATTATTCTAGATCTCTATGAAGGTATTTTTTGATGAGATTAACATACAAATATTAACACTGAAATGAGTCAGGCCAAGAAGGACAAATACCATATGATTCCACTCCTGTGAGATACTGAGAATAGGCAAATTCATAGACAGGAATTAGAATGATGGTGGCCAGGATATGGGGGAGGGGGGATTGCAAAAGATACAGGGTTTCTTTGGGAGATGACAAAGATGTTCTGGAATGAGATAGTGGTGATGGTTGTGTAACACTGTGCGTATACGAAAAATCAATGAATTGTCGTATTTTTTGTGTGTTTTGTTTCTGTTTTGTTTGTCTGTTTTGGTCACACTGCATCGCTTGTAGGCTCTTAGCTCACCAACCAGAGATCAAACCTGTGCCCAGAATCCTAACCACAGGACCGCCAGGGAATTTCTAATGAATTGTCTACTTTAAATTTTATGCTTCAGGATCTGAGTTCAATTTAAAAGTTGCCCTCTCATCAACATGTTGGAAGTTTAAAATATGTCCTCAAATTCTTTGACACTTCTTTTTGATTGCCCTCCCTTTGAGTGTAACTGGACTTAGTGACCAGCAGCTAATGAATAGAAGGCAATATAGAAGGTGACGGAAGTAATTGCATGATGCTGGAGGAACTGGGGATTCTGCCTTGCCCTCTCCTGGCCACTTACCCTAGGTTAAACAAGCCACCACGTCCTGAGGACCAGGGAGAGGAAACTAAGACCTCTCAAGTGGAGACAGACTTTATTTTCTTGGGCTCCAAAATCACTGTGGATGGTAACTGCAGCCATGAAATTAGAAGACACTTGCTTCTTGGAAGAAAAGCTATGACAAAGCTAGACAGCATACTAAAAAGCAGAGACATCATTTTGCCGATAAAGGTCTATATAGCCAAGGCTGTGGTTTTTCCAGTGGTCATGTACAGATGTGAGAGTTGGACCGTAAAGAAGGCTGAGCGCCAAAGAATGGATGCTTTTGAACTGTGGTGCTAAAAAAGACTCTTGAGAATCCCTTGGGCTGCAAGGAGATCAAACCAGTCAATCCTAAAGGAAATCAGTCCTGAATATTCACTGAAGAGACTGATGCTGAAGCTGAAGCTCCAACACTTTGGCCACTTGAAGCGAAGAACTGACTCATTAGAAAAGACCCTGGTGCTGGGAAAGACTGAGGGCAGGAGAAGAGGTGACAGAGAATGAGATGGTTAGATGGCATCACCAACTTGATGGACGTGAGTTTGAGCAAGCTTCGGGAGATAGGGGAGGACAGAGGAGCCTGGTGTGCTACAGTCCATGAGATGGCAAACAGCTGGACACGACTGAGCAACTGAGAAACAGTAACCGTCAGCCAGCACCTGCTGCCCCCCGCGTGTGGTGGTGAGCTCTGCAGCCTCAGGAGAGTGTCCTTTAGCTGAAGCTCTAGCCTCCATCTTGACCTCAAGCTCCCAAGAGACTCAGAGCCAGAAATGCCTGGGCAAGCCACTTCCTAATTCCTGACCTATGCAAACTATGAGATAACAAGTGTGTGTTATTTTAATTACTAACTTTGGGCGTAATTTGTTACATGGCAATGGATAACTGATACAGACATGTAAGGTGTTTACACGTGTGTGTGCTCAGGTGCACAGTCATGTTCCTCTCTTTGCAACCCTGAGGACTGTAGCCCGCCAGGCTCCCCTGTCCATGGAATTTTCCAGGCAAGAATACTAGAGAGGGTTGCCATTTCCTATTCCGGGGGATTTTACCAACCCATGGATCAAACTCACGTCTTCTGTGTCTCCTGCATTGGCAGGCAAATCCTTTACCACTGTGACACCTGGGAAGGCCCTGCAAGATATTTAATTGCAAGTTAGTTGGTAAAAGCAAAAGATTCAAAACAACTTAAGTGTTTGTCACTAGTAACAAATGACTTGTCCCAACCTCAGATTGGGATGTTACATCCCTAAGGGTAGGTCAGCCCTAGCTGTCATGGGCTGGAAGATATCCTGGTTGAGGGGCCTCAGGAAGGAAGCCAGGCCTAGACTGTGGTCTGGAGCAGCTGAGCCTCAAGCCCTTCCAGTGCACTTTAGTTTTCTAGCCTTTTCAGAGATATGGTCACCAGAATTCCAGACCCATGCCTTATCCCTCTTTTCCCAGTCACCCCAAGACCTTCCTTTCCCTTCCTCTGATGGAGCTCTTTTCACAACCAGAGTTTGTAACTGAGCAGTACCCTATAGGACCTTCACAGGACAGACCCCACTTCCCATGTCCTTCACCAGCCTCTCCTCTGTAGAAATAACTTTAGCCTCCTAGGCCTTCCCCAAGTTCCAAACAAATTTAATCAGAGAAGTGAGAAAATGTAGCGAGAAAGGAAAACAGTCAAGCGAGATAAATAGTAACAGTTTAAGTAAACAGATTCAAGAAACTTTAGTTCTTCCTCAAGGACTATAGATAATATTCTGAGTCCTGTCCTTTGAATTATTTTGCAGATACTGAACCCCCGACCAGGCAGAAGAAGTTAACTGCCTGCTGCCCACAAGCACATAGACCCCAGAGCTGTTGGAACCAGGAGGTTGATGATGTTTATTTCCAGTCACCTCACCACCAGCCAATGAAAAGAATGTCCACACGCTGATCACATACCCCAAACTCCCCTCCCTCACTCTGTCTTTAAAAACCTCTCCCTGAAAGCCATCAGGGAGTTCAGGCCTTTTGAGCTCTTCTAGCTGCCTGGACTCCTTGCTTGGCGCCCTGCAATAAATGCTGCACTTTCCTCCATCACAACCCAGTGTCAGCAGATTGGTTTTACTGTGAGTGGGCAAGTGGACCCAAGTTTGGTCCCATAACACATTGATTATAACTGTGATTAAATTATTGTCGGCGTGATTTTTTGATGTATAGTATCTCTTTGGAGAGGATGCTGGAGGTGCCTCACTCAGAGCTCCTCTACCAGCTGGTGCACCCAGCTCAGCTGTGGCAAATGTTGTCAGCTAACAGCTCACAGTCACCCACTGTGAATGGCCCGCATCCTGACTGCCCAGTGGGGAGGTTATGCCTCCCAAAACGCACACACCCTAGGCAAGCCCACACCAGTGACCAACTGGCAGGGGAACCAGCAAAATGAGACCAACTTTGCTGCTCTTCACGCTCTCGGGTCCACCCTAAAGAAGGGGAGGCTTTACTCCAGCTGAGCCCAGTTCCTTGCCTGCTCCTTCTCTAACTTGTTGTGCATTCTCTTCTCCCTCACCGGTTTCTCCCAAACCCACCCAACCTTCAATCCCTATCTCAGGCTCAGCTTCTTGAGAACCCAACCTAGGTGGGAGCAAAAGTCAGTTCTCTGAAGGCAGGAACTGTGTCCATCTCATTCACTGTTCATTCACTGCTGTATGCTCAGGGCCTAACACAAAGCTGGGTACACAGTAGGTACTCTGTAAACGTTCTGGTGGTCAAGTCACAGCCCACGTTAGCGCTTGGGGAGAACAGGGAGGAATCCTATTACCATGGTTATAGGGTAAAGGGATCAACATGCTTTGTCAAGATCTTCCATTCTCTGTTATCTCTGGCACGTTTCTCCTGCAAATTCATGATCCACCAACACCTTCACATGCTTTGAGAGCCCCTCAGAAAAGAAGGCGGAGAAGGCAATGGCACCCCACTCCAGTACTCTTGCCTGGAAAATCCCATGGACGGAGTAGCCTGGTAGGCTGCAGTCCATGGGGTCGCTAAGAGTCGGACACAACTGAGCAACTTCACTTTCACTTTTCACTTTCATGCATTGGAGAAGGAAATGGCAACCCACTCCAGTGTTCTTGCCTGGAGAATCCCAGGGACTGGGAAGCCTGGTGGGCTGCCGTCTATGGGGTCGCCCAGAGTCGGACACAACTGAAGCAACTTAGCAGCAGCAGCAGCAGCAGAAAAGAAGGCACGTTGATCTACTTGTTTCCTCTGTTGCTTGTGCTGTGGGAGTCATTTCCAAGAAACCTTTGCTAATCCAAGGTCATGGAGATTAGCTTCTGTGTTTTCTTCTAAAAAGAAGAAATTCATTGCAAGGAGATCCAACCAGTCCATCCTAAAGGAGATCAGTCCTGCATGTTCATTGGAAGGACTGATGCTGCAGCTGAAACTCCAATACTTTGGCCACCTGATGCAAAGAACTGACTCATTGGAAAAGACCCTGACGCTGGGAAAGCTGGAAGGCAGGAGGAGGAGATGACAGAGGGTGAGATGGTTGGATGGCATCACCAACTCAATGAACATGAGTTTGAGCAAGCTCTGGGAGTTGGTGATGGACAGGGAAGCCTGGCGTGCTACAATCCAAATGGGGTTGCAAAGAGTCGGACATGACTGAGTGACTGAACTGACTTTCTTCTAAGAGTAGTATGATTTTAAATCTTATGTTCAGGTCTTTGATCTATTTTGAGTTAATGTTTGTGTATGGTGTGAAGTAGGGGTCCAACTGCTTTGTTTTTACACGTGGATATCTAGGATATCCAGTTGTTCCAGTGCCATTTGCTGAAGAGACGACTCCTTCCGCATTGAATGGTCTTGGCACCAGTTATAAGCTGAATGTTTGTATCCCCCCTAAATGTGTAATTGAAGCCCTATCCCCCAGTATGATGGTTAGGAAGTGGGGCCTTTGGGAGGTAATTAGAGTTTAATGAATTCATGAGAGTAGGGCTTAATAGTGGGGATTAGTACCCTTATAAGAAGAGATACCAGATCTCTCTGTCTCTCTCTTTCTCTGCCAGGTGAGGACACAGCAAGAAGCCAACCATCTACAAGCCAGGAAGAGAGCTCTCACCTGGAACTGACTTGGCTAGCATCTCGATTTTGGACCTAACAACTTCCAGAACTATGAGAAATCAATGCCTGTTGCTTAAGTCACCCAGTCTTCTGCTATTTTGCTATAGCAGCCCAAGCAGACTAAAATAGTACCCTTGTTAAAAATCAATTGACTGGGCTTCCCTGGCGGCTCAGTGGTAAAGAATCACCTGCCAATGCAGGAGACATGGGCTCGATCCCTGATCCAGGGAGATTCCACATGCTGCAGGGCAACTAAACCCATGCACCACAGCTACTGAGCCTGTGCCCGAGAACCGCGCTCTGCAGCGAGAGGGGCCACTGCAGGGAGAACTAGAGAGCAGTTCTGCTTCTACTCCCAACTAGGGAGTGCCCCCTGCTCATCGCAACTAAAGAAAAGCCCGCACAACAGTGAAGGCCCAGCACGGCCAAAAATAAATATTTTTTAAAAAATCAGTTGATCATGAATGGAAGGCTTTATTTCTGGATTCCCAATTCTATTCTATTGATATATTTGTTTATCCTTATGCAAGTACCATGCTGTCATGATTACTGTGGCTTTGCAATAGTTTTTGAAATCAGAAAGTGAGGTTTTCCAACTTTGTTCTTCTATCTCAGGTTGGTTGTTTTGAGGAAGAAATGTCTACTCACATCCTTAGCCCTTTTAAAATTGAGTTATTTATATTTTTATTATTGAGTGGTAAAGCTATTTTTGTATACTAAATGTAAGTCAACTGTATGATTTGTGCTTGTTTTCTTCCATTCCGGGGGCTGTCTTCTTCATTTTCTTGACGATATCATTTGCAGCACAAAACTTTTTAATTATGATGAAGTCTAAATCACCTGGTTTTCCTTTTGTTGCCTTGCTTTTGCCATCATAGCTAAGTAGCTAGCTAGTAGCTAGTAGCTCAGTCGTGTCCGGCTCTGCGACCCCATGGACTGTAGCCTATCAGGCTCCTCCGTCCATGGGATTTTCCAGGCAAGAGTGCTGGAGTGGATTGCCATTTCCTTCTCCAGGGGATCTTCCTGACCCAGGAATCGAACCTGGGTCTCCCGCATTGCAGGCAGACGCTTTACTGTCTGAGCCACCAGGGAAGCCCTGTTGCCTATTCTAAAGTCCCAGGTGGCTCAGTTGGTAAAGAACCCGCCTGCCAGTGCAGGAGACGCAAGAGATGCTAGTTCAATCCCTGGGTTGGGAAGGTCCCCTGGAGTAGGAAATGGCAACCCATTCCGGTATTCTTGCCTGGAAAATTCCATGGACAGAGAAGCCTGGCGGACTACAGTGCATGGGGTCGCAAAGAACCGGACCCGACTGAGCATGAGCCCAACCCACTCCATTCTAAGGTCATAGATATTTCCCCCATATACAGCAGGTATCCAGCTCTATACTTTCACATGTAGGTATCCAATCATCCCAACACCTTTAGTTGAAAAGACTGTTCATTTCTCACTGAGCACCCTTGTCAAATGCCTTTTTAGTATAATTGTATGCCATGCAATAATTGGGACAAATTAGGCTAAAATTTTTTTCTATGTTTATCTGCAATTCAAATTTACCTGGGTCTTCTGCATTTGTATTTTCTGAATCCTGCAACTCTATACTGGCATCTAGTGGGTAGAGGGCAGGGATGCTGCTAAACATCCTACAACACTTGGGACAGCCCTCCACAAAAAAAAAAAAAAAAAAAAAAATGACATCTTATCCAAAATGTCAATAACTCTGAGGGTGAGAAACCCTGGTGTGAAGCAGACACAGGGATAGCATTGCTTGACAACCAGCACCTCAGAAATTCGAAGAGTAAGAGGACTGCCCATCTTCCAGGAGTGGAAACAGGTTCAGAGGAGGTGAAGCAAACCCAGGGGACACTGAGGGTGGGATTCACTTGGGTTATTTTTTTTTTTTATCATCCAGGATAATCTGTCCCCGAAGGGACAAAGGGGCTTTTCAAAAGGACCTGGGTACCCCCTATGGGTGCAGGCATCTCAGATCAGTCTCCAAGGATCCCACCCACCACCTCTGATAGACACTTAGCCTGAGAAGAACGTGGGCAGACCCAGGCATTTGCATCTTAACACAACTCCAGGAACTCTACTCAATATTCTGTAATAACCTATACGGGAAAAGAATCTGGAAAAGAATGGATATATGTATATGTATAATTGAGGCACTAGGGCTTCCCTGGTGGCTCAGTGGCAAAGAATCCATCTGCCAGTGCAGGAGACAGGAGCTCAGTCCTTGATCCGGGAAGATCTCACATGCCTCAGAGCAAGTAAACCAGCCTGCAGCAACGATTGAGCCAGTGTTCTAGAGCCCAAGCGGTACGGCTACTGAAGCCTGCGTGCCCTGGAGCCCCTGCCCCACAAGAGAAGCCACTGAAATGAGACACCCATGCACCGCAACTCGAGAAAAGCCACTTGCCACAACTCGAGAAAAGCCTGCGCAGCACTGAAGACCCAGCGCGGCCACAAATAAACCAATAAGTAAAAATTTTAAAAAATTAATCACGTCACTGTACACCAAAACTAATACAACATTATAAATTAACTATATTATAAAATAAAAACACACTCTACCAGAGCACTTCTTTACAATATCACACGAAGAGGATTAAAAATAAAATAATACTTGACCTAGCCACATTCTCACCACTGGAGCATCCGTGGCCACTTTTGGTTATTAGGTTATTAGTCATTTTTAAAAGCCTACCAAGCAGCCATTGGTATTTGCCCCTCCAGCAGGTTGTCTGGTGTTCCCAAGAGATATGTCCAAGCCTTCACCTCCAGAATCTATGAATATGCCCTCATTTGGATAAAAGAGTCCTTGCAGATGTAATTAAGTGAAAGATTACAAGTGACATCATCATGGATTTAGAGTGAGCCCTAAATCCAGCGACAAGTATTATGAGAGATAGAAAAGGAGAAACACAGAGAAGAAGACCATGCAATAATGGAGGCAGAAGTCAGAGTGATGTAGCCACAGGCTAAGAAATGCCTGGAGTCCCCAGAAGCTGGAAGAAGCAAGGAAGCCTCCTCCCCTAGAGCCTCTGGAGAGAGTACAGCCCTGCCAACACCCTCATCCTGGACTTCTGGCCTCCAGAGCTGCGAGAGAATACAAGTCCTGTTGTTTTAAGCCATCCAGTCTGTGGTAGCTTGTTACAGGACTCCCAGGACATTACAGTCTCACCAGACGACCCTCGTCTCACACCCCCTATTCAACCTTTGTACTGTATTTTTCATAGTTCTAATAATTATTAAAAATACATATGCACCTTTATTTTAATTGTGTAAAAGGGCATCAGGCTGCCTGTGATCTTGAGGTCACTCTTTTTCTCATGGTGATTCTATTTCTGAGCTGTGGCCATATTGGCGCTCATCCCTCCGAGTATACTTTTTAAAAAAATTATTTTTACTTCTTGACTTTTTATCTTTGGCTACACTGGGTCTTTGCTGAGGCACGTGGGCTCTTCGTTGCTGCATGGGCTTTCTCTAGTTGAGGCGAGTTGGGGTTACTCTAGTTGTGTGCGGGCTTCTCAATGGCAGCTTTTCCTCTTGTGAAGCACGGGCTCTACTTGCCGCTCACATGCTTTGTAGGTGCAGCTCTAGAGCGTGGGCTCGGTAAAGATGGCACAGGGTCCCAGGTGCCCATATGCCCAGGAGCACGTGGGGTCCTAGCTGCCAGAACGGTGACTGAACCCACATCCCCTGCACTGACAGGCAGATTCTTAACCTCTGGACCACCAGGGAAGTCCCCCTCTGGGTATGATTTTTGATGGCTGTATAATATTCCACCACCACTATCCGACATTCAGGCAGATTCCAGGTGTGGACACTTTCAATACATCTAGCAGTTTCTCCAGGATGTGTCACAAGGCATGTGAGTATTCCACTTGAGGAGGAAGAACCAGGATGGCCACTACAACATGACTGCCCCCTCATAGTTGTCTATGAGTTTCCTAGAAGCCCCATTCCCACCACGCTGGGCAATTTTTGCCAACGAGCTGGATGCAGCATTATATCTCAGGTTATTCTAAATTTTTAAATGCAGTTCACTTAATGTAAAATTCACCACTTTGGCTATTTTTCCTAAATGGCATTTAGTAGACTCACACTGCTGTGTGAATATCAACTCGTTCCAGAACATGTTCATCACCTCAAAACATACCTTCAATGCAACTTTAGAGCAAAACTAAGTAACTGTTTGATTGGTATTTAATTCTCTTTTTATACTTGCATTTCTTTCTTATTAGTTTATTTTTGGGCGTGTGGGGTCTTCAATGCTGCACAGGCTTTCCTCTAATTGCAGCGAGCAGGGGTTACTGCTTGTTGCAGTCCACTTGCTTCTCATTGCAGTGGATTCTCTTGTTGCAGAACACAGCCCGTGGGGCACATGGGTTTCAGTAGGTTTGGCAGGTGGGCTCAGTGGTTGCAGCTCCTCTAGAGCGCAGGGTCCATAGTTGTGGCACACGGGTTTACTTGCTCCAAGGAATGTGGGATCAAGGATCAAAACCGTGTCTCCTGTATTGGCAGGCAGATTTGTTACCACTGAGCCACCAGGGAAGCCCAGTGTTTAATTCTTATTTGTTTTTCCTATTTGGGAAAAAACAAAATGTATACATAGGGTAGAGGATCCCTGACTATAAAAGTATCATATTATTGATGCTGGAAAAGAAGATAATCAGACAAAATAGAAAAGTAGAAAGAATATAAATCCACCTGGAGTCTCAGAACACAGTGCCTGCCATGACCCCCTCCCCCCAGTTGGCTAACATGAAAAAGACTGACACCAGCAAGTGTTGGCGAGGATGGGGAGGAACCGGAACTCCCATCCAGGCGGTTGGAAACACAAACTGCTGCAGTCACTTGGAAAGGCGCTTTGGCGGGTTCTTCACCAGTTAACTTGAGTCAGCCACTCCCTTTCCTCAGGATTTACCCTAGAGAAATGAAGGCAGGTGTTCACAGAAGACCTGGTGCATGAATGCTCACAGTGGCTTTATTTATTAGCAATCACACCAAACTGGAAATAACCCAAAATTTCACCCTCCGGGGAAGAGATGAACACACGGTGGAATACTTCTCAACAATGAAAGGGTGTGAACTGTCGACACTCAAGCAACCGGGATGCACCTCCAGCCCATTATGCTGAGCGAAAGAATCCAGATGCCAAAGGCTACATACTGCATGATTCCTTTTATATGCCATCCTGGAAAGTGCAAACTAATGTAAACTGACAGGAAACAGGACAGAGGTCTCAGGGGAAGGGATGAGAGGGAGAGACGGATGTCAAGGGTGGAAGCGAGCCTTTAGGGGTGCTGGCTGCATTCAGGGTCTAGATGCAGAGACAGCTTCACAGGTGTACGTGTATATCAAAGACATCAAATTGTACACTTTAAAAATGTGCAGGTTGTTGTATGTCCGCTTTTACTGAATAGTACTGTTTTACATAGCAATGTCCTTGAGAGTATTAAATGAAAAATGTAGGTTGTAAGAAATGTGTATGGTCAGAAAAAAATTGTAACAAAGGAGACTTCCCTGATGGTGCAGTGGGTAAGAACCTGCCTTCCAATGCAGGGAGCACGGGTTTGATCCCTGGTCCAGGAAGACTCCACATGCTGCAGAGCAACTAAGTTCAGGTGCCACAGCTGCTGAGCCTGCGCCCTAGAGCCCACAGGTGGAAGCTGCTGAGCCCCTGTGCTGCAATCGCTGACGCTGGCTTGCCTAGAGCCCCTGCTCCACAGCCAGAGAAGCCCCCACAGTAAGAGGTCCAGGCACCACAATGAAGAGTAGCCCCGGCTCGCTGCAACTGCAGAAAGCCCTTGCCAAGCAGCGAAGATCTAACACAGCCAGAAATAAATAACTGAAAGAAAGAAATGTAACTAAGGAATTCAAAGTTGCGACTCACAGATACTTTCATGCGCATGTTCATAGCAGCCCTGTTCACAATGCCCCAAGGGTAGAAATAACCTGTCCATTAGTGCGTGAACAGGTAAAGGAAATGTGCTCTGTCCACACAATGGAATATTACGCAGCCATAAAAAGGAATGAAGCGCGAATCCACCTTAAAAACATTGTGTTGGGTAAAAGAAGTCAGACCCTAAAGGCTGTGTGCTTGCGTGTTGTGAGATTCTATTTCTATGAAATGTCCAGAACAAACAGATCCACAGGGACAGAAAGCAGATATTAGAGATTAACTAGGAGGTTGGAGAAGGCAATGGCACCCCACTCCGGCACTCTTGCCTGGAAAATCCCATGGATGGAGGAGCCTGGTGGGCTGCAGTCCATGGGGTCGCTAAGAGTCGGACACGACTGAGCGACTTCACTTTCACTTTTCACTTTCATGCATTGGAGAAGGAAATGGCAACCCACTCCAGTGTTCTTGCCTGGAGAATCCCAGGGACGGGGAAGCCTGGTGGGCTGCCATCTATGGGGTCGCACAGAGTCGGACACAACTGAAGCGACTTAGCAGCAGCAGCAGCAGAGGGGAGGGGAGGGGGTGATGGGAGTTATTGCTTAATCAGCACTGGGATTCTATTTGGGGAGATAAAAAGTTTTGGAAGTATCAAATGGTGATGCTTGAACTACAGTTCATGCATGTACTTAATCTTAATACCATTGAATTGTACAGATAAATGGTGAATTTTATGTTAGGTATATTTTTCCACAAAAAAAGAAGTCTAAAAAGAGGGCTTCCCTACTGGCTCAGTGATAAAGAATCCACCTGCCAATGCAGGAGAAGAGGGTTTGATCCCTTGTCCAGGAAGATCCCACATGCAGCAGAGCAACTAAGCCCGTATGCCACAACTATTGGACCTGTGTTCCAGAGCTTGGGAACCATAACCACTGAGCCTACATGCCCTAGAGCCTGTGCTCCGCAACAAGAGAAGCCCCCACAATGAGAAGCCTGCACACCGCAGCTCGAGTGGCCCCCACACACCTCAACTACAGAAAAGCCCACACAGCAACGAAGACCTGGTGCAGCCAAAAATAAATACATAAAATTATTTTTTAAATTTAAATTTAGGTAATTTCAATTACCTAGGGTAATTGAACAAGGCAAATTTCAATTCAAGGTAAATTCCAATTAAAAAGAATAACACAGGGACTTCCCTGGTGGTCCTGTGATTGAGACTCCATACTCCCAATGCAGGGGGTCCCAAGGTCAACCCTGGTCAGGGAACTAAATCCCCCATGCCACAACTAAGACCCAGCAGAGTCAAATAAATAAATATTTTTGAAAATACAATACATGGCTGTGTTGATGGGTTTGGGTTAACGAAAGCAACTCTGGATTTACATTCCCACTCTGCTCTCGGTTTGCTGTGCGACCTCTCCTGAATGTCTTGGCCTCTCTGTGCCTCACCTGTGGAATGGGATTCTAGTGGCTCCAACACCCCCTCAGTGTGTTACTCAAAGGGCATAAGGCAATATCTGGCCAGCAGCCATCCAGCACCAGTTTTCACTTCTTTACTTTGTCTATGTTTTAACAATTCACCATTGAAAATTTTTTTAAAAAGGGACTTCCCCGGTGGTCCAGTGGTTAAGGCTGTGCAAAGGATGCAGGTTCGATCCCTGGTCTGGGAACTAAGAACCCACGTGCCCCATGGTATGGCCAAAAAACAGAAAATGTTTTTTAAATTTATTTCAGACCATGCCAAAGTCCTCACAGGCCTCCACCACAGCCCAGGCTGGATTCCAGGTAGATCTCAGCCAATCCCAGGGCTGTCCCACTCAGTGACTTAGTCCAGCACAGATCACGCTCCGGAATTCACTCTCCAGTCCTGAATTTAAAACTCTGCCCCACATCTCAGTCAAGCTCCTCCTTGAGTTCCATGCCAGCCTCCAAGTCCAGGAAAATGGAATTCTTCTTTCATACCAAGAGAGGTCCCTCGAGGGTAAGCAGCGGCCATGGCTGCTCCAGGGAAATTCCAAGACTTTGGGGAAAAAAAAGACATTTAGGATCTTAGCTTTTCCCCAGCCCAGCCTCTCTGAAACCCCATCTGCTGGGGTCTTGGCCCCTGCAGAAGTGGCCCTCACCAGCCATGCCTTGCTGAATTGTGGCCAGCCCGGGCTGACTGTGGACCCCACTGGGGGCTCTCCCCAGGAACAGTGGGTGCTTGTGGGTTTCCCTGGGCACCGCCTCCCCCCGCAGCCCCATTCTTGCTTCAAAGGAGCCTCTTGTGGGACACGGATCTGTGGCCAAAGCCCCGGCAATGCTGGTAGGGAAAGAAAAATAGGCATGTGTGCATATTTTATGGCCTTCCTCTGCTCTCTGAACAGCCTCTTTGAAGGTGACGATGGGTCACAGCAGGCCTTGGGTGGGGGGGACAGCAGGCGGCCACCTTGATTCTAACTCAACCACAGGCTGCTTTTTTGGGGGATACACTGGGATGTCTGGAGAGGTGGGTTTTGGCCCGGCCTCAAAGGTCCAGTTCCCAAAGAGAGACTCAAGGCTGCTATTGTGGGTGGCAAGACTCCTGGGAAGAAGGCAGCCTCTAGGGACCCCCATCCCTTCTCACACCAGGCTGCAGGCTGGGATATATTTGGGGTGGAATTTCACTGTGGCTCTTTTAGAAGGTGCTGGGGTGGGAGACTAAATAACATCTCCCAGTGGGCCCCAAGCCTGGTCACTCTCCCCACTTCACAGATACAGTGCGGTTGCTGCAGAAAAGTTCAGCTGTTCCTCAAAAAGATAAACACTGAAATGCCGTATGACCCAGAAATCTCACTTCTGGATATATATGCAAAAACACTGAAAGCAGAGTCTCAAAGAGGTGATTGTACACACGAATTCACAGCAGCATTCGGCACAATCACCAAGAGGTGGAAACAATCCGAGTGTCTGATGGATGGATAAACAGAAGGTGGTGCCTCCATACTGTGGGATATTACTCAGCCATAAAAAGGAGCAAAGGTCTGATATGTGCTACAGTGTACTGAACCTCGAAAACATTATGCTAAGTGAAAGCAACCAGACATATGACTGTATTTCTATGAAATGTCCAAACAGGCAAAGTCATAGACAAAGCAGATCAGTGGTTGCCAGAGGCTGGGGGAGCGGGTATGAGGAGTGACTGCTTAGTGGGTACAGGGTTTCCTTTTGGGGTGATGAGAATGCTCTGGAACTAGAAAGAGATAATGGTTGTACACACAGTTGATGTATTAAGTGGCACTGAATTGTCACTTTCAGTTCAGTCGCTCAGTTGTGTCCGACTCTTTGCGACCCCATGAACCGCAGCATGCCAGGCCTCCCTGTCCATCACCAACTCTCGGAGTCCACCCAAACCCATGTCCATTGAGTCGGTGATGCCGTCCAACCATCTCATCCTCTGTCGTCCCCTTCTCCTCCTGCCCTCAATCTTTCCCAGCATCAGGGTCTTTTCCAATGTTAGCTTGAAGTGGCTAAAATGGTCAATTTTCTGTCATCTTTTTTGACCTGATTTTACCACCAGAAAAGAAAGAAAGGAGGTAGGGAGGAAGGAGAAAGGAAAGGACTTCCCTGATGGTTCAGTGATTAAGACTCCGAGCTTCCAGTGCAGGGGCTGTGGGTTCAAACCCTGATAAGGGAACTAAGATCTCACATGCAGCACTTTTGTGACCAAAAAAAATTTTTGTTCAGAAAAGAGAGAAGAAACTAGGTCCCTGAGGGGTAAGGCGGATACCTGGAAGTAAGCTGGGTGCAGAGCCAGTTTCAGATCAAATGTGTAACTGCAAATCCCTGCCCAGATGTGCCCAGAAGGTGAGCACGGAAGAAAACCCACCAGATGGAGTTAGAGGAGACTGCCTGAGTTTCCTGCAGCTCCTGTAACAATGTATCACAAACTGGGAGGGGGTGTTAAAAACAACAGAAATTGATTCTCTTGCAATGAGGGAGGCCAGAGGTCCTATTCTAAGCAGCAGCACAGCCACACTAGCCTTGAGGGCTCTAGGGGTAGGTCCTTCCTTGTTAATTCCAGCTGCCGGGGGCTCCAGGCCTCTTGGCTTGTGGCTTCATCAGTCTCATCTCTGCATCTGTCTTTACATCACATCCTCTTCTTCTTCTGCCTCTTATAAGGACACTTGTCACTGGATTTAATGGCCACCCAGATAATCCAAGATGATCTGATCTTGGTATCTTCAACTTAATGGCACTTCCAAATACCTTTACTCCAAATAAGTTCACATTCACAGGTTTTGAATAGACATGTCTTTGGCAGCGGGACCACAATTCTACTCTCTAAACTGATTATTGCTTGCATTTACAGAGGGATATCCAAGACTCAGAGGATAGAAGCTATTTCCTTGGGGTCACTCTGAAGTGTCTCACTCAGACCTGGGCAACATCGAAGTCCCTAGGAGGTGAATCCAAGACCCAGTGACATTCACAAATTCAACGTGACTCCCCGAGGGCTGTCCACTGAAGCTTGAGGCCCAAGGGATCAGAGGGGTTTGAGGGCAACACAGTGGGTGTTTGCTGAGTATCTCTGCATGCTGGGCACCCTCACCCCAGGCTGGGCAGAGTCTGGGCACCGAAAGCTCAGATGGGCCCTAGGGCAGCAGCACAGTGGGTCTTGTTAAGGCTAGGGGTTCTGGGGACTTCCCTGGTGGTCTAGTGGCTAAGACTCCATGCTCCCAATGCAAGGAGCCAGGGTTTAATTCCTGGTCAGGGAACTAGATTCCACATGCCACCGGGAAGATCCCACATGCTGTAATTAAGCCCTGGCTCAGCCAATTAAAAAAAAAGGAATGAGGTTCTGTGTTTGATTCCTGACCCAGGCTCTTCCTGATTTAGAACCCTGTCTATACTCTTTTCTCATCCATCAAATGGGGAAAAATCAAATCCTTCGTGTATGAGTTAAGTTTCCCGCAGATAAACAGAACCAATCAGTTATATCAATATATAGATATAGAGAAAGAGATTTATCATGAGCAGTTGGCTTATGTGATTATGGAAGCTAAGAAGTGCTACAGTCTGCCCTAGGCAAGCTAAGGCCCAGGAAAGCCAGTCATGTAGTTCAGTCCAAACCCCGAGACCAGGGGCACTGACAGTGGAAGTCCCAGCTGAGTCCTAGAGATCAAAAACCAAGGTGCTGATATCTGGGGGCAGCAGAAGAGGCAGAGTCCAGCTTGACAGGGACAGAGCAAGTTAGCCCTTGCTCCATGCTTTTTCTGTGTTCAGGTGCTCAGTGGGGTGGGTGATGCCCACCTGCACTGGTGTGGGTGGACTTCCTTACTCAGTCCTCTGATGCAAATGCTAGGCTCTCTGGAAGTGCCCTCCCAGATGCAGCTAGAAATAATGTTTTCCCAGCTCTCTGGGGATCCTTTCTCTAGTCAAATTGACACTTGAAATTAACCATCAAAAGCTAAAGGAGATACTCTGAATGCCTGATATCACACTCACACGTTCTCTTGTTAATTGCAGTGACTGCTAATTGACAGGTTGTTATTTCTCTACACTAAGCACATTTTTTTTCTCTCTTCTTTTTTTAAGCACATTTCTCTACCCTAAGTTATAACAAACTTCAGTTCAGTTCAGTCACTCAGTCATGTCTGACTCTTTGCTACCCCATGGACTGCAGCACACCAGGCTTCCCTGTCCATCACCAACTCTCGGAGCTTGCTCAAACTCATGTCCATTCAATCAGTGGACATGATACACTAATACAACCATCTCATCCTCTGTTGTCCACTTCTCCTCCTATCTTCAGTCTTTCTTGGCATCAGAGTCTTTTCCAATGAGTCAGTTCTTCACATCATGTGGCCAAAGTATTGGAGCTTCAGCTTCAGCATCAGCCTTCCAATGAATATTCAGGGTTGATGTCCTTTAGGATTGACAGGTTGGATCTTCTTGCAGTCCAGGGAACTCTCAAGAGTCTTCTCCAACACCACAGTTCAAAAGCATAATTTCTTTGGTGATCAGCTTTCTTTATAGTCCAACTCTCATACATGACTACTGGAAAAACCATAGTTTTGACTAGATGGAACTTGTTGGCAAAGTAATGGCCCTGTTTTTTAATATGCTGTATAGGTTGATCATAGCTTTTCTTCCAAGGAGCAACCGTCTTTTAATTTCATGGCTGCAGTTACCATCCACAGTGATTTTTGGAGCCCCCCAAAATAAAGTCTCTTATTGTTTCCATTGTTTCCCCATCTATTTGCCATGAAGTGATGGGACCAGATGCCATGATCTTAGTTTTCTGAATGTTGAGTTTTAAGCCAACTTTTTCACTTTCCTCTTTCACTTTCATTAAGAGGCTCTTTAGTTCTTCGTTTTCTGCCATAAGAGTGGTGTCATTTGCATATCTGAGGTTATTGATGTTTCTCCCGGCAAACTTGATTCCAGCTTGTGCTTCATCCAGCTGGAAATTTTGCATGATGATGTACTCTGCATGTAAGTTAAATAAACAGGGTGACAATACACAGCCTTGATGTACTCCTTTCCATATTTGGAACCAGTCTGTTGTTCCATGTCTGGTGCTAACTGTTGCTTCTTGACCTGCATACAGATTTCTCAGGAGGCAGATCAGGTGGTCTGGTATTCCCATCTCTTGAAGACTTTCCACAGTTTGTGGTGATCCACAAAGTCAAAGGCTTTGGCTTAGTCAATAAAGCAGAAGTAGATGTTTTATTGGAATTCTCTCGCTTTTTAGATGATCCAGTGGATGTTGGCAATTTGATCTCTGGTTCCTCTGCCTTTTCTAAATCCAGCTTGAACACGCGGAAGTTCATGGTTCATGTTGAAGCCTTGCTTGGAGAATTTTGAGCATTACTTTGCTAGCGTGTGAGATGAGCACAATTGTTCAGTAGTTTGAACATTCTTTGGCATTGTCTCTCTTTGGGATTGGGATGAAAACCGACATTTTCCAGTCCTGTGGCCATTGCTGAGTTTTCCAAATTTGCTGGCATATTGAGTGCGGCACGTTCATAGCATCATCCTTTAGGATTTGAAATAGCTCGACTGGAATTTGACTTTGGAAGCCAGTGGGATTTGATTACAGAACTTCCACAGGACTGGGGAAACAGACTCTTGGAGGGCACAAACAAAACCTTGCATGCACCAGGACCCAGGAGAAAGAAGCAGTGACCCCACAAGAGACTGACCCAGACTTGCCTGTGAGTGTCCAGGAGTCTCTGGTGGAGGCGTGGGTTGGCGGTGGCCTGCTGCAGGGTCGGGGGCACTGCGTGTGGCAGTGTGTGCCCTGGAACTTTTGAAGAAGGTCGCCATTATCTTCATTACCTCCACCATAGTTTGGTCTCAGGTCAAACAACAAGGGGGGAACACAGCCCGTTTTCAACAGAAAATTGGATTAAAGATTTTCTGAGCATGGCCCCGCCCATCAGAACAAGACCCAGTTTCCCCCACAGTCAGTCTCTCCCATCAGGAAGCTTCCATAAGCCTCTTATCCTTCTCCATCAGAGGGAGACAGAATGAAAACCACAATCACAGAAAACTAATCAAACTGATCACATGGACCACAGCCTTGTCTAACTCAATGAAACTATGAGCCATGCCATGTAGGGCCACCCAAGATGGACGGGTCATGGTGGAGAGTTCTGACAAAACGTGGTCCACTGGAGAAGAGGGAATGGCAAACCACTTCAGTATTCTTGCCTTGAGAACCCCATGAATAGTATGAAAAGGTAAAAAGATAGGACGCTGAAAGATGAACTCCCCAGGTTGATAGGTGCCCAATATGCTACTGGAGAAGAGTGGAGAAATAACTCCAGAAAGAATGAAGAGTTGGAGCCAAAGCGAAAGTGCCCAGTTGTGAATGTGTCTGGTAATGGAAGTAAAGTCTGATGCTGTAAGGAACAATATTGCATAGGAACCCAGAATGTTAGGTCCATGAATCAAGGTAAATTGGAAGTGGTCAAACAGGAGATGGCAAGAGTGAACACAGACGTTTTAGGAATCAGTGAACTAAAATGAACTGAAATGGGCGGATTTAATTCAGATGGCCATTGTATCTATTTCTGTGGGCAAGAATCCTTTAGAAGAAATGGAGTAGCCCTCATAGTCAACCAAAGAGTCTGAAATGCTGTACTTGGGTGCAGTCTCAAAAATGATAGAATGATCTCTGTTTCCAAAGAAACCATTCAATATCACAGTAATCCAAGTCTATGCCCCAATCAGTAATGCCAAAGAAGCTGAAGTTGAATAGTTCTATGAAGACCTACAAGACCTTTTAGAACTAACACCCAAAAAAGGTGTCCTTTTCATTATAGGGGACTGAAATGCAAAAGTAGGAAGTCAAGAAACACCTGGAGTAACAGGCAAATTTGGCCTTGGAATATGGAATGAAGCAGGGCAAAGGCTAATAGAGTTTTGCCAAGAGAACACACTGGTCATAGCAAACACCCTCTTCTAACCACACAAGAGAAGACTCTAGACATGGACATCACCAGATGGTCAACACTGAAATCAGATTGATTATATTCTTTGCAGCCAAAGATGGAGAAGCTCTATACAGTCAGCAAAAACAAGACCAGGAGCTGAATGTGGCTCAGATCATGAACTCCTTATTGCCAAATTCAGACTTAAATGGAAGAAAGTAGGGAAAACCACTAGACCATTCAGGTATGACCTAAATCAAATCCCTTATGATTATACAATGGAAGTGAGAAATAGATTCAAAGGATTAGATCTGATAGACAGAGTGCCTGAAGAACTATGGATGGAGTTTTGTGACATTGTACTGGAGGCAGGAAAAAGAAATGCAAAAAGACAGAATGATTGTCTGAAGAGGGCTTACAAATAGCTGAGAAAAGGAGAAGCTAAAGGCAACAGAGAAAAGGAAAGATACACCCATTTAAATGCAGAGTTCCAAAGAATAGTAAGGAGAAATAAGAAAGCCTTCCTCAGTGATCAATGTGAAGAAATAGAGGAGAACAATAGAATGGGAAAGACTAGAGATCTCTTCAAGAAAATTAGAGATACCAAGGGAGCATTTCATGCAAAGATGGGCACAATAAAGGACAGAAATGTATAACAGAAGCAGAAGATATTAAGAAGAGGTGGCAAGAATACACAGAACAACTATACAAAAAAGATCTTCATGACCCAGATAACCATGATGGTGTGATCACTCACCTAGAGCCACACATCCTGGAATGCAAAGTCAAGTGGGGTTTAGGAAGCATCACTACAAACAAAGCTAGTGGAGGTGATGGAATTCAAGGTGAGCTATTTCAAATCCTAAAAGATAACAAATTTAGACAGCGTTTTAAAAACCAAAGACGTCACTTTGCCAACAAAGTCTGTCTAGTCAAAGCTATGGTTTTCCCAGTAGTCAAGTATGGATATGAGAGTCGTGCCCTTTTGAACTGTGGTGCTGGAGAAGACTCTTGAGAGTCCCTTGGAGTGCAAGGAGATCCAACCAGTCAATGCTAAAGGAAATCAACCCTGCATACTCATTGGAAGGACTGATACTGAAGCTGAAGCTCCAATACTTTGGCCACCTGATGCAGAGAACTGGCTCATTGGAAAAAACCCTGATGCTGGGAAAGATTGAAGACAAAAGGAGAAGAGGGCGGCAGAGGATGAGATGGTTGGATAGCATCACCGATTCAATGGACATGAGTTTGAGAAAACTCTGGGAGATAGTGAAGGATAGGGAAGCATATCACATGTGTTATTTCATTCACCCTCCTTGACCAAGAAAGGACTTGCATAATCAGCATTGTATAGACAGACACCGAAGCTCAGAGAGGCAAAGTCACTGAGGCCACACAGCTGGGAAGTGTCTAAGCTGGGAAATGAAAGCAGATCTGTTGGATTAAGAATGCCTTTCGCTTCCAGAAATTTCATGCTTGTCAAATGTCTTGTGGAAACTACAGTTTCATTACCAGCTCCCTTCTCTTTTCCCCAGAAGACCTTATTTCTGTTCTTCAAAAGCACATCTAGTCTCAGGGCCTTTTCATAGGCTATTCCCTCTGTCTTGAATGGTGTTTCCCACATCCCTGACTTACTAACACCCTCAGATCTTGGCTCGGATGTCAGGTTTCAGGGAAGCCTTCGCTGGCTTTCCCAAGATGATCAAATCACCCCTTTTTGCTTGTGTCATTGAACTGATTCCCTCTTCTCCCAGATATAACTTTATATGGTGTGTCTATCTATCTTTCTCCTGCCTCCCTTCCCCTTGTGAAGTATTGTGAAGCTCTAACATGAGTTTCTGGAGGCTGCCATATAAATGACCACAAATGGTGGCTTACAACATGAGAAATTGATTCTCTCACAGTTCTGGAGGCCTGAAGTCTGAAATCAGCAAGTCAGCACGGGGGTGGTTCCCTTTGAAAGTCCTAGAGAAGGATCTTTCCTTGCCTCTCTGATTCTGGAGGCTCGAGCATTCCTTGGCCTGTGGCTGTATCGCTTCAATCTCTGTCTCCATCTTCACATAAAGTTCTTCTCTGTATCTCCGTCCTCTCCTCCACTTTAAAAAATTGTATTTATTTATTGCTGTGCTGTGTCTCCGTTGCTGTGTGTGGGCTTTGTCTAGTTGCGGTGCATGGGCTTCTCACTGCAGTGGCCTCTCTCGTTGCAGAGCACGGGCTCTAGAGCACGTGAGCTTCAGTAATTGTGGCACACGGGCTTAGCTGCCCGAAGGTACATGGAATGTTCCCGCAACGGGAATCAAACCCATGTCCCCTGCATTGGCAGGCAGATTCTTAACCACCGGACCACCAATGAAGTCCCTCCCTGCGTTTTATAAGAATAGCAATCATTGGATTAAGGTCCACCCTGCTCCAGTATGACCTCATCTTGATGACATCTGCAAAGATTCTTTTTCCAAATAAGGTCACATTTGTAAGTGCCAGGGGTTAGGATTTCAACTTATCATTTCCCAGTCAAGTTCAATCTATAAAGAGGCCTACCACACAGTCAGGCTTTCTGAACGCTGGTTGAACAGGTATGTAAATGATATTATATTAAGACTCCTTTCCAAGTTCCCACTAGTCCGCAGGGCATGGCCTTAGAGTTTGGCTCTGTGTGTGAAACTCAAGGGCTGCTCTCTCCCCAGCCTGAGTGAATTTCATGAATATCTGAACTATTTCTAGAGGGCAAAAACTAGCCCCCACTCCAAAGCAGGAAAGACTGTGAACCAATATATCATAGCAACAGTAATAATAATGAAAAAAAAAAGGGCTGAGATCTAAAGCAAGATAAAAAAGCATACAAATTGAAAGGTCAGTGAGAGGCATGACTGACTTTCACATTAGCCCTCTTCTAAGTGCGAGAGATAAGGCTGAAGGGATAAGAATGCAGTGATCAACTCTGTGTGTGTGAAATTCCCAATGGGCAATGTGGGAAAAGGGACTCAATGTAGAGATGCACAAATCATTTAGCTGAGGCTTTGCACATCCAGTAATTTACTTGGATGAAGTCACATGGGCACCCATGGGGTGCAGTTCTGGGATCTCTGCTGCCGTGTGGAAAAACCAGAAGCTATGAGTGCAGAGGGTACTTGATCAGAAGGGTCTGGTGAATCAACTGCTGTGTGCCCTTATAATAGAATCTTATGTAGCTTTCAAAACGGAGGTAGAGGGACTTCCCTGGTGGTCCAGTGGCTAAGACTCTGAGCTCCCAATGCAGGGGGTCCAAGTTCCATCCCTGCTGAGGGAACTAGATCCCAAAGGCAGCAACTAAGAGACTGCATATCGCAACTGAAGTCCCAGCACACTGCAATGAAGATTGAAGGTACTGCATGCTGTAACTCAGAGCCGGCGCAGCCAAGTAAATAAAACAAAAATAAATATTTTTTAAAAAGGAAGTAGTGAGACTTCTCTGGTACTTTCGTGGCTAAGAATTCACCTTCTGCTCTTCTCTGGTGATACAATGGGTAAGAATTTGCCTGTCAATGCAGGGGATCTAGGTCCAATCCCTGAACCGTTAAGACTCCACCAGCCAAAACTACTGAGCCCGTGTGCTGCAGATACTGAGCCTGTGTGCCTAGAGCCTGTGCTCCACAACAAGAGAAGCCCCCACAGAGAGAAGCCCATGCAATACACCTGGAGAGTGACCCTCACTCTCCACAACTAGAGAAAGCCCCCGCACAGAAACGAAGACCCAGTGTGACCAACAATAAAATTAATTATTAAAAAGAAATAAATGCTATGCTTAATCTTAACAAAAGAAAAAGAATTTCCTTTCCCGTGCATGGGAGGTGGGTTTGATCCCTGTTCAGGGAACTAAGCTCCCACATGCCTTGGGGCAGCTACAGTTGCCCACCACAACTAGGGAGCCTGCATGCTGTAACTAAGACCCAATGTAGCCAAATAAATAATTTTTTTAAGGAGGTAGAGAAGATAAATAAATAAATAGGTGGCAAGTTCCTAAAAATGTTGAACACAGTGACTGCATGCTAAGCCATTTAAGTTGTGTCTGATTCTTGTGATGCTATGAACTTGTAGCCCACCAGGCTCCTCTGTCCACAGGAATCTCCAGGCAAGAATGCTGGAGTGGGTTGCCACACCCTTCTCCAGCGGGTCTTCCCAACCCAGGGACTGAACCTGCATCTCTTGTCTCCTGCTTTGGCAGGCAGGGTCTTCACTGCTAGCACCTCCTGGGAAGCCAAACACAGTTACCAGCAATTCTGCTCCTAGGAATAGATTCCCAAAGAACTGGGAACGGGGGCTCTGAGAAAAACCTGTGAACAAACATCCATAGCAGCACAAGTCATAATAGCCAAAAGTGGAAACAGTCCAAATGTTCATTGACAGACAAATGAACAAACCATGATGTGTCTGTGTGTGAGATGATAGAGAATATGTAGATAGATTTCTGCCACCAGTTCCTGGCACAGGAACAGCAACAAGAAACTCCTGTTACCCAATAAGTGATAGAAGCACCAGGAGCATCTTTTGTTCGAATGAAGTGATTCTGATTGGGCTCTTGGATGGCAGCTGATCACCAGAAAGATGGAGCCATGAGTAGAAGATTGGAATTTTCAATCTTACCTGCTATGCTCCAGAAAGAGAAGAGGGGCTGGAAACGTAGTTAACAATTGACCACGCTTATGTGAGGGAGCTTCCATAAAAATTTCAGTAGTATGGGGTTCAGGCTTCAGGTGTGTGAACACATCCACACAGAGGGAATGATGCATCCCAACTCCACACGGACAGTTCCTGGGCATAGGACCCTCCCAGACCTCGCCTATGTCTCGCTTCATCTGGCTGTTCATCTGTGTCTTTTATCATATCCTTCAATAAACTGGTAAATGGATGTGTTTTCCTGAGTTCTGTGAGCTGCTTTAGCACACAATTGAATCCAAGCGGGAGAAGGTCATGGAAGCCCCTTCTCGTCAAGTCAAACAGAAGTTGTGGGTAGCCTATTACTTGTAACTGGCCTCCGAAAGGAGGGACAATCTCATAGGACTGAGCCCTTAGCCTGTGGGAGCTGATGTTTTCTCCAGACTGACAGTGTGAGAATTTGGTTGAATTGTAGTACACCCAGCTTGTGTCACAGAATTGCTCGGTATGAGGGGAAAATGATGCATAGAGCTAGTTGTCAGAAGTGTTGTATGATTGCAGTGTGTGAGTAAAGAAGACACACAAAAGGGCTGGGTTTTCTTCTTTTACAACGTACAATCCAATATTATTCAGCCGATAAAAAGGAGTGGAGACTGACACGTGCTGCAACATGGATGGAAACATTACGTTGAGGGAAAGGAGCCAGACACAGAGGGCCACATAGTGTTCTGTTCTATGTGCATTAAATGCCCAGAACAGGGATGAAAAGCAGGTCAGTGGTTGTTAGAGGATGAGGGGAAGGAGGGAGTCGGGGGTGGCTGTTCAAGGCTACCAGGTATTTCGTGGGCTTGATAAAAAATGATTAGAAAGTGGAGAGAAACAACTTCCCACCATAAAGCACAGGGAATTCTAGTCAATATCCCGTGATAAACCGTAATGGAAAAGAATATATATATATATATATATATATATATATATATATATGTGAATCACTGCTGCACAGCAGAAATTAACCCAACACTGTAAATCAGCTATACTTCAATAAAACTAAAAAGAGAAAGCAGAGAGAGCGGGTGATTGCACAGCATTGTGGATATACTAAGTGCCCCCTGAATCATCCACTTTAAGATGGTGAATTGCACGTTAGGTGAATATCACATCCATGAAAAGGGGAGGAGCAGTGATAGGGACTGACCACCTGGATATGTTGTAAGTGAAAAAAAAAACTCACAGCACAGAACAGGGCACAAGAGGTCTACCCCTGTTACCCCACACATGCGAACAACAGGGAGGTGGACATGAGTCCCTGAGAACATGGGTATTTGTGGAAGGAGCATAATCCAGGTACATCTAGAAAGGATTAGATGTGCTAGAGGTTTGTTGGAGCCCACGGAGGCCAGCAGGGCCATCCCAACAATGCAGGTGTCATGAGAGAAGAGAGGGAAGGAAAGGGGATGAAGAGAGGATTGGGTAGGAGCAAGGAGAATTTTCCTGCCAGGTCAAAGTTCTCTTCCCTTTCTTAAAGATTTTACCTTGATGTGGGCGATTTTTAAGTCTTTAATCTTTTACAATATTGCTTCTGCTTTAATTTTTGTTCTTTGTTTTTGGCTGTGAGGCATGTGGGATCTTAGTACCCTGACCAGGGATCGAACTTGCATCCCCTGCATTGGAAGGTGGAGTCTTAATCACCTTGCAAAGTCCCAAAGGACTCTTCCTGATCCAGTTCAGTTCAGTCCAGTCGCTTAGTTGTGTCCAGCTCTTTTTGACCCCACAGACTGCAGCACACCAGGCTTCCCTGTCCATCACCAACTCCCGGAGCCTGCTCAAACTCATGTCCATCGAGTCGGTAATGCCATCCAACCATCTTATCCTCTGTCGTCCCCTTCTTCTCCTGCCTTCAATCTTTCCCAGCATCACGGTTTTTCCAATGAGTCAGTTCTTCGCATCAGGTGGCCAAAGTATTGGAGTTTTAGCTTCAGCATCAGTCCTTCCAATGAATATTTCTGATTTAGGTCCTGCCTGATGTCAGCGTTAATCTCTGCTGCTGGAGCGTTCCAGATCATCACAGTAAATGGCATGAACCATGCATCACTCCTTCTCTGACCCATGGTCCTTCTTGTCACTTGCCTACCACGTGACAAATGACGAAGCTGGCTGGCACTGGCTGGCTGGGCCACGCGGTCCACGTGGTTGCGCCAAGCCTGCATCATGGTGGGTGATTTCCGTGTGCCGTTCATGCTGATACAGGGATTCCTGTGCTTTAGTCCACTCCTGATTGTCCATCGATGCCTCTACTCCAGACCTCCTTGACTTTTTAAAAATTAATTAATTAGTTATCTTGGCTGTGCTGGGTCTTTGCCGCAGTATGTGGGATCTCATTACATTATGCAGGATCTTTTGCTGTGGCACCGGGCTCAGCAGTTGTGGCTTATGGGCTTAGTTGCTCTGTGGTGTGTGGTATCTTAGTTTCCTGACCAGGAATCAAACACTCATCCCCTGCACTGGGAGGCGGATTCTTAACCTCTGGACCACCAGGGAGGTCCCCTCATTGCGGTTTTGATTTGCATTTCTCTGATGACCATCGAGCGCCAATAAATTTTAGGTTAAGTATTTTCCACGTACGGGCTTCCCTGGTGGCTCAGCAGTAAAGAATCCAAATGCAATGAGGGAGATGGGTGTTCAAACCTTGGGTCTGGAAGATCTCCTGGAGAAGGAAATGGCAACCCATTCCAGTATTCTTGCCTGGAGAATTCCATAGACAGAGGAGTCTGGCGGACTAGAGTCTGTGGGGTGGCAAAAAGTCAGGCGCGACTTAGCAATTAAACCACCACCACCAAAGAGAGACTGAAGGGAAAGTGAAGTGAAGTGAAAGTCCAACTCTTTGTGACCCCATGGACTATACAGTCTGTGGAATTCAGGCCAGAATACTAGAGTAGGTAGCCTTTCCCTTCTCCAGGGGATCTTCCCAACCCAGGGATCAAACTCAGCTCTCCCACGTTGCAGGTGGATTCTTTACTAGCTGAGCCACAAGGGAAGCCTGACTTAAGGGAGATGACAACCAAATACAGACTTTGTTTGGAACCTGATTCTAACACACCAGCTGTAAAATGTCATCTTTTGAGACAGCTGGGGAAATTGGGAGATGGGTGATGCATCTTGGGAGCCTATGAAAATTCCCGTTGTTTTTCGAGCCAAGTGGCAGAGAAACAGAGAAATGACTCAAGGCCTGGGAGCGCTTTAAAATAAAGTAAAAATGCATTGAAAATAGAGTAACCTTGAACACATCATGCTGAGCGGAGGAAACCAGCCACAAAACCCCATATCATGTATGATTCTGTCGATCCACAGAGCTAGAAAGCCAATTAGCTGTTGCCAGGGACTGGGGAGGAAAATGGGAAGGATTGCTCATGGGGATGGGGTTTCCTTTTGGGGATGAAGGGAGTGTTCTAGAATAGAACTTAGATAGAGGTGATGACTGCCCAACACTGTTTTAATATATTAAAAATGATTGAATTGTACACTTTGAAGGGCTTCCCACGTGGCACTAGTGATAAAGAACCCACCTGCCAATGCGGGAGACATTAGAGATGCATGTTTAACCCCTGGGTCAGGAGGATCCCCTGGAGGAGGGTATGGCCCACTCCAGTATTCTTACCTGGAGAATCCCATGGACAGAGGAGCCTGGTGGACTAGAGTCTGTGGGGAGGCAAAAAGTCGGACACGACTGAAGCGACAACACACACATACTCATTTTAAAAGGATACATTAAATCAAAATGACAGTGAGGTATCAGCTCATACTGGTCTGAATGACCATCATTAAAATGGCTACAAATAAACGCAACAGAGGGTGTGGAGAAACGGGAGCCCTCCTACACTGTGGGAGGGAGTGTAAGCTGGTGCAGCCACTATGGAAAACAGTATGGAGTACCCAGAAAGCTAAAAATAGAGTTGCCATACAATCCTGAAGTCCCACACCTGGGCGTATATTCAGACAAAACTCTAATCCCAAAAGGTACATGCACCCCAATGTTCATTGCAGCACTTTTCACAATACCCGCAATGTGGAAGCAACTTACATGTCCATAGCCAGATGGAGAAAGATGTGATACATGTATACAATGGAATATTACTCAGTCCTAAGAAATGAAACAATACCGTTTGGACCAACATGGATGGATGCAGAGATTATCATCCTAAATGAAGTAAGTCAGAAACAGAAAGGCAAATACCATATGACATCACCTATATGCAATAAAATACGACACAAATTGACCTGTCTATGAAACAGAAGCTTCCCGGATATACTTTCACTTGTAGGTTGTGTGAAAGGTGTTTTAAAATAATGAAGAGGGTAAAGGAAGCCTGTGAGGCCAGTGCTTGAGAATTTAGAGTCTGAGAAATGGGTCCATGGCGGGGGTAATATATGATTCTCTCAATTTGGCGGTATGTTTCAACATTGCCTGGAGAATCCCATGGACAGAGGAGCCTGGTGGGCTACAGTTCATGGGGTTGCAAAGAGCTAGACATGACTGAGCAACGAATACTTTCACTTTTTCACTTTGAACGTTTTTATAATGAACAATGGGAGTACTTCATGGAGGATGATGGACATTATTAAACCAGGGGTTCTTGCCTGCTCTAATAGAGCAAGATCCAAGTGGCTGGCAGCCCTCAGTGATATGCCCTGGTGGGAGGTGGACCAGGGGCTTAGTCAGGGGCTCAGGTTGGGCTGACTACAACCTGGGGCCAGGACCCAGACTCCGGTCAGTAGGACAGGACAGCAGTCACTCAGGCCTGAGAATTCCCTGTGCCAATGGAGTTGCAGCAGAAGCTTTGCTGAATCATGGAGGGAATTAACATGAACAGTTCCTGGGCACACGGTCCTGGGGCATTGTCAGCTGATTTCCTGGCTACCTGGTTCTGGGTGGGTCAGAGTGGCTTCTTGGGTCTGAATTGTCCAAAGAAGGCTTCATGTGTTCCTGGTTTACCAAACTCAGCATAATGAACCCAGCTTTGCGGCAGAAAAGGTGGCTTCCCTGATAGCTCAGTTGGTAAAGAATCTGCCTGCAATGCAGGAGACCCCAGTTCGATTCCTGGATCAGGAAGATCTGCTGGAGAAGGGATAGGCTACCCACTCCAGAATTCTTGGGCTTCCCTTATGGCTCAGCTGGTAAAGAATCTGCCTGCAGTGTGGGAGACCTGGGTTCAATCCCTGGGCTGGGAAGATCCCCTGGAGAAGGGAAAGGCAGTATTCTGGCCTAGAGAATTCCATGGACTTATAGTCCATGGGATCACAAAAGAGTCAGACATGACTGAGAGGTTTTCACTTGTTGCAGAAAACAGGTTTGAGGTTTATCAAACAGTTCCACATGGGATTTACATATGATCCAGCAATTTCATTTACAGGCATAGACCCAGGAGTAGTGATGGAGAAGGAAATGGCAACCCACTCCAGTACTCTTGCCTGGAGAATCCCATGGACAGAGGAGCCTAGTAGGCTACAGTCCATGGGTCACTAAGAATCGGACACAACTGAAGTGACTTAGCAGCAGCAGCAGCAGCAGCAGGAGAAGTGAAGACACCTGTTTAAACCAAAACTTGCACACACATATTCAGAGGGGCACTAGTATGGAGACTAAACAACATCCACTAAAAAACCAGTGGGCCGGCCTTCCCTGGTGGTCCGGTGGTTGAGAGGCTGCCCACCAATGCAGGGGTTGTTTTTGTTGTTCAGTCGCTAAAGTGCCCAACTTTTTGCAATTTCACGGACTGCAGCACACCAGGCTTCCCTGTCTTTCACTATCTCCCCGGAGTTTGCTCAGATTCATGTCCATTGGAGTCGGTAATGTCATCCGACCATCTCATCCTTTGTCGCCCCCTTCTCCTCCTGGGACACGGGTTCAATCCCTGATCCGGGAAGATCCCACATGCTGCGGGGCAGCTAAGCCTGTGAGCCACAGCTACTGAGCCTGCACATGGCAACTACTGAAGCCCGGGCTCCACAGCAAGAAAAGCCACCACAAGGAGAAGCCCAAGCACAGTGGCCCCTGCTTGCAGCAACTAGAGAAAGACCATGTGCAGCGACAAAGACCCAGTGTAGCCAAAAATAAATAAGTTCATAAAAATAAAGAAACTAGCTTATAAGAATACTTTATTAAAACCAAAACCAACGGGTCAGTGATGAAATCAAAGAGGAGATCTTAAAATATCTTGAGACAAATGATTATGAAAACAGTCATACAAAATCCGTGGGATGCAGCCAAAGCAATTCTCAGAGGGACGTTCATGGCAATATAGACGGTAAAAGGGGATGAAGCAACACACCTCACATTGTGGATGAACGTCAAAACCATTACAATGAGTAAAAAAAGCCAGACACAAAAGGCTGCGAGTCGTATGACTCCATTTATGAGAAATATCCAAACAGGTAAATCCATAGAGACAGAAAGCAAATTAGTGCTTGCCACGGGTTGGGGGAGAGGAGTGGGGAGTGACTCTTAATGGGTACTAAGTTTCTTTCTGGCATGATGAAAAAGTTCTGGAATGAGGCAAAGGCGGTGGTTGCACAACAATGTGAATGTACTAAATGCCACTGAATCGTTCACTTTAAAATGGTGATTTCTACATTTTGGGAATTCGGCCTCAATGAGACAAAAGCAAGGTGGCTTTGGAACTGCTCTGCCTGCGTTGGGTGCTACGACTTCTCTTACTTCCTGTATCATCTCAAGACAGCTGCCTCCTTCCCTGACCTCCTTTTTTAAGTTTTGGCCATGCCACACGGCGTGCGGGATCCCAGTTCTCTGACCAGGGATTGAACCTGCATCCTTTGCATTGGAAGCTCTGAGTCTTAGTCACTGGACCACCAGGGAAGTCCCCTAGGCCCCTTTAGAGCCCTGTGACCTGGGGGTACTGTAGCGCCCTTTCCCAGCTGATTCTGGTCCCCACTCAAGGACAGGTCGGTCTCCACTTCTTCCTATGTCCCCAGCACCCAGCAGACAGCCACACACAGTAGGAGCTATGAATAAATGTTGGGAAAAGCATGAGCTCCCAGCTTTACCCTGAGCCTCTGCTTTGCTGGGGAATTTCTCCTCCGTCTGGGGGACAGGGGTGAAGGGGGGGTTTGCTTGGCTAGGAGACCCTGACAGAACCTGGGCCCCTAAGGAGGGCCCAGGATGCCAGCAGGGTCTGAGCCGCTCTGCTGAAGGAACAGCGTCATGACACGGCCTTTCCACTCTGCGGTCAGCCTCCCAGCCCCTAGAACCATAAAACAGCCCTGCTCGGACTGGAAACATTTTCTTTTTAATATATTCCTGGAGGCGTTGGCAGGGCCTGCGAGGAAAATTCCAGGGGAGTAAGGAGAGAGGTCTTTGGCGTCCACTGAGGGCCTGGAAGGGGTAGCCAGGCCTAGGGCCTGGGGGGCCCAGCTGTCCTCAGGGGAGGCCGAGGGGCCCCAGCAGGGCCATGATGCCGTCGGGGTGTTATCTGGGCCTGGAGGCTCCTAAAGACCAACAGACCTCCCCAAGTCCTGTGGTGGCGCAGATGGCAAGTGGCCTGGCCCGTCAGAGACAGTTCTCCACAGGAATTCATATAAAGCTGCTCTGAGATGTTCCCAGCAAACATGAGCAACCCGCAGGGTGCTGACGTCTAAGGAAGGAGCCTCCCAGTGCCCAGCACAGCGCAACGGGGTCCACATACCTCCCATGTCTCCCTGTTGCCCCAGGATGAAGTCTAGACTTCATTGTCTGGCCTGTCTCCCCAGCCCCCTGCGCTCCACCACACCCAAGTCTGGAAACACAGCCTTGTTCTCACCACCCTCAAGCTTTTGCCCACACTGGTCCCCCCAACCTGAGCACCCTTTGCGGACTCTGACTAGTTTATTCTCACAGCTCCTTCAGCTGGAGCTTAGATGTCCCCTCCTCCTGGCCCCCCATGGCTGTACCCCAATCACATCTCCAACCATTCAGCCATGTATTGAGAGTGAAGTTCTTGCTTCTAAATCCTGGGGCATTGCTGGGAAAGTTAGGGGGCCGCAGAGGGGTAGATGTTTCTCAAACCTTGACATTGCAGCTGGTATATCCCTTTGTCCTCGAGAAGACAGCACTCCATTTACTATGTGCTGGGAGTGATGGTGCAGGCTGGGGGTAAAAGACTGTTTGTATTTCTATGAACATACACACAAAGAAGATAATTTCAAAGAGTGAAGAATGTTGGAAGAAAGTTGAGTGAAGGTAATTTTGCTCAGGAGTTGAGGAGGCCTCCTGAGGATGGTGATATTTAAGCTGAGATCTGAAGGGCAGGAAAGTACCTTGTAAATATGAAGAATGAGAATTTCAGACAGAAAGGATGCCTCGTGCAAAGGTCCTGGAGTGGGAAAGGGCGTGGCTGTTGGCGGAACAGTGAGGAGGCCAGTGCGGCTGGAACAGGGCGAGGGAAGGAAGAGATAGGCAGGAGGGATGGGTGAAGTCAGATCAGGTGGGGCCTTGCAGGCCACAGACAGGAGTTGGAACTTATTCTGAGAGTAATAGGGAGCCATGGAGGGTGTGTGAACCAGAGAGGAACAGGATCTGATTTATGAATCAGAGACATCCCCTGCGGCTATGCTAGCGAAGTGGGGGCAGCGTCCAGGTAGGAGTCAGCAGGGCGGAAACCAGGGCCAGGCTGCAGGGAGGAGAAAATTGCTTGGATTTGTATGTTTTGGAGGCTGAGGGGACGAGGGCTGGTGACAAACCAAGCATGGCGGGGGGCGGAGGGAGGAGACTCAGACGCTGCCCAGGCTTTAGGCCCAGCGTGCAGTGGATGGGGAGGCTGCTGGGAGACAGACGGCCTGGGAGAGATGACATCAGGGTACCAACAGCCGTGCCTTGGTCATGCGGTCAAGGTGTCTGGTTGGCACCACATGCCTGGGCCAGGCTGGTCGGGCTCCAGGTGGAACCGTGGGCCTTGTGGGCCAAGAGTGGCCTTTGACATCAGGCCTGGAGCGGCTCCACCTGGGAGAGGCAGGGAGGGGCGCGGACCCGGCCCTAAACCCCCAGGCTTTGTGCAAGCAGGCAGGGCTCAAGTTTTCTCCATGCGGATCCTTTTGTTCCAGCTGGAAACCGGGACCCAGTCGAGAAATCCAGACGTGGAGTTGGAGGCAGCCCCAAGACCGTGCGGTCTGGGGAGGCCTGGCATCTAGGCCTCCAGCGGGTCAGGCCTCCGTGTGGCATCACTGGCCATGGCCCGGTCGGCTGTGGGGGGCAAGAGCATTTCAGCTTTGTGTCTCTGGCTGCAACTGCAAAGGTTAGAAAAATAATCACCAGCGCTGAGGCCTCACCCCTCCTGGTGTCAACCTAAGCGCCTGGTGGAAAAACAGGCTGCGGGCCCCTGGCCAACCCACAGAGCTGAGACCCACCCAAGGGCCTGTTTAGGAGTGGTGACAGGGGTCAGGAGGGCAAAAAGCTAGGTCCCAACATTTCTCTGACCATGAAAGGTGACTCAGTTTCCCATCGGAAATGGAGGCATCGCTCTGCACTTGCAAGGCCTCCTGAAGCACCAGTTGCGTGTCCTGCCCAGGACCATGCACTGGGGACCAACCCCTCAGACCAGCCAAGGCCCACCTTGTCCAGAGGCCCTCCCAGGCCCACAGGACAGGGTTTGAGATTCGCTAGATATGGGCTGTCACGTGTCTGGGTCTCAGTTTTCTGTCTCTACAATGAGGAGAACAACAGTCCCCACCTTAGGGAGTCAGCATTATCCTCATGACAACTTCCTCAGGTCAGCCCATTCACAACTCAGCTTGGCATCCGGTGGACAAGACCCCAGCAGTCCTAAACCTTCCAGAACAGGGGCATAAGTCAGCGGCTTAAAATCAGGTGGGGTGAGAACCAAGTTGAATCGCTTTCCAGTCTTCTGATCCCAGTTGCTAGGAGGAAGTGGTTCAAGTGTGGCTTAAGAAGTGGGGACAGGGGCTTCCCTGGTGGCTCAGTGGTAAAGAATCCACCCACCAATGCAGGAGACACAGGTTCAATCCCTGGTCCCGAAAGATCTCACATGTCACAGAGCAACTAAGCCCGTTGCGAGCTGTGCTCCAGAGCCCGGGAACCTCAAGCAGAGAAGCCGCTGCCTGAGAAGTGTGTGCACTGCAGCTAGAGACTAGCCCACACTCTAACCCAACTGGAGGAAATCAGGCCGTCATAGCAGCAAAGACCCAGCACTGCCAAAACTAAATTAAATAAATACAATTATTAAAAAAAAAAAAAAGAAGTGGAGACAAGTGGCGGGGGCTGGGGAGTTACTTGATGGGGACAGAGTTTCAGGTTTTCAAGCTGAAAGTGTTCTGGAAATGGATGGCAGGGATGGTTGCCCAACAACATGAACACATTTCATGGCAGCGAACTATACACTGGTTATAATGGAAAGTTTTATGTTATGTGTTTTTTTTTAATTATTATTTTTGGCTGCGCTCGGTCTTCATTGTCGTGCGTGGGCTTTCTCTAGTTGTGGCGAGCTGGGATTACTCCCCAGGTGTGGTGTGTGGGCTTCCCATTGCAGTGGCCCCTCTTGCCGGGCTCTGGGGCGCAGACGTCAGCAGCTGCGGCACGTGGGCCCTCGAGCGCGTGGGCTTCGGTAGCTGTGGCTAGAAGGCACCGCGGTTGCAGCCTGGGGCTTTAGTTGCCCCATGGCATGTGGACTCTTTCCAGACCAGGGATCAGATCCGTCTCCCCTGCATTGGCAGGCAGATTCCTAACCATTGGACCACCAGGGAAGTCCATGTTATATGTTTTTACTACAATAAAACATAATTTTAAAAACAGAGGGGTGGGGTTGGGGGTGCGGGGAAGGAGGCTGAAGACAAAGAGGCTGTATATAGTTATGACCAGTTCAAGTTGCTGTATGGCAGAAACCAACACAACAATTATCCTCTGGTTGGAAAAAAAAGGTGAAGACTAAATCAGATCTGCTTCTCCTTTACTGTGTGGTCCTGAGCAAATGTCTTGCCCTCTCTGGGCTTCTGTTTGCTCCCTGCCTCCTTCCTTTTTCTGCTCTGGATTATGGTCACACACCCGATCTTCATGATTCCTTGTGATTCTGTATGTCCCCCATTTCAACACCTCAGGGCTTGAAGTGGGGCTGGGGGAGTGAGGGAGACAAACGTCAGGTGAGCAGCCTTGGCATGAGTGATGGGATGAGAGATCAGTGACCGTGGGTTCCTCTGCCACCCGCCAGCCATTTGGAAATAATAAGACTACTGGTGGCAGCCATTCCAGGCAAAGCCTGTTTCCTTGTGATGTTCAAGGTGGCCTGGTACCCAGGGGAGGTCAAGGGGCCAGCAGAGGAAGGAAGGGCCTGGGCTGGGCCTGGAGTTGCCCCCAGTGGCAGGGTTCCAGGGAAGCCTGGTCAGACCTGGGACCGCCACCCTCCCCACAAGCAGAAGGTAACAAGAGGCGCTTTGAACACAGCGTTTGGAAATGGAGGCAGAGGATGGAGGCTTGGCAATCTACCAGGGTCACCTCCCTTTCAGATGGCATCCGACAGCCTGTGATCCCAGGATGGCCACTGAGGCAGTAGGCAGGGAGGGGGTCCAGTCTCCACTGTTCACTTCTGGTGGCGTCCAGGAGGGGCTGACCCTTTTCCCCCTACCTCGAGAGGATGACTTCAGTCTCTGGCCTCTCCAATCAAAGCCCTGCATCTACAGACAGGAACCTGAACTGGGCCAACAAGCTTCACTCTGAAGATCTCTGCTGGGCCTCGCGGGAGAAAGGTGCTCTGTTTCTGCTGGATCGTGGGGATGGAGAAATTTAAGCCTGACCTGTCTTTGCCACTCCAAGAAGCAGGAAGAGGGCTGATGAGGGAGACGCAAATCAGAACCACAAGGAGACATCACCTCACACCCGCTAGGATGACCGTAATCAAAAAAATCTAAAAACCAGGTGTCGGCAAGAATGCGGAGAAACGGAAACCCTTGTGCATCGCTGGTGGGAGTGTCACGTGTTGCAGCCGCCGTGGAAAACAGTGCTGCGCTTCCCCAGAAAGTGAACACAGCCCATCACAGAACCATAAGATCCTGCGGCTTCACTCGCAGGTATACACCCAAGAGAGCTGAAAACAGGTGTTCAAAAAGTTGCACACACATGTTCACAGGGTTCTCTATTCACAACCGCCAAAAGGTGGAAATCACCCAAATGTCCATCACCTGGTGAACGGATAAACACAATGAGGTCTGTGCATCCAGTGGAATGCTATTCTGGCACAGCAAGGAACGCAACTCTGATACTCGCTGCAGCGGGGATGAACCCTGAAGACAGGCTGAGTGAGGGAAGCCAGACACAAAGGGACACATGTTGTGTGATTCAATTTATACGAAATGTCTAGAACAGGCAAGTCCACAGAGAAAGCAAGCAGAGTGTGGCTGCCAGGCGCTGGGGGCAGGGGGATTGGGAGTGACTGACACTGGGGGACGGGTTTTCCTTTGGGGAGAAGATGAAACTGTTCTGGAACCAGATAGAGCTGATGATTGCCCGATATCACAAGCATACCAAAATCTACTGAATTGTACACTTTCAAATTGTTGAAATGATAACTTCCATGTCATGTGTAATTTTTGGCAATTCTTTGAGGAAGAACACAGCTGACAGATACAGATCTTGAAGGCATCATTTGGGCTTCTGGATCCAGCCATACCTGAAGGTAACCCTGATGCTAAGGTAAGGCAGCAAGGGATGAGCTTTCTCTCCCTGTAACTTGGTGTTTCAGAAAATCAGCTGTTTTTGTTCATACCCATGCCCCCATCATGATGAGAGCTGCCCTCCCTGCAGGTGCCAGGGGCCTCGGGAGGGCTGGAGTCCCCTTCCTGGCCCTCTGCTTCCCCGTCTGTAAGACGGAAGGAAGGGAAGGTTCTTTCATGACAGCAACGCCAGGTCCAATGAGCACTCACTACGGTCGTGTTTCGTCCCCATGGCAGCCTGGTGAACAAGAGGATCTGAGTTTGGCAAAGGGAAGGAATTGCCGAAGCCCAGGCTCCCACCTTCCATGCTCTATCACATTTAGAAACAGGAGGATGAGGCTGGGGAAGCCCGAGAGGAAGCCCGTTTTGGTGGTGGCAAGCTCACTCTTAGCATCCAACAGGCTTGGGTCTGGGTCTCAGCTCTCACCCTCGTGATGCGGGCCAGCAGTCTTCACCTCTGGGTCTCAGTTTCCCCTCTCCAAAACAGATTGGTTATGCTGGGCATCAGGTGTCAGGTCTGCTGGGTGAACAGTCCCTGGAGAGTTCATTAATGCACGGATGTGTCTGGTGCAATCCGAGCTGGGCTGTGACTCCTGGCGTGGGCAGAACCAGTGCTGGGGGGCTGCTTCCTGTCGCCGCCATCCGGAGACGATGCAGCCAGGGTACAGCCTCCCCCCCGAGTCATGTTGCTGTTGGCTTTTAAGAGGATGTGGATGTAGAAGGAACCCGTTGATTCTTTTTCCACTTGCTGCTGAGCACTCGGCGTCCCGGCGCGCCTGGCCGGAGGCTGGCACTGTTTCTCGGCACCTGGACAGCCTCACTTGGCCCTGGCAACAGGGGACTCGCTGAGTGTTTGGCGGCTGGCTGGCTCCAGGCCTTGATGACGGCGTGGTCCTTCTCTCCTGTGGCTGCCCCAGGGATGGAGAGAGAGAGTGCCTCCAAGCTTCCGTGGCCTCTGAGAGCCTCCCTGGCCAGCCAACAGGTGAAGGTGGAGCCGAGGCGGTGTTTCTGACGGTCTCAGTTCTGAGACTCCATCTTATGGCACCTCCTATGTGGGATTTCTGGGTGCTGTGTCTCAGGCCCCCTAGGATTCTGTGGCTTCCGCCATCCCATGGTTCTGAGCTCCTGTTGACTAGAGGCCACATTCCCTGAGTCTGTGGGCTTCTAGCACTGTGGTCCAGTGGCCCTAGGATCCCACAGTGCCATGGCTTGAGCATGCTGCAGTTCCATGGCTCCATTAACTCACAGTGCTGTGACTACATCATTCCTTAGTTCTGTGACTCCCTGTTCTGTGCTTCCTGTTCTGTGGTCCTGGGATGCCTGGATTCACGGGAACTTCCTGACTTTAGAAAAGAGTAAGTCATTCAACTCAGCAGGAAACAGTCAGGAAAACTCATGGAGTGGGTGTTCCAGTGACCCCTCTCCCAGCACCCTGTGGGCCAGCAACAATAGCGGCATCACCCCTTTTCCAGAGGGCTCTATGCACTTCTCAAAGTTTACCCCAAGAGTTGCTGTGGTTTGGTCATTCCTGGGAGGGTTTGGGGCTTCCCAGGTGGCTCAGTGGGTAAAGAATCCGGCTGTGACCAGGAGATGCAAGAGACTCGGGTTCAATCCCTGGGTCAGGAAGACCCCCTGGAGGAGGGCATGGCAACCCACTCCAGTATTCTTGCCTGGAGAATCCCATGGACAAAGGAGGCTGGCAGGCGACAGCCCATGGGGTCGCAAAGAGTCAGATACAACTGAGCATGCACGGAGACACACGCAGTAGGGTTTGACTGAACACTCAGTCCCCCTCCGTGGGGCGGGAATAGACACACAGGCTGGCCAGCCTGGTCTGGCCTGAGGGAGTACCATTTAGGTCAGGGTAAGTAAGGGTCAGTCAGGTGAAGAGCAGAAGCAAGAGTGCTCCAGGTGGAGGGCAAAGCCTGTGCAGGAGTCCTGAGGAGAGGACCCGAGGGTAGGAAGTTCAGAGGGAGCGAGTCAGCATGGCCCGAGGGAGCTGCGTCCACTGCGTTTGTCTCATATGAAAGGTGAGGGAGGCAGAGAATGGACAAAGGCAGCTGCTTTGTGTTTCACCTTCTCTCTGGGTTGACTTCTCCAGTGACTCTGAGTGGGGCTGCCACATAGCTCCAGAGGCTCCGAGGAAGGGTGTCTGTCCATCCATCCATCCATCCTCCCATCGGTCTGTGAGATATCCATCCACCCAGCCACCTACCCATCTATCCCTCTGTCCACCCATCTGCCTGCCTATACATCCACCTATGTGGTCACCCCATCCATGCACCCATCCGTCATCTATCCATCTCATCTGACTATCCATCCATCCCCTGATCCAGCCAGTCAGGTTATCCTCCATCCAACTATCCGTTTATCTATCCATCCATCCATCATCCACCCATCCGTCATCTATCCATCCATCCACCCATCTGTCATCTATCCATCCATCCAACCATCCGTCATCTATCCATCCATCCACCCAGCCGTCATCTACCCATCCATCCATCATCTGTCATCTATCCATCCATCCATCATCCATCATCTACCCATCTCATCTGACTATCCATCCATCCCCTGATCCAGCCAGTCAGGTTATCCTCCATCCAACTATCGGTTTATCTATCCATCCATCCGTCATCCACCCATCCATCCACCATCCATCATCTATCCATCCATCCACCCATCCATCATCTACCCATCTCATCTGACTATCCATCCATCCCCTGATCCAGCCAGTCAGGTTATCCTCCATCCAACTATCCGTTTATCTATCCACCCATCCTTCATCCACCAATCCATCCACCATCCGTCATCTACCCATCCATCCACCCAGCTGTCATCTACCCATCCATCCATCATACGTCATCTATCCATCCATCCATCATCCGTCATCTATCCATCCATCCACCATCCATCATCTATCCATCCATCCACCCATCCATCATCTACCCATCTCATCTGACTATCCATCCATCCCCTGATCCAGCCAGTCAGGTTATCCTCCATCCAACTATCCGTTTATCTATCCACCCATCCTTCATCCACCAATCCATCCACCATCCGTCATCTACCCATCCATCCACCCAGCCGTCATCTACCCATCCATCCACCCAGCTGTCATCTATCCATCTATCCATCATCCGTCATCTATCCATCCATCCACCCATCCATCATGTATCCATCCATCCACCCAGCCGTCATCTACCCATCCATCCACCCAGCCGTCATCTACCCATCTATCCATCATCTGTCATCTATCCATCCATCCACCCATCCGTCATCTATCCATCCATCCACCCATCTGTCATCTACCCATCCATCCACCCAGCCGTCATCTATCCATCCATCCATCATCCGTCATCTATCCATCCATCCACCCATCTGTCATCTATCCATCCATCCACCCAGACGTCATCTATCCATCCATCCATCATCCATCATCTATCCATCTATCCACCCAGCTGTCATCTACCCATCCATCCATCATCCGTCATCTATCCATCTCATCTGATTGTCTATCCATCCATCCCCTGATCCAGCCAATCAGGTTATCCTCTATCCAACTATCCATTTATCTATCCATCCATTCATCGCATCTGTCCATCCATCTATCCTTCATCCATCCATCCACCATCCATCCATCATTGATTTATTCTAACACGTTCATAATGCAGGAGACATAGTGGGACTCAGTGGAGGCTCAGTGGAGGACGTAGTCACATGGCCATGTCATTCATCTGTGCCCCTGCAGCATGGTAAGTGCTGTGATGGACACTTGAGGCCCTTTGGAGGCCAGAGGAGCTACTAACCCAGGTGGGACAAGAAGGAGTGCACGATCTTAAAGGGGAAACTGCGCTCGGGAGCAGTCACTGTCCAAGTCAGGGCCTGGAAGGCAGAAAGAGATGGGGTTGAGAGGTCCATGGAGCCCAAACATGGCTCAGGGCTGTGTCTACACAAGGCTCCCATCACCACATCACTTGTGGTCCAGCCTTCTCCCCTCCATCATCCCCTTGACCCTCTGCTCCAGCCACACCTGCCTCCTCACTAAATCTCCTATGTATCAGGCACATCCCCCCCTGACCCTGGAGGCCTCCATCCTTGCTCTGCTCTCAGCCCTGGATACTCCTTACCATCTGGAACCCACTCACCTGTTCAGGCCTCAACACTAACATTCCCTGGCAGTGCGGTCTCCCTGATTCCGGGGCTCTGTTTCCCAGCCCATCCTGCCACAGCTGGTATGCACTTGTCCACCTCCAAGGTCCCCTACTGCCGGGCTGAGAGGCTGAGACCACCATCGTCCCATCTGCTTGTGCAGTGGATGACGTTATTTAATCTTACCCTATTGTCTGCCAAGCATTTTGGGGCACCTATTGCAGGCAGGGCTCCCCCTTTGGGGCTGGGGCTCCTCCCTGCCTGGTAGCCTCCCTCCCACACTGGCCCGTGCACCTCTGGGCCTCTGCCTGCCAGGTGGCCAGTCAGTAAACACACCCCACCCTCGGCCTCCTGCCGTCACTGGCTTGAACAAGGGCCTCCTGTTGATGAGCTGAGGCGGCAGCTGGAAGCAGACGAGGAGGACTTGGGGGCAGGGCTCTGTTTCCTGTGCTCTCTGCTGCCCACCCACCCACAGGGGCCCCTCTCCCTGCAGCAAGGCTGTGTGCCTTCCCTCTCTGAGCATTCCCCAAATTGAGGAAGCATGCTGAGACTGTCATGCTCAGCCTCAGTCTGCCCATCTGTAGAGGGGGGACGAGAGCAACCATCAATATCGAGAAGTGCCAAGTGGACATTCACCCTCGGCGATGGCCCATACTCTGCAGAGTGTGCTTCTCTCTGAATAAATCCACTTCTCACCTATCAAAAAAAAAGTGCCGAGTGTAGTTTTCATGGATTCACATGTTCGGGTTTTATGATGAGCCTCAGAGGTTGGGGCTCTAGTTGTCCTCATTTCACTTGGATTTTTAGTACTGCTGATAAACTGCAAACAACCTCAGGCCTTTTCATGTTTCACTTCATTAGACAGAGAAACACAGACAGACCGAGGGAGAGAAGTAAACTTCTATAGTGAGCCCGTAGGCAGTCTCTCTTCATGCAACACAGACACTGGTTTGTTTTGCTGTTACCTACAAAACTCTCATTAAATGTGAGAGGAAAGGAGAAAAAAGTAGGGCGGTCATTTGTCCAGCCACAGTTATCCCTGGAAAATGCTGAAGATAATAATGGTGTAAAACCATTCTCAGAAGTCAATGCCCATTGAATGCCGCATCGTTAAATTCCAGTTGGTTCCTAGTGAAGTCCTTTCTCCCCTCAGGCGACTCCGCAGTCCATTCTCTAAACTGGAGAAGTAAAACTCTACATTATTATTAAAAGTAAATCTACTTTTGAAGGTACCCTCCCCTACCCCATAAAAAAAAAAGAAAGAAAGAAAAGAGGCACAGAGACATTAAGCAACTTGTCTGAAGCTGCACAGCAGAGGTAGGATATGAAACTCAGGGTCCTGGTGCCAGAGACCAAGACTTCTTGGCAGTCTCCTGCTGCCTCCCATGATGGTCAGTTCCTGCCCCCTGAGGCTGTGAGGAGAGGGGACAAAAAGGGAAAACCCACAAAAGTGATGTGGCAAGGTTTCGAGCATTTGGCACTTGCTCAATAAAATTGTAGCCATTATATTTATTGTTATTTTCCTCTTTATTATACGTTTTGGAGAGCCTGAGATAAATGACGACACAGTCAGGGCAAATGGAGGATGGGAAAAGAGTCAGGGCTTGCCAGAGTTCACAGAGCAAGTCAGGGTGGGTCTGCCAGACTCCAGTGCCCAGATGGCACCCCTTCTGCCCCACCGCCCCGCTCCCCACTGCTTGGTCTTTCTGGAGAGTGGGGTGCAGCCGGGCCATCCAAGGCAGGCTGGGTCAGGCTCCTCAGCTGCGGATCCAGCAGTGGCTAAGTGGCCTCCCTCGCTGCTCTAATGAATTCCCCAGACCCTGAGCCTGTGGCTGGGCCCGCCCAGGGCAGGGCGGCTGCCTTCCCGACATACTTTCCCTCTGGATTCACAGGAGAGGCGGCTGGGCAAGCGGGGGGCGCCCACATGTCTCCTGGCCCAGCAGAACTCTGCCAGGGAGGGCTCCGAAGCCTCATCACACAGGCACCAGCCCCTCTGCCCAAGCCTGGCCAGGCTCCTGGAACCGCTGGGTCTAGTGTGGTGGGAAGGGGGGCTGGCTGGGGCGCCAGCCAAGGGCTCAGGCCAGGAGGTCCCGGGCAGCAGTCTTCACAGCTAATGAGGGGCCCGGGTTAGCATTTCTCATCTGCAACCTGTGGCCAAGGGCAGAGAGGGGTAGTGTGAAAGCCTCAGGGGTCCTGCCTTCTCCAGGTCTAATCCTGCCTGTGTTAGCTTGAGCTGTCTCATTCCCTCTCTGAGGAAAATGTGAGTAAGAACAATCTGAAGTATAACTGACTTCGTGTATAAGTTCCGTGTTGTATAATGAGGCTAACACTGGAGGTAGACACTGAGCTCATTCAGTCCTCTCAGCAGTGATCACTCCCACTTTCTAGGTGAGGCAACTGAGGCACAGAGAGGTCAAGCAACTTGCCTTAGGTCACACAGTGAGGCTATGCCCAGCTGACATTCGAACCCAGGCCATGCGGCTCCTGAGTCTGTCATAAAGTACAGCGGGAGCAGGGGTTACTGTTATTAATAGTAACTATGGTACACGAATTATAAGAGACAATAACCATGTGCTACTCATCGTGGCAGGGCTCTCTGCGGGCCCAGGGGCCCCTGGGAAAGGAGGAACAGAACAAAACACAGACATCCCCAGTCCCCTGGAGAGGTCACCCTTTCTCTGCCAGAAATACTCTGTCAGGCATCCTAGGGGAATGTCACGCAGCCCCTAAGCCCTGCCTGAGAAGATCAGGGAGGGCTTCCTGAAGGAGGGGGCATCAAAACCAGATTTGGAGGAAGGAGAACGGTATTTGGGATGGTGGGGAACAGCAGGTACAAGGGCCGGAAGTTCACCCAGAGTGAGTGAGTGTGTAATGTGAAGCTGCCAAGGTGTGAGGGGGAGGAGGGGGCTGCTGCCTGGAAGTGGGGTTTCAGAGCCAGTGGGATCCAGAGAGCAGGAACATGAAACCAGATTGCCCGGCTCCAGGCCTCTGCTGTCTGATCTGCAGACTGGGACAGCCTCAGGACTGCCACCTTCGCCGTTCCCTCTGCCGAGAATACTCTTCCTCATAACTCCTCATGGCCCAGCCATGAACACGGCCACACGTGCCCATGCTTCTAGCCCCATGCCAAGCCTGTGGCAGGGGCCTGGCTTCCATGTGTCCTCATCCTAGCTGCATGAGGCACACGCAAGCCCAGAGGCCCTCCTGGAGCCGTGGTTTTCCCAAGAATCCCAGCACCAGCCGGGAGCGGCCCCCAGGTATGCCGGATGCCAAGGGAAACAGGAGGTGAGCTCATGGCCCTGCCACAGGCAGCAGGGCACAGGCTTCACTAGAAGTGCCCAGGTTGGGATTGGCTCTTCAGCCTCCCCTCCAGACCCACCACTCCTCACTCACCCTCTGTGGTTCCCCATTGCCCTCAGGAGACAGCCCAAGCCCTGTACCACCTGGCACCAGTTCTCCTGAGCCCCACGATTTCCCTACCCCGAGATCAATCTGTCCAGCAGACCAGACTCACTTTTGTCTCAGGGCCTTTGCACATACTGTTCCTCTAGCTAGAATGCCTTTCAGCCATCTCTTTATCTGGCTGTGGTCTCTTCACCTTCCTGGCCATAGCTCTGTGTTCCCTCCTCTTCTAAGAAACCTCCCTAGACTCCCCCTGATGCCCCAAGCTGGGTCAGGCACCTTCTTGGAGCTCCCACTGCTGCCTGTCCCTTGGGACGATTATGGTGGGCTCCCCACGAGGGAGGAGCCCAATCTGGTTTGTCCACTTCATGTCCCCAGCCTCATGGCACATAGCAGATGGTCAATGCGTTTGTGGAATGAATGAATGTGGTTGAAATATCCCCAACTTCAACCTTCACATGTTTCTCTCTGTCAGAATTGTCTTCACCTTTTTTATCCCCTGATCTGAGTCTTCCTTTCCTTTAGATTTCTTGCCACCTCCTCCAGGAAGCCCTCAGTGACTTCTCTGCAACCTCCCACTAGAACAGATCTGGCAATGAGCCTACCTTGGCTTCATCCCTGCCCCTCACAGTGGCTTTCGGCTATTTGCTTCACCTCTCTGGACCTCAGTTTCCCTGCTTATAGAATAGAGGCTTCAAACACTGGAGGGTAGCAGTAGAGAGGGTTAATACCAGAAAACAGAGGTGTTTTGTAGCTTAAGAGCATGGCTGGGCTGGGAGGATTTTCCTGATTAGCAATAATTTCTATTTTTATTACAGGCTGTTCCCACAGAGCTGGACTTGAGCTCCGATGGTATGGGCAAAGTCTCGACAAACAGAAGCACAGGGCTCCCCTTCAGACCTCCTCCAGCCGGAGTCCCTTAATTTGCTAGCCCTCCTGCGGGGACGGACACACACACAGGCGGGTGCACAGACTGGGTGACTGAGCGGGCTCCGGCCTCTGGGCGACCAGGTTGTCACCACCACCTACCCATCAACCAGAGAACGGCAGAGAGGAAAGACCAGAAAGGGGTTGGGGGAGGAGGTAACTCCTAACCTTAAGCCACTCTTGACTCAGTTTCCCCAAGTGTGAGCTAAGGGGAGCCGCTATGGGGCTCGCTTCGGTTCCAGCTATGGTGGAGGCTTGGCACGCAGCCGTCTCTCAAACAAGTGAATGAGAGGGCTGGAGGGCGGTCCTGACTGATTCCCCGCCCCACCAACCTCAGCCCAAGCCCCCTGTGACTCAGTTTCCTCGCCCGATCCGGGTTTAGCAGCGCTGGGCGGGGCCTTGAACGTGGAGGCCAGCGCCGTCTGTTTACCTTGAGGCTGGACGCTGGGCAGGGCCGCGGTGGGCCGTCCCCCGGGCCGGCCGCGCCGCCGGGATAAATAGGCCTCTCAGCCCTCGTGGGCGGCAGAGAGCGAGCCGCCGTCCAGCTCCCCGCCGCCGTCATGGTTCTCGCCGCCGCCCGCGTTCTCTTGCTCACGCTGGCTGCCCTCGGCGCATCAGGCCAGGGGCAGATGCCGCTGGGTAAGCCGCTCCTCCCCCACGCCGTGCCTCTGACTCCCAGAGGGACAGGACTCGCGGGAGGCCTGGGGTCGCGGGCGGCTCCTTGATGCTCGGGGAAAGTTCACCGGGGCGTGCCGGGTGGAGACAGCAGACAGTGGGGCAGAAGCTCAAGTAATTGGGTGGGCGTCAGGGATCCCTGCGGCGGCGGGGTGAGGAGTGGTGATGGGGGTCGCCGGTCCCCGACGCCCCACCAGCGCCCCCTGTCAGCGCAGGTGGGGACCTGGGCCCGCAGATGCTACGCGAACTCCAGGAGACCAACGCGGCCCTGCAGGACGTACGGGACCTACTGCGGCAGCAGGTGCCGGCCGGGGTTGGGGGGTTGGGGGTGCAGGGGAGAAGACAGAGACTTGGAAGAGGGGAAGTGGGTCTCTGAGGCAGGGGAGGTTGGGGGAGTCGGAAGGGACCGGAGAAGTTGGTCCTGATGGAGGTGAAGAGGGGCCGGGTTTATGGAAAGGAAGAGGGAGAGGAGGCGGGGCGGGGGGGTGTCCCAGGGATGCGGCGTTCTACGAGAGAGGGTACGGATCCTTGAGGGGAGAAGGAAATCCCAGGGAAGGAGGAGAAGGGGCTGGGAGAGTAGGGATCTGGGGGTAGGGAGTCCGTGGGGAGAGGGTCCGCGACGGTGGTGCCATGGGGAAGGAGTCTGAAAGAGGGAGAGGGGAGACCGGCGAGGGAGGAGAATGATGGAGCCCCGCTGACCACACCCCATCTCCCTTGCACCAAAGGTCAAGGAGATTACATTCCTGAAAAACACGGTGATGGAGTGTGACGCGTGCGGTGAGCGCAGCCGGGGCGATGGAGACGGGGTGGCTGGGGAGCGAGAAGAGATGGGGAGACAGAAACAGATCCAGAGAGCAGAGGACAGACCGGGAGCAAAAGAGAGAAGAAGACAGAGGTTGACAGAGATGGAGAGATTGGATGAGAGATGGAGAGAGAGGAACAGAAAGGAGCCAGAGAGACTGTGGGAGGGGGAGACCCCCCAAAGAGCCAGAAACCTTGCAAGAGGCGCTGGGAGGTGGAGTCGCGGAGGGAGAAGCGAAAAAAAAAAAAAAAACACAAAAAACAAAACAAAACGGTCGGGTGCAGAGATCCAGAGACTGCAGAGACCTGGAGAGCGGACCACTCAGTACGGGGCGGGGTCGCAGAACAGCCAGGATGTTGCCTGGATGGGAGCTCTGTCTCGATAGGCTCCACCCCTGGGCGTGGCCTTAACCACTCGCGCCCCACTCCCTGCAGGGATGCAACCCGCGCGAACCCCCAGACTGACTGTACGGCCGCTAAGCCAGTGTTCGCCCGGCTTCTGCTTCCCCGGAGTGGCTTGTACCGAGACAGCCAGCGGCGCGCGCTGTGGACCCTGCCCCGAAGGTTTCACGGGCAACGGCTCGCACTGCGCCGACGTCAACGAGGTGTGTCTGCCACCACCGCCCCGACGAACCCCCAACGCTTGCCCCACAACTCCCCACCGCCCCGCCCCGACGACCTCCTCGTCCGCTGGGGGTCCTCCGGGAGAGCACCCCCTCACCTCCGGGGGCGCACGTCCAGACGACCTCCCCACCGCCAGGGGACAGTCACCCCTACCACGCCCCTCTCCACCTAGGACGCCCACCCTGACGACCTCCTCCATAGCCAGTGACGTCCGCCCCGACGACTCCCCTACCGCCGGGAGTGGTCCCCCTCAACGACCCCACTCACCACCGCCCGGGGTCGCCGACCCCAGCGACCCTTCCACCACCGGGGCTCCCCCGTCCCGGCAACCTCTTCACCGACGGGCACGCACGCCCCGACGACCACTTCCCCCCTCCGCTGGAGATGCCCGCCCTCAAAATTTCTTCCCCCGTCCATGAGCATCCAGCCCACCGGGTCCCAGAAACAGCCCCACTCCAGGCAGGCCCTTCTCTTCGCCTGGTCTTGCCCTTTCCCACATCAAGGCAAAGCCGTGTGTAACCTCTGGGACAATAGCCTCTGCCCCACATGGCACCCCGTCCCTCCTATAGCTAGCTGATGGCCCTTGAACTTTACAAGTTCAATAAGCCCTAAGGCGCCTCTTTCGGGGAGGCCCAGCTCCTCATCCTCTGATCCTCCCCGGCCCTTCCTCCTCCAGTGCACTGCCCATCCTTGCTTCCCTCGCGTTCGCTGCATTAATACCAGTCCGGGCTTCCGCTGCGAGGCTTGCCCACCTGGGTTCAGCGGCCCCACCCACGAGGGCGTGGGGCTGGCCTTCGCCAAGGCCAACAAGCAGGTGAGGGCCATCGAGGGTTGGAGAGCCGGGAGGAGCATTTCGGGGTGGGGAGGCATTTTGTTAAGTAAACTCCAGCCTCGCAGCCTGCTTGGCTCCAGGGGCAACGGATGGGGACAGGAGTCTGGGGAAGAGGAAGTTAAGGGTTTCCCATCAGGGATGGTCGGGACTGGAGGAAAGATGCAGGGAAGAGGTAGGATTCAGAGGATTCGTGAATCGGGTCTGGGGGTATCTGCCTGGAGCGTTGACCAGTGCGCTCTCTCCCACCAGGTTTGTACGGACATTAACGAGTGTGAGACCGGGCAGCATAACTGCGTCCCCAACTCTGTCTGCGTCAATACCGTGGTAAGGCCTGGGAGGACAAGAAAGGATTGAGAGATGGAGGGTGGGGCGGAGGTGTCAGGCGGCGGGGGCTGACCTCCTGTGGCCTGGGCTCAGGGCTCCTTCCAGTGCGGCCCGTGCCAGCCCGGCTTCGTGGGCGACCAGGCATCAGGCTGCCGTCGGCGGCCACAGCGCTTCTGCCCTGACGGCACGCCCAGCCCGTGCCACGAGAAGGCCGACTGCGTCCTGGAGCGTGATGGGTCGCGATCTTGCGTGGTGAGTGCGAGCAGGCCAGGAGTGGAATGGGATGAGGGTGCGGGTGTAGGGCCACGCCAGAGCACCCACTTACTACCCCACCCGCAGTGCGGCGTCGGCTGGGCTGGCAATGGGCTCCTCTGCGGCCGCGACACAGACTTGGACGGCTTTCCGGACGAGAAGCTACGCTGCTCTGAGCGCCAGTGCAGAAAGGTGGGGGCGGTGTGGAGGGCGTGGCCTGGTAGAGGGAGGGCGGGCCTACTGGCCACGCCCCTAATGCCCGCAGCGCCCACCCCTAGGACAACTGCGTGACGGTGCCCAACTCAGGGCAGGAGGATGTGGACCGGGACGGCATCGGAGACGCCTGCGACCCGGACGCCGACGGGGACGACGTCCTCAATGAGAAGGTGGGGCAAAAGTGGGGGCCTGGGTGAGACCGGGTGGGGGGCGTGTCTCCGGGTGACCGGTGTGGCCTCAGAGGCTGATCTCGGGGTCCCAAAGGACTGGGGGGGGGGTTTCCATGCAGAGGAGGCGGGGCCTCGGAGCTGGACAGTCTGGGGAGTGACTTTTGACTCTCTAGGACTGCCTATCCCCTAACCGGCCCTCACCTCTAGGACAACTGCCCGCTCGTGCGGAACCCAGACCAGCGAAATACGGATGGCGACAAGTGGGGTGATGCGTGCGACAACTGTCGGTCCCAGAAGAACGACGACCAGAAGGACACAGATAAGGACGGCCGAGGCGACGCCTGCGACGACGACATAGACGGCGACCGTAAGTTCTGGGCAGAGGAGGAGAGGAGAGGAAAGGGCGGGCACCAAGGGGTGGGGTTTGGCTGGAGGCGGGGCTCAGCCTCTTCTGGAAGCCGAGGAGCGGGTGAGCTCGCCTAGGGCGCAAGGGACCGCTGACCCTGCTCCGCGGGCAGAAATGCAAGCTGGGAGGCCGAGGGAAAGAGGGAAGACCTTTTGGAGGAGGGAAAGGGGGACCGTGCGTTAGATGCTGCAGGGGAAAGAGGACAGAGCCATGAGCATGAGGGACAGGGCCCCCTGGAGGAGGTACCATTTTTACAGCCGGGAGAGACTCAAGGTGGTGCACACACTGAGCCAGTCCCTGCACCGCTCCATTCATTTAGTCTCTAGGAGGCTGGGCACTGGGCACGAATACCTGGTTTAACTTTGTAGTTATTGGGAGCCAAAGGTGGAGTGGGGACTCTGTCCCAGGCTAATCCCAGGTCTGCACCTGCTCTGCTGAAGTCAGCCTGGCCCCGGCCCCATCTGGGGATCCGGTTCTGTTCCTCTGCTTCTCACAGGGATCCGCAATCCGGTGGACAACTGCCCCAAGGTGCCCAACTCAGATCAGAAAGACACTGATGGTGATGGTGTAGGAGATGCCTGTGACAACTGTCCTCAGAAGAGCAACGCAGACCAGGTGAGTGTAGGCCGGACTCCAGCTGGGGCAGGCCCCCAGGTGGGTCCCAGGCTGGTTAACAAGGCTCCAGCCCAGTCTGAACAACTTGGGGTTGGGGGAGGGGGTTGTTGCTTGGGCTCAGGAGAATCTTGACTCTGGAACTGGGGGTGGGGAAGAGGCTTCTGAATTCTTCTGCCATGATTATGAACGTCTGTATCCTCCCCCTCCTCTGGTCCCCAGAGGGATGTGGACCACGACTTCGTGGGAGATGCTTGTGACAGCGACCAAGACCAGTAAGCAGGCCATCTGGGGCTGAGGTAGGGACCCAGGGTGGGCAGCGCCTGACCCGGCTTTCTGGGGTCTCATTGTCCCTGTTCCACCCACTCTAGGGATGGGGATGGGCACCAGGACTCGAAGGACAACTGCCCCACAGTGCCCAACAGTGCCCAGCAGGACTCAGACCACGACGGCCAGGGTGACGCCTGCGACGACGATGATGACAATGACGGGGTCCCCGACAGTAGGGACAACTGCCGTCTAGTGCCCAACCCGGGCCAGGAAGACAAGGACCGTAAGGCCGGACGCAGGTCCCGTGGGGGGGATGGGGCCAGGGTGAGGTTTGGGGTGGGCATGGTGGGGGCAGTGGCATTTGTGAGCCGAGCCGGAGGCGTGGCCTGGGCAGGGCCAGTAGCTTGTATGGGCATGGCCAGGCCTGGGGCGGGGCCTGGAGCTCATTCTATCATTTCGGTGGGGGGGGGGCCTCCCACCTCCTCTCAGGCGACGGCGTGGGCGACGCGTGCCAGGGCGACTTTGATGCGGACAAGGTGGTAGACAAGATCGATGTGTGTCCGGAGAACGCTGAGGTCACCCTCACCGACTTCCGGGCCTTCCAGACGGTCGTGCTGGACCCTGAGGGCGACGCGCAGATAGACCCTAATTGGGTGGTGCTCAACCAGGTGGGGGCGGGGACTAGGCGGGAAGTGGGGGGAGCCCAGGACCACCACAGCGGGTCCTAAACTGGGGGCGGGAAGCCCAGTCCTTCTGGCCTGACGCCCTTCTTCCTTTGAACCTCACCAGGGTATGGAGATCGTGCAGACGATGAACAGCGACCCAGGCCTGGCTGTGGGTGAGACGCGGGGGTGGCCAAGCCATGCAGGGAGCTGCTCGGGGGGCGGGGCCGGAGGAGAGGCGGGACAGGGGCGGGCCTGGACTCGGGAAAGGCGGAGCCAGGTTAGGTGGGCTGGACTCTGGGCTTGGGCGTTCTGTACTCCGAAGGGGCAAGGTTCGGGGACGGATCCCGATCCCGGTAGGACAGGGGCTAGCGTGCCTTCCTCTCCCCAGGTTACACGGCCTTCAATGGCGTGGATTTCGAAGGCACGTTCCACGTGAACACTGCCACGGATGACGACTACGCTGGTTTCATCTTTGGCTACCAGGACAGCTCCAGCTTCTACGTGGTCATGTGGAAGCAGATGGAGCAGACGTACTGGCAGGCGAACCCCTTCCGTGCGGTGGCAGAGCCCGGCATCCAGCTCAAGGTGCCAGGCCCTTCCTGAGCGCTTGGTTTCAGCGTCTTCTCTGAGGCCCCCTACCCTTCCACAGACCCACAAGCCTTACAGTCCCCGGCATTATCCTACGGACCTCAAAGGCTTTCTACCGAAATCCTCCCAGTTCCTCCCACAGGCCCTCAAACATTCCCCCAGGATCCCCTGGTCTTCCTGTGGGCACCCAAACCCCCTCACAGAGCCCCAAGCTTTCTCTCAGGTTCCAAATCCTCCTGCAGACCCCCTAGAATAGATGTGCTCAGGCGTGTCCGACTCTTTGCAACCCCATGGACTGTAGCCTGCCACGCTCGTCTGTCATAGGATTCTCCAGGCAAGAATACTGGAGTGGGGTGCCATGCCCTCCTCCAGGGGATCTTCCAGACCCCGGGATGGAACTCCCATCTCTTGCATCTCCTCCATTGCAGGCGGGTTCTTTACCACTAGCACCACCTGGACCCCAGTATTTCACTGAATCCCTGAAATTCCCTAAGTCCTCTAGACTCTAGTTTATCCTACTGACCACTGCTGCCCCCTATAACCTACCTGTAAACCTCCATGTGGCCAAGGCTTCCTTGAGGGTCTCCCATCCAGGCATACCAGGGGCCCCCACCACTCCTCTATGACTCAAAGCTCCTTGCCCGTCTGGGGCCTTGGTGGCCTGTATGGTCCCTGACCCCACTCCCCTCTTCCTGGATTTGGTAGGCCGTGAAGTCCTCCACAGGCCCTGGGGAGCAGCTTCGGAACGCACTGTGGCACACAGGGGACACAGCGTCACAGGTGCGGCTGCTGTGGAAGGATCCCCGGAACGTGGGCTGGAAGGACAAGACATCCTACCGCTGGTTCCTGCAGCACCGGCCCCAAGTGGGCTATATTAGGTGGGAACCCACCCTCCGCCAAAGGGCCCAGAGTCCCTGTTCATTCCTGGCTCTTGTGGGAGAGGGTTGCTTCGGGGGGCCTTGGTCCCCTAGCCTGTAAAATAGGAATAATACAGGCAGAAATAACTGTTTGGCTCTGGGGCACGATACCCCTCCGAGGACATGGGGAGGGTTCAGGTCCGGCAGAGAGGCTCAGTGGGCGGGGCCAGAGGGTAGGCGGGGGCCAGAAGGTAGGCGGGGCCAGAGGGGAGGCGGGACAGGGGCGGGCCTGGACTCGGGAAGGGCGGGGCCAGGTTGGGCGGCCTGGACCCAGGGCTGGGGGTTCTGAACTCCGCACATACATAGCAGAAGGTGGGGTCTCACCCACTCCCCGTTTCCCAATCCCCACTCTGCGCTGCCAGGAAGTCTAGGCGCTATGTTTAGCAACTACTGTATGCGCGCCCTGCACATCCGTCGTCACACAGGGGTACTGAGGCTCACATCAGGAGCCCCCTCTGCCCTGAGTGTGGCCCAGGCAGGGAGACACACACTTCCCTCTCCTAGAGAAGAGAAGCTAGTTCACTGGGCAGGGTGCTGACGCTCTGAGAGGGGAGGGCCTGGCCTAGGGCCCCGAGTCACGGTCTCCTCCTCCCCTGCAGAGTGCGATTCTACGAGGGCCCAGAGCTGGTGGCAGACAGCAACGTGGTCCTGGATACGACCATGCGGGGCGGTCGTCTGGGGGTCTTCTGCTTCTCCCAGGAGAACATCATCTGGGCCAACCTGCGCTACCGCTGCAACGGTAAGGGGACCCCCATCAGAGAAGGCGGGAGTCTGCACCCCCCACCCTCACCCGCCTCTCACCTGCTCACCCTCTCTCCACAGACACCATCCCCGAGGACTACGAGGCCCAGAGGCTGCTGCAGGCCTAGGGATGGGGTTGGGGACCTGCCACTGGGTGACAGCCACCCGCGCGGCTGCCCTCACCGTAGGAAGTCATCAGCACCAGGCCCCAGGAGGCAGTCGGCCTGGGGGGCAATGAGAGGGGCTCAGGGAAGACAAAATAAAGTGTGTCTGTGTGGCGGAGGGGCTGGCTGTGGTCTCTGCTTCGGGGAGATGGTAGGGTCAAGTCTCTGAGGGGAGGCTGGCCCAGAGACCCCAAACTTAGGCAGTGGCGGTGGGGACTGCCACTGACTCCCTGCCTAGCAGCCTGACTAGGAGTGTCGGGCCTCGATTTGCAGGCCCCAGGCCTGCTGCTTCGTCCCCTCCGCGCCCCTGGAGCATCTGGCCAGGGATCCTGCGGTGTGTGTGTGAGGGGCTCAGGCCTGGGTGTCCGTGTTCATGGGTGCGTGGTCTTTGGGCAACTCCCACCTGGCGCGCCTGCAAAACCCACATCTCATCCTTGAGGTGGGAGAAGAGGGAAGGAAAAAAAGGGAGGAGGCAGAGACGAAAACAGTGAATTTTTATTACGTTTCATTACAAAGGATGCAAAGATACAAAGACGATAGCGCCCACGCCAGAAAGGACGGGCAGGGGCTGGCCGAGTGCGCCCTGAGCGCCCGCCCCCGCCCGCTGTGGGCACCCACGCGTGCAGCCCACGGGACAGCCACAGCACAATGTGCATGCTGGGGAGGGCAGAGCCAGCCTGGACAAAGGGACACAGGTGGGACGGGGCCGGGCCTGGAGGGTTTGCATATATCAGTGGTACTGCCCAGCTCCTGGAAGGGGAAGGGCAGTTTCCTATGGAGGGCATGGCAGGGTCAGTGGACCTCAGCTGCCAAAGCCCTCCCTCCCGAAGTCTGGTGGCAAGTGCCACAGCTGTGTCCCCTGGTCCCCGTTGGTAGGTCAGAAATGACAGGCTGGGCATCAACTGCCCCCAGATTCCACAACTCTGTGAGAGGAGGGCAACCCATGTGTCTGGCTCCTGGGGACAGGGTGCTGGGCGCTGGTCAGTTGGGCAGAAGGTGGGGAGAGCTGCCTGGAATCAGCTTCTGACATCTAGCCCCTGCCTCCCACCCTTCCTGGGACGAGCATGGGACCCGGATACCATGGACCTGAGCTCGTAATGACAAGAGGGAACTGAGGCCTTGGTCACAAGAGTCTTGCCCGCCCCCTGGTGCCTTCAGAGGTACCCCAGTCAGTGCCCAGGCCTGGGGGTGCAGGGCACCCCGCTCTGCTGGGGAGAATTCTTGTCTGTGGCCAGGCGCCTGTGGCACACCCATGGTTACGAGAGGTGCCTGAGCCCCACCAGCCAGGACCCCCAAAAGCTGAAGGAAACCAAAAAGAGCTGGCTCGGGCCAAACTGATGAAGGAACGTCCCAGGGACCCCATCATACGCTGTGAGACCCCCCCGGGGGTGGGGGCCCAGGGCCCACAGAGAATGGAACAGGGCTTAGAAACAAACCAGGCTGCCGACTCACCCCGGGCAGGCCTCCCAGAGCAGGAGGCACCCAGTACCCCCCTAGCTCTTAAGGTCGTGTGGCTGGGGTGCAGGCTCAGGCGGCCACAGACCCCTCACCTGAAGCATCATGCCCAAGAGCACCAGGTACCCTTGACCTGGCACCTCTGTGCCCCAACCCCACGCCAAGGGTACCCCGGGGCCTCTGACCACAGCTCCCTCAGAACCCAGGGAGGGTGGGGGGTGGTTGCTCCCGTTTTGTCACAACTAGGGTGGGGGCAAGGGAGGTGGAGGGTCTTTCAACCACACCAGGCCTCACCACGCCTAGCCCGCACCCTGGGGTGGGGACACCTTCTTTGGACATGCGGGAAACTCAGAAGCCGGAGTGGGAGCAGGAGGTTGGCAGCATGTCTGGTTATGAACTAGCTCAGGGTTGGCCCAGCGTGGAGATCTGGGGAGAAGTGTAGCATCCCAGGAGAACTCAGCCCCAGGGAGGTCTCTGGGTCCACAGAAGCCCCTCAAGGAGCAGTGATCGAAGGGACTCTTGAGGCCCCGGCCGCGGGAGCCCTGCCAGCCCCGTCACAGGCCTCACACCTTCCCCCATCTCCCGTGAGCAGGCCACAGCCAGCTCGCACCCGGCACGCAGCCCCTACAGCAGACAGCTACCCTGGCAGGATGGACAGACGACACGGGACCTCTCACCCTCCATGCAAGGGTCTCACCAGCATCTGATGGACAGACAGATGGACAGCCACTCTCGCCCACCCGCATGTGACACAGGGGCCTCATGATGGCCCCACTTGGCCAGCCATCCTCCTCGGAGGTGGGCCGCCTGAAGCAATTAGGCCCAACACACCTAGGATGTCCTAACTCTCCTGGCTCAGCCCTCAAAATCCACAAGTAGGTAACAGCACCCAGAAGCCAGCCAAGCACCCAAAGCCGGGCTCCCAGCCCCTGTGCACACCCACCAGGCAGGCAGGTGGCCCTAAGGCCAGTGGAGAGGCTGGAGGTTAGCACAGAGGTGGCATTCCACACCCACCTGCGCCTGCCTTCCGGCCTTGCAGGCCTGGTCCCAGGGAGCTCTGTGGACCGCAGTTGGGGTGGGGGCTGGACCCAATGCAATCAGGGTCCCTTCTGCTGTGCGCCTGTCCCCAGCAGGGAGCCTGGCCAGCTTCTGGGTACTACTGGCTGTGGGTCCCCAAATTTTGCTGAAGGACAGACCTGCCCCCTGAGCTTTCCATTGAGGGGGTCTCAGGGCCCTCTACCCCAAGGGGCTGGCCCCCGAGCTTCTTGCCCAGGAGAGTGCTGGGGGGAGCAAGGTGAGCCGGGAAAGTGGAGGGGGCGCTGCAGTCCACCCCAGCACTGCCGCCGTCTCCCCTCTGGTAACGGCACGCGTCCTCATGGGCACCTGTGACGGGCTGTGACCCCCAAAGACACCCGCCTTCTCCTCCCCCAAGTCCACCCTGGGCACTGCAGGGGGTGAAGCTGAAGAGCGGAGGGTGGGGCAAGGATACAAACTCTCCTCTCTGGAGAACACAGAAAGAGGCTGACCCCAGGTCTCATCCTCATGGGGGGACACGCTGCCCACCCTGGGGGCTCAGAGGACTGGGGGCAAACCGAGGCATGGCGTGTGCTCCCGAGGGACGGATGAGGGGAGCTCAGCCGCAGCGAGTGAGGGCGCGGTGGTGGGTCTATGTACATGACGCAGGGGCCCCGGCTCACCCCTCACGGCGCAGCTCGCCTGGAATCACAGTATTTTCACATCACAAGTCAAAGGGCTGATTCCCCTAAGCTGTCCTGTTCCTAAAAGTCTTGGCAATTCAAGAATACTTAGTAGAGAAGTGATATATAAGAAAAGACCCAAATCCCCTGTTGTAGACCCCCCTGCAAAGGCCTGCCCGGGGCTAGGAGGGGGCAGCGAATCCTTTGAGGATGCCTGGCCGCTGGTTTCTGGCTGGGTCCCCTCCCCAGGAAAGCTCTGCACCCACGCCCCTCATGGGCCGAGGCTGCCGTGTTAATACAAAGTCACCTGTGCTCCTGGCCAAGGGATGCGAGAAACGGGCCATGGGGCTGGACACCCCTCCTTCCCTGCCCACCTGCACCAAGAACCCAGTGCTGGGCAGATGGGAAGTGTGGGCTGACGGGGTTCCCTCATGGGGTCCCCAGTGCCTTGTTTGAAAGTTGCATCCAGGAAGGTTGTTTGTAATTTTATTAAGGCCATTTTTTTAAAAAGTTCTACATACAAGTCTAATGGTAATCAAACCCTTCTATGTACATGTAGTTCTTCTTAAAAAAAAAAACAAAAAACAGTCCCCATTCTTTGCCCCCAGCCCCCGCCACACAAAGAGGACAGGCCCCTGACCTGGATGGACTGACACTGTGTCCCCCAGCCAGACAACAGCGGTGGAGGCCAAGTGACAAAGGACAGGGGGCTCCCCGTGGGTGTGGCCACCTGGCCACTTGGCTATGTGCTAACAGCCCAGCTGGGGAACAAGAGAGGGACGGTCACTAGGATCTGGCTCCCACAGACACGAGGCGGTGCTCCGGAGACCCTGATGGAGGTGGAAACGCACCAGGCAGGAGGGGCCAGCCCGGCTGGCAGGCAGAGAAACAAGTAAGAACTCAAGATGCGGTGTCGGAGGGAACCAAACAGAGGCTCTGGTTCCAGGGCAAAGCAGAATTCGAAGCCTGCCCTGCTGCCCGCTTGCGGGGCCTGGAGGGCAGATGGCCGGCCTCTGGCGCACCAGTGAGCCCGACAGACGGTCACCTGGGCCTCCTGAGGCACTTTGAGAAGCACCTGGAAACCAGCCTCTGAAACGCACACTGCTCTTTGCCTCCAAAGCCAGCCCTGCCGGGAGCGGCCACCAAAGAGATGGTGGGAGAGGATGAATGTTGGCTGGTTCTCGGGGCGGGCTTGCTGAGGACAGGCTCGTCACTGGGGCGCCTCAGAGCAGAGGGGCCGCAGCTGCCGCCAGCCATGGGGTCTGGGATGGACCCGCCCTGAGGACTGGCTGGCACCTTCAGGAGACCCTTAATGCAAGCCGGGGCTCCTTCCCGGAAGTCGGTTACGGGACTGGAGGGGAGGCACTTCCGGCCGCTGCTGCCAGCTTTCACCGGGGTGTCCGCCCAGTCCAGCCTAACCTCACGTCCTTCTGGTTTGGGATAACGGAGCAAAACTAAAAAGGCAGGAGATGCAGCTCAGACCTGGGCAGGCAGCAGGCTGCTTCCAGTTAGCTCACAAGTATTACAAGATTGGATTTCTAGAGTAAAAAAAAAAAAAACATGCTCTCAGGCAAGTGTTGGCTTGAAGGAGTCAGTTACTCATCCACAACCAAAATGTAAATACGAACCGAAAGAAACCAATGAAAAGAAACACAACAAAAAATGCCCTGGCCACCCCCTCCCCACCCCATTCGTTAAATAACAGTAACAGTGACCACAGTACAAAGAAAGATGGAAACAAGTTGCACCCCGCCCCCAGAAATATCTGCCTCCATGTGCGTCCCCGACAGGCTGGGGTGGGGGTTTCACAGCACAGGTGGCCGCAGAGGGGCCTGGCCGGAGGGTGGGGGGTGGGCGGGTGAGGCAGGGACCCTGGAGGAGACTTAGCTGCTTCCCATGCTGTTCACATGTTCGCATCCCACCTCTGTGTGATGGATGCTAGCGTTCTGTGTGTGCACAGAAATATAAAAGACAGCAGTCCAAATAGTGTTTATTTCGCTTCACGTCCGCCCCCTCTCTCTGGCACTTTCTCCCTTTGGCAGGGTGGGGCTGGCTCGCTACCTATCCAAGGGCTGGGGGCGCGGGCAGGTAGGGGGCCCAGGGACAAAGGAAGGCAGTGAGAGCTGGACAACAGTCGCAAGATGTACCTCAGCCCACCACCGTTGCGGAGCATGGTGCCCACCGAGGCTGGCAGCCCTGCCCAGCACGCTTTCCGCATCTTACAGGGGATGAGAGAGCAGGGAGGGTCCGCGGGGGCGACAACGCGCGGCCTCACGCGGGAGGTGAACGACCGGGGCGGGGTGGGCGGGGGGCGCTTGGCGGCATTGCAAGCTCAGAATCACAAGCTCGGCCGTTTGCGAGGGACGGAGCGCCGCTGTCCCCAGGCTCGGGGCGATGCCATCGGGACCACTGGCCGGCGGGGTGACAGAGCCGGGGGCTGGGCGGCCATGTGCCACGCGACCCGCTCACAGACGGTCCATCCGGAAGGTGTCCTCGGTGGCCGGGTCGGCCAGGACCATATCTGGGTCATTGAGCATGTGCAGTCCATCCAGGGTCAGGGGGTCAATCTTGAGTTCGTCCAGGGGGAACTGGTTGTCAGAGTCGAAGCTGACATCACCGACCCCGGCCAGAGTGCTGGTCAGTTCTTTAGAGAGGCTGGGAGGGGACTCTCCTGTCACTGGGGTGGGGGTACACACAAAAGTCTCGGCTTTACCCTGGCCCCCGGCACCCCCACTCCGTACCTCCACAGCCCCTGTCGACGCTCAGGCCGCACCAGGAAGCTCGCCTGAGCGGTCTGCGCTGTAGGACATCTGCAGTGTCCGAGGGTATTTTTAGTTGTCACGACTGGAGGGAATGCTACTGGTGTCGGGGTGCAGGCTGGGGATGCGGTGACGCTGCTCAGCACCCCACAGTACACAGGGTGGTGCCAGCCCACATGTCGGGGTGCCAAGGCCAGGACGCCCGGGATGAGGTTTGTGACACAAACTTCAGCGTGACCTGAGGGGAGCAGGGGGCCTCTCCAACTCTGCCAGGCAGTCTGCCCTGTGTGCATCAGGGGACTTGGCTGTGGGCAGGAGGGAAGCCCAGGTTTCTCCGCAGAAACCCAGGTTCAAACCTGGGCTCCTGTGAGATCATGGACCTCTGTTTCCCACTCTGGGAAATGGACATGTAAGTTCTGGTCTTTCTGGGCTACTGGACAATCAGAAGCCTGATCGTCTCATACAATCTCCAAGGCCAAGGCTTCTGCACTCAAGAGTATCTCCTGCAGACCCTGGGTCCAGGCAGGTGGCCCTGGGTCTAGTCCAGGCTGTGCGGGGCTCTGGAGAGAGAACCCTCCCATCCTAGAGATGCCAGAAGGACTGCAGAAAGGGTCTCATCCTCAACCCCACGTCAGCCCTGGCTTATGAGAAAACTGCTGCTTCTTTGATAATACCAAGAACCTTTAGGGGCATGACAAAGGGTGGGGAGAGAAAACTGGAAGGTCTGAGCATGGCTGGGTGGAGACGTGTGTGTGTGCGCGTGTGCCAGGGCACTGTGTGTGCATGTGCGCACACGCATGCATGTGCCCGGGCACTGTGTATGTGTGCCCGGGCACTGTGTGTGTGTGTGCACACACGCGTGTTCCCGGGCACTGTGTGTGCATGCATATGGGCGTGTGCCAGGGCAGTGTGTGTGCATGTGTGCACACGCATGCATGTGCCCGGGCACTGTGTGTGTGTGCACACGCGTGTGTTTCCGGGCACTGTGTGTGCGTGCATATGGGCATGTGCCTGGGCACTGTGTGTGTGTGCACACGCACATGTGCCCGGGCACTGTGTTTGCGTGCATATGGGTGTGTACCTGGGCACTGTGTGTGTGTGTGTGCACGCACGCATGAGTGTGCAAGGGCACTGTGTGTGTGCGTGCGTGCGTGTGCCCGGGCACAGTGTGTATGTGTGCACGCGTGCCCAGGAACTGTGTGCATGTGTGTGTGTGTGCGTGCGTGAGTGTGCCGGGGCACTTGTGTGTGTTTTCATGCGTGTGCCCAAGCAGTGTGTGCACGCGTGTGTGCGTGTGCCCGGGCACTGTGCTTAGGCTGCTTGGGGATGCCCAACACAGTATGTGTGAGCTCTTGTGTGTCTGTTGGCTGCACAGGACAAATCCCACCGGGCATGTTCAGCTACTGGGGCACACACGCTGGGCAAGGGGTGAAGGCGAGGTGAGTGAGTGGCTCTGTCCCATCCCTACTCTGCATCCGGGACACTGGACCGAGTCCGGGGTCAGCATGTGCACCCTGGCCTGCATCCCGTAAGCTCTGCAGTGAGTCAAGGTGGGGCTCTGGCCTCCACGGGTCTGCACTGAGGCAGGGCTCCAGCTCCCCCTAGGCTCCCACGGGGACACTGACGTCAGGACCCGCCCCGAAGACGCCCTGACGGGGGGCCTCACCTGTGAGGATGATATTGGGGATGCTGCTGTGGCTGGGGTAGCCGAGCTGCTGTGTGTCTGGCAGGCTCCCGTGGCTGCCCGTCAGGCCCATCATGGCCGCCTGGGAGTAGTTGAGCGTCGAACCTGGGCTGTACAGGCTGCTGGAGCTGATGGCGTTCTCCATCATGTTGAACTGCTCCAGCTGGAGAGGAAGCACGGGGGTGTGAGCCAGCTCCCCCCACGCTGGCCGGCCTGCCTGTGGCTGCCCGGCCCTCCCGCCCCACGGGATGCCCAGCACACCCATGCTCGGGGCTGCCAAGCACGAGTCGCCCTGCCTTCGGGTCTCCCCGTCTCTGAACCTGCCTGGGCTGGCCAGCACACGGCCCCGTCCGAGCATGTGAGATGGATGGATGGATGGTTGGTGAAATGAGTGAAGAGCTCTGAGTAGCAGTCCGCCCTTCCCATGCACACACCCCCTCCACCCCGGGGCCCACGCAAACCCACGTGCACGGCCCACACCAGGGCACCGCTGCCACAGCCCCTGCCCGTCCCTGCCAGCGTCCACCACCTGCCCTTCCTCCCCCTCTGTGGGTGGCCTCGTTCTTCGGGAAGGGTGCAGACGCGGGGGGACCAGGCCAAGCCACCCCCTCCAGGGCTGGGGCCGCTGCAGCTCGGGGAGCGGGCCGAGGAGTGGGCGGGGTCTGGCGAGCGTCTGCGGTGGGCGCCCGCTCACCTGGTGGGACAAAGCATTGGCCTGCCTGGCCGCCATCTGCTGCTCATAGAATGAGTCCCCAAACACGCCGCCCAGGGTGGAAGAGTGCTGCAGACAAAAGAGAGGCCCGCTGTCGTCAGGGCTGCCCAAGCCAGGCAGGGGGGGTGAGGCCGTCGAGGGGCGGTGTGCCCAAGCCAGGCAGGGGGGTGAGGCCGTTGGGGGCGGTGGGAGGGTACGCCCACGGGTGGGCTGCACCGAGACCCTTCCCCCAGGACCTCACCACTGGCCTGGGCTGGGAGAAAGGGGAGGCCTTTGGAACTTCCTGGAAGATGCTCGGAATGTGAGAAGCTGACCCTGTCCATCTCAGGGCTCCTGGGAAAGCCCATGCCCCCTGCGATGGAGGGGTGCACGCCTAACCTCAGGACGATTGCTCCTTTCCACCACCTGATCTTGGGGGCCTTTGCACCCCAACTTCCCTCAAAGTGCCATCCCATCTCCTCTCTGTGAGCCCATTTTCATCAGATGGAAGCCAAGGGGCCACAGGGCCCAGGAACCGCATGTGACAGCCCAGAGGAAAGTGTGTGATTGGAGCAGGGCAGGAGGGTCTCTGGGTGTCCAGGATGCGACGAGTACCTTGTCAGACATGGGAGACATGGGACAGGAGGCAGGCCACACATGTGGGCAGGAAGGCTTCACAGAGTAGGACAAGACAGGCACACAGAAGGCCCTGCCCCCTGGCCCCCACGGCTGAGAGGCCAGAAAGCCCCACTCCAGTTTGCCCAACACCAGCTGGGGCAGAGGGATGGGGCTGCTGGGAAAGGAGCAGGGGGCTGGGGGTCCTCAGAAGCAGCGGAGATGCCAAAGAAGGAGCAGGGAGCTCCTACCCACTCCTGAGATGCTGCCAGCGAGGTGGCAGGAGAGAGTCTGCGGGGACGCAGAGGGGAGCAGAGGCGGAGCTGTGTGCGTGGCCAGCTCACAGCACAGGCAACAGACCTGGGGAAGCAAGTCCCCAGCCCAGCACGCATCCAAATCAGTCTTCACAGACCACAGACCCTGGACCTCCTCTCTTGGAGCGCCCTGTTCTAGAAAGGTCCCCATGTTCTCTGACAACTGCCAAAGCTTGACTCTCAGGCCTCTACTGCAAAGAAGAGTTGGTCACAAAACCAGCAGTCACTCTGAGTGTCTAGTGGGCTGACCACAGAAAAGGCACAGCCAGCCAGGTGGAAGGCGGGGCGGCTCCTGGGGATGGACAGGCCACTAACACCACGGAAGAGTTAAAAGCGCTAATGGAGTAAGAAGGGAGAAAAGCTAACGGGGCAAAAGGCCACCTCTGCCCTAAAAATCACCAGCTGCAGGTTTGGAAAAGGGGGTGGCGAGGCTGCTGAAGGCAGCAGGTGACCACCTCAGCTGAGGCCTGGGGCATGTCTCTCTCCGGGGCACCTGACCCTGCGCCCATGGCCTTGGCCCCAGAGAGCCCCAGCGCACACACAGGAGACCCCAGCTTCTCGTGTAAAGCTGCCACGAGGGTCTGCCAGAAAGGTCTGCTCAGAAGGAAGCGGGGGGGGAACAGAACAGGCCCAATCCCAGCTGCCTCAGGTTCCGGCAGCAGCTAGACAGATAAGACATCCACGCGAGGGCAGGCGTGGCAAGCTGGCTGCCTCATGCCTCCAGGGGAGATGCTGGCTGGGCCGGGAAGGTAGGGGCTGACCCGGGCCCAGGGGGCTGATGAACGCATCCTCTGAGATCCAGCTTCAGTGGGAAGCCCCGTCTGCCTTCTGCCATGGTTTGTCCCCAAGCAGAGCTCCTAAATGGGGCTGAAGGGCCTCTCAGGGCCATCTTCACATCTGAGTGAGCAGCCTTCTTCCCCGCCGGCGCACAATGGATGGACAGACAGACACACAGACACAGGCTTGATGAGACAGCAACATGCTCTCTGCTCAGGACGGACCACTCTGGTCCAGGCGAACCTCTCCCAAGAGAGATCCACTCCACTGTAACCTTCCTCTGCCACCTCACGCATGAGAAGGGCCGTTACTCAGAGACCAACCCAGGCAGGCTGCCCACCGTGGCTTCTCCTGCCTGGAGCAGCATCTCCCATTACCACAGCCCTCCAGCATCACATGACGAGACCAGACACAAGCGCGCAGAGCCCACAGGATGACCGGGGAGCGCGCGGACACCAGGCTGGCCCTCGGCACGCCCTGAGCTCACTGCACCTTTCCTGTCTTCTGCAGAGCCGGGGGAGAGTCCCAGCCCCTGGCTGCCGTGGGTGGTGGAGCAAAAGGCCCTCTTGTGTCAGTGAGCCTCGAGAACAGCTTCTGGTCCCCCCGAGGGGAAGGCCACTGTCCTGACATGCAGGGCCTGGCTCGGGGCACGCTGAGAGCCTGGCAGACGGGGAGAGCGGGGCACGCCCCCCACGGCCCTGCCTGAAAGAACAACTCCTGCTCTGCCCCGGAAGGAAAGCCATGGCTGAGGGTGAGACGTCCTTGGGCGCTGCAGTGACTCCTGAAGTCTCTTGACTTGGTGACATTTTGGGGATGGGGTGGCAGGGTCCTGGGGAGGCTTCACTGCTATGGCAAAAAGCTTTGGGCCCAGACGTCAGCTTTTCAGGAACCCCCTCTCTGATGGAAGGTTCTGGACAGAATGTAGCCAAAGGGGGAGCAGCACCAAGGGGGATTCTGAGGAACCTGCAAAGGTGTGTGTGCATGTGTGAGACTGGGGACCTATGCTGTGCGTGTGTCAGGGAAGCTGTGTGTGTGTGTGATCAGGGACCTATGCTGTGCGTGTGTCAGGGAACCTCTGTGTGTGTGTGTGCATGTGTGTCACAGATCGGGAACCTGTGCTGTGTGTCAGGGAACCTGTGTGTGCGTGTGGTCAGGGACCTGTGTTGTGTGTGTATGTCAGGGAACCTCTGTGTGTGTGTGTGTGTGTCAGGGATTGGGAACCTGTGTGTGTGTCAAGGATCAGGTCCTCTCTGTCTGTGCATGTGTGAGACTGGGGATCTGTGCTCTGCATATGTCAGGGAACCTGTGATGTGCAGGGACTGGGGACCTGTGTTGTCTGTGAGTGTCAGGGAACTTGTGCTTTGTGTGTGTCAGGGATCAGGAACCTGTGTGTGTATGTGTATGTGTGTCAGGGATTGGGAACCTGTGCTGTGTGTGTGTCAGGGAACTTCTGTGTGCACATGTGTGTGCGTCAGGGATCAGGAACCTGTGTGTTAGTGTGTGTGTGAGGGAACCTCTGTGTGTGTTTGTGTGCGTGTCAGGGATTGGGAACCTGTGTGTGTGTGTCAGGGAACCTCTGTGTGTGTGCGTGTATGTGTCAAGGATCGGGAACCTGTGCTGTGTGTGTCAGGGAACCTCTGTGTGTGTGCGTGTATGTGTCAAGGATCGGGAACCTGTGCTGTGTGTCAGGGAACCTCTGTGTGTGTGTGTGTGTCAGGGATCGGGAACCTGTGCTGTGTGTGTCAGGGAACCTCTGTGTGTGTGTGTGTGTCAGGGATCAGGAACCTGTGCTGTGAGTGTGTGTGTGTGTCAGGTAACCTGTGAGTGCGTCAGGGATCAGGAACCTGTGTGTGTGTGTGTGCATGCACGTGTGTGTGTGTGTCAGGGATCAGGAACCTGTGCTGTGAGTGTGTGTCAGGTAACCTCTGTGAGTACGTCAGGGATCCGGAACGTGTGTGTGTGTGTGTGTCAGGGCCAGGGTCCTCTGCGCTGCCTCGTATGAAGGGAGACCTGAATCTGACGGACACGCTCCAGCCCTGTCTGCTGTCGAGGGTGAGCTTCGGGTTCCTCATCCATGCGAAGAGGACGAGGACCTTGGACAGGCCGCCAGGCCACTCAGAGAAGCTTCCCAGGCTGGAGGCCTGGAGGTGAGAGACACACCTTCACGAGGGGTGGAGGGCGCTGAGGAGCAGAGCCCCCGCACAGGCTGGCTGTCACTCAGCTGTTCCCCAAAGCGCGGGGAGCACCCCCCACCTGCAGAAGCCTGGAAGCACGAGGTCTCAGGGCAGACATGGGCAGGGACGGAGCAGAGGCTGCTGGAAGCCTGCTCCGAGCCGCACCCTGGGGTGAAGCTGGCACCGATGTCACTGACGTGAATGGGGAGCCCGCCACCCTGAGCAGGGGCTCCGCACAGACTGCAGAGGTGCTGTGGGAAAGTGAGAGCTCCGGGGGGAGGGTGCCTGCTCCTTGGCCCGCGTAGGGCGGCTGCGCCTCACCGGTCCCCACCCCGATGGAGTGAACACGATGGCGTGGGCTGAGACAGGAGGTACAGATGCTGGGCAGGTGCACAGGGGCCACGCTGGGGGCGCCAGCCAGGCTGGAGTTTGGGGGGGGGGCGGCGTCCCTTACTTGCGGGGAGCTCCCGGGGGAGAAGCCTTGATTGGAGACGGGCGAGGTGGGAGACTGGTTGGCTGGGGAGCCGGCGCTAGCGCGGTACTGCTGCAGAGCCGGTGCCTGCGATGACAGACAGGTCAGGACGCTCGCACGGCCCGGCCGCCTGGCCAGGTCCCCACCCTCAGCTAAGCAGAATACCCGGGCGTCTGTAGGAGGGCACCTGAGCCCTGGGCCGCAAAGGGGCCCGGCCTCCAAACCCAAGTCTGGGAGGGGTAGGAGCACATGGTCAGAGTCCAGAACCCAGCCTCGCAGAGTTGCCCTGGGGGGCTCCGGAAGGGCAGAGGGGTCGGCCTCTACTCAGCGGGTTTAGAGCACTCACACGAAGGCACACCAGTACCCACACACACACACACACAGCCGTGCACACACCAACACACACGCTCGGGCAGGGAAGGCCTCGAGCGATGGCAGGACTGGGTGCAGAGCAGGGGCCCTGGTGCTCGGGGGTCGCTATCACCCATGTTGCTTGGGACCGGCCCTCTGGGTTATGCACAGACTTCTAAAGGGCAGTCACCTCTTCACTTGAATGACAAAGGGTCTTGGCGTCTCACCAGAACCCTGGGGGCCAAGACCCGCTAGGCCAGGACCTGAATCTAGTCCCTGCTCTGGTCCCGCCCAGGGCAGCCCTGCTGCGTGTCTCTCGGCAAGCTGCTTGACCTCTCTGAGCCTGCCGTTTAATGAGACCCAGCTGGCCGGCTCAGGGCCCCCTAAGAACTACGTCTCCTTCATTTCTTCCGTGGCCCGAGAAGTCTGGAATGGGGGTTGAGCCCCATAGGGCAGGGGGCTCCGGTAGCAAGGCTTGAGTGTCCGAGACACAGCAAGGTCGCTTGGCAGTGACCAGCTCAGGTCTTCTCGGAGCTGGGAAGATGAAAATGACGAGAGGGACATTCTCACTTGAGCGGGTGTGCAGAAGCTCACACAGGCTGCCCCTGGAGGCCGAGCCCTGAGACCGCCAGCTCCCGTTGGGGTGGTGGGTGGATTACCCCACCACGGGGTCCTGATCCGAGCTTGGCTCGGACACCCCGTGCCTCCACTGTCCCTCCAGCTCCACCGCTGGGTTCTGCCACTGCAGTGTCATGGGACTGGGTGCCCCGGGCAGCTCCACTGTCAGAGCCTCCCCTGGAACTGCTGTGTCTCTGCAAAAGGCAAGGTTTGGGTGCAGTTCCATCCTGGGGACCCCTGAGGTCTGCCCTCTGAGGGATCAGAGCGGCTTGGACATGTGAGCCTCCCCGTTCGGGGACCTGCCGGCCCTGTCCGGCCCAGGAGGGCTTGTTCTTTACAGAACACACGGTGTTCTGATGACATGTACCCTGGGGCTGGTGGCCATGGGCCAAGTGAGCAAGGAGGGCTGGCTGGGCCCCCAGCATGCATCTGTTTCTCTGAATATGGCCAAAGGTAGCTGTGACCACTCCCTTCCCACCAGGGCAACCTGGATAGAAGTCTGAACAGACAGGAAGGTTTGCAGGTGCCATCAAACCGCCCCCGAAGCTAGCATTTGTTACCCTGAGCCTGGTCCCAGGCCAAGGGGGTCCCACGGGCTGAGCTGCAGGCCCTGGGCCCAGAGCACTATGCGCTAAGAACTGCAGAACTGGTTTCACCCCTTCTGTTCCTCCCAGGTCATCTCCATCACTCTGGCTCCTGGAAGTCCATTCCCTAGCTCCTGCAAGCTGTGTGCTCCCCGCCTCTGAGGAAGCCTTGGGTCGGAAGGGCTGAGGGGGGGATCCAGGCCCATGGGAGAGGGACACAGGTGGCCCATGCTGCGTGAAGTCTGGGGCACCTGACCCTGCTCATGAATCAGTTTCCCCGTCTCTGTGGGGAGGACAAACTTGGCTTGAGGACTTCAGGCAGAATTCCTCACTGAGCCCCTGGCCGCAGACAGCGTTTGCCTCTGCTCCGACCCCTGGCCAAGCTGGCCTCAAAGCAGAGCCTCGAGGTGGCTACAGATAAAGCCAGGAGCCCTGATGCTCCCCCCAGCCCCCAGGTTCCTCCTGCACAAGCCCCCCCGCCCCAAGCCAGGCCCCTTCCCGCCTTACCGAGGCAATGTCGATCCCCATCGGTGGCTGGCCTGCGTTCTCTGGGGGGGACTGGGGGAGAGAGGACGGTACCGTGACCGCGAGCGGGGGCAGCTGGGGCCCCCGTGTCAGGCTGGCACTCGGCATCAGGGAGCCGCCCTGGGGGAGGCCGACAGGCACCTGCGGGGGCTGTGGGGGCGGCTGCTGCTGGGAGGCCGGCGGCGGGGGCGGCGGGGGCTGAGGCTGGGGCGGCGGCGGCTGCTGAGAGCCTGCCTGGGTGAAGAAGGCGTAGGGCAGCTGCTGCTCCAGAGACAGGGCGTCCATGGCCACGGCCTGGAGGGAGAGGAGGGAGTCAGGCAGGAGGCACGCTCAGAGGTGGGGGCCCCCACGGCCTGGTGTGCGTAGCAGCGAAGTGATGGACAGACCAGAGGGTGTCCCGACCCTGGACTGGGACAGCAAAGGCTGAGCAGGCAGGCCTCCCCCAGGGCCCACAGAGGACGGGGCTGCAGCTCGGTGGGCCTGCCCCCAGCGAGGTTTTCTCCCCGCATGCCAATAGGGGGCACCAGTTTCCATATCTGCAGACTTAGAATCCTCTCCTCCTCTGCCTCTTTGAGCTGGAGCTTCCCCGCTGTAGGCAGGCACTGGGCGTACACTCGGGGAGCTCAGTGGGGAGCCAGCACGTAGCCCCTGCGGAGTCTTGTAAGGGGCAGGAACCCCCTTGCCACCTGCAGCCAAGGGGAGGCTGGTGAGGAAGGCACTGGCGTGGTCACTGGGCAATGACCAGCTCTGGGCTCTCTTAAGAGTTGGAAAGAGGAAAACAACCAGAGGGAAGTTCCATCTACACAGGCAGTTCCCCAGGCAGGCAAGGGCTCCTGCCTTCTGAGGGAGACTGGAAGCGTCCGGGAACTACAGGATATAAACACTAAGCAGAAAGACTGGCCTCTCATTAGTCGGTAGGCAGTTTGTGAACAGAGAGAAGTTTTCGAAAGAAGAAGGCAGGCCTCAGGGGTGGTGCGTGGCGGGGAAGGGAGACGAGGCCAGGGTCCCCCAGATGGAGAGACTGAAGGCGGTGGCATCAGGAACCATCCACGGCTCTGGCTCCTGATCTGAACAAGAACTGGATAAGAGGTTCTTAACCTGGTGGGGGAACAGGGCCCAGGCCAGGCATGGGAAGATGTATTAACAGAAGAACTATTGTTAAATTTCATCTTAGGTGGATAAGATCAACAAGGTCATGTTAAAAAACAAACAAACAAACGTTATCTACTAGGGACTATAAAACAGTCGACATGGACAAACTCCTCAGAACGCACAAACTACCAAAACGGACCCAAGAATCTGGAAAAGGAAGTCTGAGCAGATTGGTATCAAGGGAGAAGTCAGATCAGGCGCCACAAACTTTTTAATGCAGATCCATCGAGACTGTGGCACCTACGCTGAATTCTACCAAACATCCCAAGAAGTAACATCGATGCTTCTCAGACTCTTCAAAAAACACAAGAGGAGAGAATACTTTCTAATGTATTCCAGGAGCCCAGGCTAAGTAAAAAAGATTAGATTCCACCTGTGGAAATCAAAAAGGAAAGGGGGAATGTAACTTTACAGAAATTAAAAGGATTATGAAAGAGTGGGCTTCCCTGATAGCTCAGTTGGTAAAGAATCCAACTGCAATGCAGGAGACTCCGGTTCGATTCCTGCAATGGGAAGATCAGCTGGCAAAGGGATAGGCTACCCACTCTGGTATTCTGGCCTGGAGAACTCCATGGACTGTATAGTCCCATGGGGTCGCAGAGTCAGACACGACTGAGCGAGTTTCACACACACCGCCTACAGATGGGCTTCCCAAGTGGTGCTAGTAAGTAAAGAATCTGCCTGCCATTGCAGGAGACTCAAGAGGTAAGGGTTCAATCCCTGGGTCAGGAAGATCCCCTGGAGAAGGGAAATGGCACCCTACTCCAGCATTCTTCCCTGGAGAATCCCACAGACAGAGGAGCCTGGAGGGCTGCAGTCCATGGGGTCGCAAAGAGTCGGACACGACCGAGTGACTTAATGCACAGTCACTGCCTATGAGCAGCTGTGTGCCGGCACGGGGGACAACCCTGATGAAATGGACCAATTCCTAGACACAATCTACCAAAGAAGCAGGTGAAGGAAACCTGGTAAAGTATTTTACCAGGTTTTCTTTTAACAGAAAGACTCTCAATATTGTATTTTGAGAGTTGGGACATGCCAATGAGATCCTAAAGAGACTAGCATACCGAAGAATGGCCAGTCACACGGGCACAATCTGTCAGCCGAGATGGACCCAGAGGACTCCAGGCCACTTGATTTCTACATTCCCCGTGTCTTTGAAAATTTGACCACAAAAAGCCAAAAAAAAAAAAAAAAAAAAAAAAAGGAAGCTTTTTAGAATTCTGCTCCCTGGGAGGAGCATAAGGCCTCCCAGAGAGGCACAGTCGGGCGCACCTCCCCTGCCCCACTGAGCCCTCGCACCTGAGTGATGGGTGACAACGGGGACAGGCTGGGCGACACCTGCTGGGCCTGCTGCCGCCTCGCCTCTGTGCTCAGCGACAGTGGGCTGACGCCGGCTGGCCGGTGCTGCGGTGAGGAACCGGGCGTGCTCATCCCTGAAAGGGAGAGAGGGTGGGTGTGACGCCAGCCACTGGGACCAGGGCAGGAGGCACTCACACACGAAGGGTCACTGCCGAGGACAGCCCGTTCATTCATAGGTACCAGCAGGCACATCCTGATCGCCAAATCCGGGGAGACCCCCCTGAGGCCCTAGTACCCTGACGGGAGGCTCCCCCAGTGCTGCAGGGGCTCCCACCTCCAGTGCTGGCCAACATGCTCCCCAGTGATCCCGCCAGCCCCCTGGGAGGGGCGTGTCCCATAGGCCCAGCCAATCAGCACTTCCCCCACTCTGGGCTACCACAAGATTGTCCCCTGGATGGACACCTGACCAGGCTGGGCAAATGAGATCCTGCCCAGGGGATTTTGATGGAATTCCAAGAAGGAAGGTTCAGAGTTGTGTGCGGGGTAACCACAAGGGAGCTGAGGGGTAGAAATAGCACCTGAGCCCCAGAGGCAGTCATGCTGGCACTTCGTGGTTTCAGGAGACAATGAATTCCCTCCCTTTTCTTTTTGCCTAAAATAGCTTGCATTTGATTAGCTCCAAAACCAAGTTGGTCTTGCCTGATGCTGCAGTTTCTTCCTGAACCTCATCGTTCTCCTCACCCTCATCCCTCCCCAGGACTGCTCCTTCGGCTAGCTCTCCTCTTGGTCCCTCCCCGCAAGGGGCACATCCACAACCTTCGCCGCCGCCCCCCATGCACTTGCCACACTGCAGCACCAACCCCGCTAGTGACCGAACTGGAAACTCAGTTACTTTATCTTCTTCCCGCCGGAGCTTCTGCTGGAGTGTTCCAGGTCACCCCTTCCTTCCCTCACCCTGACCCTCTCCCCCAGCAAGCTGATCCCTGATGTGTCTGTTGTGAAGGAGCCAAGAGAGGTCAGGTTCAGTGTGGCAGCAGTTGGGGCCTGCTGGCAGATCTTGGGGTACAGGGCCAGGAAAGCACAGGCCCCCTGATGCTGGAAGCAGGAGGGGTGCCCTGGGGGCCAGGCTTGATGCCCCCCGACTCGGTTTCCTTGTCCCTTCCAGTTCAGCGTGAGGCCCCAGTGAGGTGTTGACCAGGCTTGGAAGAGCGTCTAGCTTGCAGTCAAGGCCAGGTGAAGTTGGCTGACTCACCAGGGGAGCTGGGCCCAGCCTGCGGAGGGCACCAGATCAACTTTATTCCAGTGGATGAGGTGGCAGGTTCAAGGGTGGACGAGGGTACAGCCCGCACACACTCCGGAAGGGAGATGACAGGCAGCCTTCCCTCCACCCCGAGGCAGCTGTTTGCTGGGGCCGTGTCACCGGTGCTGGGCGAGCCCAGTCATGCCTGCACTTCCCTCTCAGATGCCCTGGCGGCTCCACTCAGCTGGACACCGAGGTGGGGGGTGGGGGCTGACACTGCAGCAAAGCCCCTGGGGGCCAGTTTCCGCACAGACCCTGCACCCAGAATCAGGCTGCTGCAAACACAGCAAAGTCAAGGGAGCCGTCGACAGAGGCCTAGGTGGGTGGCGTCTGGAAGACGCCCGCTGAGGGCACCCTGGAGTCGGGGCCCTGCGCTGCTCCCTTGTCTTCTCTGAGCATCCAGCGCTCCACTCGTCCAGCAGGCCAAGGGACGCTTGCCGCCCACAGAAGGAGTGGATGTCAGGAACTGATAAGCACGAGAAGATGCCGGGGTGAGTAGGCTGGAGGGGCGACAAAGCCAAGAGAGGCCTGCCGCCAACTGGAGAGCTCGAGTCCCTGTGAGGTGGAGGACCTTGGCCCACCACACTGGGCCTGATTCTTCCAGTGAGGACTGAAATCCAGGTTTTTACATGCGTGTTTGAATGTCCATTCAAAGCATCACACACAGTCGGAGGCCAGCCAAAACACACTGGGCGGTTAGGCTGCCCGCCTCTAACGTCTGTGCTGAACACAAGGGAGGTTTTTAATCCTCTGCCTGGCTGCAGTGAGCTCCGGGCCTCACAGGCGGGCAGGCACCACCCCCGAGACACCGGCTGGGCCGAGGGAAGCCTTGCTGCCGAATTCCTTCGGACAACCTGGATCACCTTTGGGAAAAGAAGTGGGGCCAGCTGGCAGGGAGGCCAAGCGTGGGCAGGGAGAGCTGCCAGGGGAGGGCAGGCCAGGTGGCGGGAGCCTGGCCTGGCAGCATGCAAGCCCTCTGTGTGGGGCTGGCTGGCCCCAGAGGTGTGCTGCGAGGAAGGACCCCAGCCTGCCCACCTCCCACGCCCAGGAAACGACTTTAGCAAACGTGGAAGGAGAGAGAGGGGCCTCCCTCTTCCTCCCTGTCCTGACTGCAGGGTGGGCCAGGCAGGCAGGGGGAGGGGGCGGGCTCCACGTGTGCCAGGGGCCGGGTGGCGGCTCTGCTTGATGTAAAACGCGCCGGGAAAACGAGGCCCCGGCCAGGCAAGCTGCCGTGGAGTGGCAGGTTCGCAAACAACCGAACACATGTCAGACATTACTGGGCCGACGCGCCGAGCCAGGCAGGCCGGGGTCTGGGCCCCCGCTTGGGGTCTGTGCTCAGTCCTGCATCTATGGTTTTCACATGTGTTGTGTTTTCCTGTGCTTGTTTAGACTCGGCTCGGGCTGGAAGTGCGTGGCTCCTAGGCGGCTGCTGGGGCTGCGGGTGGGGGCGGGGCTGCCAAGGACCCTCCGGCAGAGGGGATGGTGCTCTGGAGGCTGCTGCAAGGCGTGAGGAGAAAAACGGAGGCCAGGAAACAGTGACTCGGCGTGGGGCGCCCTCCCTAGCAGCCCCAGAGGCGACCCTCCAATTTCTCGCCTTGCACAGGCCTGTGGACACTGCCCACCCACTGGTCTCTTGGCGGGCCCAGGATCTTGGGGTCCCCTGAAACTGCCTGTTTTGTGTTCTGGGCCTTCCCTGGAAGAGGGGGACAGGGGCAGGGCCAGGGCAAGTGTCTTCTGCCTGATGGCTGAGCCAGCTTTTCGCTTGAACACTTAGGGAGCGTGCACTGCCCTCAACAACCCTCACCTGCCCCCAGCCCTGTCCGCATCAAAGCCAGTAAGGGCTCCGGGTTCCTTCACTCCCAACTCCACCTGGCTCCAAGGCTGGCCCACTTCACCCTGAAACCTCTCTGCACAGCTGCCCACGGGGCTCCGCCCTGGCCCAGGGGCTGCTGCCCATTCTTTACAGTCGGCTTCCCCAGAGGAATTGCGGCCAATATGAATCTGAGTGTGTGATTCTCAAAAAATCCTGTGTGGCACCGCCCAGCAGGGGGGAGTGCGGGGTGCAAGTGCTATGGGTCCGTGGACCAGGCGAGCGTGGGGCCCAGGCTGTGGCTCCAGGCTGAAGGAGGGCATGATGAGGTGGTGCTTATCAACCACTGAGTCCCAACACACGTGGGGACACATGTGAGTCCCCATGGCCCCTCTTGCCTGTCCCACCACCAGGCTACTGGGGGACTGCCCCTTCTCCCTGTATGCAAACCCACACACCCCACAGTCAGCATGGGTACAGGGGTCACAGCAAGGATGTGTGAGACCAAGCCCCAGCCCAGGGGATGATGAGAGCAAAGCAGTGACTTGACAGCAGCTGGGTGTGTGCAGAAAAGCCACTCGGTGTGAGAAGGGGCAGGTCATGGGCAGGGGGTCAGGAAGCCTGCAGAAGGGAGAGCGGGTGTCTGAGCAGGGAATGGGGTGAGGAGCCCGGAGGAGGGGGGGGGTCTGTGGGGGAGGGGCAGCATGTGCCAGGGTGCCCTGTGTAAGCTCACTGGCTGGCGAGGAGTTGGGGTGGGGAGCAGGATTAGGGGGCTCCCGGGGGCCTGAGCAAAGGAGAGTGGTGAGCTGATGGCCATTCTGTGTGGGGGGAGAGGTGGGGGGACCCAGCACGTGGGGGCCACGGAGGGGCGTCTGGGGTCCTGTCTAAGTCACAGGGGGACAGTGCCGCCGGGAGTCCTCAGGAGAGACAGGGCCAGGGTGGCACTGAGGGTCCCTGGGACACTGGGACCCTGAGATGTCCTCAGGGATGGGTGGCCGCGCAGTATGGGGAGGGGGCCGGGCTGGAGTGGCCTAGGCTGTCAGTCACAGTGGGGCACGGGAGGGGGAGGGAGATGAGAAGGCGGAGGGGAGTGGGCGGGGCGGGACGAAGAGCAGGTCAGGGGGGCACATGGGGAAAGCCTGGGCTACCCCAACTCTCTGAAGCCCCCAACACCCGATAAGAATTGTGCTCTAATCCCTGGGGGCATGCGCCTTCCCAGCCCCGGGCCTCTGCCCAGAAGCCCTTCCCCTTGGGTCGGCCTGGCAGCCCCAAATCCCCACAGTGGACTCTGCCCTCACTCACACTCACACACACACACACACACACACATGCGCGTGTCATCCTGTCGGGCAGGGGCGCCCGGGGCCCTCCACCCCCGTGAGCTGGCTCAGCCCTCACTCACACACACACACACATGCCATCCTCATTGGAGGGGCACCCCTGTCGGGCAGGGGTGCCCGCCGCCCGGCTGGCTTACCCTGGCCGGCAGCACCGATGCCCAGGTGTGTCAAGTTGGCTGCCAGGTTGCCGGTGCTGCTGGAGCTGCTCAGCGCGGGGAAGGTGGGCTCCTCGGGGTCCAGCGGGGTCGGGAGGGGGGAGGGGAAGTGGATGTTGGTCAGGTCAGGCAGGGAGCCCCCAGTGTTGTGGGTGGCGGGGATCAGGGCTGTAGTGTTTTCCTGGTCGGCGGATGGAAAGATGCTGGGGGGGAAAGGCCAGACAGAGGGGGAGGTGAGCTCTCAGGATGGCAGCTGGCTTATTCTCCCCCAGAAGCTGTGGTGGGGGCAGGAGAAGGCTGGCTGCAAAAAAACAAATCAGCAGGTGCAAAATGACACCCCACAATGAGGCGCTGCTCTGCTGGAGAAACAGCTACCAGCACCTCCAGTGGAAATTGAGGAAGTGGCTGGTGGCTTGGGGCTGGAGGGAGGGGCTTCCCACTGACCAGGAACAGGGTGTGTCTGAGGTGCGAGGGGGCTGGGGAAGGGGCTCCGTCATCTCAGGCAGGCAGGGGTAGGAGTGTCCCCCAGCGTGGGGCTTGCTGGGTGGTCGCCAGCGGCACAGAGCCCTTCTTATCAGGAGGTGTGGCCTCATGAGCGGATGGGAAGACCAAGCAGCCCTTGGTGGCCTTGGGCACACAGGGTGGGCCCTGCTGAGACTTACTTGATTCCAGGAACCTCGCAGGACTTGGGCCTGGGCCCCGTCTGAAAGAGAAGACAGCAGAGCCTGAGCCAGCCTCCTCACATGCACTGCAACCCCTCACAGTATGGCTGACCTCCCTACAAGGGCTACGAAGTACTCCACAAGAACTGAGTTTACTGGGACTTCCCTAGTGGTCCGGTGGCTAACAATCCAGTGGCAATGCAGGGGACACAGGTTCGATCCCTGGTCTGGAAACTAAGATCCCACATGCCATGGGGCAACTAAGCCCATGAGCCCCGGAGCCTGTGCCGCACAACAAGATAAGCTATTGCAGTGAGAAGCCTGCATGCAGTGACAAAGACCCAGCACAGCCAAAATTCAACAGATTAATTTTAAAAAAGAAGAAAGTTTAGTCTCAGATAAAGAATATGTGGCCCCAAAGAATAGGAGGAGGGGCTGCCCCAGACACACCCGGGGCAAAACCAAGAACTGTGTGGAGATGGCTTTCCTACAGCCCGTCCCGGCTTCACTCTACCTGGTAAGGTGCGCATGGACCAGGGGTGGTGTGGTCCCGTCAGAGCAGGCATTGGGGAAGTAGAGGAATCCTGCCCACTCTTCACATCCGAATCCCCTGGGGCTGTACCATGGCTGTTGGCAGCCAGCGGGGGGGGGAGGGGGGCAGGACCACTGAAAACCCACTCAGGTGCCTGGAGGCTAACACCCTATGTCACTCCTGAATCAAGGCAGGCGGGGCTCTGGTGGCAGAGGCTCCGCTGCTCAGAGTCCCTCTGTCCATGGCAAGGAAGGACATCACATGGAGAAGCCTCAGGAGGCTCAAACCGGATGCCACAAATAACACGGAAGATGCTGACCACGCCCCCTGCTGACCTGCTTCCAATGGCGTGGGGGCCTGAGCTGTGATTCCCAAAGGGACCCTGCTGCTGGTGTGCTCCCTGGCCCACACTGCCCAGGGACGGACACTGTGGCTGCCCTGTAGACCAGCCCTGGAGAAAGGGTCCCAGAGAAGCTCTGCTTCCTCTTCCTCTTCTGTGAAGGGGGACACTATCGCCATCCAAGAACCACAGGCTCCAGGCAGGGTCCCTAGACTCTCGTCCAAGGACAAAGAAGGGACTCTCTTCCCCTGGCAAGCGGACATGACTGGGCAGAACCTCGCATGCCAGCAGAGGGCTCGGCTGAGTCATGTCCCCTATTCGTCTCTGCCTCTCAGGCCCTCGGGCACACACTCCCCGTATTCTTTAAGGATTATCAGACAAGAACGTGGACACACCAGCAGAGGGCTAGGCCTGCCTTCCATGCGCACAGCCAGTGAGCTGGGGGGTGGGGAGGAGGGAAGGCCCAACTGGCAGTGATTGGGGCACCGAAGGGGTGGCATGTGACCACCAGGCGTTTAGCCCCTGCAGGGAATGCCGGAGGAACGGGTTTCTACTTGGCCATAGGCTCCTTAATTCCGTGAGTAAACACTCGCTTCATTACCAGATTACTTTTTGCAAAGCTCTTTGACAATGACTTTTTCTAAAGAGTCTTTTCAAACGCATTCCACGGATGTTATGGGATCCTAATGGATTTCTAAACAGTACGAAGAATTCACCCATCATCCCCCGTCCCACCCCCAACGAATCCACAGGAATTCCTTTCCTGACATCCTCACAGATGTATCCTTTAGTTTCGAGTGGCAGTTAAAAGGAGTCTCCCCCAGATGCTGGGCTCTGCCACCCTCCTCTCACTCCAATGATGCGGGGGCTCCTTCCCTCCCCGTCGTGACTCTTGCTATCTTCGCTGGCTTTGCAGCAGCAGCACGCTTGGGCAGGTGCAGGGACCCCGTTCCCCTTACTGACGCACCTCTCTGCAACTGGACATTTCAGTTACTTTTTCCTTTGGGTTGTTAGAGTTTCAAAGGTTTTTACCGAGTAGGAAAATCACATGTGTTCCTCAGGCAAAACTGGAACATGCGGACCGGGTCAAGAGCGCTGGCCACAGCCGCACGTGCGTCTCCCCAGGGCCTGGCCCAGCACACCCAGGGATCTGTGGGCGTCTCTGTGCGTCTTCTGCCTTTCTAAACAGCTTTATCCTCCTCTTTCTGCGTACCAGTTATCTCACAAGTCTCTCACGCCTTTAGATCCCAACTCACACACACAGAGCTTTCTACCCGAGGGCCTGAGGACAATTTCCTTATAACTCCCCCACTGGCAAACATTCAGGCTGTTTTCAGTTGATTTCAGAGGCTCTGAACACACGCCTTCCTGAGCACAGGGCTGCCTGCTTTATCATCCCCCTCCGAGTTCCTCAAGGGAATGAGCAGTTTGAGTTGCTGCCCCTTTCACTGCAACTTGACCAGCAATAGGTGTCAATTCTTTTTTTTTTTACATTCAAAATCGCCTTAGTGTTAAATGCATTTTTGTTCTATTCAAATTCTTTGAAATCTATTCACAGCACAAATTCTATCTTATCACCAGATCTTTTTGTAGGCTGAAACTGAGAAATTTGTTTCTGGACCAAAAATAATACAGAAATCTCAATCCAACTGGGAGTTCCAAGCAGACTCTGTACTGCAATAAAAACTCCAATTACAGTGCAAATAAACGGAAGTTTATGTTTAAAGAAGACGACAAATGACCATAGTTATCCAACACCACGGGTTAGTAGAATGACCACAGGCTAAGAATTAGGTAGAGCAGGTTCTAAACCCTAGGTATCTTCACAAGCTTGTGCACATCACCTAACCTCCCTGGCTTCAATTTCTTTTTTAATTGAGATATAATTGGCATATAATCTTATATTAGTTTTAGGTGTACAATGTAATGATTCTATATTTGTATATACTGCGCTGATCACCATAATAAGTCTAGTTAATAGTTAACGTTCATCAGTACATGTAAACACATGGAATGCTTCATGAATCTGCCTGTCATCCCTGAACAGGAGTCATGTTAATCTTCTCTGCGTTGTTCCAATTTAATACATGCTATCAAAGTGAACATGGATTTTAATTCTTTACATGGTTTTTCCCAGTGTTAACAGGCCTTCCGTTAGCATTTGAGGCCTAACTGGTTAAAGCTAAATGAGGTTTGGGGAATTCCCTGGCAGTCCAGTGCTTAGGACTTTGTGCTCTCACTGCCAAGGGCCTGGGTTCAATCCTTGGTTGCGGAACTAAGATCCTGCATGCTGGGACGCAAAAAAAATAAATTAAAAAAAAAAAAAAAAAGAATGAGGTTCACATTTCAGGAAAGGGGATGTTCCCCCAACATACTATTTCACCATCTTCACTTGGGTTGTGCTTCTAAAAAGAAATTTTTAAAAGATCAAGAAGGGAAACCACTTTTAAAAGCGCTAAGGCTCTTACCTTCTTGGTGTCCCATCCTTGCTTGGAAAGATTCTTGTCCGTCTCTGATGCGGTCTCCTCCATACCCGGGACCGTTAACAGCAAGACTGGGGTGGGGTGGGGTTGGAGGAGAAGCAGAAAAGGGATCTTTGCAGCTTCGCAGTGGTACCAGGTGGTCCCCGACACACAGAGCCACAACCGTGACATGACTGTAACTGCCCCAACAGTAACTTCTGGGGATTGTACTAAAGAACAAAAGAGCTTCATTTTTTAAAAGAAAAGTTAAAAAAAAAAAAAAATCAGAGGACCTGTGATTTTAAAAGAAATGAAACTGAAAGCGCTGGAGCTCAGGGCGTGTGTGGTCTACTCAGGCTTCAGAGGCCTCGGGCCGCAGAGGACCGCCAAGCGTCTCTCCCAGGAGTGACTGTCTTGCCTCATGTGCCCCACTTGCAGCCCTGTGGACACCGGTCTCCTGGGCTGTTAGCACCCAGAGGCTGGGCCCCTATTGGGGTCTTGGCACCAAGCCACAGAGCTCAGCGCAGGCTGAGGTCCATCCACCCATGGCAGCTACGGTCCCATGAAAGACCTGCGGTGCTAACCAGTCCCAGCGGGGAAAGGAGGGGAGAAAGGGGCTAGAAGGCATCACTCAAGGCCCTGGAACCAGCTGTACCGGAAGCCCCTTTCCTTAAACCTTTCAGGCAAGGTGAGAGTAAACACTTTATGAGATCCCATTTCTTTTATGCCTGTTGAAGGTTGCTTTTCACCTGGAATAGCGGAATTAGGAACCTAGCCAGACGGGTTAATTCCTCCTTCTCGAAACCTAGACGAGGGCATGGGAGGACAACCAGGCTAATCCTAGACTCTGTTACTGCCTGGGCCCCTCCTAGAGGAACAGGAGAGGTGTTGTTTCCTGCCCCTGACCCCAAGGCCAACAGGACTTAAGAGTTGCCAGGGGTCACAAAGAGTCCCTGGGAGGGCAAAGTCCACTTGTCCACGCCAAAAGCCCAAGCTTCTACGGGGACCTCCCTCAGGGTAGACCGTGCTCTCTAAGTTCCCTCCAGCATCAGGACCAGGAGGGCCGCGACAGGTGCACTCTCATCCACCCAGGAGTCTGGAATCCTTGCTTTATTATGGAGACATTCCCTTCCGCGATCTCGCTGCTGGTGCCCAATGAGCTGGAAAGCTCACATGAGCAGGGTGCCTGCCAGCCGAGGGGTGAAGCTTTGGTGCCCATCCTCCTCCTATGAGCAAAATCTCCCCGGTGTGTTCACATACTTGCACAGTGAAATGCTACCACAAGAGTGGGAAGCATCTGGACATCGGCGTACATGATTCATTCTCTGGTTTCAGGGTCCTGGAGCAAGTCAGGCCCGCGTGGATTTCGAGGGCTGGCCTCATAGCATCACACTGCCCTCTCTGGGTGTCGCTGCCCCAGTTTTTAAGATGCTGTGTACCTCCCTGGAAGGTCCCAAGGACACTGCCTCCACACCTGGCTCCAAGGAGGGACCAGGGCCTGGGTACAGATCTGCCCCAGCTACAGAGGTGTGTGCACGACCCAGCTGTAAAGGAGGCTCTGGACACGAGTTAGGCAACAACTGGCCTCTCTTCCACTCACTGTTTCAGGATGGACCTTAGGGACCAAGCGGGTTCTGAGCATCAGAGCCAGGAAACGATCCAGTGTGAAGCCAGGGATTGAATGGTAGCTGAAGATGAACAACTAGCCCCAACTGTTGGTCATGAGCTGATAAAAGCCCCTTCTGCTTCGGCTTGCTGCTCCCAACATTTGAAAGAATCTGCAAGGACCCCTAGACTGTGAGGTCTTACCCTGAGTCCATCAACAGAAGCCAGTGTGAGTTCACAGGGACTGTTTTCTCTGCCCAGAAAACCCCTACGCATCCCTCAAAATCCAGCTCAAGCAGTGCCATCTCTGAAAGTTTCTCTGAACTCCTCATGTTACAGGCATTGGCTGAGTCTTCCTTCTTAGGTCTGTGACCATGAGGGCACAGTGGCCACCTACTGGACCTGCCTGACCCTAGGAAAGATGCCCGTGGGCTCTGCCGATACCTCTTTTCTGGTGCGCGTCCTGGGACCCCCCTGTAAAGGGCTCTGGCTGGGTGGGCGTCATTGTGCTCTGGTGCAGGGCGGAGTCAGAATTGGTCCTGGGGAGAGGAGAGAAACAGTGAGCCTCAGCCCCAAAGGGGATAAAGGGATAATCTTGGCTCCACCCCATCTGGGACCCACACGACAGAGGGTGACAGTGGCGGGCATTTTTGTGAGCTGCGCCCTGAGCAAAACCCTGAAGAACAGCAAAGCCCCTGCCCGTCCCTGCCCCTCGGATGGGCGTCTCAGCTTTAGGCAAAGGGTGGTGCCTTCCTGCTGAAAGCCTGAAGAGAGCGGGCCTGCCAGTCCCACAGCGGCCATCACGGAGTCCCCTACCAGTGACAAATAAGCCAAGGAAGGTCTTGCTCCAACCAACCCAATGCTGCCCAGCACCCAGGAGGGGCCCCAATGACATAATATGCCCTGAGCTGCCGAGGCCTGGAGGGAGGCTGCCTAAGAAACCAGAAGCAGCCTTGGGAAGCTGGGCAGACACACAGAGGGCAGGACCAGCTGCACAGCCAACATTGGGGGTGAGAGTAAGAGCCATGTGCGCCCAACAGGAATGTCCCAGATGCTGAGAGTGAGGCGGAGGAAACCTGGTTCAGGGCCAAGAGCAGACGACAAAGGGCGGGGCTGTCTCTGACCCTGGGGCTGGGTGAGCAGTGAGGCGCTGGGGGATCCTGGCCCCCCTGCACCAGCTGTGTGTCCCTGAGCAAGTGTTCTGACCTCTCTGTGCTCTTATGCCTAAAGACGGGGAGAGTAACAGCCCCGACTCTATGGAGCTCTGTGTGTCTTACATCAGTTGACGCCTTACTGACTGGAGACGCTATCAACGCCACAGGCGTTCGTCTGCAGAAATCCCCTGGTCAGTAATGTGTTAACGTATGTGACGGTTGAAATAGGACCTAGGCTATGACTACGTGCTTGGTGGGCATTTAACTGTGTTACTCAATTACATATATTTTGTGGGTTTTTTTTAACAGCTTGCTTACTTTTGATCTTTGTTTCCTGACATCACCTATGTATATTTTTCTGTGTGTATGTACTAAAATAAAGTTTGCCTTTTTAACCATTTTTAAGAATACACGCCTGTGTCATTAAAGTACATTCATGTGTGTGCACGTGGGTACGTGTTAAGTGGCTTCAGTCCTGTCTGACTCCTTGAGACCCCATGGACTGTATCCGGCCAGGCTCCCCTGTCCGTGGGGATTCTCCAAGCAAGAAGAGCAGAGTGGGATGCCATGCCCTCCTCCGGGGGATCTTCCTGATCCAGGGATCGAACCTGCGTCTCTTACGTCCCCCGCACTGGCAGGCAGGTTATCACTGGTGCCACCTGGGAAGCACCAGGTACATTAACACTCGCCTGCAACTATCAACTGTGTTATTGTAGATATTTATATTAGCTCCATTGCCGTTGCTGTATCTCCCTAGATGATGACATTATGGGTTTTTTTAATCTTCTGCATGTATTTATGTATTTCCCTAATTTTCTAGTAATATATAATACTTACCAATCACATTTTCTATGGCTTTTTGGGAATGTGGGACACAATCATAATGGCACATTAAACGAAATAAAGCAAGTGACGACACTGGATATTCCATACAATCCCCACTTTGGTTAAGAAGGAAAGAAAAAGAAAGTCATAAATCAGAGAAAGAAAAAAAAAAAAAATCCCTGGAAGACCCCAAAACTGTGACCTCATTGTTACAGGGATAGAGCTGATTTCTAGAAACTTCTGGATGCTTCTAAGTTTTGCCATTTTTAAGGGACTACATCTTGGTTTTCCAAGTACGACCATGATGGAAGTATTGCTTTGTTTCCAATGAGAGGGCTGGGGGTTGGTTCTGGGTCACTGACCTTCTCCAGCTGGTGTCCGCAGGTGGCGAGAGGTACACGGTGCCATATGGGCAGCTGTCCACGTGCATGTGAGTTAAGGGGATGGTGCTGCTGGCTCAAGCCCTCCCTGAGCCCCAGGAACCCTGAATGGGCCAGCCCAAGGAGCCAGGCTGCTGGGAGGCTGCGAACAGCTGGGGCCTCGGGGCGGGGGGCCTTTCCTGCCTGGCTGCAAGCAGCCCCCAGGGTGCAGCCCCGTCCACCTAGCACTCAGCACTCACCCCCTGCAAGCGCACGTGCGGGCTGCGCCCCTTCCAAGAGAGGCCTCAGCCGTGAAACAGGGGCCCGTGGGGGCGGGGGGCTGCAGGGAGTCTAGTTCAGCTGACCCTGGCCTTGACTCTTAATTCTGGGCTGACGGGGTGGCTCCCGGGGCCCCAAGCGCTCGGTCTGGGGCCCAGCTGCTCAGGCTCCCCCAGCCCATGGAAACAAGAGGCAGGAAAGAACAGCCTTCTCTGTGCTCGAGAGCTGGGCTTCCCAGGAGCAGCCACTCGGATGCTGGGGGCGGGGGAAGCTGGCTGGCGAAGCACCAAGGGGCAGCCAAGTCGGTGGGGGGTTGGATGGGGGGATTCTTGACAGTCTTCTCTTCTTGGCCAAGGTGCAAAGGCAAATTTTGTGTCTTCCGATAGCCTCCCTCTGATCTGTCTGGGTCTGGCTCAGGCTCAGATCCCCCTCAACCCCCCTGCCTCGGCTGGGCTGCCCTCCGTGTAGCCCCCGGAGGGTTCACCACCATGGCCCTGACGTGTGGATGCCCGGCTCACAGCTTTCCTGGGCCCCCCTGCCCAGGCAGGCATCTGAGTGCACCCTCCCAACTCATCTCAGGCTGTGTGCTCCAGGGGTCTCTTCTGTATCACTGTTCCCTGTGCTCCCCTAATCCCCGGCCTGGCTAAAGTCTCCTCAGCTTGCACTGCCTCCTCCAGGAAGTCTTCTGGGGTTGCCATGTGATTGTACGCCCTTCCTGGTGCTGCCCAGTAGCCCTGGAAGACTGGAGCAGCCCTGATTCTATCATGGTATGGGTAGCAGGCTGCTCTGTCAGCTGAAAGCGGTCCCCGCCTCAACCCCCAACCCCCACCCCCGCTGCCCACATCCTCTGGGAAAAGGATATCTGCCTTCCGTGTTTGTCCACTGACAGGGGTCGGCGATGTGGGGAGCCCAGCCGGCCACGCTCCCGGTACACTCTGTCCACTAGCCCATGGTGCCGGGTAGTTCGGCTGGTGTCCAGGCCCGAGGACTGGAAGGGTGTCTGGGGGTGGGGAGGGGACCGATGCGGGGAGGGAGGAGAGGAAGAGATGGAACAAGAAAAGAGAGGAACCCACACCACGGTTATCTGCTGTGATCCGAGATTTGACCCCCCAGAATCTGACCTCAAGGTCCCCCCAACAGCCCCCACCGCCCAGCTCTGGAGACACCCTTGGCTATTCCAGATGGGCCTCCTTTCCTCTGGGGCCCCTGTCCCCAGCCTCCGAGCACTGTGGGGGGGGGGGGCAGCGGCGAGCCGGGGGTCCCAGGCTCCGGGGTGGCAGGCGTGCAGTGCGGCCGGCATGCACGGGCCAGGCAGAGCAGCGCAAGCTCGGGGCCCGGTGCCGGCTGGGGTGCCAGGGTGCAGAGGGCCCCCCTCCAGCCTCGCCAGGTGCAGACAGGCCTCCGCCCTCTCTCTCCGGGCCTGGCCGACCTCCTCTCCCCACCTACGTCATCCCTGGAGGGGCCTGCCAAGAGACAGCCCCAGGGCTTCCAGCCCAGGACGTCAGGGGCCCACCTGGCCAAGTTCGGCTCCCCGGAGGCTCCTCGGCGAGCCTGGGGCTGGTCTTGATTGAGGCTCGACCCCCACGCACCCTCCCCCACGGCCCTGTCCCAGCTCCACCAGGAGCCAAGTGCAGGCGCGCTTTCCGGAGCCCTGGCCCACAGCTTGGCCGGACGGGGCTCCCTTCCAGAACCTGGGGCTGGCATGAGGCCCCTGGTCAGGCCCTGCTCCCGCCCCGGAGGTCCCCAGGAGCCTGCTCTCTGCCTGCCTTG